>NC_064931.1:830963064-831595922 GCF_023897955.1 Schistocerca gregaria
TTTTTACAGTAGCATGAATCCCTTAACTTTTGCCTGTCCTCATTCTCTCGATCTTTCATGTACCGCGAGTGCAACTGTCTTTGCTTCCTGAGCATTCTCCGAATTGCTCTGTTGAACCATGGTGCGTCTTTTCCTTCCGTAACCCACTTTTTCAGCACATAATTGTCCAATGCGTGATTTACAATGTGTTTAAAATCTGCCCATAATTCTTCTGCGTCCATCATACTGGAAGTAAATGAAGTCAATTCATTTACTAAGTGGGACGCTAACAACTGATTATCTGCTCTTTCTAGTAAGAATACTCTCCTAGCCTTCTTCACCGACTTTTTAACTTTCATAACCACAGTCGTATCATGATCACTAATCCCTGTCTAAACACTGACACTGTCGATGAGGTCTGGTCTGTTCGTGGCTACCAGATCTAAAATATTTCCATTATGTTTTGGCTGTTGATTTAGCTGCTCAAGACAGTTTGCGGACATGACGGCTCATCTGTACCACATGTAATGAATCCATAGACATCCCAGTCTATACTAGGTAGGTTGAAGTCGCCTTCGACTAATATAGCATTATCTGGATACTTTCAAATGAATGTATCAAGTTTACCTTACTAACATTTTTCCAAAATGCTACTTATTACAAGTCTGCTTCATTGAATGTTACATTTTGTTGTCAAATCTAGAATGTGGGGCCCCTCTTTGCGGTGTCTATTATACTTATTTTTTATTGTTCAAATGACAATTATACTTCAAATCTTCATCTGATTTTTGTAACTGATATTCCATTGCTCTGCAGATGAGCTAAGTCCACTGTTGGTTTCAAAGCATCTATTTCCCTGTTTTCTTTCAAAGTGTCACTAAGAACTGAAAATAATTGCACTTTTTAATTCTTATATCCATTGAATTGACTGTTTTCCTTCAGTCTCTCTTTACAAAACTTTCCTGTAATGTGTCCACACAAATCAACATTTACGTTTTGCTTACCTATGTGTTTTACCGAGCATATAAAGTCCTGCAGTACTCTTTCACATGCTCCAACAACTACGTATCAAAATTTCTGTTCGCTTGAGGTGACTTTGTTATACATTTTATGCAGACAGCTAACTCCTAAAACCACTGGCCAGTGTTTCCTGAATTTTGTGTTAGCTGAAATTCAACACAGAGACACACACTGCCCCATATTGCTTATTTAAATTTAAAACAAGTACTGTACTAATAATCTGAATTAACCTGCTATATTCATCATCATACAAAAATTAAAATGTCTTCAGAACAAATCTGTGTGGATTATTACCAGAGTTTAATTGTCTGTTAGCCAGCATTGTCTTTCTCTATTTTTATGCATACTTAGTGCTATACTGCTGGTACACACCACAGCTGTGCTTCAAAAAATGATTGCTTCCTGATCGTCACCTCCCCCTCACCCTTCACTCTTCCTCCTCTTTTACGCCTACCTCTCTGCTGTTTCCCCACCCACAAGACATGTGTTGCACAGCAGATAATACCCCACTCCATCACCCTAAGAAGTGTTACAGATGGATGAGGATAGGGAATTATTTTTATTAGAGTTTCCCTTTTGTATTTCCATGCCCAAGAAGTTGTTTTACAAGCTTATTTTATGCCATGTGACAGTCCCATGATAATCTGAAAACAGTAAACTCTAAGCTCAGTGGACAAGTTTTTCCACAACTTGGTCATTTTAGAGGAAAAATATGGTTGAATCATCATTTTCAATTAACAATCAAACAAGTGCTGTTCTGGTGTTTTCCTTCAGTTTTTCTAGGTGTAATTTTAATTATGGAGAACAGTTTGTTGATAATTGTTGTTTGTAAAATGCTGCAGTTGAATGACACTACTGGGAAAAATATTAAATCTATGTGTTACTCTGAGCATTATATCTTGTACTTTCTTGGTGTATTTTCATATTTTATCTCCTTAAATTAATGCCAATTAAAAACTTTTCCTGTGATCTTCTGCTAAAGGGATTTAGGGCCAAACCATGGTTTTTATGAGGTAATGAGCAGTTTTTTTACGTAATTCTAATGGATATTAAGAATTTATCACATATCTGGCCCATCAAGTACTTTTGCCTTATGTTCTTTTTATGTGATATAATGATGTGACACACATTGATGATTTTATTTTGTGCTTCTGTTAATTAGATAAGCATTTAAAGCACTATGTGTTTTCTACAATTAATGAGTGTAAGTCAAAACGGTGTTATGACTATGAAACCCTTACACAAAGTGTACTCATCCCACAAATATTTAAGGTCATACCAGATCCTCATTTGGCAGCTGGACAATATTGTGTTCTATGTTGAGCACTAACTTATGAGAATTATTAATTATAGCTACCCATTTTGAGACCTATATTATTAGTCAGACAAGTCACCCTTCAGACCACTACTTGGTCACATTTCAACATTGTTAACTATCATTTGTCTCAGTTTTAACTAATTAATTCACGTGTAAAACTAGGTGATATACGTACACATTACTATCCCATGAGGTAATTTAGAATGATTTTTAAATGAATAGGTGTATCTTTCCATTTGCTTTTCTAAAATTTTCACTATGATGTGGCTGCATTTTCCATTTCCAATTATGTATCCATGTTAAGGTACTGGTGACTCATTGGATGCTTTGGCTAGTTGGTGCTACATTTCTTTTCAGCCAAAACTACTGTGGAATTCTGATCTAGGTGTAATACTTCTATCTCTCTCTCTCTCTCTCTCTCTCTCTCTCTCTCTCTCTCTCTCTCTCTCTCTCTCTCTGTCTATCTGTATGCCAAAGTATGCCATAGTGCACTATGTTTTGAAGGACTGTTTAGATTAGATTAGATTAGATTAATACTTGTTCCATAGAGCATGAATACGACAATTCGTAATGATGTGGAACATGTCAGGTTAATAAAAGATGTCTGTACAAGATATTGCATTACACAAAATATTGCATGACACTAATGTTTAAGCTAGTTTGTTTTTCTTTTTTTCACTTCTCCTCCCTTAATTTATATCTAAAAATTCAGCCAGTGAGTAGAAGGAGTTGTCATCTAGAAATTCTTTTAATTTATTTTTAAATGTTGGTTGACTATCTGTTAGGCTTTTGATGCAGTTTTGTAGGTGACCAAAGACTTGTGGCAGCATAATTTACCCCTTTCAGTGCCAAAGTCAGATTTAACCCTGCATAGTGAAGATCATCCTTTCTCCTGGTGTTACAGCCATGCTCACTGCTATTACTTTTGAACTGGGTAGGATTATTAACAACAAATTTCATAAGTGAATATATATACTGGGAGGTTACTGTGAGTATCCCTAGATCCTTAAATAGATGTCTGCAGGATGACCATGGGTGGGCTCCAGCAATTATTCTGATTACATGTTTTTGAGCAATGAATACTTTTCTACTCAACAATGAATTACCCCAGAATATGATGCCATACGAAAGCAGTGAATGAAAGTAGGCATAGTAAGCTAATTTACTGAGATTATTGTCACCAAAATTTGCAATAACCCTAATAGCATACGTAGCTGAACTCAAGACGTTTCAGCAGACCATCAATGTGTTGCTTCCAGTTTAACCTCTCATCAATGGCCACACCTAAAAATTTTGAAAATTCTGCCTTAGCTACAGACTTCTGTTCAAAGTCCATATTTATTACTGGAGTTGTGCCATTTACTGTACAGAACTGTATATACTGTGTTTTATCAAAATGTAAAGAGAGTCCATTTGCTGAGAACCACTTAATAATTTTGTGAAAAACATCATTTACAATTACATCACTTTGTTCTTGGTTTTTGGATGTTATTACTATACTTTTATTATCAGAAAAAAGATCTAACTGTGCATCTTCATCAATGTGGAATGCTAAGTCATTTATGTATATCAAGAACAGTAAAGGACCTAAGACCGAACCCTGTGGGACCCTGTACTTGATAGCCTCACAGTTTGAGGAATCAGCTGTTGTTTTAACATTACATGAATCACTTATTTCAACTTTCTGCATTCTTCCAGTTAAGTATGAATTAAACCATTTGTGCACTGCCCCCCTCAAACCATAATGATTTAGCTTATCTAAAAGAATTCCATGATTTACACAATCAAAGGTCTTTGAGAGATCACAAAAAATACCAATGGGTGATGTCCCCTTATTCAGAGCATTTAATATTTGATCAGTGAAAGCGTATATAGCATTTTCTGTTGAAAAGCCTTTCTGAAAACCAAACTGACATTTTGTTAGTACTTTATTTTTAGAAATATTGGAGGCTACTCTTGAATACATTACTTTCTCAAAAATTTTTGATAGAGCTGTCAGAAGAGAGGTTGGGCGATAGTTGTTGACATCCGTCGTATCCCCCTTTTTGTGCAATGGTTTTACAATGGCATATTTCAGTCTATCGGGGAAAACACCCTGCTCCAAAGAGCTATTACATACGTGGCTGAGAATCCTATTTATCTGTGGGGAACAAGCTTTAAGTGTCTTGCTGGAAATGCATCAATTCCGTAAGAGCTTTTACTTTTCAGTGAGTTTATTATTTTACTGATTTCAGAGGAAGTGGTTGGTGGAAATAAAGTTGTTTAAAACTGCACAGATATGGCCTCTTCTATTAGAAGCCTTGCCTCTTCTAGTGAAGATCTAGATCCTATTTTCTCCACAACATTTAAAAAATGATTATTGAAATTATTTTCAATTTCTGATTGTTTGTTAGTACACTTGTCATTCAGTTTTATGGCACTAAAGTCTTCCTGTGCTCTTGGTTGCCCTGTTTCCCTTTTAATAATGTTCCAAATTGCTTTAATTTTATTTTCAGAGTTACTGATCTCAGACAAATTACACATGCTTCTGGACTTTTTAATAATTTTTCTTAGTACCGCACAATAGTTTTTATAATATTGAACAATTACGGGTCGGTACTCCCTCTTGCTGTTAGATACAGTTCTCTTTTACGGTTGCACGATATTCTTATTCCTTTAGTTAGCCAAGGTTTTTTATAGGTTTTCTTGGAATTATGTTTAACTATTTTCTTGGGAAAACAATTTTCAAATACCCTTAAAAATGTATCGTGAAATAAGTTATATTTCAAGTTTGCATCAGGTTCCTTATACACTTCATCCCAGTGTAGCTGCTTTAGGCTTTCCGTAAAGTTTGCAATATTTATATTGTTAATTTAACGCACTGGATTGAATTTCTGATTTGATATACTGCATGGAGCTATGTCATGTACTGTAACTAACTGTGCACCATGATCTGAAAGACCATTCTCAACAGGATAAGCATTTATGTCCTTAAATTTATCTTGGTCTATAAAAAAGTTATCTATCAGTGTCCTCATTTAGTTTTAGTTCAGTGGCACATGCTTCCATATGTTGCTCTACACAAAAAATTTTAGTTTCTAAATTTTTTACACTGTGGAAGCTTCTAACATATATGGCAACTCCTCCTCTCATCATATTATCTCTACTTATATGTGCAGCTAATTTGTACCCACTGATGCTAACCTTTCGCATATCAGTGACAATGTGATGCTCAGACAGGCATAGTACATCTATTACATTCTCAGTTTCTATATCTTCTAAACAAAGTAGAAGCTCATCAATTTTATTCTTCAATCCCCCAATATTTTGATGAAACATACTAATATTATTTTTCACTTTACTTTTGTGAGTATCTTGAACTTTTTTAACATCTTTAGTACTTGCCTGGCTGAGTTTCCCACTGGACACTGATCTTACACTAAAAAAGAGTTTCCACCATGAGATGTAATTCCTCCCCCCTTTAAATTTCCTGCTATCAGCCCAGACAGTTTACCGTTCCCCTTCTTGTTGAGGTGTAGGCCATGTCTAGTATAGTCCCACCCACTGAGTGAATCAACAGAAACCACACCAATGTGTGACCCTGCACTAGATCCAAGTAGCCGTTCCAACTCCAAATTAACTCTCCTGACAGAAGAGCTCAAATGAGGCTGGTCGTGGCGCTCCAGAACTGACACAAACCCAACACTGGTATGACTCGATGCTGATGAAATATGTGCCAGGTCACACTCTATGCTGTACTCCGGATCTCTGTCAATACTGTTGCCCGGCCCACCCACAATAACCACGGTATCTTCCTTAGTAAAGCCTCTACATAGTGAACCTAAATCCTCTGTAACCTGCCCCAGTCCAGCACTAGGTTTGAAAAAACTTGTGACCTGATATTCTGACCCTAATTCATACTGCAGAAGTTGGCCCACAACCCTAGCATGCGAACTACCTAGCAACAAGACTTTCTTTCTCTTTCAAGACTTCCCTACCTTCTTATTCAATTTGCTGCTGAAAGCTTGTTGAGCCCTGTCTACATCTATTTCTGTGAGAGGCTCATCAGTTTCTGACTGAGGCAACAGGTCAAACCTATTTTGTACATTAATAACAAAGCTGTCAGAAGAATTTCTTGGCCTGTTCCTTATGCCTGTTGCCACTTCCCACCCCTGTTTACCCTTCTCCCCCCTTAACCTGCCCAGTTCTCACCTAGCCACATCTAACTCAGCCTGACGGGCAGCAATTTTCCCCTCCTGTTCCACAATCTTTCTATCTCTACTGCATAGCCTACAGAACCACTGATGAGTCACACTCATTTTCCCAATTCCCACGCCACTACAATCGCCCCAATGAAAAAAGTTACTACATCCATCACACCAGACTCTGGAGCTAACGATTCTATGGCACGTCAGGCACTTTACACTCATGGTACAAGTCGATTTTAGTGACAGAAAGACAATTAAGTTACCGGAGAACAGTGAAAATACATGTACGAAAAATTAGGCCTACTTGCGACAATGTAAACAATGGCTCAGAAGTTTATTACTGGAAATTACTTAAGAGATGACGATACTCTACAGATATAAAGGAGCAGCAAACGTATTTAGCACACTAAACTATCAGTAAATGCACTTAAAATTGCGGTATGAAGTTTAATCTGAAAGCTCAAAAGTTCGGCCTGGCCGCGATATGTAAACAAAACGAACTTTACGTGCTTAATGTGAAAATACGAGAGTAAGACAAAAACTTTTAATGGTACACTTGAAGAGCACTATAATTAACATAATAAATTAGTTTAAAGTGTTAGAAACAGTTTATTACTACTTAAATTACTTATCTTGTATGGGAGCTGTGGCTGAAACGTCCATATAGCAAGCGCAGGGCTACCAATCTCAATGAGGTGATATAAGGTAATGTAAATTGAGTACGTAAAATGTTAATATTAGAAATTCATGGGTTTTGATGTGCAGCTTTTGCTATCTCCTGATATTGTTGTGACTCGCCGATATTTCAAAGTGCCGCCGCACAGTTACACACGTCCTCTACATGCGGCGCTGTCTGCCAGGCATGCAGCAGCAGTGCCCCCTAAGCGGCCAGCCAGCCAGCAGCTGCTAGACTCAGACTCAGTTATGATTTGTCTGTTAAAGTGACACACATCTTACTCTGTTGACTTGATCAGTGACTTTCATGTATTGAGATATATCTGTTCAACTTGAAGTTATAACAATTGGTGACGAGGTAGTGAATTTTTCTTTTTCATCATTGGCCCACATGCTTCCATGGCTACTTTAGAGCAACTCTTGGAAGGTATAATAGAACAGAAAACGCTTCTCACAAATGCAGTTCGTGATTTCATCACGGCATCAAATGTGGGGCATCACTTGTCATTGTCTCTACCTCCTTTTCCTCCTTACAACGAGTTAAGGAAGAATGGTCTGATTACGAAAAGTGTCTTCGACAGCACTTCTTGGCATTTAATGTCACGGACGACCAAACATGTAAGTCTCTGTTCCTTCATGGATTTCACCTCAAATGTATCAGTTGTTGTCGTAATTGGCTCCTTTGAAAGATCCTGCGTCTTTGTCCTTTGGTGAAATGTGCTCATTTCTGTCCATCTATTTTCAAAAGCATATGCATGTGGTTACCTCTCATGTTGCCTTTTATCATTGTCAAAACAACCGAGTGAATCCTATTGCTCTTGGGCTGCTGATCTTCACAGCCTCAGTAGAAAATGTCAATCTGTTACTGCAGTTCACAAAGAACCCTATGCCAATTCCATGGTACGTGATGCTATTATTCAGTCGGCACCCGACAAAGAAGTTAGGCAATGTGCCCTTCAGTTGGCAAATCCGACTCTAGATAAAGTCCTATCCATCGCTCAGTATTTTGAAATTTCTCGCACGTCTGGAGCGCAAATAGAAGCATGAGGTGACATCGGGGAAATACAACCTCTGTGCACTGTTGACGAAGCGTGTGGTGTGTCCCCACTGGCTGACATGGCCGCAGTATGCTCCCAAGTGCAGCGTTGGCCTAACCATAAACAAACCTCTAAAATACTGCAGTAAAACCCACGGCAACTTCCTTCATGTCCACGGTGTTTTACGAAACATTCAGATGAGGACTGTCCACAACGTTGGGCCGTGTGTCACAAATGCAAAAAAGAAAGGTCATATGTCATCCGTTTGCAACTCCAACCCCATACATGATATTCATGAACATGGCACTGATTCTGATTCTGTGTTGTCTGTCAATTGTACTTCTTCCCTTTCAGGGAAGTTATTCCTCACAGTCCAAATACCTGGTCAGGATGTTCGCATGCAGGTGCATACTGGTTCTGCTGCCACTATCATCAATTCTCAGGCGTATCTTCAGTTGGATTCTCCAATCCGGTCACTTGTCACTAGGCAATTATGGACGTACAATAAACAGAAGATTTCTCTCTTGGGACAATTTGATGCTGAAGTATCTTACAAATCTGTCGTTTGCACTGTTCCCATATTTGTGGTCGACCATAGTAACACGAAGAACTTTTTTGGTTTCGATGCCTTTCGCGTTTTTGGGTTTTCCATAGATGACTCTGTCAATATCATCTCTGATGCTATTCCTTTTGCTCAATTGGATTCCTTGTTGATGACATTTTTGTCTTTTTTTTCTCCTGGGTTAGGCCGTGCAAATGATTTTGAAGCTCATATCACTCTCAAACCCATTGCTCAGCCTAAGTTTTTTCGGGCTCGGCCCATTCCTGTGGCCCTTTGTGATCAGGTCAGGAGCTGGATCGTCTCACTACTTCAGGGATCTTGCTTCCTGTCACATCCAGTGAGTGTTCCTCTCCTGTCATTGTCGTTGCTAAGCCAAATGGTGATATTCATCTCTGTGGCGATTTCAAAGCCACTGTAATAGCTCAATGCCTTATCGACACTTACCCTATGCCTCGACCTGAAGAATTGTTCACTAAACTTGCTGGAGGCCAATATTTTTCTAAACTTGACTTGTCAGGAGCTTATCATCAACTTCCTCTCGTTGCTGCTTCCTGACAGATTCTGATCCTTAACACGCCTTTCGGCCTCTATCAATACCAACGATTGCCATTCGGGATTGCTAGCACCCCTGCTCTCCTTCAGCGATTCTTGAAACAATCATTGCTCACTGTCCCTGGGTGTATAAATTACATGGATGACATTGTTGTCACTGGCTCCACCACTGAAGAACATCTTCAGAATCTCCGCACACTTTTTCATGTCTTACAGACTGCCGGTCTTAAGTGTAATCTTCAGAAATCAAAATTTTTTCTGGTATCTATCACATACTTGGGTTTTCAACTCTCTCGGGGTGGTATTCGTCCACTTCAGCAAACTGAGTCTGTGATCGATGCCCTTTCTTGCCCTACATCTGTTAAGGAAATGCAGGCCTTCTTGGGGAAAATAGCATACTATAACAGGTTTTTACCGTCTGCTGCTTCGGTGGCTCAGCCGTTGCATCGCCTTTTGCATAAAAACATGCCTTTTCACTGGTCCACATCATGCAATGCGGCTTTCCAGAAACTGAAGACTCTGCTGAAACAGGCCCTGTGCCTAGCCACTTATCGACCTGGCCAACATCTTGTTCTTGCCATGGGTGCACCGTTTTTCTGACAGTTCTGAACAACCCATTGCTTATGCCTCCAAAACGCTCATGGATGCCCAACAAAAGTATTCTCAAATTGAAAAAGAAGCTTTGATCATTATTTATGCTCTTCATAAGTTTGGTGTTTTTCTCTATGGATCCAAATTTCATCTTGTTATGGATCACAAACCATTTGTTTCCTTGTTTCATCCATCAACGTCATTTCCAGACAAGGCTGCACACCGTTTCCAGCATTGGGCTCTTTACTTGTCTCGTTCCAATTATGAGATTCATTTCCGGCTGACGGCTCAAAATGCGAATGCTGATGCACTGTCTCGCCCTCCCATGGGTCCTGATCTGGCATTCGATAGGGACCAACATTTGTGTTTCCACCTGGATGTTGCCGAGCAGCAAGTTGTGGACGGGTTCCCAATCACCGGGGACCAGCTGGTGGCTGCTACTGGTTCCGACCCTACCCTCTCCCGGGTTTTACGCCATATTCAGAAGAGTTGGCCAGATTGTCCGTCCACTAAGACTTCTGATCTGCTGCGCAACTACTACGCTTTGCGTTACAGCCTCACGGCTAGGGATGGTGTTATCCTCCTTTCCACCGAAAATGCTTCGCCACATGTTGTGGTACCTGCGTCTTTGCATGCTTTGGTCTAGTGCCTCCTTCACCTAAGGCACTGGGGTGTCTCTAGCACAAAATCTCTGGCACGCCATAATATGTACTGGCCCGGCATCGACTCTGAAATCGCACACATGGTCGCTCCCTGCGGCCCTTGTGTGTCACAGGCCACCGCCCCGATGTCATCTTTGTCACCGTGCCCTTCACCTAAGAAGCCCTGGGAGCGTATTCATGCTGATTTTGCAGGACCTTTTATAGGTACTTAATGGCTTCTCGTTATTGACGCCTTCTCTAACTTTCCTTTCATTGTCCATTGCACATTGCCTACCATCGCGGCAACCACCAATGCTCTAGCTCGTATTTTCTCTTTGGAAGGCCTTCCCTCTACCCTTGTCACTGATAATGGTCCGCAATTTGCCTCTTCCGATTTTGCGGATACTTGTGCCCATCATGGCGTCATACATGTCACAGCCCTTCCGTTCCATAAACAGTCAAACAGTGAGGCTGAACGACTGGTCTGCACATTTAACACTCAGATGAGGAAACTCTTGACTTCTTCTGCTGCTCATGATGCGCTTCTCCAATTTCTGGCTTCTTACCGTTTCACCCCCATGGGCAACCTCAGCCAGGCTGAGCTCTTACATGGCTGACAGCCTCACACACTACTTCATCTTCTGCAGTCTTCCATGTCATGGTCGCGGGTGACTTCGCTTGGCCGGTTCACTGCCGGCGACCTTGTATGGGTACGGGGATATGGCAAGCGGCCAAAATGGAGCCCTGGCCACATCTTATAACACCATGGCCGATGCCTGTATGAAATCCAGATGGACACGGATGTTGCAGTGCCTCATTTGGACCAGCTTCGGCCTCGTGTGCTGTCAACGCCTGTTCCGGATGCTGCTACACCATCCCACCTGATGCTTGGGATCCTGGAATCTCTCATTACTCACAACGCAGTACTCTCACCATCATATCAGTGCCAGCACAAGCACTAACACCAACAGGAGACGAGCCCATGCAGGAACCAGATGACCATCATCTGTCGGCGCAAATCTACTCACCTCCTTCTCCTATGGATGTGGACACATTGCCCATGTCTCCTATTATGACAACCGGACTTGCCGCAATGGGAAGATTGGTGCACGGGGCCACAGCAGATTCGACCCCCACGTCTCCTGTCATCTCGTCCCGTCATCATCGGCTACACTTCCTTCCATACAGGAAGCCTCCTCCTCGAGACTTTACAGGCAGTCAAACAACACCTATGGACATTAGCAATCTACAGGCCACCTCCATCAAACCTGTGCAAAAACTTCAAAGGGGGGAAAAGTGTTGTGACTCGCCAATCTTTCAAAGTGCCGCCAGGCAGTTATGCGCGTCCTCTACATGTGGTGCTGTCTGCCAGCCAAGCAGCAAGACTCAGACTCAAATATGATTTGACTATTAAAGTGACACACGTCTAACTCTGTTTACTTGATCAGTGACTTTCATGTATTGCGTCGCCCTTGAAATATATTTGTTCAACTTGAAGCTATAACAGATTTCACCCATAACTCCAGGATTTCATCAGTAAGGAAAAAGGCTTTGTACTTCTCTATTATAACATGGGTTAATATAGATACGATTTGGGTTATACAAGCTTTCTGGTACCCCACCTCTACAGCTGAATAATGGACACCTCCATTTTACTGAAATGGTTAATATTTTGTACTCTGAGAAACTTTGTGCAACTACTAGCCACAAACATAATCAGACGACATAGCAAGTTTTTACTTAGGTTATTACCGTTTTTCAAATGCACTTAGTCCAGTTCTAACACACACTAACAGAAACCATGATAGTCCATTTCTCCTTTGTGAAGCTTTCTGGAATGATTTTAACTTCATATATTTTAAGAACTGATAATCTGGACGATGATGATTTCAGTTATTACAGGAGCTATTGCTTTGCCACGCAAAATCTGAACAGATAATATTTTACTGTTTTCTTAACTCATGAAATTCGATAAACTTGACTACATCTAAGTCCCCTGCCAGTTACACAAAATGAAAACAATTGTAACAGGACCCTCCCACAGCATTAAGGCTCCCACGAGAGCAAACCATCTTTCCAGCAGTGAGTGACATCCTTTTGTAACTAATGTGAGTCACCACTCTTCTGGAAGGGGTAAGCAATGTACAGGGTGGCAGCAAGTCAATGAATAAAAACTTCCTGGCAGATTATAACTGTGTGCCTGACACAGACTCGAACTTGGGACCTTTGCCTTTCGCGGGCAAGTGCTCTACCATCTGAGCTACCGAAGCATGACTCACACCCGGTACTCACAGCTTTACTTCTGCCAGTATCTCATCTCCTACCTTCCAAACTTTACAGAAGCTCTCCTGTGACCTTGCAGAACTAGCACTCCTGAAAGAAAGGGGTATGCAATGTACAGGATGGCAGCAAGTCAAGGAATATTTTAAGCAACTGGTTTATAAAATTTTATTTAAAAGACCCCAGTTAAGTCTTTACAAGTTTGCTCCCAAAGCAAATTCTGTAGTGCATACATGACATAAGTTGCCTGTGTTTCAGAACCAACGCACTTCAATCCAGTTCATGCTGCTGACAAGAGATGCCCTCACCCCTCTGCTGAAACTGCTTGCAAATTCACACCACTGGTTTTGGCAAACAGCGTGCGTGGGATACAGGTCACATGTGTGCATGCTGGAGTATTCTGCTATGGAGAACACAGTTGCCTCACTCTCTTGTGATCCAGACCTCAAACAGAACTGACATCTTTCATGGCAGGCAATGCCACCAGTTCTATGTTTCATGATTGGCCATCAACATAAGTTAACATGAACCACCTCCCCTTCTGCTGCCCATTTCAATTAGAAGTTCAATCTCCTAAACTGGCCTAAACCTAGTAACTTCCAACCCTAGGCGTGCTCATGTATACTCTACATTTGAATATATTCTCTTCATTTTATCCATTTTCCTGTTCTGTTATTTAACAGCAGCAATAGACATCCACTTACAAGCCCTGATCAAATGACCTGCTGTATGTTGTCATCATAAGCCATATGTAACAAACTTTCCCCCTCCTCCTGCTCATGTACATATCTGCAGAGCACAGGTGAAAAACAAACCAGACATTTGATGGAACATATATGGACAGGCAAGAAAATACAAAGTATAGGATTACGATTGCACCAGCAAGAGAATGCAGAGTATAATTACAAAAATTTCCTTTTGTTTAGTTAATTTCCCCATATTGTATCAAAATGTCAACAATAAATAACTTGCATAAATACAGAATAGGCATAATGTTAACTATTTAGACATATCCCTTTCATGAATAAGAGTTTGTAAATTTGATTAGTCAGAGTCTGTTTTTCCCAAGAAAACACTCATAAAAAGGGGGGAGGCTCATCTGATATTCAGGGTTGTCTTATACTCAAGTATAGACCATATTTTTCACTCTGCATAGGAGTGTGTGTAGTACTGAAACTTCCTAGCTGATCAAACAACATGCCAGACTTCATCTGGAAGCTAGCAGGCATCTTGTGTGTTCTTTATGTGTCTATCAGTGACTCAGCACCTACATTATTTGAAGCGTTAATATCTTTACTTATTAAATTACTCATAATATTCTTACTAGAGCCCAGATTTTCATGCACTGTCAAATCCAAAAACATGCATACATTCATACAATGTCATATCATTAAATACACATAATAAGGCAGATAAAGAATTACAATATGTGACAGAAAAATGATGTTTCTATGTCACAAGGAGTGACAGATGCATATTTAGGTGAGTATATTTCGGACAAAGTCTGATGAAGTTGATAGTTCTTTTAGACTTTTGCTACAAAATATTTTTTGTCTTCTTTTAAAACTCAGAATCAGGATGTGATCTGATAACTTTGTTATCTTAAAAACAGCAACACCCACTTCTCCACAGAATGATTGCAAAGATTTTTAACCTTTACAATAACTGTCCAGGACTCCAGGTGTGATTTGAAATTTTGGTATTTCCCAAGGAAAATGCACAAAATTTGATTTGATGTAAATATGGTCTTGCTTCATATCTTTTCCTTGAATATCAGTACCTTAAGGCTTTTCAGAAGAATGAACGAAACAGATGTATATTTCAGTAGATCTGTAAGAATTCAATGTCTCTTAATGACAACGTAACCAAAATTACCACAGTAAAAGATGACAGTGTTAATCCAGGTACCACACCTGGTTAAAAAAGGTTGTGGGGGCACAGCTAAATCTGAAAGAATATCTCTAAATCCAGCAACATGGACAAGTGCTTTTAAGAGTACCTTCAATTGGAAAAAAGGGCAGCATATGACTTAATGCTGTCAGCAGTTTCAAACCATTGTACTTTGTGTTTCAATTTTCCTTGTTTGTATCATTGTTTGTAACAGTGTATTCATACAATCAAATTTTAGAGTATCATTTCAGTTACATGATGTAGCGCATGGGGCAGCAATGTCTGACACTTGAAGTTATGATAAAAATATTTAACAGATTTCCCAGAATTCATCACATATGGAGAAGCATTGTGCAACAACAATAATAACAATAATAATACCCATTTTTAATTTAATTTTATTGTCACGAAGTATATTGACTTCTACCAAGCTGAAGTAGGGCACTTGAGCTCACTATGAAGTTTACAAACTGCAACAAATTCACAGAATTGCTTATGTTCTGCACCTTGGCATACTTCAATGAATAAATCTATAAAATATGGTGTCATGCACGTTATTGCAAAAAAAAAAGGTCAAAAATGTGATATAACATGCATTACAAGTGTCCCAAATCATACCATCTTCAAAATATACATTTAACCTGCAAATAGCCACACATGCTAAAATTCATGCAACTTGTGTTTACACTGAAATATGGACTCTAGTTATTAGACGCCTGCCTCAGAAAGTCAATAACTCTCACAGACTCATAATAATTTGAAATAAAATCATCTCAATAACCAGGAACATTCACACGCATACTTATAGTTATAGAATTAATTAATGCTGACTCCCAAACATCACATTCATTTCTTCCTAACAATTCCATTATGACAAATATCAAACAATCCCATTGAGAAGTATAACTATTTTTTGACTGGATCTGAGAAAAATTATATCTGCACGGTATACAAAGCACAGTTCACAGCATTACCCTGTCAATATTTATAGAAATCACATAAGTGAAAAACTGATTGTGAACATGACTACAGCATAGATATAGTGAATATATACCTGATTCGTTGTGGTCTCTGGGCCACCAGCTGGGTTTAAAATATTTCTTCTGTCTAGGCGATTCTGCATATGGTTCACCTGTAAGAAAATACAATACTGGTCAATGAAACTAAGCAGCTATCAAGAACATTTTGTAACTTTTGTAAACAAAGGAAAGGAAAAGAATGCAATATCATAGTCATATGACTGTCAGAAATGAACACTACCTGGTGCAGTTTATATAAATTAGGATTATGAACACCAAATTATGACCATCATCACCATCATCATCATCATCATCATCTACTACAAGTTAAGCTTTCAAAACACTGCAGAAATTACACCACTGGTCAGAATGACATCAAATTGCTATGGAATATTATCGGAGAAGAGGGAAAACATATAGGAGAAGAAAAAAAATAGTGTCAAAATTGATCAATAGATAGTGCTGTATGGCACAATACGTCAATGAAAACACCAGGCATGTGCACGACCCACTGAAGTTGGTATAAACACGACGGGTATATGGAAATTCCTCCTTTCGCATGAGCAACGTTCACCATGACTGTCTCAATGCACGATTGCGCTCTGCTTCTATAACTGTAATACATGAATGATGACTGTGCACACAAAGCTCTGCAGAAGTTCCAAACCCCGAAGGGCTTGAAAAAGGGTATTGGTCTGATGACTGCAGTGGGTCTGGAGAAAATGATTCAAAAATTATAGAAGAAGGATTCTTTTGGTGTGCAACATGCTAGAGGGAGGAAATGAATTGATTAGACATCAGAGGAAGCAGTGGTCACCGCAATGCGGGAGGAGATAATTAGTGGTGTACAAACGTGTAGTGCATGGAGAATTGCAAAAAACTGGACATACAAATGAGCATGGTGTGTAAAATCTTATGAAAAATCCTTCTTCGCTATCCATTAGAAATCATCCATGTCCACAAGTTGCTTCCTGTTGACCCACCAGCAAGAGAAAACACAGAATTGTCAAATATGAGCAACGGAAAATCCACATGCAAATCAACCAGTACCACTTCATCTTGCAACGGTCACTGTGTGTGTGGTGAGGGTTTACAGCATCATTTCATTTACCATAGCGCAAAATTTTTTCGAAGTGACAGGAGTGTCACATCCTGTTCCCTGTACCATCACTGGTAAGTGCTGTGAGTGTCTTTTGTGCAATGATGTCATTCCAGCTCTCCAACAGCATGGATGTGTGAATGGGATCATGTTTATGCAAGATGGCACCCCTCCACACATTGAAAATCCAGTTAACCAGCTGCTGAAGCACTTCAGAAATGCTAGAATCCTCAGCCTTCATTTCCCTACAGCCTGGCCATCCTCGTCAGCGGATTTCAATCTGTATGACTTTTGGCTTTGGGCTATCTGAAAGATGTTGTGTTCAGTGTTCCGATTGCCAACTTAGCTCCATTGAAGGCATGCCTTGTGGAACACATCCTGAACGTGACACCAGAAACACTTACATCAGTTGTGGAACATGCTGTTTCGCAATTTCAACTTGTTGCAGAAAACAGAGGACAGCATTTTGAACATTATTTGTACCAGTCACATAGAAATTAATAATCCAATTTGATTTTGATTGATGCTTTCTATGCAGTTTTTGTCTCAGGACAGTTAAAACCCAATTTTTCCCATCTGATGTGATATGACCTTGCCATGTTGGATGGGCTTACGTAACTAAGAGTATCACACTTGTAGGTCCATGCACATTGAGTAGTACAGTTTGTTCAATGTCAAACGTACAAATTAGACATTGTTGTGTGATTCATTTGTCATTTGTAGTAGAGCATCATTAAATTATGAAGCTTACAGTGCCATCTATTGCTACATTTTGTACTATTTATTTTTCTTCTGCCATATGTTTTCCTCCTTCTCCAATAATATTCTGTTGCAATTTGATGGTGTTCTGATCAGTAGTGGTATTCCTGCAGCAGTTTGAAAGTTTAACTTTAATTACAACAATCCTGTACTACTACTACAGTTCTATTCAGTTAAGTGTGATCAAGTGTATCGTCACAATTACAAATACCCAGTGAAGTTATCTACAATGTGGTTTTCATAAAGATCAAGTAATGCACAAGTTGAGGAGGCTACAGAGTCTTTGTTTCTGAGAATCTTCCCTTTGTCCATTACTGCACGTTTCAACAAATACTACAACAACCATTTAATTCTACAGTGCCATCTTCTCCGCACTATGCCATCTGTCTCTAGGGTACGAGGGCTCAGGAAAAAGTTTCGTATGCTAGTGAAAAAATCTATAAAAAATTGTCAGTGGATATCAGGCAGCAAACTGAACATTCTCAGTTATTTATGAACAAAGTAAAAGAACTTACCAGAACACTTGGCCTCAAGAATGTGATTCAGTATAACTCAAATAATTGCAAACAACTTGATGTTGTTAGTATAAGGAAAGCTGACAAGGGTCTGTGTAAAGTTAGATAAATTCTTTGTTTGAATTATTAAATAGTAATGGGTCCTTCGTGCTATTAGGGGTAGAGGTGGAAGTGCGAGGATGGGGGTGTGTGACAAATCTTGAGGTAATTACCATAACTGTATATATTTCGGGCGTATTATAGTATTTGAGGGTTGTAGCATCGCGCCTTTGTACCTGAATAGTGTAAATTCGCGTAGTCGTCTGTCTTCTGTTTTTGTTTTCAACAGTCAGTGTCGGTTGGTCACAGCCATTGTGCTCCCTGCCGCCGTTGGATAAGCAGCTGCAGCAGCAAGTCATATAACCCTAGCTTACTTATTTGTTAGATAGTTTAATTAATTTCTTTGCGTGTTTTTGGGTACTTGCATTGTTTAATTCATATATTTCGGGCGTATTATAGTATTTGACAGTTGTAGCATCGCGCTTTAGTGTTTACTTCGTAGATTATTATTTAAATTGCGTGTGAGTTTCGTATAGGAGGTGCAATTTCGAGTTTTAGTTACTGTAATCGTAAATTCAGCAGATTGTAGCGCAGTCGTTAGGCATTTGTACAGGTTAGTTGATACATTCTATGCGTGTTTCGCTTGCGTTATCTAGGCACGGACTCATGTTTCAGTAACTGTTGTTCAACATCGATTAGAATGGACAGGGACTGCGATTGCTGTGTTCGGATGAGGGCTGACTTGGCATCCCTTCGCTCACAGCTGCAATTGGCGCTGACTTCGGTCACGCAGCTTGAGGCTGTTGCCAATGGGCACCACTGTGGGGAGCCGGACTTGGGTATCACGGGGATGTCAACCTCGTCCCGTCTGTCCCCAGATCGGTCTGCTGCTGTGGTTGCCCCGGTTGCTGCCCGCAGTGGGGCTGAGCCCTCGCCTGTGGTTGATTGGGAGGTCGTTCCAAGGCATGGCAGGCAGGAAAGGCGTCCCCGGAGGCTGATCAAAAAGCCTCCCCGGTGCGTCTGACAAACCGGTTTCAGGCACTGTCTCTGGCTGAGCCAGATGCAGCTGCCTGCCCTGTTTCAGAGGATCATTCTCAGCCTTCAAGGTCCTGGCAATCGCAGAGGATGGGCTTACTGGTAGTTGGGAGCTCCAATGTTAGGCGCGTAATGGGGCCCCTTAGGGATACGGCAGCTAAGGAGGGGAAGAAATCCAGTGTGCACTCCGTGTGCATTCCGGGAGGAGTCATTCCTGATGTGGAAAGGGTCCTTCCGGATGCCATGAAGAGCACAGGGTGCAGCCAGCTGCAGGTGGTGGCACATGTCGGCACTAATGACGTGTGTCGCTTTGGATCTGAGGAAATTCTCTCTGGATTCCAGCGGCTATCTGATTTGGTGAAGGCTGCCGGTCTTGCTTACGAGATGAAGGCAGAGCTCACCATCTGCAGCATCGTTGACAGAGCCGACTGTGGACCTTTGGTGCAGAGCCGGGTGGAGGGTCTGAATCAGAGGCTCAGACGGTTCTGCGACCATATTGGCTGCAGATTCCTTGACTTGCGCCATAGGGTGGTGGGGTTTCGGGTTCCGCTGAATAGGTCAGGAGTTCACTACACTCAGCTGGTGGCTACACGGGTAGCGGAGGCTGTGTGGCGTGGACTGGGCGGTTTTTTAGGTTAGAAGGCCTCGGGAAAGTGCGGGATGGGCTGCAATGTCAAAGGGTGCTTGGCAATTACAGGACGTGCTTGGATCAAGGAACAGTCGGAATTATAGTTGTAAATTGTTGTAGTTGCGCTGGAAAAGTCCCTGAGCTTCAAGCGCTAATAGAAAGCACAGAAGCTGATATCGTTATAGGTACAGAAAGCTGGCTAAAGCCTGAAATAAGTTCTGCAGAAATTTTTACGAAGTCTCAGACGGTGTTCAGGAAAGATAGATTAGGCAGAATTGGTGGTGGAGTGTTTGTGTCTGTCAGTAGTGGTTTATCTTGTAGTGAAGTCGAAGTAGATACTCCGTGCGAATTGGTGTGGGTGGAGGTTATACTTAACAGCTGAATTAAGTTAATAATTGGCTCCTTCTACCGACCCCCAGACTCAGATGATACAGTTGCAGAACAGTTCAGAGAAAGTTTGAGTGTCATAACAAATAAATACCCCACTCATACGGTTATAGTTGGTGGGGACTTCAATCTACCCTCGGTATGTTGGCAAAAATACTTGTTCAAAACTGGTGGTAGGCAGAAAACGTCTTCCGAGATTGTCCTAAATGCTTTCTCCGAAAATTATTTCGAGCAGTTAGTCCACGAACTCATGCGAATTGTAAATGGTTACGAAAACACACTTGACCTCTTAGCCACAAACAATCCAGAGCTGATAGAGAGCATCATGACTGATACAGGGATTAGTGATCACAAGGTCATTGTAGCTAGGCTCAATACCATTTCTTCCAAATCCATCAGAAACAAACGCAAAATAATTTTATTTAAAAAAGCGGATAAAGTGCCACTAGAAGCCTTCCTAAAAGACAATTTCCATTCCTTCCGAACTGACTATGCGAATGTAGACGAGATGTGGCTCAAATTCAAAGGTATAGTAGCAACAGCAATTGAGATATTCATACCTCATAAATTGGTAAGAGATGGAACAGATCCCCCATGGTACACAAAAAAGGTCCGAACGCTGTTGCAGAGGCAACGGAAAAAGCATGCGAAGTTCAGAAGAACGCGAAATCCCGAAGATGGGCTAAAATTTACAGACACGCGAAATTTGGCACGTACTTCGATGCGAGATGCCTTTAATAGGTTCCACAACGAAACATTGTCTCGAAATTTGGTAGAAAATCCGAAGAAATTCTGGTCGTATGTAAAGTACACAAGCGGCAAGATGCAGTCAATACCTTCGCTGCGCAGTGCCGACGGTACTGTTATCGACGACTGTGCCACTAAAGCGGAGTTATTGAACGCAGTTTTCCGAAATTCCTTCACCAGGAAGACGAATGGAATATTCCAGAATTTGAAACACGAACATCTGCTAGCATGAGTGTCTTAGAAGTAGGTACCTTAGGGGTTGCGAAGCAACTCAAATCGCTTGATACGGGCAAGGCTTTAGGACCAGACTTTATACCGGTTAGGTTCCTTTCAGATTATGCTGATACTATTGCTCCCTACTTAGCACTCATATACAACCGCTCGCTCACCGATAGATCCGTACCTACAGATTGGAAAATTGCGCAGGTCGCACCAGTGTTCAAGAAGGGTAATAGGAGTAATCCATTTAACTACAGACCTATATCATTGACGTCGGTTTGCAGTAGGGTTTTGGAGCATATACTGTATTCAAACATTATGAATCACCTCGAAGGGAACGATCTATTGTCACGTAATCAGCATGGCTTCAGAAAACATCGCTCTTGTGCAACGCAGCTAGCTCTTTATTCGCACGAAGTAATGGCCGCTATCGATAGGGTCTCTCAAGTTGATTCCGTATTTCTAGATTTCCGGAAAGCTTTTGACACCGTTCCTCACAAGCGACTTCTAATCAAGCTGCGGAGCTATGGGGTATCGTCTCAGTTGTGTGACTGGATTCGTGATTTCCTGTCAGGAAGGTCGCAGTTTGTAGTAATAGACGGCAAATCATCGAGTAAAACTGAAGTGATATCAGGTGTTCCCCAGGGAAGCGTCCTGGGACCTCTACTGTTCCTGATCTATATAAATGACCTGGGTGACAATCTGAGCAGTTCTCTTAGACTGTTCGCAGATGATGCTGTAATTTACCGTCTAGTAAGGTCATCCGAAGACCAGTATCAGTTGCAAAGCGATTTAGAAGAGATTGCTGTATGGTGTGTCAGGTGGCAGTTGACGCTAAATAACGAAAAGTGTGAGATGATCCACATGAGTTCCAAAAGAAATCCGTTGGAATTCGATTACTCGATAAATAGTACAATTCTCAAGGCTGTCAATTCAACTAAGTACCTGGGTGTTAAAATTACGAACAACTTCAGTTGGAAGGACCACATAGATAATCTTGTCGGGAAGGCAAGCCAAAGGTTGCGTTTCATTGGCAGGACACTTAGAAGATGCAACAAGTCCACTAAAGAGACAGCTTACACTACACTCGTTCGTCCTCTGTTAGAATATTGCTGCGTGGTGTGGGATCCTTACCAGGTGGGATTGACGGAGGACATCGAAAGGGTGCAAAAAAGGGCAGCTCGTTTTGTATTATCACGTTATAGGGGAGAGAGTGTGGCAGATATGATACACGAGTTGGGATGGAAGTCATTACAGCATAGACGTTTTTCGTCACGGCGAGACCTTTTTACGAAATTTCAGTCACCAACTTTCTCTTCCGAATGCGAAAATATTTTGTTGAGCCCAACCTACATAGGTAGGAATGATCATCAAAATAAAATAAGAGAAATCAGAGCTCGAACAGAAAGGTTTAGGTGTTCGTTTTTCCCGCTCGCTGTTCGGGAGTGGAATAGTAGAGAGATAGTATGATTGTGGTTCGATGAACCCTCTGCCAAGCACTTAAATGTGAATTGCAGAGTAGTCATGTAGATGTAGATGTACATGTGAATAGATAGGTCTAGTCATAGTCTGCTATCAGTATATATAACTATCAGCATGGGATCCACCAGTATGAAACACAGATGTGAACTTGTAGGCTGTCACCTTTCCAAGCTGCTGGCGACGACATCACAGATATGCAAGGTAAACTGTTTAACCACAACCATAAGAAAACTGCATTTATCGTCAACTACATCTCTGACAGCTGCCACAGTCATACATGTCACAAGTCTTGCCACTGGACGTGCAAGAGGCACTGCAATTAGTGCTCTTCAGGTCATAGTACTGAGGTTGATTGCCACTGCATCAATCACGGCTCTCGTTGCCCAGTGCTGTCATACACAGAGCCTTATGTACTAATCTTCACTCTGAGTGCTGCCCGTATTCACTACAGTAGCTTCTGATGGGATATTTATGAGGGAAGGTATTTATTATACAAAATACAAATGTAACCCACCCCTTCTCTCTCTCTCTCTCTCTCTCTCTCT
Organism: Schistocerca gregaria; assembly: GCF_023897955.1. NCBI lineage: Eukaryota > Metazoa > Arthropoda > Insecta > Orthoptera > Acrididae > Schistocerca > Schistocerca gregaria. Next base: position 830,986,271 of record NC_064931.1, read on the forward strand.
CTCTCTCTCTCTCTCTCTCTCTCTCTCTATCACTCTTCTCTCTCTTGCCATACATGGCAACCCTTGTGGGGAATATTTCTGAAGTTGAAGTGCTTTCAAATGAGGAGGCTAACTTTTATGCCTTTATTAAAAAGAACTGTACCCAATTAGCGAACTGTGGAAAGACTGTGTACATGTGAACTGTAAATGGCTAGAGAACTGCTTAAGAACTGTGATAAATAGGCTATTAACAGTGTTTGAATTGTTGTTGAGCTGTTGTTGAACTATAATGATTGATGAAACTAAATCAAATTTTTTGTTGCTATGGAAGTAATATTAGTGTAAATCAGAAATAGGAAGTGTTGAAGTGCTACGATAATAAAAGTAATGTTGTGTGCATGGTCAATGGGATTACATTGTAAATCATCACTTAAAGATTCGTCATACTACAAAATGGTGCAGCGTCCATAGCAGCATGAGACATCCATGGACAACATGCGCAGTGACAGCACATAGTGGTGAGTGCAGTTAGCAGTATAGGGCACATCTGAAGTGTCTGTTTCAGCACACAACAACAGCAGAATTACAACTAGGGGTGCAGCCAACAGCTGTGAGAATCAGCAATAATACGTCAAGGAAGAAAAGTAGATTAAGTTTTATTCTTGCACATAGCAGTCTAAGATTTGTAATTGGAACATCAGTAATAGTAAAATGTCTGGATAAAAGAATCAATATGTGCTCTTAGCAGTAGAAAAGGAATTCAGTCGCACAGCAGTAGGAATGAGACGGTGGGTCAGATACAAATATATGGTAGTGAAATCAAATATGGGTTTAATTTTATGTCAATTTCAGTCAAAAATAATTTTAGTAAAAACATATATTCAGACATTGGTGTTAAATCTGAAATAGAGAATTAAAAAACCAATAATCTCACTGAGAATTTTGAAGTAGCCACAATGATTTCAATGGTAATGTAGAATTAATTAATACTGAAGACAGTAAAATGTAGATTTAGTGGCAAACAATGATAATGTAAACCCAAAATGTGTAGTACCTAGTCAGAATGAAGTGATTGACTGGAATGACGATATCAGAGAAAATGACTCTGATGTCAACATTACTAATGAGCCAACAGATGAGTTACATACATTAAGTTATCATACAGCATCAGCTGACACCTCATAAGTTCAGTATGAAGATCAGTATATGATGTCTATGCAAAAATTAATTTTGCAAAAACAAAAAGTTGCACAAAAGAAAACAGATAATGGATTAAAGGAAATTAATGTGGGAACAGCACAACTTAATACTAAGTTTGTTGGACTGGAACAAACAGTTAGAAACTAGATTACGAAACACAAGAATAGGGTAAGAAATTAGAAGTTTGTAAGTCAGAAATTAATAAGTAGATTGACCATGAAATCAAAGATCTGCAGGAACAAAATGGAGTAACACAAAACAACAATTAATGACATTAATAACATAAAGCAAGAGCAAAGCAAATCTATCAAAGCATATAATGATAAATGTAGAATATACTGTAATACTTTATAAAGTATCAATAATGACCATGAAATACTTAGTCGTAATATTTCACATGTAGAATCTTCTTGTAAAGGCAACACAAGCATGATTCAGTGAAAACTGAAAAGACAGCAGAACAATACAAAATCATACTCGTGGCTAGTAGGTTCGAAGGAGAAGCAAAATCATGGGGAACACGGGTCAGCAACACATGTAAATCATATAAAGTATTTGTTGAAGCATAATTGAATAAATACTGGTCTTGCAGCACACAAAACAGAGTGATAAGTGATGTAGTTGCAGAAAAAAGGTTTTGTGGTGAAAAAGCCATTATGCTACAAATTAATAAGAGTAAGGTACTAGGGATGGGAAGGGAAAATTGGTACAGCTGATTCATGAAAGTATAGAGGTAGATCTCGGGCCACACATGGTCAAATACCTGTTGTTACAGGTAGGAAAAGTAGGTTTCAGCAAAAATTCTCTAAAACAAATATAACACCAATAAATAGTGTTGCACTAAATACAATGTTGTTACTTCGAACCACAGATAATGAATCCAATAGAACTGTCTAACAAAAAGAAAAAAACTCAGTAGACTAGTGTGTACTGAAACAATGCGTAGGGACTATACGAGGCCCCTTAACAAATATAATAAATGAATCGGTAAACATTAGAGACATTTCCAGAGCAGTTAAAACATGCAAGAGATGGACCTCTGTTTAAGAAAGGTACTGCAGAATACATAGAAAATTACCAGCTTATTTCCCTGCTGCCAGCATTCTCAAAAATAATAGAAGCAATTATGAAAGACAGAGTAACGAATTACCTGAATAAAAATAATCTTTTAAGTGAATCACAGGTTGTTTTCCAAAGTAACAAAAATACAAATTGAGGCATATTAGAATTCAGAAAAGTTGTACTTGATGCTCTTGATAAGGATGAGTGTGTTACAGAAATATTTTTGGATCTTTCTTAGGTGTGTGATACAGTTGACCACAAGATACTATTAAATAAGTTAGAAGCAATAGGAATAAGAGGGGTACCTAATGAGTGGTTTAGGTCATACGTAACAGATAGGGTACAAAGCGTGAAGATAACACATACTTCAAATAAATCTAAACATTTGGTAAAACATTTATTAGAATCAAAATACATTAATATAGGGGTTCCGCAAGGTAGCATATTAGGACCAATACTGTTCCTAATATACAATAATGACATTCCCAGTAGTGGTACTCATGTTGAAAAAATTCTCTTCACTAAAGACAGCAATATTACAGTCACTGAGAAAACAAAAGAACTCCTTGCCGAGAAAGCAAATGAAACTCTCAAGGAAGTTTATGATTGGTCAATAAGCAATAAAGTGTTATTGAACATAAAGAAAACTAATGCCATGAATTTCAGTTTGAAGAGGAAAAATGACAATGTCAAATTAAATGTAGATGGCACCTCTATAGACTCTGTAACAAATGCAAAAGTTCTAAGATTGAATATTGATTCTCAGTTGAAGTGGTGTGAACTCATAAAGGCACTTGCAAACAGAATCTTATCAGCATGATATGCCCTTACAATCCTATCATCAGTGTGTAACATGCAGTGTCTTTTACTTACATATTATTCATATGTACACTCAATTCTTAGCTATGGCAATCTTTTTATGGGGAACAAATGCACAAAATATGAACACAATTTTCAAACTCCAGAAACGAGCCATAAGGATAATAACCAAAAATACTGGTCAAGCTCATTGTAAAGATCTGTTCAAAACACTGAGGATTTTAACTGGTACACGTGACTACATTTATCAGTCAGTTGCACACATCAAAAATAACATTGGTAATTACTGCACAAACAGCTCTGCCCATGACCATGCAACAAGAGACAGACTCAACTTACATCTAGAAGAAAAAATAAACATAACCCTCAAAATAGCATTTTCTACCAAGGAATAAAACTACACAATAAATTACCAAAAGGGATTAATGAAATTGCAAAAATTCACTTACTTAAAAAGTCAGCTAAAAAGTGCCTTTTATGCAATACATTTTATACATTGAAGGTTTACTTAGAGAAAAAAGTAGCAGTTACATAAAAAAATTATATCAATAAATAATAATACATGGAACATTCCACATAAAACGTCACTTTATGTTTTTTCCCAACTTTTTCCTTTCTAGAAATACTTACCCCCAACCTACGCATAGCACAATACTAACAACTCTTCCTCATTCAGAACTCAACATCTCACTCATTATGGAGGGATGCTGACCCAGTTTTCCAGGATAGCAAATGGGAAGTAGCAGTACAGAAAATGGCCCATAGATCACCAGTGTGTGTGTGTGTGTGTGTGTGTGTGTGTGTGTGTGTGTGTGTGTGGTATACCAGGAGCAAATCTAATGATTGTCTCTAACTAGAAGTCTGTAAATATATGTGTATACAAATTAGCTTATTTTAAATTGATCTAAACTGGTAAATTCTTTGACATGTCCTATATCCTTGTAATAAGAGACCTACAGATGAATGAAGCTACTGCTGCTACTACTTCTACTACTACTGTTAGTACTAAGATCCCAAACTGAAGTTCAATGGCATCAAGATATCAATAAACACAGACATGATAGTCACTTTCTGTCAGAGACTGCTAGCAAAAAATGGTCAAAAGTATACTGCATTCGGCCATGGGAAACAAAGTTATCAGTTCACCTCTAAGAAGCATCATATGTGGGTAGGTCAGGTGGTTGGTTTTGAGAAAGTTGTGATTGAAGCACCTCATTCCATCACAGGGATACCACCACAAAAAGTTTTACATGAAATATCAATCAATGACATGACAAAATATTATGAAGTTCTTTGTATTGTTACATCTTTGATGGTTACCAGGTTTCCAAATTAACTGACTTTTTCCTGCTGTTAGTTCTTCTCCTTCTTTCATTCAGAACCATATCTGTTCCCTTTAACATTCTTCACTATTATAGTTAAGATGAGAATATTTCTTTGTACTGAATGTGATAAAAAAATTATCCAAGCAGAATAAACATCTGTACAGAGTGGCAGCCAGTCAAGGAATATTTTAGGGAACTGATTTTAAAATTTTTATTTAGAAGTCCCCAGTCAAATCTGTACAAGTTTTCTCCCACAGCAACTCCTGCTGTGCTTATGTACCAAGTTGCCTGCCTTTCAGAACAAAGGCAGACTGCTGCTGACAAGAGACATCCTCAGCAATCTGCTGAAACTGCTAGTGAATTCACACCATCAGTTTTAGCCAATAGCATCCATGGGATAAAGGCAATGTGTATGGATGCTGCAGCATTGTGCAGTGCAGAAATCAGTTGGCTCAGTCTGTTGTGATCCAGACCTTGAGCAGAACAGACATCTTTCATGGCAGGCAATCCTCTGGCTCTGCATTTCATAACCGGCCACCAACATAACTTAACATGAACCGCCTCCTCATCTGTTGCCCATTTATTTAGTTGTTGGTCCTCTTAGACTGGCCTAAACCTGTTAACTTCCTCCCAAGGCATACACTTTGTATACTACACATTTGAATATATTCTATTTAGTTACCTAATTTCCTGTTCTGTCATTTAACAGCAGCCCTGGATGCCCACTTGAAAGACCTGATCTTTCGACTTGTTGTACATTGTAGTCGTAAGCTGTATGCAACAACCTTCGAACCCACTCCCTCCCCATGTACACTGGTATCAGAAACATGATTAGTTCCCACCTTTCAGCCCACAGGGCAGTTGTTTACTTTTTGTTCTTGTTTGATTTTGTGTGGTCAGTCAGAACTCATGACTGTTATTCCACTGGGAGCCGAGCCTGGGTGCTGCAGTGCATCGTATACAGTGCCACACCAGATACTGCATCTGCACATACCAGCATCTGCCATCCTGTCGCAGCGCACTGCTCTGACTACACTGAGCTGCATCTCATTGCACAAGTACATGCTGTGAGCATGGCGGCCCCATTTGATTGTTGCTTCCATTGAACCTGTTTACTGTAGTAAATTTCTTATACATGTTTTAAACTCTGTTGTTGTTGAAGTATTTCATGCTTAGTTGTTGTGACGAGAAGTTTCTTAAGATATATTTTTGAGAGTTTTCAATTAATCTTCAGGGATGTGCAGATAGCACATTGTGTTCGACAACCACAGAGTTCCCAGCTGCTCATGACACTTTTTTCCATTTCATTTTCATGTCATGATCCATTCTATTTTTTTTCTTCTCTTCTGTAAGCATCATTTCTGTGATCCCTGATGAAAGTAGGCTCCTATTCCTTGCTCCATGGATGTGAGCACCTTAAGGGCTCTATAGACCCTATACCTCCAAACTGCAACTTCAAGGTTTCCAAAATCGTTGGTGCATTACATCTTTTTACCTTGATGAGGATTTGTTTTTATTGAAAGTCCGAGCACAGACGTGAAATCAGTGTCTAGGCCTTGTAAGAAATGTGGAAAACCATAGAGCCTAATGAACCTGGTATTGTCTATCAGTTTACTATTTGTATTAGGTGACTTGAGGCCCCAAATGCACACACAGTCTTAATCATACAATGAGCACTTGTGTTGCCAAAGTCGACAGGATGCAGTGTGACATGCTGGATTGCAGAATGAAAGGAATGAACATTTTCTGCTTTCTCTTTCTCTTGTTTCTGCATATCTCTACTTTCTCTTTGCTGACCTTTTATTCTTTTTCTGTCCATGCCTTCTGTTTTCCATAAGAAGTAGCTGCTTGTCTGGTTAACTCAATGCATAAAGCAAAAATGTATTAAGAATGTACCATAACAAGAGTTCTAATGAATGATGATGAAGAACTGATCTGTTGTACACCTGTAAGTTGATAAGAAAGGATATGATAACTTGTGGCTGTTATCTCCCAGAGGGTAATGAACTTTTGTTGATATGGTGAGATGTAAGACATTGTTTTATTTAGGTTACTTGTGAGCAGACAAGAGGTCTCGTCATTCATGTGATCAAAGGCAATTATGAACAGGGTAGGGTTCTTCTGCCAGCTGTTTCAAGTGATGTTATTTCTGTTGTACAGATAATGTTTTGCTGTGGTAGCTGAGGAGGATACAATAAATGCTAATTATGTTGCTAAATGTGTGACTGAAGATGATTCAGTGATGTTAAATTGTCTATTTTATGCTGCCACACCTACAAGTCAGAGCAGAACTGTTAACCATGATTCATTTTAGCATGCAGTGACCTTCCAGTTGAAATAATTTTTTTGGAGTCGTTTAAATTGCAGGCTATGTTACCAGTGAAGTCTTACTAATGCAGAGACCACATGGTGCAAATCCATGGACTGCCACAGCTGTAGCCTTGTGATAAGCCAGCCACATCCCAGCACGCTACAACTTTTCTTACCCTTCTTCATCTTGTCTGTCATAGTTAAGTCTAATTTTTCTATTATGGTATGATTTATAAGTAACAAACTGCATAGCTTTTCAGTGACAATGTACTGAGAGTATTATATAGAGTATAAATATTAGTGGTTGTCACATTGCAGTGGTACCAGTTGAGTCTAACAGCAGATTGGGTTTCACTAGACATGACCTGCACCTCAGTAGCTATGGGAAGGGGAAGTTAGCAAAGCTTATAGGTAACAGTGTGGCTGGATTACTCATGGAAGAATGCCTGTTGTACTTGGTGTTAGAGCTGCACCTTTTTTAGATTGAAGTCAGCTCATAGGTATACCTGCTTACAGGAAGTCCCTCTAGCATAGGAATCACCTTCAGAGAATCTCAGGCAGCCAAGTAGAGAAGAATTACGATATTTCATCAAAATATAAGAGGTATTAAAGATAAAGCTAGTGAACTGCTTATATATGTTGACTCTGAAATTATTGATATGTTGGAGCACCACTTAAATAATTTGACAATTCTGAGGCTTCCTTTACCAGGATACAGATTCGCTGGTTGTTTTTCAAGGAGTTCCTTGTGGGGTTGGGGAGTGGCTATGTACATAAAAAACAGTATTCCATTTGAATTCGTAGATGTATCATGGCACTGCACTGAACAGGTATTTGAATGCTGTGCAGGGGCAGTTGAACTCAGAAAAACAATACTTGTAATTGTTGTTGTTTATTGGTCTGCTAACTCTGACCTGTGAGAATTTCTGGTCAAGCTACAAGTGGTTCTTGATTCACTTCATACTAAGTACCAGAAATTAGTTATATGTGGTGACTTCAATATTAATTTTGTATATGATGGTGCGAGAAAAAGGATGTTGGTAGGTCTCATAAATTCATATGAGATGATGCAGAGTGTGGTCTTCCCAACCAGGGTGCAGGGGAATGCACAATATTTTTATTCATTTTTCTTTACTAGATGGGAAATCTCTTAGTAAAAGGGTGAATGGGCTTTCAGATCATGATGACCAAATTATGACACTAAAATTCTTTTGCATTCAAACAAACATTACATATAATTACAAACTATTTAGGAAAAATACTCCAATGGTAAAAGAGTGTTTTTCAAACCTCGTTAAAGAACAAGAGTGGCAGGGTGTTTCTAATAGTACAAGGTAAATAATACAATTCTCAAGGCTACCAATTCAACGAAGTACCTGGGTGTTAAAATTATGAACAACTTGAGTTGGAAAGGCCACATAGATGATATTGTGGGGAAGGCGAGCCAAAGGTTGCGTTTCATTGGTAGGACACTTAGAAGATGCAACAAGTCTACTAAAGAGACAGCTTACACTACACTCATTCGTCCTCTGTTAGAATATTGCTACACGGTGTGGGATCCCTACCAGGTGGGATTTACGAAGGACACTAAAGGGTGCAAAAAAGGGCAGCACATTTTGTATTATAGGGGAGAGGCAGATATGATATGCGAGTTGGGATGGAAGTCATTAAAGCAAAGACTTTTTCGTCGCGGTGAGATCTATTTACGAAATTTTCTGAATGTGAAAATATTTTGTTGAGCCCAACATACATAGGTAGGAATGGTCATCAAAATAAAATAAGAGAAATCAGAGCTTGAACAGAAAGGTTTAGGTGTTCATTTTTCCCATGCGCTGTTCAGGATTGGAAGTGTAGAGAGATAGTATGATTGTGGTTCGATGTACCCTCTGCCAAGCACTTAAATGTGAATTGCAGAGTAATCATGTAGATGTAGATGCAGATGTAGATGTAATGCCGTGACATAGATGACATATGTAACACTTTCCTTAACTCATTTTGCATGCTCTATGAGAGCTGCTTTCCATTAGTGTGTTCTAAATGTGCTATTAGCAGTGAAAGGTAGCCTGGATAGCTAACTAGCGGGATAAGGATATCATGTAGAATAAAGTGGGAATTATATCAAAATGTTAGAAATAGTCACAATCGAGCAACAGTAGCTCATTACAAACAGTATTGTAAGGTGCTTAAAATGTTAGGAAGGAAAAGAGTATGTGGCATGCAAATAGAATAGCTAATTCACAGGATAAAATTAAAACCATACGGTCAGTTGTGAAGGAAGTGTCTGGTCAGCAGCTCAAGGTTGACATTATAAAGTCAGTTTGTAGTAAACATATTTCTGTTACTGGTAAGTCAGATATATGTACAGTGTTTAACAATCATTTTCTGACCACTGCTGGTGAATTAAATAAAAATATAACATCTACAGGGAATCATATAACTGTCTTGGAAAATGCCTTTCCGAGACTTATGTCTGAAATACTGCCTTGTGATACTGACAAGGAGTGGATTAGGTCAATAATTAAACCACCAATGACTAAGGACTTTCATGGATATGATAGAATGCCTATCAGAATATTAAAGTACTGTGGTGCACATTTTAGCCCTATACTTCCCCATATTTGTAATTTTTCCTTTAAGAATGGTCAGTTTCCTGAATGACTGCAGTCCTCAGTAGTAAAGCCACTTTATGAAAAGGGAGAAAGGGATAATGTAAACAATTTTGGACCTATTTCTTTGCCATCAGTGTTTGCTTAGGTTATTAAAAAGGTTGTGTATGTAAGGATAATTTATCATTTTATATCACATAATTTGCTGTTAAATGTACAGTTTGACTTTATAACTGATTCACAACTGAAAATGGTATATTCTCTTTTCTGTGGATGGACTAAACAAAAAGTTTCAAAATCTAGGCTTTTTTTATATTTAACTTAGGGGTTTGATTGTGTTGATCACAAATAATTGCTCCAGAAGTTGGACCATTACGGAATACGGGAAGTAGCTCACAATAGGTTCACCTTTTGCTTTAGCAACAGACAGCAAAATGTCTTTAGTCACAGTGTTGAGAAAGGCTGTGATGTGGGGAGTGGGCTCAGTGTTGGGGCCACTTCTGTTCCTTATTTATATAAATAATATGCCCTTTAGCATTACAGTGAATTCTAAAATATTTGTGTTTGCTGATGACACTAGCTTCATAGTAAAGGATGCTGTGTGCAACAATGGCTTGATTTCAAATATTGCAGTTCATGAGACACATTCATGGCTTGTAGAAAATAAACTAACCCTAAATCACAGAAGACTCAGTTTTTACAGTTTCTAACACACAGTACAACAAAAATTTAAGGTTTTAATTTCATATAATGGGCATACGATTAGTGAAATTGAACAGTTTATTATTGCTAGGTGTTCATATAGATTGTAAACTATCATGGAAAGGTCTTGTTCACAATCTTATTCCAAGGCTTAATTCTGCCATTTTTACTTTTTGAACGGTATCTGAAATAAGGATCATTCAACATGAAAATTAGTCTACTTTGCTTATTTTCATTTGGTGATGTCATATGGTATTATATTTTGTGGTAATTCTTCCCATTCTCAAAGGATATTTTTGTCTCAGAAATAAGTGGTGTAAGATTGCGAATCTCTTGTTGACCCCTGTTCACTAGTCTGGCAATTCAGACATTGGTGTCCCAATATCTAAATATTCTTTACTGTCGTCAGCTTATTCCCAAGAATTAGCAGCTTTCACTCAGTTAATACTAGGAAGAAATAAAATCTGCATTTGTGTTGTACTTCCTTAACTTTTCTGCAGAAAGGTCTGCAGTATACTACTGCACCCATTTTCAGTAAGCTATCACAAGAATTCAAAAATCTTTGCAGTAATCCACACCCTTTCAAATCAAAACTGATGAGTTTTGTCATGGGTCACTCCTTCTATTCTGTCAAGAAGTTCCTTTAAAAATTAAACTGGTTCCTATTTTAAATTGCTGATTGCATTTACTCAAACTTATGGCTTGACTTTTTGGCTTCAAAAGGTTTTATTTCATCTGTTATTACTTTTATGTTGTAATTTAATGTACTGACACATTACATGACCTTGGAGATTTACTCTGCAATTTGGTCCAACGGAACTAGACATATAAATAAATAAATAAGTGACCATTAATAATATTTAAGGATGCCCAAGGTACACTTCTATTTGTATTATGTAGGAAGTTTATGTATTTCTGAAGAGTTTGAGGTGTTTAAAGGTACCGTCTATCATCTACTGTATAGATCTTTGTCATGTGATGAATTTAATTACTTTTGACGTTCAGCTTTGTTGTAGAATTTTGGTGTTATAATATATTTCACTTGTAGATCTCTTTTATTTACAAGACTTTTATTTTTTCTTTCAAATGAATGTGTCAAGTTTACCTTACTAAAGTTTTCCAAAATGCTACTTATTACAAGTCTGCTTCACTGAATGTTTCATTTTGTTGTCAAATCTAGAATGGTTCGACCCTCTTTGAGGCGTCTGTTATACTCATTTTTAACTGTTCAAAGGACAATCATATATAAAATCTTCAACTGATTTTTGTTACTGATATTCCATTGCTCTGTGGATGAGCCAAGTCCACTGTCAGTTCAAAAGGATTTATTTCCTGTTTTCATTCAAGGTGTCACTAAGAATTGAAAATAATTGCACTTTTGAATCCTTATATCCTTTGAATTGACTGTTTTCCTTCAGTCTCTCTTTACAAATCTTTCCTGTCCTGTGTCCGCAGCAATCAATATTTACTTGTTCTTTACCTATGTGTTTTACCCAGCATATTAAGTCCTGCAGTACTCTATCACAAGCTCCAACAATTAAATACCAAAATTTCTGTTGGCTTGAGGTGACTCTGTTGTACATTTTATGCAGACAACTAATTCCTAAAATAACTGGCCAGTGTTTTCTAAATTTTGTGTTTGCTGAAATTCAACACAGAGATGCACTCTGCTCCATATTTCTGCTTTAAATTTAAAACAAGTACTGTACTAATGATCTGAACTAACTCGTTACATTTTTTATCATACAAAAATTAAGATCTCTTCTGTGCAAATCTGGTGTCGCTGGGTGTGGATTATTACTGGAGTTTGATTGTCTGTTAGCCAGCATTGTCTTCCTATATTTTTATGCATACGTAGTATTATACTGCAGGTACACACAACTAGCTGTGCTTCAAGGAACGTTTGCTTCTAGATCGCCACCTCCCCCTCACCCTTCACTCTTCCTCCTCTTTTGCCCGTACCTCTCTGATCTTTCCCCTCTCGCAAGACATGCGTTACACCATAGATAATACCCCACTCCATCACCCTAATAGAGAGAAGTGCCATTAAATTTATTCAATGCCACACACGCATAGTTCTCCTTCCCTGCCGGATAACCCACATGCTCTTCTCCCATCAGTTGGAAGTTTGTTTACGAACAATGCATGTGTTTCTGTCGAACAGAACCACATTCTAGCCGTGAACCTTTTCATATTTTACTAACTGATTATAAACTCACTGCAGTCTTTCCCTTCCTCATGTGAAGTGTTATGGATGGATAAGGATAGGGAATTATTTTTATTAGAGTTTGTCTTGTGTTTCTCCATGTCTACAACGTTGTTTTACAAGCTTATTTTATGCCGTGTGACAGTCCCATGGTAATCTGAAAACAGTAAACTCTAAGATCAGGGGACAAGACAGTTAGATTTTCCACAACTTTGTCATTTTAGAGGAAAAAATAAGGTTGTAACCAATCCTCATTTTCAAATGACAATCAAACAAGTGCTGTTCTGGTCTTTTCCTTTAGTTTTTCTGGTTGTAATTTTAATTATAGAGAACAGTTTGTTGATAATTAATGTTTGTAAAACACTGCAGTTGAGTGGAACTACTGGGAAAAATATTAAATCTATGTGTTACTCTAAGCATTAGATCTTGTACTTTCTTGGTGTATATTCATATTTTATCTCCTTAAATTAATGTCAATTAATATATTTTCCTGAGGTTTTCTGCTAAAGGGATTTAGAGTAGTACCATGGTTTTTACGAGTTAGTGGGCAGTATTTTTACATAATTCTAATTGATATTAACGATTTATCACATATCTGGCCTCTCAAGTACTTTTGCCTTATGTTCTTTTTATAAATGTGATGTAATGATGTGACACACATTGATGATTTCATTTTGTGCTTCTGTTGGTTAGATAAGCATTTAAAGCACTATGTGGTTTCTACAATTAATGAGTGTAAGTCAAAACTGTGTTATGACTATGAAACCCTTACACAAAGTGCACTCATCCCACAAATATTTAAGGTCACATCAGATCCTCATTTGGCAGGTGGACAATATTGTGTTCTATGTTGAGCACTAACTTATGAGAAATATTAATTATAGCTACCCATTTTGAAACCTATATTATTAGTCAGACAAGTCACCCTTCAGAAGACTACTTGGTCACATTTCAACCTTGATAACTATCATTTGTCTCACAAGGGGAGGCCGCCAATTGTGAAATTCAGATTCGATTCATTCTGCGCATGATAAAATCTCATGGTCAGAGGTGTAATGTGGCAAAGCACCAAGATGCACTTCTCAGCCGTTGTCGAGAAAATCGACAGTTAAAAGAAACTTTTGCGGTGAAATACTCTCTATGATTAGTCATTTTTTACAGCGTCGTGGCGCATTGGTAAGCACTCGGGTTCGTAATCCGAAGGTCAGATGTTGAATGGGCCGAAACGAGCCGTTGCATAACAGCGTAGTTGCCTGCTAACTTCAAAAGAAGGTAGATGCGGTCCCTAGTGAAACTTATAACATCGTCGAAAATCAGTGCGTACATGAGAGCTTTGGTACATCCTGTTAAACAAACGGAAAAATGGAGGTGGTTCAATTGGAGAGCGATCCGGGCCCTTCGCATGAAAGTAATGTGATTGAAGAAGATCCTATACACAGTGAAGTGGTGAAACAACAATTGAAAGATGTGTTGGTGTATTTTGAAAGCCTCCTTCATAACAGTAATCGCATTGCAACAGAACCGTCATCATCAATCAATAAAGAAGCCATGGTAATTGGGGAAGAAATGTTCCAGAATATGCTCCAAATGCTTGCCAAAAAAACCCTCGTTCATGATGAGGAACTGATATACATTAATGAAATTGATGATAATAATGCCTATGAAGACGTTGAAATGAGTCCCATTGACAACGAATCATCAGACGAATATGAGCTGGATGAGAAGAAAAAAAAAGGGGTACAGCTATATTTCTTGGATTGCAAAATTAGAGCTGTCAATCTGGCCAAAGAAAATCCTAACTCTATAAAAAAAAAAAGGGGGTGCTCTCGTTTGACAAATATGGGCTATTTATCAAGGTGGGAAGAGCAAATCAAACGTGGCGGTAGAAAATTTGATAAATATTGTACCATCAATTCATGGGTGCATGATCGCTTCGTAGAAGCTTGACAAAACTTCCAGCAAGTTACTACCAGAAACCTGCAGCAATGGGCCTTGGGCACTGGAGTCAGTTCCCAGATTTCAACTTCAAAGCTTCAAAAACATGGGTCACTGAATTTAAAAAGAAGCATGGGATTCGGCAACAGAATATCACAAAATTTGTTTCCCGGTAAGAGATGGCTACCCAAGACGAAATTTTGGCCTCAGCCGACACATTTCAGATCCAGACATGAATGTTGATAACTAACTTTGACAAAGGTTTCATAATTAATACTGATCAAACAGGTACGTACAGAGCTGTTCACAAATGTCATATGACATGATGATAGAATATGATTATCTGATATATGATAGACAATACAGATTTCGTATATTTGTTATATAAATGATATTTTTATATTTTGTTTTTTTTCAGAGTGCCAGTACTAGTCACACATTCAACAGAACTATCACCGAAAAAGGGTCAAAGGGTGTCCTGGTAACCCGACACGACATGAACAAGGTGACGCATTCGTATACGGCACAACATTCAATCACGATGTCTGGACGAGTTTTGTCTCTTGTTTACATATGCCTCCAAGAGTCCACAGGTATGTTTGGACCCAGAGTACAGAAGACAGTCAACGAGTACGCCAAGAAGTATACCAACGTTGTTATTACATCCTCCAAATCCGGTAAACTAACAACAGGTTTGTTCATGGACTTCTTGATTAATGCTTTGCAACCATATGTACAAAAGAAAGAATTTCTCCTTCTGATCGACTCTTGGGGTGGGCAAACGAACCAGGCATTATATGATGAGATGTTCCAGGACAATGAGAAGTTACCAATGTGCACTATAAAAGTCATTCCTCCAAAGTGCACTCCTCTCGTCCAACCGTGTGACGTGTATTTTTACTGGCAGGTAAAAAAATTGATCAAGCACCTTCAAAATTGTGCTTTTTTAATCTAGCAAAACCATGACATCAACTCCAGTAATGATTGTAGAAAAATCCAATCCATTGTCCAGCACCAATTGTCTTCTCCGATTTGTGCCGATATGATACGATACGCATGGTATGCATCACACCTGACGAACGATTGAACAATTTTTCACAATGTCAATCAGGTGTGTTTCCCAACAGATAATTTAAAAAACAATTGTTCTTGTAAAAATGCATCGTTTATCAGACGTGCTCGAATTCGTGCTGTTTTCTGCTTTCCATGTTTCTATTATAACTATCACTCTGGTTCGTGCGATACTCCAGCTACTTCTGGTCACTAATTGTTAATTATGTGCGAGTGCATACCGAACTTTTCAATAAATTGTATCCACTTGAATATTATTTGTGATATTGTGTTTTATTTCAAGTATTATTTTTCCACGACAAACGACTTTCAACAACTTATTATATGCATTTGTTGCAACTGATTGCCGGGAATGTGTGTGTGTGTGTGTGTGTGTGTGTGTGTGTGTGTGTGTGTGTGTGTGTGTCAACATTTGAATTACAAAAAAAAGTTGCATGGCGCGAGATTCGATCCGGCGACTTTCGGATTACGAACCCGAGTGCTTACCGCTGCGCCACGACACTATAGAAAGTGCTTTTTCAAATGCACTTAGACCAGTTCCAACCCACACCACATGTTAATTTTCTGCAGTAAGCTGATTTATTATGTATTTTACCCAAATACTTTGATTATTACAGAATTAAGTATTCTGTAATGATGTTGTTGCATTTAATATTGTGGTATTAATTCGACTAAGTAGAAACAAGATTAATATTTTCCAGACAATACAAATAACTACACATTTTAAGTGGGGGTCTCCAAACCATTAAAAGATCAGTGCTGATACAGCTTGGACAGCATCTGCTTTCTATGACAATGAGTTTACTACTGAAACAATAACTTCATAATAGATTTCTTTTTCTCCTCAACCTAACAGAAACCATGATAGTTCATTCCCCCTTTGTGAAGCCTTCCTGCAATGATTTTAACTTCATATATTTTAAGAACTGATAATCTGGACGATGATGATTTCAGTTATTACACGAGCTATTGCTTTGCCACGCAAAATCTGGACAGTTAATATTTTACTGTTTTCTTAACTCATGAAAATCGATAAACTTGACTATATCTAAGTCCCCTGCCACTTACACTAACAGAATAAAATTGTAATAGGAGCCTCCCACAGCATTAAGGCTCCCACTAGAGCAAACCGTCTTTTCAGCAGTGACTGACATTCTTTTGTAAACAATGTGAGTCACCACTCTTCTGGAAAGGGTAAGCAATGTACAGGGTGGCAGCAAGTCAAGGAATATTTTAAGCAACTGGTTTATAAAATTTTATTTAGGAGACCCCAGCCAAATCTTTACAAGTTTGCTCCTAGAGGAACTTCCATAGCGCATACATTACACAAGCTGCCTGCCTTTCAGAACCAACACAGTTCCGTCCAGTTCACACTGCTGACAAGAGATGCCCTCAGCCCTCTGCTGAAACTGCTAGCGAATTCACACCATTGGTTTTGGCAAACAGCATGCGTGGGATACAGGTCACATGTGTGCATTCTGGAGCATTCTGCAGTGCAGAATACAGTTGCCTGACTCTCCTGTGATACAGAACTCAAGCAGAACAGACGTCTTTCATGGCAGGCAAAGCCTCCAGTTCTACGTTTCATGACTGGCCATGAACGTAAGTTAACATGACCACCTCTCCTTCTGCTGCCCATTTCAATTTTAAGCAACTGGTTTATAAAATTTTATTTAGGAGACCCCAGCCAAATCTTTACAAGTTTGCTCCTAGAGGAACTTCCATAGCGCATACATTACACAAGCTGCCTGCCTTTCAGAACCAACACAGTTCCGTCCAGTTCACGCTGCTGACAAGAGATTCCCTCAGCCCTCTGCTGAAACTGCTAGCGAATTCACACCATTGGTTTTGGCAAACAGCGTGCGTGGGATACAGGTCACATGTGTGCATTCTGGAGCATTCTGCAGTGCAGAATACAGTTGCCTGACTCTCCTGTGATACAGAACTCAAGCAGAACAGACGTCTTTCATGGCAGGCAAAGCCTCCAGTTCTACGTTTCATGACTGGCCATGAACGTAAGTTAACATGACCACCTCTCCTTCTGCTGCCCATTTCAATTAGTCGTTCAACCTCCTAAACTCACCTAAATCTCCTAACTTCCAACCCTAGGCGTGCCCCTTGTTTACTCTAATTTTGAATATATTCTCTTTATTTTACCTAATTTCCTGTTCTGTCATTTAATGGCAGCCTGTTCTGTCATTTAATGGCAGCATTGGATGTCCACTTACAAGACCTGACCAGATGACCTGCTGTATGTTGTCGTCGTAAGCCACATGCAACAACTTTTCCCCCTCCCCCTGCCCATGTACACATCTACAGAGCACAGGTGAAAAACAGACATTTGATGGAACATATGTGGACAGGCAAGAAAATACAAAGTATAGGGTTACAGATACACCAGCAAGATAATGCAGAGTATAATTACAAAAACAATTTTTTTTGTTTATTTAATTTCCCCGTGTCGTATCATAATTTCAACAATAAAAAAATTGCATAAATACAGAATAGGCATAATGTTAACTATTTAGACATATCCCTTTTATGAATAAGAGTTTGTAAATTTGATTAGTCAGAGTGTGTAAGAAAAATATTTCCCAAGAAACTACTCATGAAGGGGTGACGGGGGGAGGGAGGGGGCTGATCTTATATTCAGGGTTGTCTTATACTCGAGTAAATACCATATTTTTCACTCTGCATGGGAGTGTATGTAGTACTGAAACCTCCTAGCTGATTAAACAATGTGCCAGACTTCATCTGAAAGCTAGCAGGCATCTCTTGTTTTCTTTATGTGTCTATCGGTGACTCAGCAACTAAATTATTTGGTGAGTTAATTCCTTTACTTATTAAATTACTCATAATGTTATTACTAGAGCCCAGATTTTCATGCACTGTCAAATCGTAAAACATGCATACATTCATGCAATGTCATATAATTAAATACACATAATAAGGCAGATAAAGAATTAAAAAGTGACAGAAAATTATGTTTCTGTGTCACAAGGAGACACAGATGCATATTTAGGTGAAGAAATTTTGGACAAATTTTGATGAAGTTGATAGTTTTTTTACACTTTTGCTACAAAATATTATTTGTCTTCTTTGAAAACTCAGAATCAGGATATGACCTGACAACTTTGTTATCTTAAAATCAGCAGCACCCTCTTCTCCACAGGATGATTGCAAAGATTTTTTAACCCTTACAATAACTATCTGGGACTCTACCTGTGAATTGCAACTTGGGGATTTCCAAAGGAAAATGCACAAAATTTGATTTGTTGTGAATCTGGTCTTGCCTCATATCTGTTTCCTTGAATATCACTATCATGTCTCTAATATAAACTGTGTTAGTGACCTGAAAAACCTATAACCCAAAAATGAAGCACGAAACCTACATTGGAGGCTTTGTGGTAGAATGAAGCAAAGAGTGTCAACTTCAGTAGATCTGTAGAAATTCAATGTCTCTTACTGACAACATAATCAAAATTATCACAGTAAAAGATGGCAGCATTAATCCAGGTACCCCACCTGGTTAAAAAAGGTTGTGGGGGCAAGGGTAATTCTGGCAGAATCTCTAAATCCAGCAACATGGACAAGTGCTTTTAAGAGTACCTTCAATTGGAAAAAAAGGGCAGCATATGACTTAATGCTGTCAGCAGTTTCAAACCTTTGTATTTTGTGCATCCATTTTCATTGTTAGTATCATTATTTGTAACAGCGTATTCACACAATCAACTTTTATACTACCATTTCAGTTACATGATGTAGCGCATGGGCCAGCCATGTTAGACACTTCAAGTTATGATAAAAATATTTAATAGCTTCCCCAGTCTTCATCACATATGGAGCAGCATTGTGCAACAACAATAATAATAATAACAATAATAATACCCCTTTTTAATTTTATTTTATTGGCACAAAGTATATTGACTTCTACCGAGCTGAAGTAGGGCACTTGAGCTCACTATGAAGTTCACGAACTTCAACAAATTTGCAGAATTGCTTATGTTCTGCACCTTGGCGTAGTTCATATCAATAAATCAATAAAAGATGGTGTCATGCACGTTATTGCAAAAAAAAGGTCAAAAATGTGATATAATGTGCATTACAAGTGTCCCAAATCATACCGTCTTCAAAATATACATTTACCCAGCAAATGGCCACACATGCAAAAATTCATGCAACTTGTGTTTACACGAAAACCTGGACTCTAGTTATTAGACACCTGCCTCAGAAAGTCAATAACTCTCACAGACTCATAATAATTTGAAATAAAATCATCTCAATAACCAGGAACATTCACACGCATACTTATAGTTATAGAATTAATTAATGCTGACTCCCAAACATCACATTCATTTCTTCCTAACAATTCCATTATGACAAAAACCTAACAATCCCATTATGAGGTATAAATAATATTTGACTGAATTTGAGAAAAATGATAGCTGCACACTATACAAAGCACAGTTCACAGCGTTACCCTGTCAATATTTACAGCAATCACATAAGTGAAAAACTAATTGTGACCATGACTACAGCATAGATATAGTGAATATATACCTGATTCGTTGTGGTCTCTGGGCCACCAGCTGGGTTTAAAATATTTCTTCTGTCTAGGTGATTCAGCATATGGTTCACCTGTTAGAAAATACAACACTGGTCAATGTAACTAAGCAGCTATCAAGAACATTCTGTAACTTTTATTAAGAAAGGAAAGGAAAGGAAAGGAAAGGAAAAAATATGCAATATCATAGCCATGTGACTGGCAGAAATGAACACTACCTGGTACAATTTATATAAATTAGGATTATGAACATCAAATCACCACCACCACCACCACCACCTACTACTAGTACTACTACTACTACAATTCTATTCAGTTAAGTACTATCAAGTTCAACATCACAATTAAAAATACACAGCCAAGTAGGCAACACTGTTTGTGGCTTTCCTACAAATAAAATAGCACACACGTTGGTGAGGTTATAGATTCTTTGTTATTTAGAAACTTCCCTTTGTCCATTTCCTCCTCATGTTATGACAAATATTACAACCAACCATTTAATTCTACAGTGCCATCGTATCCACATGCATACTGAAGGAATCATCAACAGTTCACTAAGCCTCCTTGACAGCAACACCTGGCTGTGGAGCATCACTCATACTAGAGGTATGGATGCCTTTCACTTTTGAATGTTTTTCAGCTACAACCAAAGACTGTCTTATATGACCCTGAAAAGGACTATGCCATCTCTCTCTAGGGGGCAAGGTTTCAGAATAAAGTTTCATATTTTGGTGCAAAAGTCTATAAAACATTGTCAGTGGATATCAGGCAGGAAAATGAAGATTCTAAGTTATTCAGGTCAAAGTAAAAGAATGCTACATTAACTACTATTTTTACTACTTATCAAAATACTTTCCTTCAAGAATGTAATTCTGCATAACTCAAATAATTATGTAAGACAGATCTTGACTTTGTCAGTATATAGAAAGCTGACAAGGGTTTGTGAGAAGTTAGATAAATGCTTTGTTTGAAGTATTATCTAGTAACAAGTCCTTAGTAGGATAAGGGGAGGTGGGAGGGGGGAGCAAGGGCAGACTTTTCTGAAGTAATTATCACAGCTACAAATCTGAGTATATTAGGCTGAGTCATAGTTTCATGTTAGTATACATGGTATCAGCATGGGATCCACGGGTACCAAACACAGATGTGTACTGCAGACTGCCAACCTTCCAGGCAGCTGGCAACGAATTTGCAGATATGCAAGGTAAACTGTTTAAACACAAACATCATCAAACTGTATTTGTTGTCAACCACATCTCTGACAGCTGCCACAGTCATACGTGGCACCAGTCTTGCCATTGGAGGTGCAAGAGGCACCACAATTAGTGCTTTTCGGGCCTTAGCTTTGAGTGTGATTGCCACTCCCTTAATCAGGGAATCAGGGCTCTCACTGCCCAGTGCTGTCATACATGTACAATTGTGTACATTTTCTCACTCCAAGCGCTGTCCATGTTCACCATATTGGCTGTTGATGTCTTTTCTGGGAGCCGTGTGCCGAGTTGTCTATACTGTCCACTAATGGCTTCACATTGCATTGCAGCCCAGCCATTGCTTGGTGTTTCATCCCAGTTCTCCATGCTGGGCCCATCATTAGCCACACCTGCAGCCCATCTGTGTGCAACTTATTGTTGCTCCCTCCTCTGGCTGTGTCATCTGCCCATGCGAGGAAGACATCTCTCTGAGGTGGCCATGTGTATCTCCAACTGGCTATGAGCTTCTGCCTTAATGGGACCTCCCTTCTGGACCATCTTTGAGCTCTACCACTCTCCACCGATAGGGCCACATCGACGTCACCTTCATACGAAGTCTTCTACTGCAATGGAAGTGACTGTCAGTGGACTGGTACCGAGTAGTGTATATTCAAGCCTGAATGACTGTTTTGTTGTATTCAGTTTGAACATAAATAAAGTTTATTTCTTTCTTCCTATCTGGGGCACATTGTTTGGCCTGTAGTCAGCAGTTGTTGCTGCTGCCTGCGAATGTATAAATAGGCCCATTTCATATCCCTGAAGGCTCTATTTTATGTTGGGATTTACAGAACATGATGGGTGAATGAATGTATGAATGCACTATCACTCATGTGTCAACACATTAGGGAAGAAAGAACAAACCAGCTGCCAACTGGGTGAAGCAAGTGGTGGGAGTTTTGAAATTTGGTTGACATTTAATACTGACAATTCAATTTTTTAAATTAGATTGTACAAAGTTAATTGAAATACTATATATAATGGCTTTATTATTTCTACAATGTCTTGAAGCAACCTTTCAGTTATACTTGAAACCATATGAAAGAGCCAGTAACTCAAGAAGCCAGCAGAAAGGTAGCAAGAGTGTTTTGGATTAAGTGTTTCAGAGAAACCAGGGTGCAGAATGTATGGCTTCCCACTGGATTCAGTTACTGTCAAAAAGAAAGATAGCACTGCAATGTACTTCTTATATGCTAGAACAACTTGATTCAGTCACAAACCAGTCACAATGTAACCTTGCATAAAACAAATGGGTGGTGTTTTGTTCTCAGGAAACATCAAAAGAAATCCATACTGTGATACCATGCAAGACCATTTGTGAAATGCATTATCACAGACAGTAGACAAGCACAATGGCTCAAATGAAGAACTGTACCAATTTCCTGGTGCTTCACAGGCTAATGTGGTGCAAGACAAATGAAATTTAATATCTGGCTATGTTTTGTTTTTTTATAATTTATGATAGGTTTACAGAATTTGTCATGTACCTTTTATGCTGATGGTGCAAGTATGAAAGCTAAAACCACTCAGTAACTAGATCTAATTATAGAGAA
Organism: Schistocerca gregaria; assembly: GCF_023897955.1. Lineage (NCBI taxonomy): Eukaryota > Metazoa > Arthropoda > Insecta > Orthoptera > Acrididae > Schistocerca > Schistocerca gregaria. The sequence goes on from NC_064931.1 coordinate 831,008,850, forward strand.
AGTAGTTGCCAGATAATTCTGCTGGATCCTGAATTGAAATAAAAAGATAAAAAAACTGTTTATTACTGTGCTCAGTCTCATCTGCCTTTGTCCAGTGATAGCATATGAAGCAATATGGCCAGCACAACCAAATCCAGACATTCTGGTAGCATGGTCATTTAAATCTGTACTGTTCAACTATTCACCATGGAATTAACTGCTGAACTCATGTTTTACACCAATTGTTTTGTTTAAAACTTGAAGTTACATTAACCCTGTCACTGCAGAGTCACGAAAGCATGCAAGAAACAGACTTTCTGGCAGTCAACTTTTTTCTTTTTTCTTTGTGTCTCTTTATGTCAAAAATAAACAATTAAACTCTTGGGCATCTAAATACAGCTCACACATGTTTATTTTTGCAGTTTTACAAAAACAATTACTTACATTTTTTCTATGTATGATTACTTTTGGAAACTATTAATAATACACAAATCTGACATTGCAATTTGAACACTGATATCTTGCATCCTTCCTTTGTTTTGGAGCCGAATAAGTATATATGATGCATTTATTTTCCTCCAAGGGCTGGTGAAACAAATTAATATGAATTGTCATCTAAGCACCCATTATCAGAATGGAAAAGTACTGTAGCTTTATTATAAGTTATATCATGGTCAGCATCGTGGAAACTATGGCCTTCATCTACACTTTCCAATGTGCTAAATAATTCGTTTAATGCTCAAACAACTCTTCCACTGCAAACAATGTAAGAAGAAGATGCCATTCTGTACACTGAACCTCATGAACAAGAATGAATAACACAATACTACAAAGCAGTTTTTGGCTTGGAGTGAAGTTAACAGGCCTAACACAGAACAGTACTTATCAGGGCTAAGCAACATAAGAAACCAGTTTAAAACAAGTGTAGCATACACAAAATGGGCATATCACCTGACATGTAGCATCTGCCACCTGTATATACATGAGTGTAGCAGTGAATTGGTTAAATGCATGGTTTACCTTCAACTACGTATGTAAAAAATGTAGCCATCAAGACCAATCAACACAGTTATTAAATTTTGCCTTCAGAATCTGTCTTTCACTCTCCAGGGAAGTATGCATGGTTTTGAAACTTCCTATACAGATTAAACTGTGTGCAAGACTTTGTAGGAAACCTAGCAAGGTTCTCTCGATTTTTTATGTATGTATCTATCAATGACCCAGCACCTCAACTATTTAGTGGGTTAATACCTTTACTCATAAAATTAGTCATAATGTTATTACTAGAGCCAATATTTTCATGTACTATCAAATTGTAAAACATGCCTGCATTCATGCAGTACCATACCATTAAATGTGCACAATAAGGCAGAAAAAAATGTGGTATTAAGTTCTATATTTATTTCTACTTTCTTCTAAAACAGTACACAGTAACCAATTTCTCCCACTTTTCTTCATTTACATTCATGCATTTACAAGACAGAGTATTTTGTACACAGAAAATGAACTTTCTATGTCACAGGAAGTAACAGGTGCATACTTAAATGAAGAAACTTGGGGCGAAGCCTGGTCAAGTTGATAGCATTTTACACTTTTGTCACAAAATATTTTTTTGTCAGCTTCATAACCTCAAAACCAGGATCTGATCTAATAAATTTGTCAATCTTAAAAGTGGCCACTCCCACTTCTCCACAGAATGGTGACACAGATTTTTCAACCTCTTCAATAACTGTCCAAGAGTTCACAAAGGCTTGCAACATTGTTATTGCCACAGGAATATGTGTAAAATTTGATGTGATTTAAATCTGTTCTTGCATCCTGTTTAGAGACACCAGTTCAAAATTTAATTATTTATACAATACCAGTTCCTTGCTAACAGCTTATTACAGCCTCAAGATAACAGACTCATCCCACACATGCTGTTTTCTGTGCAGGGGCAACAACTACAGAAAACTGCAGGTTGGTGAACATTATTCAGAGCTTATGCATTCCACACAGGGCAGTGGAAGCAACTAGGCACCTCATGTGTACTGCAAGTTTAGTACAAATCAGATCAGTGACATCATCTGTGGTAACACAGAGGAGGAGGGAGGTATAAAGGAAGGAAATTTTTGAGGAAAGTGATTTATCATGCATATGTAAATTCTCTCTCTCTCTCTCTCTCTCTCTCTCTCTCTCTCTCTCTCTCTCTCTCTCTCTCTCTCTCTCTCTCCTCCCCCCCCCCCCCCCCCCACCTACATGGCAACCCTTGCGGGAAATATCTTTGAAGTCGCAGTGCTTTGGATTGATGAGGCTAGACTTTATTAACAAGAAATGTGAACTGTAACCGATCAGTGAGCTAAGGAGGGACCATGTACAAGTGAAACGTAAATGGCTAGAGAACTGCATAAGAACTGTGATAAATAGGCTAGAGAACTGCATAAGAACTGTGACAAATAGGCTATGAACTGTGTTTGAATTGTTTTTGAGCTTTTGTTGAACTATAATAATTGATGAAACTAAATCAAATTTTTTGTTGCTATGAAAGTAATGTTAGCGTAAATCAGGAATAGGAAGTGCTGAAGTACTACGAGAATAAAATTTAATGTTGTGTGCATGGTCTGTGGGATTACACTGTAAACCGTCACTTAAAGATTCTTCACACTACAAGCTGGCGCAGCATGCACAGTATGATGAGACATCCATGGACAAAAAGTGCAGTGACAGCAAATAGTAATGAGTGCAGTTAGCAGTATAGGGCTCATCTGTTGTGTCTGTTTCAACACACAACAACAGTGGAATTGCAGCTAGGGGTGCAGCCAACAGCTGTGAGAATCGAATCAGCAACAGTATGTCAAGAAAGAAAAGTAGTGTAAATTTTCTGCCTGTGCAGTAGCCACCAAAAAGATCGCGGGAGGCACACATCGGCACAGCGCGTCACAGACAGTAGTTGCCGCAAGGAAAGTCCCGTCCACCAGAAGGCACGCGAGAATTCGGCCCCACCCTTGACGGGCGGAATGACAAAAACTCAGGCAGCACAGGCCGTGCCCAGTCAGTTCACATTGGGCTTGCCTAGCAGACAGTTCCCAGTCTACGCTATGTGAAGTCCGACGGAAAACGTGAACCGTGTTACTATACAATTGGCGACAAGTAGGGTCGTTCTTTCACGTGTTGCATCAGTGTTCTGGTTTCACAGCTTATCCACGGTATGGAGAATTTAGTGCAGGTTTTGGTTGAGCAGCAGATGGAGCTCATGGCAACCATGAAACAAGTGCTTCCGGCATTGCTCTCCACGCAGTTTGCTCCAGTGCCATTCCCTCCTCTCTTTCGCCCATATGACAAGATAGCGGAGGATTGGGACGCATATGAACATCACCTTCGGCAGCATTTCCAGGCATTTCATGTTGCCGATGTGGAGGTATGTCGTGCTCTTTCCTTGTCTTGGATATATCCATTGCTGTATCAAGTTTTGTGGCAGCTAGCACTGTTGCAGGAACCCTCGTCCTTGTCTTTTGACGCATTATGTTCATTGCTGTCTTCATATTATCACCGCAGCATGGATGTTGTGGCAACTCGGGTTGAGTTCTATCAATGCAAGAAACAGCCCCATCAGTCATAGTGGGCATGGGCCACTACTCTGCACTGTCTTAGTAGCAAGTGTCATTTTGTCACGGACCAATCGCGAGAGTCGTATGCCCACACTATGGTGAGCGATGTCATTGTTCGTTCGGCCCCTAATAGGGAGGTCTGGCAATGGACCCTGCAGTTGGGAGACCATTCCCTTGAGGAAGTCCTGTCCATTGCTCAATCGTATGAAGTCCCTCACGCCGCAGGTCAACAGTTGGAAGCATGGTGCAACGTCGCGGAAGTTCAGGGCGGCGCGGCCGCGTCCATTGCATCCGGGGTGGATGATGTGCGAGGGATACAATTCGACCATTACGGCAGCTCCCACATGGCACATAAACAGAGTTCCGGCCACCAGCCCCTGTTACTGTCCTGTGCGTAGTGCTATATACGTCATGATCAGTCAGAGTGTCCACAGTGTTGGGCCGTTTGTCGCAAATGTAATAAAAAAAGGACACATTGCTAAAGTTTGCCACTCAGCCTCAAAAGAATTGAAAGAAGCAGGTACAGAGGACATGGACATTGACATTCAAGAAGTTTCATTGGGCCAGGCTCCCGACGCATTGGCACACAAACTCTTTATCGAGGTGTCAGTTCGGTCACGCCAATTACAACTGCAAGTAGATGCGGGCGCAGCAGTTTCCTTGTTGAATGCACAAACTTACTCCAACCTTGGGTCACCCCCGTTGGCACCAGTTTACCAGCATCTACGCGGTTATGGTAAACAGTTCACTCCCCTACTGGGTCAATCCACTACCGACGTTACTTAAAAATCAGTCACTCGGCCTCTTACTTTTATTGTTGTCAGTGATGCGAGCTCCGCTAACCTTTTTGGATTGGATGCCTTTCAAGCTTTCAGTTTTTCTATCACAGACACCATACAGTTGGTCTCCGAAGAAGTTCCCTATCAATCATTGGAATCTTTGATCTCTGACTTTAAGGATATCTTTGAGGAGAGCCTGGGGCGTGTTTCAGACTTTAAAGCTCACTTAACATTGAAGGTGTCGGCTCGCCCGCATTTTCTACGTGTGAGGCAGATCCCCTTGGCTCTCTGCCCTCAGGAAAAAGAAGAGCTAGACCGGGAGACAGCCCTCGGGGTTGTTCTTCCCATTTCTTCTAGTGAGTGGGCTTCACCCCTCGTTATTGTCAGGAAACCCTCAAGAAAATTACGTCTTTGTGGCGATGTATAGGCCACCATTAATTCCCAACTGGTGGTGGACACCTATCATTTGCCTTGTTCTGATGAATTGTTCTTGGCAGTGGCAGGAGGCCAATATTTTTCAAAAATCAATGTTTCAGAGGCTTATCATCAGATACCACTTGATGAGGAGTCCAAACGGCTGGCGGTCATCAACACCCCATTTGGCCTTTACCAATACCAGTGGTTGGCCTTCGGAATATCCAGTGCCCCGGCGATATTTCAGCATTATCTTGAGCATGTCACGTTGACAATCCCTCATGTATTAATTACCTGGGCAATATAATTGTCACAGGCCGCAGCATGCAGGAACACTTGCACAATCTTCGAACCCTCTTTCTCAAATTCAGGTCTGTGGGCCTGCATTGCAACCTGCGTAAGTCGAACTTCTTCCAACCATCCATTGGGTATGTGGGCTACACCATCTCTCGGCATGGCGTCCAGCTGCTAGGAAGTTTGGTCCAAGGTATTGTCGACCTTCCGCGGCCCACTTTGCTGAAGGAGTTACAAGCTTTTTTAGGCAAGATTGCCTATTACCACTGGTTCATTCCCAGGGCTTCCACCATAGCCCACCCTCTGTACTGCCTTCTGCGCAAGGGTGTTCCTTTTGATTGGTCGCCTGCATTCGAGCGAGCGTTCACCTCGTTGAAGGGCCTCCTCACGTCAGCACCTTGTTTGGCTACTTTTGACCCCAATAAGCCATTGGTCCTGACTACAGATGCTTCACAGTATGGGGTGCGGGCGGTCCTGGCCCATTGCATCGCAGATGGCTCTGAGCAGCCACTGGCGTTTGCATCTAAAACTCTTAGTCCCGTGCAGGCCCATTACTCCCAGGTGGAAAAAGAGGCTTTGGCCATTGTCTATGCTGTTACCAAGTTTCACCCTTTCTTGTATGGCACGAAGTTTCAGTTAATCACTGACCATAAGCCATTAATATCATTACGGACAGGGCGGCCCAGAGACTGGAGCGCTCGGCCTTGTTCCTCTCTATGTACCATTATGACATTCATTTTTGCCCTACCGGACAGCATGCCAACGCCAATTCTCTTTCCCATCTTCGGGTGGGCCTGGATCCTCAGTTCAATCGGGAGGAGATTATGTGTTTTCATTTGGATGTGGCATCCCACCAAGCAGTTGATGGCTTCCCGATCACTAGCTCTAGAGTAACCAGGGAAACGGCAGCTGATCCGGTTCTCCGGCAAGTAGTTTGCCTCGTTCAGCGGGCGTGGTCGTCCCGTCCTCCAGGACAGGCCTCGGACCCTCTTCGTAATTATTTTTTTCTATAAGACCGCCTCTCAGTCTTCAAAGGAGTTCTCCTTCTGGCTACCAATGATACAGCTTCTTGTGTGGTTGTTCGTGCAAGTTTGCGAAGGGAGGTCCTCACGTTATTAATTGAGGGGTGTTTCCCGTACTAAAACCTTGGCTCGCAGACATGTGTACTGGCCCGGTATTGACAGAGAAATTGAGCACTTGGTGGCTGCCTGTTCCCAGTGTGCGAGCCAACAGGTGTCTCCCAGGTCACGTTCTCTTCATGACCGCCTGCAACCTAGGCATGGGAATGTGTTCAGATAGATTTTGCGGGCCTGTTTCTCAATGGATTTTGGCTCATTGTCATTGATGCTTATTCCCAGTTCCCATATGTGGTCCACTGCTCTTCAACCACTTAAGAAGTTGCAATCTAGGCAATCGCAAAAATCTTTTCTGTGGAAGGTCTGCCAGTCACCCTGGTATCGGACAATGGACATCAGTTTATTTCGCAGACCTTCCAGGATTTTTGTAGGTGCTTTGGTATTCAGCATGTTTGCTCTCACCCCTTTCATCCACAATAGAATGGGGAAGCCGAGCACATGGTGCGCACATTTAAGACACAGATGAAAAATTATGTGAACGAATTTCCTGCGGAGGAGTCGTTGACATTTTTCCCGACGGCATACCTGACCACACTGATGGGAGAATGCAACCCCACAGAGCTCCTCCACGGACACCAACCTAGGACTCTGCCTGGTCCTCACCAGTCTTCGCAAACGGGGGTACCCGGCTTTCCACCGGGTATGTTGGTCTGGGCACGTGGGTTTGGTCGCAATCCACGTTGGATACCGGCGGTGGTCCTGCACCACAATGGCCGCCGACTCTATACCTTGAAGGTGGGGGACCAGGAGGTACATTGTCACCAAAATCAGCTACGTCCACATTTGGGCACCCACCCTCCGACCCCTCAGGTGCTGGCTTCCCCATTGCCAGCACCCGAGTTGTTTTCTCAGGGGACGCGACCACCCCTCCCACCTGTGACTCCACCAAACTGCAATGGTTCTCAGCCTGGGCGGCCTCCAGTAGCTCCAGCACTGGTGTCGCCATTGTTAGAGATGCCCCAGCGAGAGCCGGCCCCCCTCGAAGGCCCAGTTTCTCAGGAGGTTGGTTCACCTGTGGTTGTGGCTTCCCCCTCGTCCCCGCCACTGGGTATGGCCCCTCCCAAGATGGACCGGGATCCGGAGCTGAACGGCTTGTCACCGATTCTGTCCCGGGCTCTGGTGGTAGGATGATGGGGTCCTCTTCGTGTGGGTCACTTCCAATTGTATTCGAAGGTTCCGGCTCGAGGGTTGGCAAATCCCCCCCGACTCCAGCCTCCAATGGACATGGAAGCCATCATTACTGAACAATGCTCCACCTACCGATGCAGTGGATCACAGTGGCTTCACCCCCCACCCCCCGGACCCCTGGAAGGAGGAGGAGTGCAGCAGCCACCAGAAAGATCGCGGGAGGCACACATCAGCACGGCATGTAATGGGAGTAGTTGCCGCAAGGAAAGTTTGGTCCACCAGAGGGCACGTGAGAATTCGGCCACACCCTCGGCCAGCAGAACAACAACAACTCAGGCAGCATGGGCCGTACCCAGTCAGTTCACATCGGGCATGCCTCACAGACAGTTCCCGGTCTACGCTATGTGAAGTGCAACGGAAAACGTGAGCCGTGTTACTACAGCCTGCATATAGCAGTCTAAGATCTGCAATTGGAACATCAGTAATAGTAAAATGTCTGGGAATAAGAAATGAGATATGCTCTTGGCAGTACAAAAGGAATTCAGTTGTACAGCAGTAGTGATGATTTGGTGGGTCAGATAAAAATAAATGGTGGTGAAATCAGATATGGGTTTAATTATAAGTCAAATTTAGTTGAAAATAATTCAAGTGAAAACACATATTCACATTTTGGTGGTGAACCCGAAACAAAAAAATAAAAAACCGAAGATCTCACTGTGAATCCTGAAGTAGCCACGAATGATTTCACTGGAAATGTAGAGTTAACTAATACCAAAGACAGTAAAAATGTAGCTTTCATGGCAAACAATGATAATGTAAACCCAGGATGTGTAGTACCTAGTTAGAATGAAGTGATTGATTGGAATGACGATATCAGAGAAAATGACTCTAACATCGACATTACTAACAAACCAACAAATGAGATACATACATTAAGTTATCATACAGTATCAGCTGACACTTTACCAATTCAGTATTATGATCAGTATATGAGGTCTCTACTAAAATTAATTTCGGAGGATCAAAAAGTAGCACCAAAAAAAAAAACAGATAATAGGTTAAAGGAAGTTAATGTGGGAACAGCACAACTTAACTCTAAGTTTGATGCACTGGAAGAAAAGGTTATAAATCTTGAAGTGAAAACTGAAGGACAAACTGAAGGATGCTGCAAAAAACTACACTCCTGGAAATTGAAATTAGAACACCGTGAATTCATTGTCCCAGGAAGGGGAAACTTTATTGACACATTCCTGAGGTCAGATACATCATATGATCACACTGACAGAACCACAGGCACATAGACACAGGCAACAGAGCATGCACAATGTCGGCACTAGTACAGTGTATATCCACCTTTTGCAGCAATGCAGGCTGCTATTCTCCCATGGAGACGATCGTAGGGATGCTGGATGTAGTCCTGTGGAACGGCTTGCTATGCCATTTCCACCTGGCGCCTCAGTTGGACCAGTGTTCGTGCTGGACATGCAGACCGCGTGAGACGACGCTTCATCCAGTCCCAAACATGCTCAATGGGGGACAGATCCGGAGATCTTGCTGGCCAGGGTAGTTGACTTACACCTTCTAGAGCACATTGGGTGGCACGGGATACATGCAGACGTGCATTGTCCTGTTGGAACAGCAAGTTCCCTTGCCGGTCTAGGAATGGTAGAACGATGGGTTCGATGACGGTTTGGATGTACCGTACACTATTCAGTGTCCCCTCGACGATCACCAGAGGTGTACGGCCAGTGTAGGAGATCGCTCCCCACACCATGATGCCGGGTGTTGGCCCTGTGTGCCTCGGTCGTATGCAGTCCTGATTGTGGCGCTCACCTGCACGGCGCCAAACACGCATACGACCATCATTGGCACCAAGGCAGAAGCGACTCTCATCGCTGAAGACGACACGTCTCCATTCGTCCCTCCATTCACGCCTTTCGCGACACCACTGGAGGCGGGCTGCACGATGTTGGGCGTGAGTGGAAGACGGCCCAACGGTGTGCGGGACCGTAGCCCAGCTTCATGGAGACGGTTGCGAATGGTCCTCGCAGATACCCCAGGAGCAACAGTGTCCCTAATTTCCCTAATTTGCTGGGAAGTGGCGGTGCAGTCCCCTACGGCTCTGCGTAGGATCCTACGGTCCTGGCGTGAATCCGTGCGTCGCTGCGGTCCGGTCCCAGGTCGACGGGCACGTGCACCTTCCGCCGACCACTGGCGGCAACATCGATGTACTGTGGAGACCTCACGCCCCACGTGTTGAGCAATTCGGCGGTACGACCACCCGGACTCCCGCATGCCCACTATACGCCCTCGCTCAAAGTCCGTCAACTGCACATACGGTTCACGTCCACGCTGTCGCGGCATGCTACCAGTGTTAAAGACTGCGATGGAGCTCCGTATGCCACGGCAAACTGGCTGACACTGACGGCGGCGGTGCACAAATGCTGCGCAGCTAGCGCCATTCGACGGCCAATACCGCAGTTCCTGGTGTGTCCGCTGTGCCGTGCGTGTGATCATTGCTTGTACAGCCCTCTCGCAGTGTCTGGAGCAAGTATGGTGGGTCTGACACACCGGTGTCAATGTGTTCTTTTTTCCATTTCCAGGAGTGTATATTATGAAACACAAGAATGGGGTAAGAAATTAGAAGCTTGTAAGTCAGAAATTAATAAGTAGATTGACCATGAAATCAAGGATTTGCAGGATCAAAATGGAGTAACACAAACAACAATTAATGACATCAGTAATATAAAGCAAGACCAAAGCAAATCTATCAAAGCACGTAATGAGAAACATAGAATATACAGTAATAAATTATATAGTATCAATAATGACCATGAAATACTTAGTCATAATATTTCACATGCAGAATCTTCTTGTAAAGGCAACACAAGTGTGATTCATGTAAAACTGAGAAAAATAGAGCAAAAAGCACTTCCTAAGATGCAATATAAAACAGAAAATGAAGGTAAACAAAAGTCCAAATTTGGTGTGAACAAGAAATAAAAAAACATATTGTTTATGTATGTGACATAGAAAATCACGCCAATCTGTATAAATTGCATCATTTCTCGAATGAGGGAACTATACACCCAGTAGCCTTCATTAGACAGTTTGAGGGCATCTTGCCTGAAAACACAGCAGAACAACAAAAAATCAAACTCGTGGCTAGTAGGTTCGAAGGAGAAGCAAACTCATGGGGAACAGGGGTCAGCAACACATGTAAATCATATAAAGTATTTGTTGAAGCATTATTGAATAAATATTGATCTTGCAGCACAGAAAACAGAGTGAGAGGTGATGTAGTTGCATAAAAAAGCTTTCATGGTGAAAAAGTCATTGTGCTACAAATGAATAGGAGTAAGGTACTAGAAGATCCCCTACTGAAGTTCAATGGCATCAAGATATCAATAAACACAGACTTGATAGTTACTTTCTGTCAGAGACTGAAAGCAAAAAATGGTCAAAAGCATACTGCATTCAACTATGGGAGACGAAGTTATCAGTTCACTTCTAAGAAGCATCATATGCGGTTAGATTATGTGGTTGTGCTTTTGAAAAAGTTGTGAATGAAGCACCTCATTCCTCATAGGAATGCCACCACAAAAAAATTTAGATGAAATATCAATCAATGACATGAAAAAATATTATGACTACTAAACCTCAGGGGGCAATAAGGTAGGTAACTGATGATTACCAGGTGTCTGAGTTAAATGACAGTTTCCTACTGTTAGTTCTTCCTCTTCTTTCATTCAGAACTGTATCTGTCTCCTTTACCATCCTTCACTATCAAGGTTCAGACAAGAAAAGTTCTTTGCTCTGAATGTGACAACAAAGAAACTAGCTATGACTAAAACAAAGTAACAAAGTAGAATAAACATCTGCAGAGCACAGATGAAAAACAGACATTTGATGGAATACATGTGGACTGTCCAGAATATACAAAGTATAGGATTACAGATCCACCAGCAAGAGAATGCAGTGTATAATTACAAAAAGGACACCAGTACCCTATTAGTGCTCTTTAGAAAAAATATTATAACATATGTAGTGAAACAATTTTTAAATATTAAGAACAATGATTAACAGACCTTTATGTTTGAAAATCTTATAAGAATATTATATATAACACATGTGAAATAACACGTAAAAAATAGGCTGAAGGCTGCAGAAGATGATGACAAATCATATAAGTGAATATGAATATGTACAGTAGAAGAACTTTTGGTGGCAAAATTAATAGAAATAACTGAATGTTGTCTTGAGAAGATGTAGAGATTGTGTCAAACTAGACATATCATAAATCATTAGTATGGATTGAAATGGCAAAGTAGTTTCCATTGTAATGATGTATGATACACTGATAGGCTAGGAATAGTCCTGGAAAAGAGATGTATCGTAAATGGAGAGTTATGGTTATTAGGTGACAGAAAAGTTGGCCAATTATTTGGAGAGAGAGAGAGAGAGAGAGAGGAGGTAAATGGAGAGTTACAGATTAAGAAACATAAAATTTTGCTAATTATGTAAATGGAGAGAGAAAGGGGAAGTATGGTTACTAGGTGATAGGAAATTTGGCCAATCATTTATGAAGAGTGAGTGAGGAAAGGCAAAAGCCAATGGATAAGTCAGCCATTAGGTAGCATTTATGGGCGAAATGGCTTCCACAATCTATTTTATGAAGTACATGGGAATAGATACATTGTCAACAGGAGTCACAACACTGACATGGAAATCTCATACAAAACATGACTGCAGCAAATAAGATTTAAATAGAGGGCCATGTAATACGAAGTATAGAGAATAATGACATACACTGGTTTTAAATATGAAAGGAATATGGAATGAAGGTGTAGCTACAAAGAAAATAATGTGCCTCCATAGATTGCAAAGTCACATAATGCTCAAATATGAAAGTCAGTGGAAAATAAATAATCATTACATGAATATAGTTCCACCAGTAAGGTTTGTAGAAACAATGACACTCAAGTATAGAAAGAAAGATATCCCATACTATGGACTGAAGCAATGATTTGGTAAATTAGTGTTTGTGCATTATACTTGAAGCAAGATTCTACAAGGTTCTCTCAAAGTATCTGTGAATTACATTTGTAAGCCTCTGTATGTAAGATTTAAAGAATGTAGCAAGAGACGTGGGGAAGCAGGGTGAGTTATTACTGAGGTGGTCAGTTAGTAACAGAGTGTGCAAGCAAGCACCAAGCTCTTAAGAATGCCAAGGGCAGTGCCGCACCTGTATGTAAAGTGGCTACAGCTGTGATCAAAACTCTTGTGGCACAATGTAAACAGTGGCACTGTTTACAAACAGCCAAAATCAAAACAAAACACTGCATAGCATGTATTTATATTTTAATAGTGTATGGAAGTATGTTTGTTTAAAAATTTGTTTAAAGGGAATTAATTTAAGGCAGTTTGTATCGTTACATGGAATTGTACTAGAGCTGTACACTAAGGCTGGAGATTGGAGAATGGACTGACACTTGTTGAACTCACATCATGAACAAAGAATCATCAGTATGGGTTTCTGTCATGGGCTGTTAGCCTATTTTCTGGTAAAAATTGTGAGTGTAATCATATTTCATCTCCACATATTTTATGTTTTATAGGTGTTGTGTTTGTTTTATTGGTAACTATGTGAAGTGGACACCTTTATCACACATTCAAATACAAATAAGTGCAGAACGGCATTCTATTGACATAATAGTGAGGAAAGAGTGAAGCGTAAACAATGTTTCACTGAATTGAAAAGATGGCAATGCACCGATACCAGTATTAGTTGTGTGGCAGAGAAACATTTTATGGCAAACAGTTCATCAATTTAAAAAACAGCATTGTGCCAAGAGTGAATAACAATGTAAATTCTTCATGAGAAATATTTTTTTTTAATTTAGTGGACAGCAGTGCATCAACAGTAGCTTAACAGCTGTATAAATTTTTGCTATTGAAACTTGGCTAGGAGATAGTGGACTGCTATAGAGTATGGTATTCTAGCAGAAATGATCGACTGTAAGTTAACAAAAGACTGCCAACAACATAAAGGTGCAGAATAATGATACTTTGAAAATATTTACTATTAACAGAATAATATAATTGGTATAGAATTTGCTTACTGAAGACTAAAGAATTTGGGAATAAGGTTATACATAAATTTATTGTCAGTAACAATTAGATTTTTCTAATCACAAAATTATTCAGTCTACAATTATATAAATTAATTAATAAATTCAGACTGAAAAAATAAAAAGCAGCTTCAATTTTTGAAAATAATAACAAATTACAAGTATAGTGGAATGGTATGGCTCTTGAAAGATAACTGAAAAATTTATAAAAAACTGAGTAAAAATTTGGTTATATACAAAATTGTTTGTTGTCTGCAAGACAATCTCAATTTTTGGAAATCTCAGAAGGAAGGGATGTGTAATATTCAGCTACAAGAAGCTTCTTAGGGCAGAAGAGAAGGCAGCAGTGGGAAAATGACATAATGTAGTGTGAGGTACCAGTGACAAATGGTTGATTTGGTATGGGTATCACGAGAAAGACCACCTAAATTGTGGTCCTCCTCTATGACTGGCTGCTGCATTCAGAAGTAGCATGTGAAACTGATAAACTTCTGTTATTAATATTAGAAAAACTAAACAGTTATTTGCATTTCATATACAACCATCTCTCAGTTATAGGCTATCATTCTATTACTTCAAAAGTGTTAATTACCAACAGAATAATAAAAAAAAGCTAAACAAAAAGGCAAATGAGCAACTTTGGAGATCTTTGGATTATGCCTAGTTTGGATGATGGGTTAAGTGGTTTGGCTATAGGCTCAGAGCTGGTTCAGCAGTCTTGGTGGACAGACATGTTGTCTACCTTGGTCGGTATCAGTTAAGGACTTAATTACCAATCTCCAATTATTTGGGCATGTAATTGCGAACAGTTTGATAGTAATTACACTACTACTCAGTACATTTTTTTTTATTTTATATGAAATTATGAAGAATAGAAATTATTTGTAATTCATAAAGTGGACAATAATTGTGCAGTTTCTTGTATTATGCTAATAAAAAGTGAGTGCCATTCCATTTAAATAAATCAGTTCAATATTTAATTGTTTATACAATAACAGTTCCTCACTAACAGTTTATTACAGACTCAAGATAATGGATACACAACCAATGTTCTGTTTTCTTTGCACGGTCAACAACCAAAGAAGACTGCAGATTGGCGAACATTCTTCAGAACTTGGGCATTCCACTTACAGTGAGGGAAGCAACCAGGCACGTCACGTGTATTGCAATCTTAGTACAAATGGGATCAGTAACATGTCATCTGTGGTAACAAAGGGGAGGTATGAAGAGGGGAAATTTTTGAGCAATGGGATTTATCATAAACATGTAAATCCCTCTCACTATCTATATCTCTCTCCCTTTCACTTGCCATAAGAGGGTCCACTGTACAATGGGAAGATATGTACCCAAAATGCAAACACCGAAAGCATTTTATGGGGTGTGGGGTGGACAGCGTCACGTCACACTGATAACACATAATCTGACCATCTCTGGGAGGGTATCAAACTCAAATGCCAGAATAAAGGTGCTGGTATAAATGTAATTGTCGTTGCAGCCTTTCAGCATATGCCTTACAAAATGAACACCCCACTGTTCCAGATTGATCAAGAATTCCTCATCAGTTTGAGAATGAGGTCTGTATAAAAAATGACTCCCTGAACCATATTCACAGAATGGTGAGGAGTAGTGGACACTGAGATGTTGCCAAGATTGTCACAGGCATGAAGGGCTGCAAAAATCACATCTTACTCAGTGAGTACACTTCACCAAACTTGTCTTTGATAGATACAATGAAAAATAAGTGCCTAGTGCCTGGTGCAGACTGAAAAATAAGTGCCTAGTGCCTGGTGCAGACCAGGTAGCAGGAAACAGGTTTCAACTCAAGCCAGTGCAAGCAGGGAAATGCAGGTCAGAGCATTATAAGAAGTAGTATTAAAAGATCCATTACCAACTAAAGAGACAACCATAATGGAAAACCCAGCCTGAAGCCTAATGCATTTCATACACAAAGCATCTGCCCTGATACCGCCCACTCCAATCAGAGGCTTCCCCGTGGGCATCACCCAGACACAACAAGGTTCATCAGGCATGGCTGCCATTGGTGGGAGTTCCAATGTTCCAAATTGACAAGCAAGTCCTCCTAGTCACGCACGGGGAGGTATTATCTCAGGTATCAGAAGTGTGATCCCTGTGTTGTCAGGGAGCTCAACCAAAAGGGCACATAATGACCCCACCACATGGACTGACCAATGTGCTTGCTATCTAGTGTTCAAGGACAATGGCATGGAGAAAAAGATGGAAGAAGTGATAAGGTCACACACCAAAGATTCTAAATAAGATGTTCTCTACCATTTGGCCCACACTATGGAGACAACATTTAGAAGCACAGGTCAAACCGCAAAGGAGGATCAAAAATGTTTAAAAGAAAAGGGGAAATGAAAAAGCAGGAGGAAGAAACACAGAAGTAATACCAGAAATGAGGATGACAGCCAGGCTGAAGCAAGCAATGGCAAAGAGAAGGGAAGAGGGGGCAGAGAGATAAGAGCAAGGGCAGGAAGGGAGGGCATGGGGAAGGGAATGCAGCCTGGGAAGGAAGAAAGGGCCACAATAGCTCAGGGCATCACGTACAGACTCAAAAGAGAGCCTGATCCCCCTGAGGGGTGAATACAATGAAGCAAAGATATGTCAACTGCAACAAATGTAGGAAATTCATAATCTCTTATTGACTAATTAATTAAAATTATCTCAGTAAGATATGGCAACATGTATCCAGGTGCCCCATTTGGTTAAAATAGGTTTTTGTGCAAAGCTAATCTGGCAGTATACCTCTAAATGCAGCAACATGGACAGAAGCTTTCAAGAATACTTTAAATCAGAAAAAAATCGACATTTGACTTAATTAACACAGTCAACATTATCAAACCAATGTATTTTGTGTGTCCATTTACCTAGTTTGTATCAGCGCATTCACACCATCAAAATTCAGACTGCCATTTCAACTACACAACATAGTGAATGGGCCAAACATCTATACAGACATCTACCAAGCTAAACTGCAGCACTTGAACTCACTATCAAGTTTACAGACATAATAAAAATGCATAATTACTCATGTTCTGCATATTTCATATGAAAAACCTAAAAAAAAAGATATCATACATGTAATATATACAACAAGGCCACACAAATGGTATAATATGCATTATAAATGTCTCAGTTTGTGCAGTCTTTAAAATATGCATTTAACACTCCACCCCCCCCCCCCCCACCCCCCCCCCCCCCACCCCCCCCCCCCAAAAAAGATGCCACAACATACAAATATCCATGCAACATTCATTTGCATGGAAATCTCCACTCTAGTTATTATGTATCTACCCCAAAAGTCATTAATGCTTGCAGACTGGTGATAATTTGAAATAAAATCATCTAAATAAGAAGGGAATAACAACAATGTAGAAAAGACAGACTGCTACTCACTGTCTCACTGTGAAGAAGATTCCTCAAGTTGCAGACAGGCACAATTAAAAGAAACTTACATCCAGTCATTGGCCACAGCCTTCATCAGTAAAAGAAAAAGAAAGAAAGAAAAACACACACACACACACACACACACACACACACACACACACACAAGCAAGCACATCTCACTCACACACAACCACCAACTCCAGCACCTCTGGCAAAATGTGTGCATGAGGTATGCTTGCTTGTGTGTGTCTTTCTTTTACTGATGAAGGCTGTGAACAAAAGCTATATGTGAGCATCTTTTAATTGTGCCCATCTGCAACTTCTATTATTTATGGTAAGTAGCAATTTGCCTTTTCCTACATTGTTGATATTCCTACCTGGAGTTTTCATTGTTTAAATAATAAGGGACTTTCAGATGTGAACTTTGTAGTTAAAGACTCAATGCTGGCTCCAAAACTTCACATTCATTTCTTCCTAACAGCCCCTTATGAAAAAAGTCAAATGATGCCATTAAGAAGTATAAGTAACATCTGACTGAATTTGAGAAAAATGTTAGCTGGAGGCTATACAAAGCAGAGTTCACAGCATTACCCGGTCAATATTAACAGAAATCACGTAAGTGAAAAACTTATTGCAACCATGACTACAACAAAGGTGTAGCGAATATATACCTGATTCATAGTGGTCCATGATGATTTAGCATATAGCTCACCTGTTAGAAAATGCAACATTGGTCAGTGTAACTATGCAACTACCAACACATTCGTGTACTTTTGTAAACAACGGAAATGGAGAGAATGAAGTACCATAAACATGTGAATGGCAGAAATGAACACTACCTGGTGAAATTTACATAAATAAGGGTTATGAACCCGAAATCATCAAAATAATAATAATAATAATAATAATAATAATAATAATCAACAACAACTACAATAACACCAAACCCGACAACAACAGCTGTATTCTGTGAAGTACTACGAAATGCATTACGACAGTTAAAAGTATGCATCAGTGTAGCTAATATTGTTTGTCCCTTTCCTGAAGATAGCACAGAGTGCAGGTTAAGGTTCTCATAGGTGCTTTGTTACGTAAATTTAAGTATTAACTGTGTTTTTCTTCCTTGTCACTTGCTTTTCCGTATGTTTTTGCTTTTAGGAAGCTGTAATTTTTGAGTAATAGTAATACTGTTCTATAGATTTTGTGTTTGTTTTGAATACAGTCCAGAGACAGGTAGTGCTTATTTTCATTGTTTTCAACAAGAAGTGTCTAGTGACCACAGTTTAGTCAGCTATCACCCGCCTTTAGTGAATTAGCAGTCTAGTTAAAAGTTGATTAACTCTCTACAGTAAATTGTTGATTTCTTAGGATGGATAGGATGTGTGACTGCTGTGTACGGATGCAGGAGGAGCTGTCCACTGTTTGCGAACAGCTGAACATGCTGATGGCCGCGGTCAGCTGTCTTTAGGCTGCTGCCTCGGAGTGTAGCGGCAGTGGAGAGTCTGGTGCGTCGCATGGTACACCCCAGGTGCTACATGCTTCACCCATGGTCCCTGCTGTCGAGCCATCTTCGTGGGTACCGGGTACGGTTGGGCCACCTCTCCCCAACGGGGGTGGTAGGTTCAGCAGCGTTCGTGACACATGGGGCGGAGGGTCAATGTGGAGGATAGCCGTGTGGCATTGTCTGCTCAGCCTGTGAGTGGACATGTGGCCTCTCCTTCAGCAAGGTCTGAGCAGGCACAAGGGGGGAGGGGTTTATTAGTGATTGGGAGCTCCAATGTTATGCGGGTGATGGACCCCCTTAGGGAAACAGTGGAAAGGTTGGGGAAGAAGGCCAGTGTTCACTCTGTCTGCTTGCAAGGGGGGGGGGGGGGGGGGGGAAGGGGGGGGAGGAAGGAGGATCTCATCTGAGATGTGTTGAGGAGGCCCTGCCAGCAGCGACAGAGAGCACTGGGTGCACACAACTGCAAATTGTTGCTCATGTTGGCACCAATGACTCCTGCCGTCTGGGTTCAGAGGTCATCCTCAGTTCATACAAGCAGTTGGCAGAGTTGGTGAAGGCAGAAAGCCTTGCTCATGGGGTGGAATCTGAGCTAACTATTTTTAGTATCGTTCCCAGAAACGACCGTGGTCCTCTCGTTTGGAGCCGAGTGGAAGGCTTAAACCAGAGGCTCAGACAATTCTGCAGAGATCTGGGGTGCAAATTTCTCAAACCTTCGCTATCAGGTGGAGAAATGTAGGGTCCACCTGAATAGGTCAGGTGTGCACTACACGCAGGAAATGGCTACAAGGGCAGTGGAGTATGTGTGGAGTGCACATGTGTGTTTTATGTTAATGAATTCCCTCCCTTGGCCCAACAAGATGCCTCCTCAGATGTGACAAGGTAGTAGCAAGCAAAATGCAACAGGGAGTAACAATATTACTGTGGTAATAGTAAACTGCAGGAGCTTCTATAGAAAGGTCCCAGAACTGCTCTCATTAATAAACGGTCACAATGCCCACATAGTACTAGGGATGGAAAGTTGGCTGAAACCAGATGTAAACAGTAATGAAATTCTAAAGTTAGATTGGAATGTATACCGCAGAGACTGGCTGGACAGTGAAGGGGGAGGCGTGTTTATAGTGATAAAAAGTGCAATAGTATCAAAGGAAATTGATGGAGACCCGAAATGTGAAATAATTTGGGTGAAGGTCACGGTTAAAGCAGGTTCAAAAGTTGTAATTGGATGTCTCTATAAGCTCCCTGGCTTAGCAGCTGTTGTGGCAGAACACCTGAAAGAAAATTTGGAAAATACTTCGAGTAGATTTCCCGACCATGTTATAGTTCTGGGTGGAGATTTTAATTTACCATATATAGACTGGGAGACTCAAACATTTATAATGGGTGGCAGGGCCAAAGAATCCAGTGAAAATTTTTTAAGTGCATTATCTGAAAACTACCTTGAGCAGTTAAACAGAGAACCGACTCGTGGCGATTACATATTAGACCTTCTGCTAACAAACAGACCCAAACTATTTGAAACAATTAACACAGAACAGGGAATCAGCGATCATAAAGCGGTTACTGCATCAACTCAAGTTTTGTCTCAAGTACAGATAGTGTTGAGGATCAGTGGACAAAGTTCAAAACCATGGTACAATATGCATTAGATGAGTATGTGCCAAGCAAGATCGTAAGAGATGGAAAAGAGCCACCGTGGTACAACAACTGCGATAGAAAACTGCTACGGAAGCAAAGGGAACTTCACAGCAAACATAAACATAGCCAAAGCTTTTCAGACAAATAAAAATTACACGAAGCAAAATTTAGTGTGAGGAGGGCTATGTGAGAAGCATTTAATGAATTCGAAAGTAAAGTTCGATGTACTGACTTGGCAGAAAATCCTAAAAAATTTTGGTCTTATGTCAAAGTGGTAGGTGGATCAAAACAAAATGTCCAGACACTCTGTGACCAAAATGGTACTGAAGCAGAGGATGACAGACTAAAGGCCGAAATACTAAATGTCTTTTTCCAAAGCTGTTTCACCAAGGAAGTCTGCATTGTACTTCCTTCTCTAGATTGTCGCACAGATGCCAAAATGGTAGATATCGAAATAGATGCCAGAGGGATAGAAAAACAATGAAAAATGCTCAAAAGGGGAAAGGCCACTAGACCTGATGGGATACCAGTTCGATTTTACACAGAGTACGCGAAGGAACGTGCCCCCCTTCTTGCAGTGGTGTACCGTAGGTCTTTAAAAGAGCGTAACGGTCCAAAGGATTGGAAAATGGCACAGGTCATCCCCGTTTTCAAGAACGGACATTGAACATGGTGCAGAACTATAGACCTGTATCTCTAACATCGATAAGTTGTAGAATTTTGGAACACGTATTATGTTCGAGTATAATGACTTTTCTGGAGACTAGAAATCTACTCTGTAGGAATCAGCATGGGTTTAGAAAAAGACAATCGCGTGAAACCCAGCTCGCACTATTCATCCACAAGATTCAGAGGGCCATAGACACGGGTTCCCAGGTAGATGCCGTCTTTTTTGACTTCCACAATGCATTTCACACAGTTCCCCAAAGTCGTTCAATGAACAAAGTAAGAGCATATGGACTATCAGACCAATTTTGTGATTGAATTGAAAAGTTCCTATATAACAGAATGCAGCAAGTAATTCTCAATGGAGAGAAATCTTCTGAAGTAAGAGTGATTTCAGGTGTGCTGCAGGGGAGTGACGTAGGACCATTGCTATTCACAATATATATAAATGACCTTGTGGATAACATTGGAAGTTCACTGAGGCTTTTTGTGGATGATGCTGTAGTATATTGAGAGGTTGTGATAATGGAAAATTGTACTGAAATGCAGGAGGATCTGCAACGAATTGACGCATGGTGCAGGGAATGGCAATTGAATCTCAATGTAGACAAGTGTAATGTACTGTGAATACATAGAAAGAAAGCTCCTTTATCATTTAGGTACAATATAGCAGGTCAGCAACTGGAAGCAGTTAATTCTTTAAATTATCTGGGAATAGACATTAGGAATGATTTAAAATGGACTGACCATTTAAAATTAATCGTCGGTAAAGCAGATGCCAGACTGAGATTCATTGGAAGAATCCTAAGGAAATGCAATCTGAAAACAAAGGAAGTAGGTTACAGTACACTTGTTCGCCCATTGCTTGAATACTTCTCACTGGTGTGGGATCCGCACCAGATAGGGTTGATAGAAGAGATAGAGAATATCCTATGGAGAGCAGCGTGCTTTGTTACAGGATCATTTAGTAATCACAAAAGTATTACGGAGATGATAGATAAACTCAAGTGGAAGACTCTGCAAGAGAGATGCTCAGTAGCTTGGTACGGGATTTGTTGAAGTTTCGAGAACATACCTTCACTGAAGAGTCAAGCAGTATATTGCTCCCTCATACGTATATCTCGCGAAGAGACCATGAGGATAAAATCGGAGAGATTAGAGACCACACAGAGGCATACCGACAATCTTTCTTTCCACGAACAATATGAGACTGGAATAGAAGGGAGAATCGATAGAGGTACTCAAAGTACTTTCCGCCACACACCATCAGGTGGGTTGTGGAGGATGGATGTGGATGTGATTATAGATGTAGAGAAACCTTTTTTCTGTTTCTATTTCTATCTTTATGTGCCAGAATACATAAGAAAGCTATTACAATTCTCTATCTTCTTTATGTATCTATCAGAAACCCAGTACTTCAAATATTTAGTGAGTTAATAACTTTTCTCACTAAATTAATCATAATGTTATAACTAGTGCTCTGATTTTCATGTACTATCAAATCATAAAACATGCACGCATTCATACAGTACCATACCATTAAACGTGCACAGTAAGACAGCAAACAAGTAAAAGTATGTGGTATTCAGTTCTATATTGTCTTCTACTTTCTTCTAAAACAGTACACAATAACCAGTTTCTCCCACTTTTCTTCAATTAGGCTCACGTGTTTACCAGACAGAACATTTTTGTACACAGAAAATGACCTTTCTATATCACAAGAAGTGACAGGTGCATACTTATGAGAAGAAATTTTGGATGATGTCAGATAAAGTTAATATTCTTTTACACTTTTGTTAAAAAATATTTTTTGTCAATGTCATAAATTCAAAATCAGGATTTGATGTGAAAACTTTGTTTATCTCTAAAGCTGTAACACCCCCTGTTACACAGGATGATTGCAAAGATTCTTCAACCTCTTCAATAACTGTCAGGGATTGTACATGTGGCTTGCAACTTTCTTTTAGCTAAAGGAAAATGCATAAAATTTGATTTTACACTGCCATCCATTAAAATTGCTACACGACGAAGATGACATGCTGCAGATGTGAAATTTAACCGACAGGAAGAAGATGTTGTGATATGCAAATGCGTTTCAAAGCATTCACACAAGGTTGGCACCAGTGGCGACATCTACAACATGCTGACATGAGGAAAGTTTCCAACCGATTTCTCATAGGCAAACAGCAGTTGACAGGCATTGCCTGGTGAAACGTTGTTGTGATGCCTCGTGAAAGGAGGAGAAATGCGTACCATCACAGATTTTAGCCTATCAGGATTGCAGTTTATCATATCGCTGACTGTTAGCAGAGTATGGAATCGGTGGGTTCAGGAGGGTAATACGGAACGCTGTGCTGGATCCCAACGGCCTCGTATCACTAGCAGTCGAGATGACAGGCATCTTATCCACATGGCTGTAACAGATCCCTGAGTCAACAGATGGGATCCCTGAGTCAACAGATGGGAACATTTTCAATACAACAACCATCAGCAGAATGGACTATCAGCTTGGAGACCACGGCTGCGGTTACCCTTGACACTGCATCACAGACAGGAGCGCCTGTGATGGTGTACTCAATGACAAACCTTAGTACACGAATGGCAAAACGTCATTTTTTTTTAGATGAATCCAGGTTCTGTTTACAGGATCATGATGGTCACATCCATGTTTGGCAACATCGTGGTAAATTCACATTGGAAGCATGTATTCGTCATCACCATACTGGCATATCACCCGGCGAAATGGTATGGGGTGCCATTGGTTACACGTCTCGGTCACCTCTTGTTTGCATTGATGGCACTTTGAACAGTGGACGTTACATTTCAGATGTGTTACGACCCATGGCTCTAACTTTCACTCGATCCCTGCGAAACCCTACATTTCAGCAGGATAATGCATGACCGCATGTTGCAGGTCCTGCACGAGCCTTTCTGGATACAGAAAATGTTTGACCGCTGCCCTGGCCAGCACTTTATCCAGATCTCTCACCAACTGAAAGCATCTGGTCAATGGTGGCCGAGCAACAGGCTCGTCACAATACGCCAGTCACTACTGCTGATGAACCGTGGTATCGTGTTGAAGGTGCATGGGCAGCTAGCTGTACCTGAACACGCCATGCAAGCTCTGTTTGACTCAATGCCCAGGCGTATCAAGGCCGTTATTATGGCCAGAGGTGGTTTTTCTGCGTACTGATTTCTCAGGATCCCAATGTTAACTAGAAGACTATCGACAGGGCAAGTGCAAAAGGCGCCAGTGGCCAAACAGATACCACAATTATGGATCAGGTCCAAGAGGAGCAGCATGGAATGGTCAGCTGAGCCTTAAACTCGACAGCCATAGTCCAAATGTGACATAACTAAGGCTAGAAACAGAACTGAGGAATACAGTCATGCATTGGGCACTGAGATATAGCTCCTGATGAGGATGGACCACAGATTAGCAACAGAAATGCACTACCCACGATTTAAAGGGGGAGAATTGAATACTATCTATGTGTGTGCATGTAGAAGTGCTCTGAATGGTACCCTGGAGCTGTCACTCTGCAGATGTCACTTCGTGGGAACTAGCCCACATACAGAAATTATTCAAATACAGAGTTTTGGTGACAAATGGTCCAATTCAGGCTGCAAGTCTGTTAATAGCAATAAGAAAATGAAGGAGACCTAATAATATGGAGCCCAGTGGAACACCATTCTCCTGGGTCTATGGAGAGCTGAGAATATTGTCAAACCTAATCTCAGAATGACTGGTGGGACAGGCACTGGCGAATAATAATCGGGAGAGGGTCCTCTCCGAAGACCCCACTCACGCAACGAAAGTAAGATGTGATGGTTCCAAGCCATGTTGTATTCCTTACAAAAATCAAAGAAAACTGCAAAAAGATCATGGCACTGAGAAAGGGTTTCAATTTCAAGCATATGATCGACTGGAGACCATCGCTCCTGAAAGCCACACTGGTAAGAAGATGAAAAGTCCCAAGATTGGAGGACCTAACTGAGCCAACAAGTCACATTGTGTTCCATTAACCTGCAGGGCACTTTTATCATACTGATTGGCTGATAACTATCCAGGGACGACAAATTCTAACCAGGCATCAGGACAGGAAGCACAATACTGCCCTCGACTGAGAGATGAAAGCACCATGGAGCGAAATAGGGTTAGGCACTCAGAGGAGATACTGTTGTGGAGGACTGAGGTATTGAAGCAATTGGTTCTGGATGGAATCAGGGCCAGGGGCTGTATCATTGGAAGAGAAGACGACCCGAAGATGTTCCCATTCAATAAAACGTTGATTGTAAGATTCCGCCTGACAACGGGTAAAACATAAGTGGGAAGCTTCAGCCCACTGTTTCTAGAGGAGAAAGGTGGCTGGATAGGAGGCTGATGCTGATGCTGTCACAAAATGGGTCACAAGTTATTCCACGAGAACCGATGGAGCCATATAAAGGCCACCCGGAAGGCCAAGTCTTGGGACAGAAGACTGACACTGGCAACCTTGGAGGGTGCAGAGCATAGTCCACAGCCTTTAAGAAGGGACAGATGTATCATGGAAGAAGTCACAGTGTTCCCAACATACTCACATGCTATTTGATTAAGTAACAGGGTTTGGTGCAAAGAGATTTAAAGATAATAAGACCCTCAGAGAACGGGTGCTGCTTAAGGGGTTGCAAGGTCTGACAGTGACTTCCGGATGGCAATGTCAGTGGTGCTCCATCAGGCACTGGCCGGTGGCCAAAGGGGCCTGCTGAGTGGGGGATGGCAGTGCCAGCAGCAAGAATAATTGTATCTGGCATGTCATGGACTAATTCATGAACACAACCTGACAAAGTAGGGATAAACTTGACCTGGGAGATATATAGAAGCAAAATCAGCGTGATGGAAAGCCCTATGAGTTAATATGTCCATTGGAAGGTGGGAAAGGAATGAGAGAATCAGCAGCAATTCAGCCCTACCGCAGAGGTTATCATGTGGTGACCAGAGCAATGAAGGGAGAAGGGTAAGGGAAGTGAGCGAAATAACTATGGCAGAGAAAGTGCCATAAGCAGCACTGAAATGGGAACCATCATTAAGAATACGCAGGTCATTTTCTGCAAGAAACTGGTCTATAAGGAGACCTTCAACAGATGAATATGCACTACCCCACAAGGGGTGATGGGTATTAAAGTCGCCAAGGAGTGAAGGAGGAGTTAGTTGCTGAATTAGAGCAGTGGCTGTAGGTGGCCTGTCAGGAGGTTGATAGAAATGGACCATGTGGGCTCACACCGGCAACAGCTCCCAATTCAGTAGAAATGGTGATCCATGTACTAAAAACTTCCATACAGACCAACATACAGACAACACTAGAAGCCCTCAAACAGTTCTGACAAAGCATGGAACCCACAAAGTGTCAATGAGTGAGCATTGGTAAAATGAGATTCTTGGAAAATGACACAAGATGTGAAGTAAAAGGAAATCAGGGATTCCAGCTCCAGAAGGTGGCAGTAGTATCATTTACAATTCAAATGAATAACATGGAATGGGCATCTACACGGGAGGTGAGCACACCAAAACTATACATGCCACTGTGTCACCATCCCTCACCAACAAGACTGGCATAAGATTTAAAAAAAAAGAGGTCTGACACAGGTTCTGAGGGAGGAGTCGGCATCTCAAGGGGCACTGGTGGGCCTTGTTCCATCACTTATGTTCCTTCTTCTTCTCTTTCACAGATTGAGGATGGCAGGACCCAGGGAGAGGCCACACTGCAGTATCTGGGACCAAGAGAGAGTGGACAACCTTGGAGCACATGGACTGTGGGTCCTGTGGCCAACTCGCGGTAGCATGTATCCAGTCTGGGAAATGCCAGGGGAGGGAACCTGGGAGGTGGCCTGTGAGGGGGCCCCATCACTGGCAGGTGTCGAAGAAGGGGGACACTATTATGGCCATATAGGGGGAGTGGCACCCAGAAGGGTGGGAGTAGGAGACACAGGGAAAGGGGAGGGGAGCAGGAAGGGGGTAAGGAGAAGGCAAGAGGCAGGAAGGACATAACAGAGACATAGTTAGATTTCACAGGCAGATGGTGAAGATGGTGACATTTCTGATGAGCCTCAGTGTAGGATACAAAGTCATATGATTTATATTCCTGTATCTTTGTTTTCTTTTTATAGAAGTAACAGTCTGGTGAGCATGATGAGTGGCAGTGATGACAATTAATACACACAGATGACAGAACACAGGGCCTCTCCTCAAGGAATGGTTGTCCACATTCACCACATAGAGCATCCGCTGTACAACGGGAAATCATGTAACCGAAATGCAAACACTGAAAGCACCCCATGGCGTGCGGGGTTACAGTTTCATGCCGCACCAATAAATAACACATAACCTTGACCATCTCTGGAGGGTAGCCCTCTCAAATTAAAAGGTAAAGATGCCGGTATCAATGTAATTGTCCCTACGTCCTTTCTGCACATGCCAAACGAAACAAATGCCCTACCATTCAAGACTGGCCAGGAGTTCACCTTCAGGCTGACCCCCTGTACCATATTCAGAGACTGGTGAAGAGTAGTGGACACTGGCAAAAAAAACTGGAAAAGGAAAGGGGAAATGAAAGCGCAAGAGGAACAAAATCCAGAAGAAATATCCCAATGCAGGATGATAGCCCCGCCCACATAAGCAATGGCACCATGAGAGGGAAATGAGGGGGCAGAAGCAAAGGAGTAATGACAGGACGTAAGTGGTATGGGAAAGAGAATGCAGGCTGGGAAGGAAGAAAGGGTCACAATAGCTCGGGGCCCCACGTGTGCCATGCACAGACTCACAAAAGAGCAGCGATCCCCCTGAGGAGTCAATAGAATGAAGTAGAGAGCTGTCAACTTCAATAAATATGTGGGAATTCATTGTCTCTTACTGATAGTTTAATCAAAATTATCCCAGTAAAATATGGCAGCATTAATCCAGGTAAACGATCAGGTTAAAATAGATTTTGGTAGCACAGATAATCTGGCAGTATATCTCTAAATCCAGCAACAAGGAGAGGTGCTTTCAAGAATACCTTAAATCAGAAAAAAATGTCAGCATATTACTTAATTCATTATGTCAGCATTATCAAACCTTTGTATTTTGTATAACCATATACCTTGTTTGTATCAGCATTTTAACATTGTCATATTTTAGATTTCAGTTTCAACTACGCGATGTAGTGCTGGGCCAAATACGTAACCCGCTTTAGTTTAGGATAAAATATTTTGATCACTTTCCCAGCCTTCTTTACACATGGAGAAGCAACGCATACAAACAATAGAGTCCTTTTCATTTTTGAATCTATCGCCACAAAGTATACTGACTTCTACCAACATTTACCGAGCGAACTAGGGCACTTGAGCTCATTACGAAGTTTACAGACTGCAACAAGTTTGGAAAATACTCACATTCTGCACTTTTCACGTATTTCATATGAAAGACTCAACAAAACAAGACATCACGAATGTAACATATAAAATAAGGCTGTAAAAGCAAAGTAATATGCATTACAAATGTCTCAATTCATGCCATCTTTAAAATATGCATTTACCCCCCAAATGGTCACAACATAAAAAATATTTATGCAACATGCATTTGCATGGAAATACCCAGACAGTGAATACATCTCTCAGACTGGTGATAATTTGAAATAAAATCACGTAAGTAACAAAGAACTTCCAGGCATGAACTTTGTAGTTATACAATCAATTAATGCTGGCTCCCAACTTTCACTTTCATTTCATCCTAACATTTCCATTATGAAAAAATCAAATGGTCCCACTAAGAAGTACAAGTAATATTTGACTGAATTTGCTATACAAAGCAAAGTTCACAGCATTACCTTGCCAATATTTACAGAAATCACAACATAAGTAAAAAACTAATTGCAAGCATTACTACAGCATAGGTGTAGCGAATATGTACCTGATTCATTGCACTCTGTGGGCCTAAAAATTTTCTTCTGTTTAGATGGTTTAGTATATGGTTCACCTGTTAGAAAAAACATTGGCCACTGTAACTATGTAACTATCAACAACATTCTTTTACTTATGTAAACACAGGAAAGGAAGAGAATGAAATATCACAGCCTGTGCATAGCAGAAATGAACACCTCTTCATGAAATTTATGTAAATAAGGATTATAACCCCCAAATATCAAAATCATCATCAACAACAGCATCAGCATCAACAAAAACAAAAACAACATCAACAACAGTTCTACTTTGTTAAGTACTACCAAGTGCATTATCTCAATTACAAATATGCACATGTACAGCTAACACTATTTGTGGTTTTTCTGAAAATATAGTAGTGTACAAGTTGGGGAGGTTATAGATGCTTTGTTACTTAGAAGCCTCCCTGTGTCCACTTCCTCCTCATGTTTTGACAAATACTACAACCAACCTTTTAATTCTACAGTGCCAAGTTCTCAATGCCATACTAGAGGACTCATCAACAGGTGAGTAAGCATTCTTGACAGCAACTCCTAGCTGTGTGTCATCATTCATATTAGAAGTATTGATTCTTCTCACCTTTGAATATTTTTCAGCTACATTCTCAGACTGTAATGCCTACTTCTCCCCCAAATCATTTTCTGCCTTGTATGACCTTGAAGGAAACTACACCACCCATCTCTAGGGTTCAAAAAATAAGGACTGCAACCACAATAACATCCCTCCACTGAGAGGAGAAAACACCTTGAAAACAAACTGTGTTGGGCACCCAGAGAAGATAGCATTGTTGTGGAGGATTGAGGTGTTGAAGAAATTGGGTTGGATGAAATAAGGGCCAGGAGCTGAATCAGGAAGAGGACAGGACCAGAATATGTTCCCATTCAGTAAAACATTCACTGCAGGATTCCACCTGAAATGGTGCAAAACATGAGTGAGAAGCTTCAGAAAATTGTTTCTGGAGGAGGAAGGTAGTGGATAGGAGGCTGACACCAATGCTGTCAGAAAATGTGTCGCAAGCTGTTCCGTGAGAACTGATGCATACATATAAAGGCCACCCAGAAGGGTGAGGCCTGGGACAGAAGACTGCCACTGGCTACCTTGGAGGATGTAGAGCACAGTCCACACCCATGACAAAGGGACAGATGAATCACAGAAGACGTCAAAGTGTTCCCAACACAACCATTTGTTGTTTGATTAAGTAACAGGGTTTGATGCAAAGACATTTAAAGGTAATAAAACCCTCAGAGGATGGGTGCTGCTAAGGCACTGCAAGGCCTGACAGTGGTCACAGATGGCAATGGCAATAACAATGGCTATGCTCCACCACAAGGTTGGCTGGCAGTGAGTGGGGCATACTGAGCAGGGAATGGCAGTGAAAGCAGCACGAATAATTGGATTGAGCATGTCACAGATAACTTCATCAACACAACCACATAAAGAAGGAGTAAACACAACCTGGGAGGTATATAAAAGCAAATCAGCATGATGGAAAGCCCAATGAATTATCGGGCCATTGGGAGGTGTGGAGGGAATGAGAGAATCAACACAAAGTGATCATTATCACAGAGGTATGGGAGCCATAATTAAGAAGGCACAGGTCATGGTCTGCAAGAAAGTGGTCTATGAGGAGATCCCAACTAGACAAAGATGCATTGCCCACAAGGGGTGATGACCATTAAAATCCTTAAGGAGGAGGGAGGGAGACGATGGATGCTGATTGAGGGGTGTTATGGCAGTGCGTGTAGGTGGCCTGTCAGGAGGGTGATAGAAATTGACCAAATGGACCCAGACAACAATGGCTTCCAATTTGGTACAAACGGGGATCCGTGTACTAAAAATGTCCATATGGACCCACGTGCAGACACCACTAGAAGCCCTCAAAGGACCCACCCAGTTCCAACAAAGCACAAAACCCACAAATGGTCATTGAGTGAGCATCAGTAAAATGAGGTTCCTGGAAAATGACACAAGCTGCAGAGTAAAAGGAAATAAGGGATTACAGCTTTATAAGGTGACAGTAGTATCCATTACAATTAAGTTGAATAAGCATGGAATGGGCATCTACATGGGAGGTGAACACACTGAAACTTGGCGTGCCACTGGGTCATCCCCTCTCATGAACCAAACTGGGATGACATCCATAAAAAAAATTGGTCTGACAGATGACAGAGGTTGTGAGAGAAGCAGGCTCCTCCAGGGGCACCAGAGAGCCTTGTCCCATAACATATGTTTCTTCTTGTCTTTCACAGGTCGAGGAGAGCAGGGCCCAGATACAGGGCAGGTTTCAGTGAGATATGGAACTGAGAGAGAGTGGGCAACCTTGGAGCACATGGATTGTGGGTCCTGTGAACAACTCGTGGTAACATGCATCCACTTGGAGGTACAAAAGAATGGGGACACTACTCTGGCCAGGTAGGGGTGTGGCACCTGGACGGCAGGGAGTGGGGGCCACAAGGGATGTGGGAGAGGAGAGAGGTATGGGACTGGGATAAGGAGGAGGGAAAAAGGACATAACACAGACATAGTTAGATGTCACGGACACAGGGTGAAGATGGTCATATTTCTGATGAGTCTTACTGTAGGATAGGCAATCACGGGACTTATACTTCTGTACCTTCATTTTCTTCTTATAAACTAAACTGTCCAGTGAGTGTGAAGAGTTCCAGCCATGATAACTAATACACACAGATGATGGAACACAGGGCCTCCCCTCATGGAGTGGTTGTCCACATTCATCATATAGTGTGTCTGCTGTACAACGGGAACACATGTGCCCAAAATGGAAACAATGTAAACACCTCGTGGTGTGTGAGGTGTATGGCTTCACATCACACTGATAACACATAACCTTGACCATCTCTGAGATGGTATCCCCTCAGAGGCCTGAATAAAGGTGGTGGAATCAGTTTAATAGTACTTATGGCTCTTCTGCACATGCCAAACAAAAGTAACACCCTGCCGTTCCAGATTGGCCTGGAGTTCCTCATCAGTTTGAAGGATGAAGTCCCTATGAAAAATGACTTCCCACACCATATTCAAAGGTTGGTGAGTCGTAGTGGAGACCAGGATGTCACCAAGATGATCACAGACATGAAGAGCCACACA
Organism: Schistocerca gregaria; assembly: GCF_023897955.1. Taxonomy (NCBI): domain Eukaryota; kingdom Metazoa; phylum Arthropoda; class Insecta; order Orthoptera; family Acrididae; genus Schistocerca; species Schistocerca gregaria. The sequence continues at coordinate 831,040,572 of NC_064931.1, forward strand.
CCGGGGGCAGAGGAAGTTTTGACTGACAGCCAACCCAATTGCATCTTACACTCAAAGAGTCACTTTGTCTAATTTGTTTCCAATAGTTTCCATGAAAAATACAGGCTTGGTGGCGGTGAAAGTGTCCCCATCAGTCCTGGTGCATACCAGATAGCAGAGAATGGGTTTCACCTCAACTCGGTGAGCCTGGCACTTCACGCTGGACAGGGAAGAGAAGGTCACAGAGCTATAAGAAGCAACATTAAAAGATCCTTTGCCAATTAAAGAGACAGCCATAGAGGAAAAGTCAGCCTGAAGCTTAATGTATTTCATTGATAAAGCATCCGGCCTTGATACCACCCCCTCCAATCAGTGCTCTCCCTGTCAACGCCACCCAGACACAGCTAGATCCAGCCAGCATGGTGGTCATTGCCAGCAGTTCCGATGTTCCAGACTGACAAGCAGTCACTGCCGTGCATATGCAGGAGGTATAAGATCAGGTATCAGAAACATGATCCCTGTGTTGTTTGGGACCTGAAAACAGAATGGTAAGATATAGAAGGAAAAGTCAAACCCCAAAGTGGGCAAAAATGCTGAAAAGGGAAGGGATAATGAAAAAGCCAGAGGAACAAAATACAGGAGGAAAAAACCAGGATATAATGGCACCAACAGCGGGAAATGAGAGGGCAGAAGCAAAGGAGCAAGGACAGGGATGAAGTGGCATGGGGAAAGTAATACAGCTTGGGAAAGAAGAAAGAACACCATTAGCTCCAGGCCCCATGTGTACTATGCAGAAACTCACAAAAGAACTGCAATCCCCCTGAGGGGACAATAGATTGAAGCAAAGATATGTTAACTTCTATAAATTTGTGTGGAAATTCATGGTCTCTTATCGACAAATTAATCAAAACTATCACAGTAAAATATGGCAGCATTTATCCAGGTAACTGATCAGGCTAAAATAGGTTTTGGCGGCAAAGCTAATCTGGTAGAATATCTCTAAATTTAGCAACATGGACAGGTGCTTTCAAGAATATCTTCAGTCAGAAAAAAGTGAACATATGACTTTATTAATACAGTTAGCATTCTCAAATCTTTGTATTTTTTGCATCCATTTACTTTGTTTCTATCAGCATTTTTAACTTTGTCATGTTTCTGACTAGTGTTTCAGACACGCAATGTAATGCACTGGCCAAACATTAGTCCGCTTTGGGTTAAGATTAAATATTTTGATTGCTTTCCCAGCCTTATTTACATATGGAGCAGCACTGCATAACAACAAAGAGTACTGACTCCTACCAACATCTACAGAGCGAAGTAGGGCACTTGAGCTCACTATGAAGTTTATAGAGAATAACAAATTATGAAAATTACTCATGTTCTACACTTTTCATGCATTTCATGTGGAAACACTCAACGAAAGACAACAACATGTATGTAAATATACAATGATGCCACAAAAGTGATATAATATACATTATAAAGGTCTAAATTTATGACCTATTTGAAATATGCATTTATCCCAAATGGTCACAACATGTAAATATTTATGCAAAATCCATTTGCATGGAAATCTGCACTACAGTTATTACATATCTCTCCAGAGAGTGAACACATCTCTCAGACTGGTAATAATTTGAAATAAAATAATCTAATTAACAAGGGTCTTCCAGACATGAACTTTGTAGTTAAACAATTAATTAATGCTGCCTCCCAAACTTCACATTTGTATCTTCCTAACATTTCCATTATGAAAAAAAATCAGATGAACCCACTAAGAAGTGTAAGTAACATTTAACTAAATTTGCCATAAAAATCAAGGTTCACTGCAGTACCCTGTCAATATTTACAAAAATCACATAAGTGAAAAACTAATTGAAACCATGACTACAGCATAGGTGTAGTAAATATATACCTGATTCCTTGTGCTCTGTGGACCACCAGCTGGTTTTCAAAAATTCTTCTGTTTAGATGATTCAGCATATGGTTCACTTGTTAGAAAAACATTGTTCAACATAACTATGCAACTATGAAAATCATTCATTCACTTTTGTAAACAAAGATAGTGCACAGAATGAACTATCATAGTCTCTGTGAAAGGCAGAAATGAACAATATCTGGTGAAATTTATGTCAATTTTGTGAATGACAGAAATGAGCATTACCTGCTCATTTTTATATACATTAGGATTATGAACCCCAAATCATCAAAATACTCACCACCACCACCACCACCTCCTCCTCCTCCTCCTCCTCCTCCTTCAACAACAACACCAACAACAGTTCTATTTGGTAAGTACTACCAAGAGCATTACCTCAGTAACAAATGTTTGTCTGAACAGCTAACACTGTTTGTGGTATTCTTGAATATATAGCAGTGTGAAATTTGGAGAGATCAAAGATTCTTTGTTACTTAGAAGCCTCCCTATGTCCATTTCCTCCTCATGTTTTGACAAATAGTACAACCAAACTTTTAATTCTACAGTGCCACGTTCTCAATGTGCATACCAGGACAATCATCAAAATGTGAGTAAGCCTTCTTGACAGCAAGATCTAGCTGTGGATCAATACTCGTACTAGAAGTATTGATGCCTCTCACCTTTGAATGTTTATCAGCTTCATTCAAATTTTGTACAGTTTCTCTCCCTCTGAATCATTTTCTGTCTTGTATGACCTTGAAGGAAACTATGCCAACCCTCTCTAGGGTTCAAAGATTCAGAATGTAGTTTCATGTTCAGTTGGAAATGTCTGTAACAGGTTGACAGCAGATATAAGGTACAAAATTGGATATTCCCAGTTAATTAAGAACAAAGTAAAAGAAGGCTGCATTAACCACTTCCCCTACAACTTAACAGAATACTCGGGCTCAGGAATGTAATTCCGCATAGTTCAAACAACTGTATGAGACAGCTCTTGACTTTGTCTGTATGTAGACAGCTGACAATGATCTGTGTAAATTTACATAAATGCTTAGTTTGAAGTATTACATAGTAACAGGCCCTTAATAGTATGGGGAGCAGTAGTGGTGGCCTTTTCTGAAGTAGCTGTTTTCCCCCCTACGAATATACTGAAAGTAATCTAGAAGTAATTACCATAATTAACTATTTGAGTAGACTAGGGATAGTTATAATTAGGGGTTTGTATACATAGTAACCCCTGGGATCTAATGGTTTGGAACACAGAAAGGTACTACAGGCTGACACCTCTCCAGGCTACTGGTGACACCACCACAGAGATGCAGGGTAAACGGTATAACCACACACATTGAAACTGTGTTTGTTGGTCACTGCATCTCTGACAGCCTCCACATTAATAAGTGGTGCCAGTTGCACCATTGGAAGTGTAAAAGGCACCACAATTAGTGATGCAATAGCATGCACTATTTCTCACTGATCACCGTGGAAGTATTCCTTTGTTAGGCAGCTATAAAGGACAGTGGCGAGCCTACCAGAGTCAGTTCACACAGTGAGTCGCTCCAGCCATAGAGTCAACTGTGATTATCAGTCCCTAAATTGGAGTTTCCATTGCCTAGTGATGTCATATGCTTGGAGTCATACACTTCATTCCATGTTCTATCCCAGTTTGCTGTATTGGCTGGCAGCATCTTTGCTCCAAGTCATGTCTCACATTCTCCATACTTGTTGCTGATACCTTCAGTCTGCATTGCAACTGAGATGTCACTCTGCATCTCATCCAAGTCTCCATACTGTACCTGTCATTGGCTGCACCCGTGACTCATCTGTGGGCAATCTACCATCACTCCTTCCTTCGTCAAATGTGTCATTGGTCTGTCAGAGAGAGCATCTCTCAGAGGTGATCATGTCTATCTCCAACTAGCTACAAGCTTGTGTCACACCAGGGACTCTCATGGACCATCTTCAAACACTACCACTCTCCACAGAAATGGCTGCATCAACATCACTTTTGTAAGAAGTCCCCTAGTGCAACATAAGTGAATATCAGTGGATTGCTACAAAGTAACATGTATTCAAATTTGAAAGGTTGTTTTGTTGTATTAAGAGTGTATATAAATAAAGTTCATTTGGCTTATAGTTAGCAGTGGTTGCTTCTACCTGTTATTATATAACTAGACTTGTTTCACATCCCTGATGGTTTTCCTGCATGATGGAATTTACAGAAAATGATGTGTGAATGAATGTATGCACTCTCACGCTGGCATCAATACTTCAGAGAAGGCATATCATACTTGCTGATGGCTGGTCGAGGCAAGTGAAGGGAGTTTTGAAATTCAATCAACATTTAATATTGAAGGCAGCTCTTTTACCTTTTAACTGAATCCTGGAAAGTAAATTGAAACACTATACATAAACACAAACTTGCATGTCTGTCATCCTTATGGTTTTTGTAATGTCTTGAACCAGCCTCTCTGTTTTACTTGAAACTGTATGAAAACACCAATAACTGAGTAAGCCAATAGGAAGGTAGGAGGAGTGATTCAGATCAAGAACAGCAGAGACCCCAAGCTACAATACGTATGACTTGTCACTGGATGGAGTTACTAATGAAAAGGGAAAAGAGCAGTACAATGCTGTTATTAAAGGGTACAACATCTGGACTCAGTCATGAACTGCACAAGATAGAACCTTTATACAACAAATGGGTGGTGTTTCTTCTCACCAAACTTTCAAAGGAAACCATAATGTGATGGCGTGCAAGACCATTTGTGAAATGCACTATCACAGACAGCAGAGGAGCACACTGGCTCAAATTAAGAACTATACCAATTTGTTGGTGACTCACAGACTAATGTGGTAAAATACAAATGCAAATTGATATTTGTTGTTGTTTTGTTTTTATAATATATGATCTGCTTAGAAAATTTGTCATTGACCTGTCATGCTAACGGTGCAAGTATGAAACCAACCTACTCAGTGACTAGGTCTAATTACAGTAAAAGTAGTTGCCAGACAATTCTGTTGGATCCTCAACTTAAAACAAAAAACTGTTTTCACTGTCCCCATTCTTATTTGCTTTAATCCAGTGATAGTACATGACACAGCCACTGCAACCAAATACAAACATTCTTGTAGAATGGTCATTTAAATCCATACTGTTTAACAATCCACCATGGAATTAACTGCTGAACTCATGTGTTTTACACCAATTTCTTTGTTGAAAACTTGAAGTTTCATTAATCCTTTCACTGCAGTGTTGAGGAACTTTTGCCAGAAACAGACATTCTTGCAGTCATTTTTTTTTCTTTTTTCTCTTTAAGTCAGAAAGAAGCAATTAAACTCATGAGTGTCTAAATATAACTTTTGAGTGAAGTAAACATACCTAAAAGAGAACAGTACTTGTAAGGGCAAAGCTATGTAGAAAACCAGTTTACAAATTGCCACCTACACAATTATTAAATTTTGTCTTCAGAATCTATTTTTCACTCTGCAGGGGTGTGTGCACTGTTTTGAAACTTCCTAGAAGATTAAACTGTGTGCCAAGAGTTCATCTGAAAGGTGACAGGGTTCTCTGTCTTTGTGTGTCTATGACTCAGAACCTTGACTACATCTTCACTTATTAAATTCCTCACAACATTACTACTAGAGTCTAGATTTTCAGGCACCATCAAACCATAAAACATGCATACATTCATGCAGTACTATATCATTAAACATGCAAAGTAAGTCAGTAAAATAATAAAAATATGCAGTATTCAGGTCTATATTTATTTCTACTTTCTTGTAAAACAGTACACAAGAACCAATTTCTGCCACTTTTCTTCACTTAGGCTCATGCATTTACCAGACAGAACATTTTTGTTTACAGAATATGACCTTCTATGTCACAAGAAGTGACAGGTGCATAATAAGTAAGTGAAGGACAGAGATCAAATGAAGTTGAGGGTTTTTACACTTTTGTCACAAACTATTTTTTTTAATCAATGTCATAAACATAAAATCAGGATTTGCCCTAATGACTTTACCTTAAAAGCTACCAAATTCACTTCTATACAGGATGATTGCAAACATTTTTCAACCTTTTCAATTATTTACTACTGTAGTCTGTGCAGCTGTGTTATCCATACTGATATGGTGCTGTAATGGTTAGCACATCTGCCTATGGATGTGTAAAAAGACAGCCAAATGGATAACGAATATATACTTTTCAAGAGTGAGAAATTGAATGACACCACAACAGATGTCCTCAACACCTGATTTTATGATGAACAAAGACATATCAAACCTGGAAGAAAGATGGAAAAAGAAGACGTCCATGATATCATTAAATCCAGCACAGCTGGATAATCACCCAAATCAGATGGGATTCCCTCTGAATTCTACCATACGTATTGGGATATTATTGGGGACACCTTCACTGAAGTCATGAATGACATGATCAGCCATCAAAAAAAAAAAAAAAAAGGACACTCAATCTTAATGCTCAAGGAAGGCACACCACAAAAAACAGAGGATTACAGATATATCACGTTGTAAACACTTACTACAAAATAGCAGTGTGATGCAAGGCAGACAAGCTAGAAACAGTAATGAAGAAAATTATAAGCCCTCACAAGACATATTCCATGCCCCGAAGGACCATCTATGATGTCATAGCCAAATGTAGCAAACTCATTGACATTACAGAAGTGAATAAATCCGAGGCTGCCATCGTGTCGGTGGACTTCAATAAGGCATTTGACAAAGTGAGTCACGACTATCTATACAAGATTCTAGAAAAACTTGGCCTCAGAGACTTTCATCTGAATAATAAAGAATATACTGAACAGCGCCACCTCCAGAGCATCAATAAACCGCCGTAACACAAAACCGATACCAGTTCAAAGGGCGGAAAGACAAGGCTGTTTTCTCTCTATGGCACTCTTTGCCATAGCTCCAGATCCCCTGCTGTTGAAAATCAACAGTACCATTGCCACAATCATACTGCATGGCACTACAGTTACATGTGAAGTCTACACTGATGATGCAGGATTCTTCATAAAAGACAAGGCAGACCTCTCAAAAATATAAGAAATCCTCCACAATTTTGAACAAGCAACAGGGGCAAAAATAAATCAGAAAAAGGCTGCACTCATACCCATTGGCAACAAGAAGATTAATGAAGGTAACACGTGGTACTCAGTAGTTGAAACACACACATGCTTGGGGCTACAGCTATACTCAAGTCCAATGAAAATGATGGCCCAAAACTGGCATTCAGTTCTACAAAAATTAAGAGGACATTCAAAAGCAAATGGAATTAGAGAGCTGTACTTATTACAGAAAGTAAGTCTCATCAACAAGCAACTACTATCAAAAGTGTGGTTTCTGGCCCAAGTGTCAAGTCTGCCAAAACACATAGTGAGAGCCACAGAAGGGGCTGTACAGTGGGGGCTGTTACTGAATGGATTTAATAGTATAAAAATTTGATTTTATTTTTCACTTGATGTTTGTCAGTGCCTTCTGCCTGGCAGCTAGTTGCAGTGTATCAGTCACATTGCACAAAACTGGACAGAACCACTTTGAAACTAACATGTTGAACCATCAGCAGCTAAAGTCACGTGTTGCTGACAAAGTAATGCTACCGAACTGTGCATCTACAATTGTCTGTCCAATAGAGAAGGTTGGAGGTGGTAACATGGGGGTGGAGAAGTGGCCAGCTGCCAGGAGTGGACACGCTGCCCGCTCTCTTCTGCTGGCAGCTTCCGACCGGACCAGACACTCTCCTCTCCTGCTCTCTTGGGCAGTGGCCCATTCATTTTCGTTGCCTTCTCTAGCCGTGCCTTTCTTTCTCCATGCGTTAAATAACCATGCTCTTAAAACATGTTTGACTTCTTTCTTTCAACAGGTGCCCATTGCTTTCCCTTCCTCACCAATCCTGACGCTTTAAAATTGATGTCAGAATCATGATTTGTTCCACCGTTCGGTCCATGAGGTGGCAGTTTACTTTTGGTTCATGTTTGACGTTGTGTGATCGGTCAGTATTCGTCACTGTTATTCCACTGCGAGCCAAGCCTGGATGCTGCAGTGCATCAGCTACGGTGCTGCTCCAAATGGTGCATCCACACATACCAGCACCCAGGGCAAAGTTTACTGCCTGCCTCTTGCATTACACCACACCAACACATGTGCACTGAGTACAGCGAGCTGCGCCTCACAGCACATGTGCTTAGTTTGTGCACTCCAGCCTCAGTTGATGGTCCAACTGGCCCAGCTTCTTGGTCACTGCCAGCTAACTCTAAGCTGGGCACAGAAGCACAAAAGGAAAACGCACGATATGTCCTCGCCGGTGCTGTAGCTCACTGAGCACATGGGAACACTGTCCACGGTCGGCACAGCTTCCTTGCCGCTGCTGCCACCCACCTGCCACCCCACGTTGGCCGCCGGTCAGCTCCCCACCACCATCTGTGTTTGGGTCCTGGCCTCAACACCCGAGGCACGTGCTTTTAGCACCGCTACGTGGGTACTGCATGCGTACAACCCTTAGCCTCCACCCTACCAGCACCGCCGCTTCTGCACATCACAACACAATGATTGTACTGTGAGTGTTGACATGTAGTGAGGCACTTATGGCCATTTCCTCAGAGAAGAGATTGGTAAATTATACTAAACAGCAAAATTTTGCATCTTATGCAGTTATTGCCCATCTTTGGAGGTGTCTTTACCTAGAACGATTTTAACTTTGACTTTTTGTGAGTCTGATTACTATGAGGTATGTTGAATGTGTATTTGTTCATAGATAAGCACTTCACCTGTTTGTTGGTTCGATAGTTAAAAAGTTTTATTTAAGAATTTGTTTTGAGAGCTTTCGATTAATCTCCAGGGATGTGCAGCTTGCACAATGTGTTTGGCAAACACAAAGTCTCCCAGCTGTTCCTGGCATTTTCTTCCATTTTGTTTTTGTGTCATAACCAACTCTTTTTTTTTCTTTCATCTTTCCTATAAGCATCATTTCTCCATCGTATGATGAAAGTAGATTCCTTCTCCTTGCTCCACAGATGTGAGCACTTTAAGGGCTATGTGCCTTCATACCATGTCTGCAAGGTTTCCGAAATCATTGGTGCACTAAATCTTTTTACCTCGATGGGGGTTTGTTTTTATTGCAAGACCAGACACAGATGCAAAATCGCCATTTACGCCTAGTAAGAAAAGCGACAAACCATTGGATTCTGACGGTACTGGTGGCATCCATTGTTTACTACTGGTACCAGGAGACTTTAGGCCCCAAGTGCATCCACAGTCTTAATTACACAATTACTACTTGTGTTGCCGAAACAGACAGGATGTTGTGTGACACGCCGGATTGTGAAACCAAAGGAATGAACTTTTTCTACCTTCTCTTTCTTTTCTTTCTCGTCTCTCTGAATCCTCTTTCCCAACCATTTATTATTTTTCTGTTCATGCCTTCTGTTTTTCATAAGTGGTAGTTCCTTGATTGGTTAACTCAATGCACAATGCTATGATGTATTATGTGATGTATCGTAATATCAGTTATAATGATGAAAGAGAATTGATCTGTTCTACCCCTGTAAGTTGATAAGAGAGGATAGATGACATCCACTGTTATCCCCAAGGGCACCGAAGTTTTGTTGATATGAAGATATGTAATATGTTGTTTTATTGAGGTTATTTGTGAGTAGGCATGAGGTCCTGTGGTCATGCGGTTGAAGATGATTATGTACAGCCAAGAGTTCCTGTGTGTGTTGTTGTAGGTGATGTTAAATGGTCTGTTTTATGCTACCACCCCAGAGATCAGAGCAGAACTATTAGCCATGATTCAATTTACCATGCAGTGAGTTTCCAGTTGATACAAAGCTTTGGAGTAGTTTAAATTGCATGTTATGTTGGATTGGCACAGCTGTTGCCTTGCAATAACCCAGTCATAGCCCCAAATGCTACCACTTCTCTCCCTATGCTTCATCTTGTTTGACACAATTAAGTCTAATTTTCATATGATTTATAAGTCATTTATTGTATAAGTTTTGAGTGACAATGTACGGAGAGTATTATATAGAGTATAAATATTAAGTGGTTGTAAGTAACAGTTACTATTTTGTATGAGAAGTATGAGCCAGGTGCACATCTACAGTATTTGTATTATGTGGGAAGTTTAGGTATTTTGAAGAATTTGAGGTGTTTAAAAATACCCTCTCTCAACTACTGTATAGGTCTTTGTGATGTGGTGAATTAAGCTACTTGCATTATTCAGCTTTGTTGCAGTGTTTTGGTTTTGTACTATATTTCACTTGTAGACCTAATTTTATTGACAAGGATTTTGTTTTGCCTTTCGAAAGAATGCATCAAATTTACCTTACTCAAGTTTTTCTACAATGCTACTTTTCACAAGCATACATTGTTGAACGTTTCGTTTTGTTGTCAAAACTAGAATGTGGAGCCCATCCTTACAGTGTCTATTCTACTTGTCTTTTATTGTTCAATGGATTGTGATACTTCAAAGTTTCATCTAACTTTTGGAACTAATGTTCCACTGCTTTGCAGATGAACGAAGTCCATTTTCGGTTCAGAAGTGATTATTTCCCTCTTTTCCTTCAAGCTGTCACTAAGAGTTAAAAATGATTATGCGAGTTTAACTCTCTTGTCTGCCAAATTGACTGTTTCCCTTCCTGACCTGTGTCCAATGAAATTAACATTTACTTTTTTGTTACCTACGTCTTGTGCATGGTATATTAAGTCCTGCAGTACTCTGTCATAAGCTCCGACTGTTACAAGTCAGAATTTTTGTCGTCTTGACGTGACTCTGTTGAAGTCTTTATGCAGACAACAAATTCCTAAACAGATGGCCAGCATTTTATGAATTTTGTGTTTGCTGAAAATCAACACAGAGATGCACTCTGTCGTCCAATATTTGTTTAAGAATTAATGAATGTATTGTACTATCAGTCTTAACTGAGCCTTCTTAAACATTGTTTACTGTGCCCCCATGCATTTGATTTTGCCCTATAACCATTTTGGTGTTGCTCTGTGTGGATCATTACTGGTGTTTGACTGTCTGTTAGCCAGCATTGTGTTTCTCTGTTTTTATGCATACTTTGCATTATACCACCAGTACAAGCCACCAGCTGAGCTTCAAAGCATGTTTGCTTCAAGATTGCCTTAGCACATACACCTGTGCTGAAAGTGCCACTGCCACTTCCCCTTTGCCCCTCTCGTCCTTTCTCATCCCTTGCGCTCACCTCTGTGCTCTTTCCCCTCCCGCGAGATGTACGTTACGCCATAGATAATACCGCCTCCATCACCCTACTAGAGAGAAGTGCCATTAAAGTTCGTTGATGTCACACAAGCATATCTCTCCCTCCCATGTGCTCTTCTACTGTCAATCAAGGTTTGTTTACAAACAGTGCATGCGCTTCTGTCACATAGAACCACATTCTAGATGTGAATCTTTTCATACTTAATGAACTGATTATAAACTCACTGCATTCTTTACCTTTTTTATCTGAAGTTTTATGTATAGGACGAGGATATTTTTAGCTGTTTTGTCACTGTGGACACACATTTTAATTACCTTTTTTAGAGTTTTGCCTGTGTGTTTCTCCATGCCTATAACGGTTTTTTAGAAGCTTATTTTATGTCATATGACAGTTCCCTAATAATCTGAAAACTGTAAACTCTAAGAACAGTTGATGGGACATATATTTTTCTTGAACTTCGCCATTTTAGAGGAAAAAATAAGGTTGTAACCAGTCTTCATTTCCAATTGACAATGAAACAAGGGCTGTTCTGGTCTTTTCTTCTGTTTTTCTAGTTCTAATTTTACTATAGAGAACAGTTTGTTAATAATTACTGTAACAGGTTTGGAAAACATTGTGGATGAGTGATACTACTAGGAAAAATATTGAAACTGTGTGACAACTGAGAAGTTCTCAACCATTCAGACCGCAACTTTGTCACATTTCAACCTTGGTAATTTTCATTTGTCCCACTTTTAACTAATTAATTTACATGACAAATTAAGTGATGTACATAAGGAATATTATCCCATGAGGTAATTTAAATGTGTAGCCTTCGCTATCTCCTGATTTCATTCTTATTTCGAGTGTTTTGTCAGTATAAGAAAAAGCTTTGTACTCTTTATTTTAACATGGGTTAATATGGATAAGGCTTGTATTATATGTGTTTTATGGTACTCCATATCTTGGACTTTGTATGTGAATCCTCTATTTTACTGAAATGTTTTAATATTTCATAGCCGGAGTAACTTTGTGCAACTACTACCCTCAAAAATAGTCAGATGATTTAGCAAGATTTTACTAAGGTTATTACTCTTCTTCAAATGTACTTAATCCAATTCTAAGCAAGCCAGGTGTTAATGCTCTGCAGTAAGTCAATTTATGATATTTCTAACTCAAATACTTTTATTACCATAGAATTAAATATTTTGTTATAATCGTGGATTTTCCATTGTATTTTGTTATACTAATGATTACAGTTATTACAGAAGACATTGTATTTCTGCACAAAATTTGAACAATTAATATTTTATTATTTTCTTGACTCATGAAATTTGATAAACTTGACTGCATGTAAGTCCCCTCCCACTTACATACACACCAAATGAAATATTGTAATAGATCCCTCCCATAGTATTAAGGGCAAACCATCTTCCTGGGGAGTGACTGACGCCATTTTGTAGACAATGTTTGTCACTACTTCTCTGGAAGGGGTAAGGAATGTACATGGTGGCAGCCAGACAAGGAATATTTTAGAGAATTGGTTTAAAAAAATTATTTCAAAGGCCCAGTCAAATCTTTACAAGTTTACTCCTAGAGCAACTTAGGCTGTGCCTATGTGACACAAGTTGCCTGACTTTCAAAACCGAGGCAGTTCTGTCCAGTTAAAGCTGCTGACAGGACATGCCCTGAGACATCTGCTGAAATGGCTAGTGAATTCATGCCGTTGGTTTTAGTCAACAGCATGGGTGGGATACAGGTCACGTGTATTTACGCTGGAGTGTTCTGCAGTGCAAAACACAGTTCCCTCTCTCTCTTGTAACCCAGACCTTGAGCAGAACAGATATCTTTTCAGAAGACAGAGCCTCTGGTTTTGCTTTTCCATGACTGGCCACCAACATAAGTTAACATGAACCACTTCTCCTTCCATTGCCCATTACAACTAATTGTTCGACCTCCTAGACTGGCCTAAACCTGGTAACTTCCGACCCTTGGCGCGCCCCTTGTACGGCATACACTGAAAAATATTCTCCTTATTGTACTTAATTTCCTGTTCTGTCATTTAATGGCAACCCTGGACGCCCACTCTCAAGTGCTGACTGCTTGACCTCCTGCCCACTGTCATCGCGAGGCATATGTAACAACCTTCTCCCCCCTTCCCTGACCACATACAGTACACTGGTGTCAGAAGTGGTTGCTCATTCATTCGTTCCAACCTCAACCATTACTTTGTACCTGCCTCCTCCAGGGCTGTGTACCTTACACATTGTGGTTAGCACCCACAGAGTGCCCAGCTGATCGGTTTATTCTTTCACTTTTCACTTTCATAAATTGATCACCTTCCTATCTCTTTCATCTATGCATCACTGACACATCGCAATGAGGCTTGCCTTCGTCTGCACCCTGGTTGGCAACCAATGCTACTCAAGACATATTGCCTCCCCCCAGAGGGAGGGGGATGAAAAAAAAACCTGCGACTAGTGGATATATCACCACTGAATCAATCTTATTCTGAAACCTGTTACCTGAACTTGTTCCTGATTATACGCAATTCCTTATTCTTTAACATGAGCACCCTTCCAGTTCGCCGCAAGTGGGTCGCTTGGCATAAATGGCCAATATGTCAGGCTATCCTGGCATTGCGATCACAACATAATTTTCTCATTGGACAAATCCCTTTTCCTTCTAAGCCACAACATCCGTTACTAAAGCTTCCGATTCAGCAAATCACTTACGAAACCACTAATTATTGCAGATTCTTCCTACATGTCAAATGCAGGTGTTTATTAATGCAATCCCACATTTTTGCACTACTGCTTATCAGGAAGACGAGTAAGCCTCTTTTCAGCATGACCATACCCCCTCCTACCCTCACTACCCCATTGCTACTACCTTATACCCCCGCAGTTCTTTGGAATTGACAGTTTAGATTGCCCAGTGACACAGACCCCACGAGTCTGTGAACCAATGACTTTTCACCCACCATTACAACCTCAGGTAATTACTTACTACTTTTCCATCCACTGTAATACTTATGGCTATGGGTAGATTTTAGAAAAGGACTTTTTGCATGACTTTCGTCACCCCTTCCTGCTGTCCCTGGGGAAACCCCCTTCCCCCCTTGTGATCTGTGCGTCACCCCCCCCCCCCCCCCAAGGAACTCACCACTTATACACTCCGGAAAAAGATGCAGTACGCTACAGCACAGCACTGCCCACTGCAGACAGTGATCTTCCCCACTGCCACCACCAACAGCTGATCACCACATCTCACACTGCCATTTGCAGCACCTCACACTACCGATGCACCATCTGCTGTCATCCAAATTGTGTCATGCAAGACCTCATTACCAAATTATTGTCATTCTTTCAATGCAAATTAAAACAAATAAAATATTTAGTGTCAAAATTATGTAAGGGTGTCCTCTGCAGAAGCCCCATAGTAACTGTAAGTTTGCCCCCCCTCCCCCCCCCCCTTCTATATGGTTCACTCCTGTGGAGGGGAGAAGGGTGTACAGAGGGGGGCATTACTGAATGGATTTAATAGTATAAAAATTTGATTTTATTTTTCATTTGATGTTTGTCAGTGCCTTCTGCCTGGCAGCTAGTTGCAGTGTATCAGCACGTTGCACAAAACCAGGCAGAATCACTTTGAAACTCACGTGTTGAACCATCAGCAGCTAAACTCACGTGTTGCTGACAAAGTAACGCTTCCGAACTGCACATCTACAATTTGGCTGTCCAATAGGGATTGTTGGAGGTGGTAATGTGGGAGTGGAGCCACGGCCACCCGCCGAGAGCGGACACGCCGTCCACTCTCTTCTGCTGGCAGCTTCCGACCTAACCAGACGCTCTCTTCTCCTGCTCTCTTGGGCAGTCGCCCATTCAGATTCAGCGGCTTCTCTAGGCCTACCTTTCTTTCTTAATGTATTAAGTAACCATGCTCTTAAAACATGTTTGACTGCTTCACCCCAATGGGTGCCCTCTGCTTTCCCTTCCGCGCAAATCCTGACACTTTAACAGGACAATAACTACCTTCTATGGTGTCATGAAATCTTTAAAGTGCAGTGCACACTGGATGTACGTGAAGGAGGAGTTGGCCTTATCGACCTACAAAGGAAATATGCAGTGCTTCTGATCCACTGTTTCAGTGTCACAGCAGAAAAAATTCGAACTCCTTGACAGCTGCTTTGTTAAATGCATATTGGCCAGAGCCAGAGAAAGAGCCAGTAAACCTAACAAAGATTCCCTTCAAACTAAAATACTTGAAGGAAATTGCTTTCTAAAAGGTTACATACTAGAAATAGATGATAACCCATGCATAAGAACAACAAACATACACAAATAAATTAAACCTGTGTTAAAAATATTACTATGCTAAAATGCACCTGAACAGAACACTAAATTCTACTCTGAAATCTCATGCCTTATCATCATGCTAAACATGAAGTGATTGATTTAAACTACCCTTCAATATGTGTCTCCCCATATTCCCTTTACTTAGGTATTACTGTATGCAGATCTGAGAGGAGAAGCATGATGCAACAAAACTGAAATAAAAAACCAAATTTTAAATGGAAAAAAGTGTGGCAAAACTTGGATGAAATTGCCTTTAAATACCGAAGTAAAAGCCACCTGGTATAATGTAAAAAATAACATCATTAGCACAAATGTAAAACTGGCAGCAATCAACCTTAGACCAACTTGAAAATGCATTAATTGTGACTCCAGTGAGACCTTAGTACATCCCTTCCAATGCAGGAACACAGCAATAATATGGCACGCATGCAAAGAAATGCTTGCGCTTGTCAGCAAAACCACTCCAGCAAATGTAAACTTAGAGCTACTAACCGCACCAGACAAAACCTTTCCCCAAACAAAAAAAAAAAGCTAAGCACTATATGGCTTTTAGGCCAGACTGTATATTCAATAATCGAATTAAAGCACACAGTGAACATAGAATACCTGTGATACTTATGGGAGGAAAATAAAAAAGCCATGGTCTCCAAAAGATAAGATCAGAATTCATGAACTTTCTGAAAATAGTCCTCGATGCAGCCTTCAAGAAAGCCACTCAGCCTGCATGACGTTGTTGCCTCCCCCACCACTCGCAGACAGGAGACCAGCTGAGGAGAGGAAGGTCACAGCCTGTGGCCGCCACCGTCACGCCAGCCCCCAGCCACGCCCCACATGCACAGCGCCCTCTCCTACAAAATGTCTAGAATGCAGTGATTCAGTGTAATGTGAAGTTTGTTTTGTGTTAGTGCCATCCATTGTTGTCGCCAGTACCAATGAATAGTGAATAGCAGAGATGGGAGAAAACAAAATGAGAAATTAATATTCCCTCACTGCCAAAAGTGTCTCATATTTTCACCGAAAAGTTTAGTGCTTTATTAATTGCCACATGTATAAATGAAACCTGTGTTAATAAATATTGCCATTTCAAAGTGCACCCATACAAAAAAACTAAATTCTACTCAGAAACCTCATGCCTAATCATGCTAAAAATTCCCTTTATTTAGGTATTACTTGCCTCATAGTCTCCCTATCTACCGTATTTACTCAAATCTAAGCTGCACTCAAATCTAAGCCACACCTGAAAAATGAGACTCGAAATCAAGGGAAAAATATTTTCCTGAATCTAAGCCACATCTGAAATTTGAGACTCGAAATTCAAGGGAGAAAAAAGTTTTAGCCCGCACCTCCAAATCGAAACAAAATTGGTCCATTGTAATATGAGGCACAATTTAGGTCGAATTAATGACGATACAGCTACAGTAGTTTGGTTCGAGTCGTAAGCTTTGCAGTTAAGCTTTACCAGGTATCCATTGCTATGCTTTTTCATGTGCTTTGTCTGGTTTGAATCGATTACTTATTTTTCGTTGATCTGATAAGTGCCAATCTATTTGTTATAGGTGTTTACGTCACTCTAAGCTGAAAATGCATTACTGTACTGTGTCATGCATTGTTTGTCTCATTCTGATAATGTGTGTTTACGACCTGTCGCTGTTCGCGGCATGGCTTGCTTTCGTGCCCGCTAACGCCACTTACGATAAAAAAAGAGAGGAATTGTCGCATTAGTGAAACAATGGCAAGAGACTGCTATTTTTTGTTACTTACACTGCTGCTTTCTTTGATAATGATCAACAAGAGCCAAATAATAGACTGCATATGATAGAAGATGTTCTGAAAGAAAGTTTAGCTAAAATTTTTCACCGTTTGATCATCTTTGCAGACGCCTCTTTTGTTCACTACATTCTGCGCCGAAATTAGAGCCATCTTAGATTTAAAAAACTAGTTAATTGCCGTACATCATTTCTGACTGTATCGCTATTAGGCATAAGAATAATATGAATATAAACATGATATGATACGTATATTCTTCCACGTTTGCTGTTGTCTCACAGTAGTTTCATAGTTTATTAGGCAGACAGGATTTAAATGAGATAGCAGCAAACACGAAAGAATACATGGCAAAATGTTTATATTCATATTATTCTTATGGTGAAGAGAATTCACAATTCATAAAAGTTCCTATTAGCAACCATCTCTTCTCACAGGCAGGAAAAAATTCAGAACATAGAGTTGGGCAAATTTACAAACATCCAAAACAGTCTTGCCAGTTGGATTTTCATAGTACATTGAAAGGCAGCTACATTCGAAGATGAACAATATGGATTTTGTATTTAATTCGTTGAATAATGTATGAAAATGCATACTGAGGAGAGAAGTCAACTACCCTAACTTGAAAACTTCAGAAAAAGACTGTAACCATTCCAAAAACAGACAAAAGGAAAAATATCCTAAGTCCAAAACTAAAATGAACTCTCAACACTGAAAAGATATTCAAAGAAATATAACAAAGAAGGAAAGTTAATAAAATGTTCTTGGATTTCAAGCCATGTCAAGTGGTTAACTGCACATGAACATTCAGCATAGATCTTGTCTGCCATTGTCAAGTGGTTGACTGTCTCGTGAATGGCACTACTATGATTATATAGCTGTGCCACTGCCAGTGACATCACTTGTGCCCAGTCTTGCACCATATATGGCAATTTTTTGGTTGTGTGGCTGTCACACCCCTTTAACTTCCCAACCACAGGGTCTCAAGGTCACACTCAGCTGCAACCCACCGTCTTTATTGAAGACACTGTCAGATATTTTGATCTCTATTGCTTCATTTATTACACTCTCTCAGAAGTCGTTGGTCTCTTTAGTAACAGAAATATCATCGAACGCAATTCAGTGTCCATTTGCCAGTGCATGCTCTGCTGCAGTAGATTTTTTGGGAGAGTGTAGGTGGAAACACCTTTCATGTTCTGTGCAGCGCTGTTCAATAGCACAAAAAGCCTGACTGACATAAAACTGCCCTCACCCACATGGTATTTTGCATATTCCAGGTGTTCTGAGGTGCCAGGGGCCTGAAGACCGTGTCAGTTTTATGCTTTTTCAGGAGCCAGTTAATCTTCCCTGTTATATTGTGTGGATGTGGACAGTTTAATGTGGGCCAGACTGTCCGCACTATTGAACAGTGCCATACACAACATGAAAGGTGTTTCCACCTATGCCATCCCAAAAAATCAGCTGCACTGGAAAACAGACACTGAACTGCATTTGATGATTCTTATGTTATTAAACAGACCAACGGCTTCTGGGATAGTGTAATAAATGAAGCAATAGAGATCATAATATCAGACAATGTCCTCAATAAAGATGGTGGATTGCACCTGAGTACGGCCTCGGACCCTGTGATTGGGGAGACGATGAGGGCACAACAGTCACACAACCAAAACATTGCCATATATGATGCAAGACTGGACACCAGTGATGTCACTGGCAGTGGCATAGCTATATAAGCACAACAGCAGCATTCACAAGACAGTCATCCACTTTCAATGGCAGAGAAAATCTCTGCTGAAAGCTCGTGGACAGTTAACCACTTGACACAGCTTGAAACCCAAAAACATTTTATTAATGGATACCACTGCAAAATCATGCAAATATATGTAAGAGGAAAGTTTTAAAAGGAAAAACTGTGAAAAACTGAAACAATATACTATGTAACATGTTCAGACTCATATATCTCAATTAATCAATAGATCTGTGGGAATTCATGATCTCTTGCTGACAAATTAATAAAAATTATAACAGTAGAAGATGACAGCATTTATCCAGGTACACTATCTCGATAAAATAGGTTTTTGTGGCAAAGTTAAATCTAGTGCTATACCAGGTGTTCCATTGATCGTGACCACACCAAATACCTCACGAAATAAGCGGGAAACAAAAAAAATACAAAGAATGAAACTTGTCTAGCTTGAAGGGGGAAACCAGATGGCACTGCCATTGGCCAAACAAATATCAACTACATTTTTTAAATAGGAACCCCCATTTTATTACATATTCATGTAGTATGTACAAAAATATGAATGTATGAGTTGGACCACTTTTTTTCGCTTTGTGATAGATGGTGCTGTAATAGTCACAAACATATGGCTCAGAATTTTAGATGAACAGTTGGTAACAGGTAGGTTTCTTAAATTAAAATACAGAACATAGGTACGTCTGAATATTTTATTTCAGTTGTTCCAATGTGATACATGTACCTTTGTGAACTTATCATTTCTGAGAACGCATGCTGTTACAGCATGATTACCTGTAAATACCACATCACTGCAATAAATGCTCAAAATGATGTCCGTCAACCTCAATGCATTTGGCAATACACATAATGATATTTGTCTCAACAGTGAGTAGTTCGCCTTCCGTAAAGTTTGCACATGCATTGACAATGCACTGACGCATGTTGTCAGGTGTTGTCAGTGGAACACAATAGCAAATATACGTCAACTTTCCCCACAGAAAGAAATCCGGGGACATCGGATCCGGCGAATGTGCGGGCCATGGTATGGTGCTTCGACGACCAATGCACCTGTCATGAAATATGCTATTCAATACCGCTTCAACCACATGCGAGATATGTGCCGGACATCCATCATGTTGGAAGTACATCGCCATTCTGTCATGCAGTGAAACATCTTGTAGTAACATTGGTAGAACATTACGTAGGAAATCAGCATACATTGCACCATTTAGATTGCCATTGATAAAATGGGGGCCAATTATCCTTCCTCCCATAATGCCGCACCATACATTAACCTGCCAAGGTCTCTGATGTTCCACTTGTCGCAGCCATTGTGGATTTTCCATTGCCCAATAGTGCATATTATGCCAGTTTATCTTACCGCTGTTGGTGAATGACGCTTCATCGCTAAATAGAATGTGTGCAGAAAATCTGTCATCATCCAGTAATTTCTCTTGTGCCCAGTGTCAGAACTGTACACGACGTTCAAAGTCGTTGCCATGCAATTCCATGTGCATCTGGTTTTGCCCTTCAAGCTAGATGAGTTTCGTTCTTTGTAGTTTTTTTCCATTTGATGCTTATTTTGTGACATATTTGTCCCAGTCACTATCAATGGACCACCCTGCATATCTAAATGCACCAACATGGACAGGTGCTTTCAAGAACACCTTCAGTCAGAAAAAAAGTCAACATATGTCTGAGTTAATGCTGTCAGCATTATCAAACGTTTGTATTTTATGCATCATGTACTTTGTTTGTGGAGCATATCAGCGTATTCACACTGTCATATTTTAGGCTACTATTTCAGCTACACAATGTAGCACATGGACCAAACATGTAGTGTGCTTTAGGTTAGGACAAAACATTTTAATTGCTTTCCTGGGCTTCATCACATATGGGGCAGCATCACATAACAACAATAGGATCCTTTTCTATTTAAATTTATTGGCACAAAGTATACTGACTTCTACTGACATCTACTGAACTGAACTTGGGCACTTGAACTCAAGATGAAGTTTACAGACTGTAACATATCCACAAAGTTACTCATGTTCTGCACTTTTAGTGTAATTCATATAAAAAAAATTCAATGAAAGATGCTGTCATGCATGTTATTGCAAAATATACACTCAGGCCATGAAAGCAATACAATACATGTTATACACTGATCAGCCAGAAATATAATGACCACCTATCTAATAGCCAGTTTGTCCACCTTTCTCATGGATAACAGTGGCTACACATCATGGCATGGAAGCAAGAGGCCTTGGTAGGTCCCTGAAGGGCATTGGCACCACACCTGCACACCCAAGTCACCTACTTCCCATAACTTCCAGGGGAAGGGGCGATGAGCTCAGACGTCATGTTCAATCACATCTTAGATGTGTTCAATCAGGCTCAGATCTGGAGAGTTGGGGGGCCCACACATCAACTGGAACTTGCCACTGGATTCTTAGAACCACTCTATTACACTCCTGGCCTTGTGACACAGCACACTATCTTGTCAAAAAATGTCACTGCGACAATGAAACACGATCATCATGAAGGAGTGTACGTGGTCTGCAATCAGTGTACGATACTCCTTGGCCATCTAGGTGCCTTGCACAAGCTCCACTGGACTTATGTTCCCCAGAGAATAATGGAGCCACCACCAGCTTGCCTCAGTCCCACAGTACAAGTGTCAAACAGCTGGTCCCTTGGAAGAAGATGGATTCGCACCCTCCCATTGGTGTGATGGAGAAGGTATTGGGCTTCATCAGACCATGCCATGCTCTGCCACTGCACCAATGTACAGTGCTAATGGTCTTGTACCCATTTTGGTCATAGTTGCTGATGTCATGATGTTAACATTAGCACATGGTGAGTTGTCTGTTTTGGAACTCGTCATTAGGAGTGTTCAGTTCACTGTGCATTCAGACACAATTGTACTCTGCCCAGCATTAAACTCTGATGTTAGTTCAGTCACAGTACTCCGTCTGTGCTGATTTACCTGGTCTGCCCAGCCTACATCTGTAATGAGGGCTGGCCGCCCAATCCCATGACGTCTGAAAGTGATTTCACCTTGGCTCCTTGAACACCCGACAAGGCATGCAGTATCTGAAATGCTTCGGGCCAAGCCTCCAGGTCATCACATTCTCCCCTTGGTCAAACTCAGTTACACTGCATGCCTTCCCCATTCTACACCAAGACAGCGTGCTCACTGATACTGCATGCACTTTGCATGTGTCTGACTATCAGTGATGCCTCGCCAAGTGGCAATACTATCGCCTGGGTGGGTTTATATCGATAGTAGGTCAGTGGTCATACTGTGGTGGCTGATCAGCATAAATGTCTCAGTTCACACTATCTTCAAAATTTGCATTTACCCCCCAAATGTCCACAACATGCAAATATTCATGCAACATGGATTTGCATGGAAATCTAGACCCTAGTTATTACATTCCCACTTCAGAAAGTGAAAAATTCACACATACTGGTGAAAAATCATATAAATAACAAGAGACTTTCAAACATGCACTTTGTAGTTACAGAATTAATTAATGCTGGCTCACAAACTTTACATTCATTTCTTCAAAACATTTCCATTATGGAAAAAAAATGCAAATGATCCTACAAACAAGGATAAATAATATTTCACTGAATCTGAGAAAAATGTTAGCTCCATGGTATACAAAGCAAAGTCAACAGCATTATCCTGTCAATATTTACAGAAATCACATACATGAGAAACTAACTGCAACCATGATTACAGCATAGGTGTATTGAATATATACCTGATTCATTGTGATCCATGGGCCACCTACTGGGTTTAAAAAATTTCTTCTCCTTAGGTGATTCTGCATGCGGTTCATCTGTTAGAGAATACAACACTGGTCAATGTAACTATGCAATTATCAAAAACATCCTTTTACTTTTGTAAACAAAGGAAATGAAGAGAATGAAATATCATAGCCATGTGAATTGCAGAAATGAACATTATCAGGTGCAGCTTATGTAAATTAGGATAATAAAACCCAAATCATCAAAACAATAATAATAACAATCATCATCATCAACAACAACAATAACAACAACAACGCTGTTCTGATAAGTACTGCCAAATGAATTATCATAAAAAACAGACATGTTATGCAAGCTGCCACCTCTCCAGGCTGCTGGCAACACAATCACATACATGCAGGGCAACATCAAATATAAGCAAACCATGTTTGTCATCAGCCCCATCTCAGATATCTGTCACAGTAATATATGGCAAGAGCCTCGCCACTAGAGGTGTGTGAGTGGCACTGCATCTAGTGCTGAAATCACGGGCACTGGTTCTCTTCTACAGATCTTCCATGCTGACCATCATGGAGGTATTCTTCTGCTGAGCTGAGCAGTTTTAAAGGACATTGCTCAGCCACCAGAGTCAGTCTGCACCGGGAGTTATTCCAGGTCACAGAGCCAACTGTTATTTCCATTCCTTCAAACAGTGCTCCCTCTGCCCAGTGCTGTCATACACTTGGACTCATGTAAGAATCTTCACTCCATATGCTGTCTGAGTTCCCCATATTGGTTGCTGAAGTCTTTGCTCCAAACCTTTACTTTGCATCCTGTCCTAGCTGTCACTCTGCATCTCGTCCAAGTTTACCATAATTGGCCCTCCACCAAATGCACCTATGGTCCGCCTACCACTTCAGGTAGCCATGTCTCTGAGATGGCCACATCTATCTTCAACTAGCTATGAGCTTCTACCTCATTGGGTCCCCCTCCTGGACCCTCTTCAATCTCACTACTCTCCACCAATATGGCTGCAATGTCACCTTTGTAAGAGGTTTCTTAGTACAAAGTAAGTGACTGTGAGTGGATACCAAATGGCACGTATTTAAGTTTGAATGATTGTTTTGTTTGTTATATTCAGTTTGAGTATAAAATAAAGTTCATTTTTATTTCTTGCTAGCTGGGGCACATTATTTGGTTTGTCGTTAGCAGTGGTTGCTTCTGCCTGTTAATGTATAAGTTGATTCTTCTCACATCCCTGAAGACTCTCCTGCATGATGGGATTTACAGAACATGGTATGTGAATGAATGATTGAATAGATGCACTGTCAGGCTTGCATCTACATCTACATCTACATCTACACCTACATACGTACCAAGGTACAGTGCATGGTGGAGGGTACCCTGTTCCACAACTAGTTGTTTCCTTTCCTGTTCCACTTGCAGATAGAGCAAGGGAAAAAACTACTGTCCATATGCCACTTTTGTTTTGTTGTGGTCTTTAGTCCTGAGACTGGTTTGATGCAGCTCTCCATGCTACTCTATCCTGTGCAAGCTTCTTCGTCTCCCAGTACCTACTGCAACCTACATCCTTCTGAATCTGCTTAATGCATTCATCTCTTGGTCTCCCTCTATAATTTTTACCCTCCACGCTGCCCTCCAATACTAAATTGGTGATCCCTTGATGTCTCAGAACATGTCCTACCAACTGATCCCTTCTTCCGGTCAAGTTGTGCCACAGACTTCTCTTCTCCCCAATCCTATTCAATACTTCCTCATTACTTATGTGATCTACCCATCTAATCTTCAACATTCTTCTGTAGCACTACATTTCGAAAGCTTCTATTCTCTTCTTGTCCAAACTAGTTATCGTCCATGTTTCACTTCCATACATGGCTACACTCCATACAAATACTTTCAGAAATGACTTCCTGACACTTAAATCTATTCTCGATGTTAACAAATTTCTCTTCTTCAGAAACGCTTTCCTTGCCATTGCCAGTCTACATTTTATATCCTCTCTACTTTGACCATCATCAGTTATTTTGTTCCCCAAATAGCAAAACTCCTTTACTACTTTAAGTGCCTCATTTCCTAATCTAATTCCCTCAGCATCACCCGACTTAATTTGACTACATTCCATTACCCTCGTTTTGCTTTTGTTGATGTTCATCTTATATCATCCCTTCAAGTCACTATACATTCCATTCAACTGCTCTTCCAAGTCCTTTGCTGTCTCTGACAGAATTACAATGTCATTGGTGAACCTCAAAGTTTTTATTTCTTCTTCATGGATTTTAATACCTACTCCGAATTTTTCTTTCGTTTCCTTCACTGCTTGCTCAATATACAGATTTAATAAAATCGGGGAGAGACTACAACACTGTCTCACTCCCTTCCCAACCACTGCTTCCCTTTCATGTCCCTTGACTCTTATAACTGCCATCTGATTTCTGTACAAATTGTAAATAGCCTTTCGCTCCCTGTATTTTATCCCTGCCACCTTTAGAATTTGAAAGAGGGTATTCCAGTCAACATTGTCAAAAGCTTTCTCTAAGTCTACAAATGCTAGAAACGTAGGTTTGACTTTCCTTAATCTTTCTTCTAAGGTCAGTATTGCCTCACGTGTTCCAGTATTTCTACGGAATCCAAACTGATCTTCCCCGAGGTCGGCTTCTACTAGTTTTTCCATTTGTCTGTAAAGAATTTGTGTTAGTATTTTGCAGCTGTGGCTTATTAAACTGATTGTTCGGTAATTTTCACATCTGTCAACACCTGCTTTCTTTGGGATTGGAATTATTATATTCTTCTTGAAGTCTGAGGGTATTTCGCCTGTCTCATACATCTTGCTCACCAGATGGTAGAGTTTTGTCAGGGCTGGCTCTCCCAAGGCTGTCAGTAGTTCTAATGGAATGTTGTCTACTCTGGGGGCATGTTTCAACTCAGGTCTTTCAGTGCTCTGACAAACTCTTCACACAGTATAGTATCTCCCATTTCATCTTCATCTGCATTCTCTTCCATTTCCATAATATTGTCCTCAAGTACATCGCCCTTATATAGACTCTCTATATACTCCTTCCACATTTCTGCTTTCCCTTCTTTGCTTAGAACTGGGTTTCCATCTGAGCTCTTGATGTTCATACAAGTGGTTCTCTTATTTCCGAAGGTCTCTTTAATTTTCCTGTAGACAGTATCTATCTTACCCCTAGTGAGATAAGCCTCTACATCCTTACATTTGTCCTCTAGCCATCCCTGCTTAGCCCTTTTGCACTTCCTGTCAATATCATTTTTGAGACGTTTGTACTCCTTTTTGACTGCTTCATTTACTGCATTTTAATATTTTCTCCTTTCATCAATTAAATTCAATATTTGTTCTGTTACCCAAGGATTTCTACTAGCCCTCGTCTTTTTACCTACTTGATCCTCTGCCGCCTTCACTACTTAATCCCTCAAAGCTACCCATTCTTCTTCTACAGTATTTCTTTCCCCTATTCCTGTCAATTGTTCCCTTAAGCTCTCCCTGAAACTCTGTACAACCTCTGGTTCTTTCGGTTTATCCAGGTCTCATCTCCTTAAGTTCCCACCTTTTTGCAGTTTCTTCAGTTTCAATCTACAGGTCATAACCAATATTGTGGTCAGAGTCCACATCTGCCCCTGGAAATGTCTTAAAATTTAAAACCTGGTCCCTAAATCTCTGTCTTACCATTATATAATCTATCTGATACCTTTTAGTATCTCCAGCGTTCTTCCATGTATACAACCTTCTTTCATGATTCTTGAAGCAAGTGTTAGCTATGATTAATTTGTGCTCTGTGCAAAATTCCACCAGGCGGCTTCCTCTTTCATTTCTTACCCCCAATGCCACTGTATGATCCCTAATTTTTCATATCTTATCTTCATCATCCTAACGTGAAATGTATGTAGGCAGCAGTACGATTATTCCACAGTCAGCTTCAAATGCTGGTTCTCTAAACTTTTTCTGCGGTGTTTTTCAAAATGAATGTCTTCTTCCCTCCAGGGATTCCCACTTGAGCTCCAGAAGCATATCTATAGCACTTGCATGCTGATCGAACCTACTGGTAACAAATCTAGCAACTCGCCTCTGAATTGCTTCAATGTCTTCTTCCAATCCAACTTGGTGCTGATCCCAAACAATAGGGCAGTACTCAAGAACAAGTCACATTGGTGTCCTATATGCAATCTCCTTCAAGGATGAACTACACTTTTCTAAACTACTCCCAATAAATCAAAGTTGACCATTCACCTTCACTACTACAGTCCTCACATGCTCATTCCATTTCATATCGCTTTGCAACATTACACCCAGATATTTAAATGATGTGACTGTGTCAAGCAGGGCACTACTAATGCTGTATCCAAAAATTACAATTGTTTTTCCTACTCATCCACAATAACTTACATTTTTCTACATTATGAGCCAGTTTCCAATCATCACACGATATTTTGTTTGGGTCATCTTGCATCAACCTACAGTCACTTATCTTTGACACCTTTCTGTACACCACAGCATCATCAGCGAACAACTGCATATTGATGCCCACCATGTCTGCCAGATCATTTATGTATATATCATATAGCAGTGGTCCTATCACACTTCCCTGGGGCACTCCTGATATTACCCCTGTCTCTGATGAACACTCGCCATCGATGACAACATACTGGGTTCTATTACTTAAGAAGTCTTCGAGCCAGTCACATATCTGGGAGCCTATTCTGTATGCACGTACCTGCATCAACACTTTAGGGAAGACAGAACGTGCTAGCTGCTGACTGGTTGAGGCAAGTTGCAGGAGTTTTGAAATTTAGTTGACATTAAATATTATTGATTCCTTTTTTTAACTGGATTGTACAAATTAAGGTAAGTTGGTTGGTTTAAAGGTGGGAGAAGGGACCAAACTACAAGGTCATTGTTCCCTTGTTCCTAATAAAACAATGCCACAAATGTGAGAATAAAACGGACCAAACATATAACACAAAACGGAAAGAAAGTAAAAGCCACAAGAATGAAGGAAACGCAACGAATACTAAAAGGAACAAAAGAGGACAAGAAAACAACAGAGAGATGCTAGAAACAGAAGAGAGTAAAACATGAAAGCAGATTACAGTGGCTGGCCAGCCACAAGAATAAAAAGGGATAGCCAGTCACTCTGCAACACATTAAAACCTCCACCCTAAAAGCACTATGGTGGAGGACACAGAGGGACAAAGGACATGTGCTACAACCTACCTAGAAGAATAAAACCCACTCCCACAGATAAAACATAAAACTAAAGCTGCTGTGGATGCATTGTTCCCCAATAAAGAAGGAGAGTGCTGGGAAAGTTAAAAGTCTGCCACAGAGTGGCTAAAAGTGGGCAGTCCAGCAAGAGGTGGACGACTGTCATTTGGGAGCCAGAGCAACACTGAGGTGGGTCCTTGTAATGGAGTAGGTAACCATGCGTTAGCCGTGCAAGGCCAATGCGGAGCCGGCAGAGGACAACGGATTCACAGCGAGAGGCCTGAATGGAAGACTTCCACACATTTAATGTCTCCTTAATTACACGCAGTTTGTTGTGCATGCTGTTACGCCATTCTGTCTGCCAAAGCTGGAAAACCCTGTGGTGTAAGACAGAACGCAGGTCAGCTTCAGAGTCACCTATCTCCAGAAGCAGTTTCCGCGTCGCCTGTTTGGCCAGCCTGTCGGCATGTTCGTTGCCGGAGATTCCGATGTGTCCTGGAGGCCACACAAACACCACGGAACAGCAGGACTGTCCCAGGGCATAGATGGTAGCACTGGTCGGTAGCTTGTAGACTGCTCAATGAGTCAGTACACAGGAGAAATGTCTCGCCAGACCATGAGCAGATGTACTCAAGAGCATGAGATATGGCTGGCAGCTCTGCAGTAAAAACACTGCAGCCAACTGGCAAGGAGTGCTGCTCAATATTTCCTCCATGAACATATGCTAAACCTACGTGACCATCAGCCATTTAGCAGTTGGTGTAAAGCGCTTCAGAGCCCCGGAACACATCAACAATTGAGAAGAAGTGACAGCAGAGAGTGTCAGGGTTAACGGAGTCCTTAGGGCCATGCTAAAGGTCCAGACAAAGCCTCAGCCAAGGCCAAGATCATGGAGGCATACGTGAAGAGACCACAAGTATAAGTGGTAAAGGGAAGGGCTCCACTTCGGAGAGAAGGGACCACACATGAACTGCAATCATTAGCCCCAATCTGGGCCGCCAATGCAAGAGATGGACTGCTGCAGAAGGGAAAAGCAGATGGTAATTTGGATGCCCAGGGGAACTATGAATGTGTGCTCGGTAACTGGCGAGTAGTTGTGCACTTCTGATCTGCAGTGGAGGGAGACCAGGCTCCCCCAGTACGCCGATCACCGGACTCGTCCTAAAAGCTCCTGTCACTAATCGAACCCCACAATGATGCACAGGGTCGAGTAAATGCAATGCTGAAAGCACTGCCGAAACATAAATCGCATTCCCATAGTCAATTCAGGATTGAACAAGGGCTCTGTAGAGCTGCAGCAGTGTACAGCGATCTGCACACCAATTGGTGTTGCTCAAGCAACGGAGGGCATTGAGGTGCTGCCAGCACCTCTACTTAAGCTCACGAAGATGAGGGAGCCAAGTCACTCGAGCATCGAAAACCAGTACTAGGAATTGATATGTCTCCACTATAGTGAGTGGATGGTCATTAAGATAAAGTGTGGGTTTCAGTGTGGGTTCCGGATGAACGGTACGATGCCGACAGAAGTGCATGACACATGACTTTGTGGCTGAAACCTGGAAGCCGTGGGATAGAGAGCCCATGATTGTGCCTTGTGGATGGCTCCCTGGAGGCACCACTCAGCGACAACAATACTGGAGCAGCAATACGAAATGCGTAAGTTGGCTGCATACAGTGAAGGTGAGACAGAGTGCCCAACAGCTGCTGCTAGACCATTAATGGCCACTAAAAGTAGAGAGATACTCAATACAGAGCCATGCAGGACTCCATTCTACTGGATATGGATGGAATTATGGGAGTCACCAACTTGGACATGGAAAGTATGGAGCGACAGGAAGTTTTTGATAAAAATCGGGAGTGGTCCCCAGAAACCCCACTCATACAATGTTGCAAGGATATGAAGTTGCCAAGTCATGTTGTATGCTTTACGTAAGTCAAAAAAGATGGTAATCAGATGATGCCATCTGGAAAAGGCGGCTCGGATGGCAGACTTCATGGACACAAGATTATCAGTGGTAGAATGACCCTGGCAGAAGCTGCCCTGACATAGAACCAGCAAGCCACGTGAGTCCAGGACCCAATCCAGCAGCCTACATACTACACGTTCCAGCAGCTTACAAGGAACGTTGGTGAGGCTGATGGGCTGATGAGCTGATAGCTATCCACATCAAGGGGTTTTTACTGGGTTTGAGCACTGGAATGATGATGCTCTCCCACCATTGCAATGGAAAGACGCCTTTGCACCAGTTGAAGATGACGAGAAGATGTCACTTGTAGTCAGATGAGAGATGTTTAATCATCTGGCTGTGGATGTGATCAGGCCCAGGAGTTTTGTCGGGGCAATGTGCAAGGGCACAGAGGAGCTCCCACTCTGTAAATGGAGTGTTATAGGATTCACTGCAGTATGTAGTGAATGAGAGGACATTCCCTTCCAGTCGCCGTTTGAGTGTGCTAAAGGCTGGAGCATAATTCTCCGATGCACAGGCTCTAGCAAAGTGGTCAGCAATCGTGTTTGTGTTGGTACATAATTAAGCATTTACGGTAACACCAGGGACAGATGTTGGGGCCTGGTACCTGAAAAGACGTTCAATCTTTGCCCAGACTTGGCAAGGTGACGTGTGGTGTGACACCCAATGGTGGAGACATATGTCTCCCAACAGTACTTCTTCCATTGTTTGATAAAGTAGCGAACATGGGCAAGGAGGCATTTAAAAGCTATGATGTGCTCCAGGGAAAGGTGCCAATTATTCCACTGTAGAGCTCGCCGATGCTCCTTAATTGCTTCAGCAACTTTCAGCGACCACCAAGGGACTGCCTTATGCCTCGGGCCCTAAAGAGCGAGGGATCACTTTTTCTGTCACAGAAACAATTGTGCTAGTCACTTGCTCAACCATCACATCGATGTTACCATGTGGGGGAGATTCAGCGGTGACAGCAGAGGTGCAAGTTCCCCAGTCTGCCTTATTCGAAGCTTATCTTTGCAGGCATCCACGTGATTGATGCTGGGTCAGTGAACCGAAGATGGGGTAGTGGACACAAGTTGTCATGTGCTCCCCAGTGGATAGATGGGAGAAGTCCTGGGCAGCAAATTGATAAATCAATGGCCAGGTAACTACCATCAGCCCCAATATTTAAGAGGCAGAGGCCGAATTGCGACAGTAGAGTTTTGACATCTCTGCCTCAGCCAGTAATCATGGTACCACCCCACAAGGGGTTATGGGCATTAAAACCTACCAGAAGTAGGAAAGGATTAGGGAGTTCATCAATCAGTGTAGCTAATACATTCAGGGGTACTCCACCATCTGAAGGAAGATATACATTGCAGACTGTTATTTCCGGCGTCATCCTTATTCTGACAGCCACAGCTTAAAGAGGGGTTTGAAGGGGCACATGTTCCCTACAGACCGACTTTAGGACATAAATGCAAACTGTAATATTCCTTATAGCCGTGGAGGGCAGGGGTCTGCATTGCTGGGAAACAGATTTCCTGGAGGGCAATGCAGACAGCAGGAGTAAAGCATAACAGTTGCTGTAACTCAGCCAGGCGGTGGAAAAAACCACTGCAATTTCACTGGAGGATGACAGCATGAGGCTGGGAAGTCAAGGAACATTCAGTGATGCAGTTTATATCTCAGAGTCACCTGCTGACACTGATTTATTGCCTGAGCAGTCTATATCCATTGTTTCTGAGGGACTGGCGAGGTCTAGGTCCGCAGCAGATGCCAAAATATCCACCCCATCCTCAGCCGCAGAGCTTGTAAGTAGCGGTGGTGTGGGTGCCACTGCAATTTCTTTGGTCTCAGGGGTTTCCTTTTTGCATTTCTCTTGCTGCTCCTTGGATTTCTCTGGCTGGGAGGACTTCACTGGCTCAGTCTCTGGGACTGAGGATGAGCATGAAGCCCTATGACCAGCTGCTTTTGAGCCCTTCAGCCACTGGCGGGTCTCGTCTTCCCCACTAGAACAAACCCAAGAGACCCCTCCCTAGCAAGAGAAGCCAAAGAAGACTTACACTTCTTTGGCTTAGGAGTGGGGATGGATGTCCCCGATGGTTGGGTGGGGTGGGGTGTTGCTCCGAAAGTAGGTGGTGCAGGAGCAACAGGGAGGGAAATGGCCCCCATCAAGGGGGCAGGTCTAGTCTTCCGGCTCTGAGAGGTGACCTGGGTTGGTAGAGCTAATGTGCCAGAACTGTTGTAGCGGCAGCATAAGATGATGTCATATGCACAGGATGTAGGCTTTCAAATTTTCTCTTATCCTCAGTGTAGGTCAGTCTGTCCAGGGTCTTGTACTCCATGATTTTCCTTTGTTTCTGGAGAATCCTACAGTCAGGCAAGCAAGACAAATGGTGCTCTCTGCAGTTGAGACAGATGGGAGGTGGGGCACATGGAGTATTGCGATGTGATTTGTGTCCACAATCTCAGCATGTGGTGCTGGAAGTGCAGCAGGAAGACATATGGCTGAACTTCCAGCACTTAAAGCACCACATTGGGGGAGGGATATAGGGCATTACATCACACCAGTAGACCATCACATTGACCTTCTTGGGCAATGTATCACCCTAAAAGGCCAAGATGAAGGCACCAGTGTACACCTCGCTGCTCTAAATTGGTGGGCAGTTCACTGTCGGACTGCAAAAGAAGGTCTCTGTGAAATATGATACCCTGGACTATATTTAAGCTCTTTTGGGGCATGATGGTTACAGAAACATCCCCCAGCTTGTCACAAGCGACTAATGCCTGTGACTGGGCAGAGGATGCTGTTTTGATCCAGATCTCACTTTAGACAAGCCCTCCACCTTCCCTACCTTGTCCTCTAAATGCTCAACAAATAACTAAGGCTTCATCGTCATGAAAGATTCTGAATCAGCTCTCAAAAATACAAGGTACTGGGGCAAATAAGATCCGCTGCTGTCCTTAGCCTGACATTTTCTCCCATGGTGTGGCCAGGGAGGGGAACAATTTGGGGTCGTACTTGTGTGTGTTGAATTGAGCTCATGATCGCTTAGCGACTGCTGGAGTTTCACCACCAGCAAGACATGTTGGACTACGCTTCATTGCATGTTATCTGCCCTGATGCCACCCACGCCGACCAGGAGCCCTTCCCATGGGCGCCACCCAGCCACACCAAAGGCCACCTGGCAGGATGGCCATTTATGGGAGTCCCGATGCCTAACGGGAATGGGCATCTACCCCTTGGCAAATGTGGGGAGTTAATGACGCAGGTATCAGCAGAGCAATTCCTGTATGGTCAGGGGGCTACAACCAACAGGGTGCATGGTGGCCCCACCTCAACGTACTGGCTGGATGTCAAGTGCAAAGAAATCCATGGTCATCATCAACACAGAAATCGACACTACATAGTGCATGGTGGAAAATGCACACAGGAAGGTATCCTCATCCAAGAGATGGAGAATGGGCAGAACTGCAATGTGACGATGAGAAAGTGGGCTAAAGATCTCAATGGATGATGGACTCGATGTACCTTGTAAGGCAACCTTCCCCAATTGGCTCGCTCTTCAGGAAAATTTTTAAGACTGGAAGTCAAACCCTACAGGGGACCATCACATAAAGGCTGAAATGTGTGAAACTCCTTTTAGTCACCTTGTACATCAGGTAGGAATACCTTGGGCCTATTCTAACCCCCAGACCCACAGGGGTGTTGTACAAAGTAAATTGAAGCACTATATATAAAAGAAATTAGCATGTCTGTTGTCTTTATGATTTCTATAATGTCTTTCAGTTATTCTTGAAAGTATATGAAAGAGTCAATAACTCAAGAAGCTAGCAGAAAGGTAGCAAGAGTAGTTTGGATCAAGAGTTGCAGAGAAGCCAAGGTATAGAATGTATGGCTTGCCACTGGATGCAGTTACTAGCAAAAAGGAAGACAGTAGTATAATGCTGTTATTAAAGGATACATCAGCTGGACTCAAGCACAAACTGGTCAAGGTTTAACCTTGTATAGAACAAATGGTTGGTGTTTCTTCTCAGTAAACAACCAACGAAAAGCATACTGTGATAGCACATAAGACTATTTGTGAAATACACTATCACAGGTCGCAGACTAGCACACTGGTTCAAATGAAATTTGCTGGTGCTTCACAGGATAATGTGGTAAAATACAAATGAAAATTAATATTTGTTGGTATTTTGCTTTTTTTATAATTCATGGTATATTTATGAAATTTGTCATTATCCTGATATCCTGATAGTGCAGAAAGCACCAGTAACAAGGTCTAACTATATTGAAAGTAGTTGACAGATAATTCTGACGGCTTCCCCCCCCCCCCCCTACCCTTTCTCGGCTATACAACCCTTAATACGCCTTGGCCTGCTCTAGGACATAACTCCACTCCTACCTGTCCAGCATCTTGCATCTCCATCCTGTGACAATTTTTAAATCATCTTTTATGTCATCCAAGCACCAAAGTCTTTGTCTTCCCTGCTTCTTCGTCCCACTGGGTTTTGCAAGCAGCGCTATTTTTGTTGGATCCTCATGTTCTATGTGAAAAACAAGACTGATTCATTTCAGGCAGTTTATTTTAATGAACTTTACGATTTCAAGACCTTTCTATAATCTGTAAAGTACAAAATTATAACATCTGTGCCATGCTCCACCTTCATTAATTGCCCCATAGATTTTGCGTAACATCTTTCATTCAAAATATCCCATTAGCTTTTCACATTATTGTGTCTGTGTCCAGGTTTCTGAGCTGTATATTAATAATGGACATATGAAAGTCTTATACAGCTAACACTTTGCTCTTCTGGACAAATTTCTGGACTTATGTCATGGGGCCATCCCATAATAGCTAGGTGGATTCACCACTTTATTTTCATGCTAATATCATTCTGTGATGTTCCCAATGTTCCCAGATAGACAAATTCACTAACAGATTCTATTTATTTGCATGTATTTGGTTTTATTGATGTTCACTTCCAGTCCCATTTCTATTGCTGTTACCACCAATGCCATGTATGTTTCTTTATCAGCTATCTTGCAATACTATTCACATCATCTGAATGGGCCAGAAGCTGCACCACTCTAGCGTATATTGTGCCTACTGCATTAATTTGAGCTGTTCTTATTACCTTCTCTAATTCTCTGTTAAAAACTATACATGACAGTGCATCCCCTTGCCTCAGTCCACAGTTAGTTTCACAACTTGGTGTTAACTTTCTTGCATCCATACTTTACATGTATTTTTTTCCATAGTAAACTTAGGCATCTAAAATGTCTGTGGTATGCTCAGTTCATTCATGGCTTCAATAAGGTAATTTCTTTTAATGGTGTCATATGCTGCTTTAAAATTGGCAAATATATGATATGTTTCTATATTGTTTTCCCTCGTTCTTTCTAATATCTGCCTCAGGGTCGGTAAATGGTCAACAGTTGATTTACCTGCTCTAAAGCCTGTCTGATATCTCCCAACTGCTTTTTCTGCAAAAGGTTGCCAGACAATTTTGTTGGGTCCTGAATTTAAAAATCTTATGCGCCTTTGTCCAGTGATAGCCTATGAAGCAATATAGTCAATGCAACCATAATCAGAAATTTCTTTCAACATGGTCATTTAAATCTGTATTGCTTAATTGATCACCATGGAATTAACTGTTGAATTCATGCATTTTGCGCCAATTTCTTTATTTAAAACTTGAAGTTGCATTAATCCTTTCCCACCAACACTGGAAAAGCAAACAGACTTTCTGAGAGTAATTTTTTTTCTTTTTCTCTCTTTAATTCAGAAATGAGCAATTAAATTCATGGGCAGCTGAATATCACACACACATATTTATTTTCACAGTTTAACAAAACAATTACTTACAATTTCTTGGATGTGTGATTAGTTTTGGAAACAATAATACACAAAAACAGATATTGCACTCTGAGGACCAATATCTCGTATTCTTCCCTTTTTTTGCACCAACTGGGTATCTACATCTACATCCACATCCGTACTCCGCAAGCCACCTGACGGTGTGTGGCGGAGGGTACCCTGAGTACCTCTATCGGTTCTCCCTTCTATTCCAGTCTCGTATTGTACGTGGAAAGTAGGATTGTCGGTATGCTTCTGTGTGGGCTCTAATCTCTCTGATTTTATCCTCATGGTCTCTTCGCGAGATATACGTAGGAGGGAGCAATATACTGCTTGACTCTTCGGTGAAGGTATGTTCTCGAAAGCCCATAGCAAAACTTTGATGCTTTTATTTCCCACCAAGTATTGGTGGAGCAGATGAATATAAACAGGCATTATCAGAACAAAAATGTACTCAAACTTCATTATCACTTATACCACTGCCTACATCATTGAAACTATGATCTTCATCTTCACTTTCTAGTGTGTTAAGTAACTCATTTAATGCAGAACTTCTCTTTCAATATGCCCAACATAAGACAAAGAAGGCATTCTGTACACTGAATCACTTAAACAACAATGAAAGACACAGTAAAACAAAGCAGTTTTTTCTTTTCTTTTCTCTCTCTCTTCTTCTTCAATTTTCCCCCCTTAGAATGAAGTAAGAAGATCTAGCATCAAACAGTACTTATAAGGGCAAGCCAATATGAGAAACCACTTTAAGACAAGTATAGCACATGAAATTGAAAAGTGAAACCATGTATTTATGGGTGTACCACCCAATGCATAGCAATTGCCACTCGTATATACATGGGTGAAGCAGGGAAATGGTTAAGTGCTAGGCTTACCTTCAACTACATATGTAAATATATATATATATAATTAAGAGTAAGGAACACAATTTTTAAATTTTGCATTCAGAATCTGTTTTTCACTCTGCAGGAGTGCGCACAGGATTTTGAAACTTACTTGCAGATTAAACTGTGTGCCAGACTTCGTTGGAAAGCTAACAAGGTTTGCTGTCTTTTTTTTATGTATCTATCAACAACCTAGCACCTCTGCTGTTTAGTGTGTTAATACCTTTACTTCTTAAATTACTCATAATGTTATTACTAGAACCAAATTTTTCATGCACTATTAAATTGTATTGCATGCCTGCATTAATCCACTACCATATCATTAAAATGCATAAGGCAAAAAAAATAAAATAAAATAAAATAAAATAAAATAAAAATATGCAGTATTCAGTTCTATATTTATTTCTACTTTCTTCTAAATTAGTGCACAATAACCAATCCTCCCACTTTTCTTCACTTAGGCCCATGCATTTACCACACAGAACATTTTTGTCCACAGAAAATAGCCTTTCTATGTTATAAGTAGTGAGAAGTGCATACTTAAGTGAAGAAATTTTGGATGAAATCAGATCAAGTTGACAGTCTTTTACACTTCTTCCACAAAATATTTTTCTATAACTTCATAAAATCAAACCCAGAATTTGATATGATAACTTTGTTTATCTTAAAAGCTGCAACACACACTTCTGCAAAGATTTTTCAACCTCTTCATAACTGGGTGCAATTCCTTCTGCAGATTACAACTTCATTATTGTCAAAGAAAAATGCACAAATATTGATTTCTCAAACTGTTTTCTTAAGTGCTAGTTCTGCATCTTTAACACAAGCTGCACTGGTGGGTTCTAAAGTATCTACAACCCAAAAATGGAGAGGAAAAAAAAGATCTAGGTTGCAGTAACTTTATGGCTTCTCAATAGAATACACAATAGAGATGTCAGTATCATAGATCTGTAGCACTTCATGGTTTCTCACCAACAAATTAATCAAAACTATCATGTAAAATAGGTTTGGTGTCAAAGCTAAACCTGGGTGTAATTTCTAAATGCAGCAACATGGACAGGTGCTTTTAAGAATACCTTCAATTGGAAAAAAAGTCATCATATTACTTAATTAATGCTGTCAGTAGTATCAAATGTCTGTATTTTGTGCACCCATTTACCCTGTTTTTATTAGCATATTCACACTGTCAAATTTTAGACTTTCATTTCAGCTACATGAAGTACATGTGAAAAACATGTAATGTGGTTTAGACCAGGATAAAATATTTTAAATGCTTTCCTGGTGTCGGTCACACATGGGGCACCAGCATTGTATAACAACAACAGGATATTTTTTCGATTTAAATTTATTGGCATGAAGTACACTGATTTTTACCAATGTCTACAGTGTTGAACTATGGCACTTGAGCTCACTATTAAGTTCACAGATTGTAACAAATTCACAAAATTTCTCATGTTCTGCACTTTAGGTGTAATTCATACAAATAAATCAATGAAAGAGGCTATCAATATGTTACTGCAAAATATAAACAAAAGCAATGTAATATGCATTATAAACATTAATGAACATAAAGAGTCCCGACAACAAGAAACCTTTATTTTTGTGGTTCATAGTTTCGGTCAGTTACTGAACATCTGCAGACACCATCCCATGTTGGTAGGCAGTTTCAGCAAACAGAGTAGATTGTATGAAGTCTGAAGATGCTCAATAACTGGGCGAAACTGTTTGCCACAAAAATAAAGGATTCTTGTGGTTGAGACTGTTTATGTTCATTTTAAAGAGCTAAGAAAAACAGTTTTTCTCCATGAGATATGCTCCCAAAGTTTCATTATAAATGTCTATCCATGTAATCTTCAAAATATGCCTTTAAACTCCAGATGGCCACATATACAAAAATTCATGCAACATTCATTTGCATGGAAATCTGGATTATTTGAAACACATCATCTAAATAACAAGGGACTTTCAAACATTAACTTTGTATGTATAGAATTAATTAATGCTGGCTCCCAAATTTCACATTCATTTTTTTCCTAACAGTTTCATTAAAAAAAGAATCAAATGATCCCACTAAGAAAGACAAATAATATGTAACTGAATTTGAGAAAGAAATCACATAAGTGAAAAACTACTTGCAAATCATCACTACAACATAGCTGTACTGAATATGTACCCAATTCACTGTGATCTGTGGGCCACCTGTCGGGTTCAACATATTCCTTCTGTTTAGATGGTTCAGCACATGGTTCACCTGTTAGAAAAAACAACATTGGTCAATGTAACTATGCAGCTATCAACTATCAACAACATTTATTTTTTTTACTTTTGTAAACAGAGAAATATCATAGCCTTTGTGAATGACAGAAATGAACAATACCTGTTGAAATTTACATAAATTATGATTATGAACCCTAAAATCATCACCACCATCATCATAAAAAACAGCAACAACAACAACATTCCTATTCTGTTAAGTACTGCCAAGTGCATTATCACAATTGCAAATATGCATCAGAGCATATGTGGCTTTCCTGAAGATAAAATAGTGTACAAGTTGGGAAGGTTATAGATGCTTTGTTACTTAGAAGCCTTCCTGTGTCCATTTCCTCCTCATCTTTTGACAAATACTAGGTCCAACCATTTAATTCTGCAGTGCCTTGTTCTCAACATACATACTGGAGGAATCATCAACAGGTGAGTAAGCCTTCTTGACAGCAATTCCTAGTTATATATCATCATTCATATGCTTCTCACATTTGAATGTTTTTCAGCTACATTCTAAGACTGCACAGCCTGCTTCTTCCCTGAATCATTTTCTGTCTTGTATGACCTTGAAAGAAACTACGTCACCCATTTCTAGGGTTCAAAGGTTCAAAATGAAGTTTTGTATTCTGGTGCAAATGAAGTAAAAGAATGCCACATTAATCACTACGCCTAAAACTTAACAGAATACTCGGACTCAAGCATGTAATTCAAAGCTCTAATAACTGTATCAGAGAGATCTTGATGTTGCTAGTATGCAGATAGCTGACAATTGTCTGTGTAAAGTTATATATCTGCTTTGTTTGAAATATTACATTGTAACAGGTCCTTATTAGTATGGGGGGGAGCAGGGGGGGGGGGGGGGGGAGGAAAGGAAAGGAGTGAACTTATCTGAAGTAGCTGTTTTTCTTCTTACATACACACAGAAATTAATCTAGAAGTAATTACAATAATTATCAGATTGAGTAATTAGGGATAGACATAATTTTTTGTTAGTATATATAGTACCCACCTGTGATCCACCTGTATGGATCACAGACTTGCTGCACACAGCCACCTCTCCAGGTCACTGGAAACACCACCACACACATGCAGCGTAAATTGTATAACCACAAATATTAGCAAACCATGTTTGTTGTCAGCCCCATCTCTGAGAACCACCAGCCTCCCCACTAAAGGTGCTAGAGTCACTGCAATTTGTGTTGCAATCACAGGCACTGGTTCTCTACCACAGAGCATGTACTCGCTTATCATCATGGAAGTATTCTTCTGTTGGGGGACTTTAAAGGCTATCTTCACTCAATGTCCTATCCAAGTTTCCCGTATTGGCTGCTGATGTCTTTGGTCCGAGCCTTGTTCTCTATACTGGCTGCTGATGCCTCCATTCCACACTACATCCAAGCCATCACTCTGCATATCTTCTTAGTTCTCTATACTGGGCTCACAATCAGCTGCACCCATGGCCTGTCTGTATGCAACCCACTGTCACTCCTTCCTCCACTTGCTGTGTCATCAGTCCGTCTGACGAAGCCATCTGTCTGAGGCATTCATGTTCATCTTGAGTGGCGACAAGCTTCTTCCTCACCAGGTCCTCCCTCCTGGACAACCTTCAAGCTCTACCGCTATCCACCAATGTGGATGCACCAACATTACCTGCATAAGAAGTCTCCTAGTTCCTAGTGCTACGTCAGGGACTGTTGGTGGATTGGTATTAAGCAGCATGTTTTTTTTTTTTTTTTTTTTTGTTTTTTGTTTTTAGTATAAAATGAAGTCCATTTACTTCTTAGTAGCTGGGCACATTATTTGGTTTGCGCTCAGCAGTGGTTGCCTCTGCCTGCTAATGTATAACAACCTGTTTCACATCTCTGAAGGCTCCCCTGCATGAGGGGATTTACAAAACAACATTTGTGAATGGATGAATGAATCAATGATTGCATGCATGCACTATCACTCTTGCATCAACACTTTAGAGAAGGCAGAACATGTCAGCTGCCAGTTGGTTCAGGCAGGTTGAGGGAGTTTCGAAATTCAATTGCCATTAAATACTGAAGACTACTGTACCCTCCCTTTTTTTCCAAAAATTGGGTTGTACAAAGAAAATTGAAACACTTGTATATAAAAGTCATGTGCATGTCTGCCATCTTTATTATTTCTATAATTATTGAACCAGCATTTAAGTCATACATAGAACTACAAGAAAACATCAATAACTGTATAAGCTAACAGGGAGACAGCAGGAATGTTTTGGATAAAGTGTTGCAGAGAATGCAAAGAAGAGAACTTATACTGCTTATCACTGGATGAAGTAACTGGTGATAAGGAAAGATAGCAATATAATGCAGTTAATAACACATACAACAGCTTGACTGAATCAGGAACTGATCAAGATGTAACCTTGTATAGAACAAATGGGTGGTGTTTCTTCTCACAAAACTTCAATAGAAAACCATATTGTGATGGTATGCAAGACTGTTTGTGAAATGTGCTATCACAGACAGCAGATGGGCACAGGGGCGCATATGAAGAACTGTACCAATTTGCTGGTGGTTCACATGGTAATGTGGTAAAATACAAAGGAAAAAATAAATTTTTTTATATAATTTATGGTATGTTTAGAACATTTGTCACTGACCTGTCCTGTTAATGGTGCAAGTATGAAAGACAAACCACTCAGTAACTAGGTCTAATTATAGTGAAAGTAGTCACCAGACAATTCTGTTGGATTCTAAATTTTCAAACAGCTATTTCTCAGTGTGCCTTATCTTTTTTGTCATTTTCCAGTGACAGCATCCATATTGTTTAACTATTCACCAAGGAATTAACTGTTGAATTCAGCTGTTTTACTCCGATTTCTGTGTGTAAAACTGGAAGTTTCATAAACCCTTTCAATGTGGCATTGAAAAAATGCTGACAGAAACAGACATTCAAACAGTCGATTTTTTCTTTTTTGTTCTTCTCTCTTCAAGTCAGAAATAAGCATTTAGACTCATGGCTATCTAAATATAACTCTCACATATTTACTTTTAACAGTTTTACAAAAAGCAATTACTTAGAATTTCTTCAATGTATAATTACTTTTGAAAACTAATAATAGTACACAAACTAACATACCACTCTGAACGCTAATATCTTTTGTGCTTCCTTCTTTTTGGAGCCAATTGATTATTGCTTTTATTTTCCTCCAGGAATGGGTGGAACAAATGAATATGAATTATCGTGTAAGCACACATTATCAGAATGAACAAGTACTGGAGCTTCACTATTATTTATATCACTGTTTATGTCATCGAAACTATGATCTTTATAGTCTCTATGCTCAATGACTCATTTACCATTGAAATTTCTCTTTCACTGTGATTAATGTAAGACGAAGATGCCATCCTTTACACTGGTCCATGTGAACAACAATGAATGACACAGTACAACACAGCAGTGTTTTGGCTTGGAGTGAAGTAAACAGACCTAATAAAGAACAGAACTTATCAGAGAAAATCAGTATAGGAAACCAATTTAAAACAAGTGTAGTATATGAAACTGAAAATGAAACCTGATGTGTAAAAGGTATGAGAGAGGTAATGGTGGAGGTAAAGCTGCAAGGGCAAGTCATGTGTTGTGACCAGATGCCTCACGCTAAAAAGCTCAATTATGGACAAAGGATTGGGAATATCACCAGATATCAAAATAAAGAGACAGAAAAAGCTAAAATGCAATCTAAAATGTAAAATAAATTTTGAGAATGGATTTAGAAAACTCATTTCTTTGCTTTCATCAAAATATTTGAATATTACTTTTTACAGGCCACCAAGTTTCAATTTTGGACAATTATGGGAATAATCATTATAATATTTTCTTCTTTGCTTTTATCTTGCACACTGGTTTTGAAAAACAAACTGCTTCTTTATTTTAAAGATGTAACAGACAAAGATGAAAGCTGTATCTGACAGAGTAAATGGCAATTAATGCTAATTTTAATCTCAGATCCTGACTGTTCAGTTTAAGCAATTCTGCACGGCAAGCCTCAGGTGCACGCACTGGTTGTGATCGTGTATGGAAGTGCATTAATTAAAAAAGTGAGCTTAATTCCATATTTGATGATAATCTACATCATCTACATCTACATGATTACTCTGCTATTCACAATAAAGTGCCTAGCAGGCAACCGTATCAAACTGAACAGCAATGGCTCACTCAGAAGGAACTGTGAAATATTTGAGATTGTAACTGCAGTGTGAATAGTGACTAAGGAACATAGGGACAGTTTACTTGAGCCTAAAGAGCAATAAATTCAGTGTTCATTTAAACTATGTGTAATTTGAAGAGAGACTTTCCCTCATTTCAGTTTCAATGGGGCATGTGTCAGTAGATGCATGGTTAGAAACTGTTTAAATATTTGTCTAGAACCTAGACAACACACTGCCTTTTTGTTTTTGTACAAAAGCCACTGATAGCAGCATGGAATGTTGTTATTTAGAATGAATGAGCATGTTTCAGGTTTCATCAGGTTACCTGACCAAATATTCGGTGAAAATTTGTTGAAGGAGATCCCATTAAGTATAAATGACATTCATGTAAAAAGTGAAACTTGGGAAAAACTATTAAAGAGAGTTGTGAACTTGGCAGAGTGATGCTTAATTTTCTAAATGTCAGAATTTGGGCATCAAGAGAGAAACCTTTTGGGGCATATTAATATTATTGAACCAGAAGAACTTAAACATAATACAGGCAGGCTGGAAGCAATAAGGAAATTCCCTGTACTGATAAACAGGAAACAGTTGAAGAGATACTTTGGTTTTTGAGGAGTCTAATATTGCTTTGCCTGGATGATAAAATATTGAACAGCAAGGCATACACAGACTGTCGGAAAAGAACAATGCATGGCTTTTGATGGTGAAATTTATGGAAGGTATAGCAAGAATTAAAGACAAATTGTATACTGCATCAATACTGTTGCACCCTGATATGGCTAAAATATTTTATTTAGGCTGAGAAACATTGGATTATCATCAGCTGTACCAAAAAGAAGAAGACCAGCATGGAGTAATCATAGCAGCAGCCTTTGGTAGTCGAATGTTGACATAGTATGAACAAAAACATCCAGTAACCAAAACAAGGTGTTAACTGCACTGTTTTGCTTAGCAAAGTTCCAATATTATCTTGCAGAACACAAATCAATTGTTGTAATAGACCATATGGCTCTTTCATTCATGTTCACTTGTAAACTGTCATGGAGGATTGACTAGGACACTTGCATTGCAAGACTTTGATTTCAAGGTACAGTATGTGTCAGGCATACAACAGCTGGTAACATAATGCACTGTCAAATCTGCTGCCTAGCAGAACAATGAGAAGAATGGCAAGAAACATAAGAGAACAAAACAAGGGCAGCATACTGGTAGTAATTAAATGAATATATAGTTGTATGATCCAGGAGAAAATTTGAGATTTTTATCTTCTAGATAATGGTGTCTTGTATTGCACAACAAATTTGAATAAAACAGAGTGGAGAGAGCAAATTCCAGATCCATGTGTAGAGATGCTAGTGTGGTAAACACACCTTACTTGTGGACATTTCAGCCCAAAGAAATGCACAGTTGCTGGTTTTTCAAAATGGCGATATAGTTAAAAAAATTACTTAAAAGCTGTGGTGTATGCCAGGAAAAATAGTTAAGAATAAAGTTTTAAGCACACATTATTATGTACAGAATGAAAAGAAAG
This sequence comes from Schistocerca gregaria, assembly GCF_023897955.1. Classification (NCBI taxonomy): domain Eukaryota; kingdom Metazoa; phylum Arthropoda; class Insecta; order Orthoptera; family Acrididae; genus Schistocerca; species Schistocerca gregaria. Next base: position 831,085,237 of record NC_064931.1, read on the forward strand.
AATGGCTGTTGCTTTTCAAGGAGTGATACTAAACCCCATTCAGGTGTGACAAGTCTTAGTAATTAAGAAACTTTTCCCTTGTTTCATATGCTTGTATCTGCTACAAGGATAAGATCTGTTACAGGGATAAGATCGCTGAGAAGATGGCAACAGAACAATTCATCAATGTGTATGCACCTAAATGTGCTATTAGCAATAGTGACACTCGGTTCACAAGCAAAGAGTGGATAGAGATGTTGGAGAAATAAAGTGTGAAGCCTGTGAAGGTTTCCCAAAAGTGTGAAGCCTGTGAAGGTTTCCCAACATCATCCTGTATATAATGCTTCTGAACAGGTCATGAAATAAATAACCAGACTACATTGAGTATATTGCCATAAAAGACACAGCAGATGGGGTATGTAAATTTGTACATTTAAGACATTATCAACAATGTTCAACATGACTCAACAGGTTATGCTCAAGTGTAAATATTTTTACAAAGTACACTCGACAGCCTGATCAGGGATATAATGCAGAAAGTACTAAAAGATGACATCACATGGAATGAAAAGACTGAGCAAGCACGACAAATGTTAGTTCATGAGATGGATGATGATGATGACCGGTTTGCGGGGCACTCAACTGTGGGGTTATCAGTGCCCGTACAAATTCCCAACCTTTGCTCAGCCCAACCTCACCACTTTCATGAATGATGATGAAACGATGAGGACAACACAGACACCCCGTCATCTCAAGGCAGGTGAAAATCCCTGACCCCATTAAGAGGCAGAGGAAAGAGATAGTATGACAGACTTGTCCTGTCCATAGTGTACAAGGTAGGGGACTTGGTCAGATCACATATGCAATGAAATCAGGATGATACGAGATCAAGAAGTCTCACCATATATAAAGAACCATTTAAGATAGTGGAATTAAATAAAGAATTCAAATATGAGCTGAAAGTATACTGATATTGAAGGCGATACAATAGCGAGAATGTAAAGAAATGTTATGCAAAAGGGCTACAACTGTCAGAGGAGCATGATGAATAAAATGTTAACACTTATTTGTTGTATAGGTAACCATCAGAAATAACCACCAATCAGTTGGGGCAGCAGGTGGTGAGTATGGTGAAACTACCTTCTTGGGTATAAATGTTGTCAACAAAAAGCAATTCAAGGTAAAGGTCTTTACAAGATATGAATCTTTTACATTGTAGCTGAAATAAATGTTCCTGAAATTAAGTGGATGTAACTCAGCTTGTTCAAAATAATAAATGTTGACCAGGACTTATTGTCATTTCATTTCTTTGGTGCAGTTGAAGTTTCCTGTAAGTTTCTTAATTGGAAATGGGCCAGAGAACACAACAGTTCTCAAAAAACATGAAAAGTCAGTTACTGTTTCAGGCATAAAGTTTATTACAGTCACAAAGTGCTGCTTAAGATCTTACATCATACTGGCCCTCCCATGATTTCTCGTAGTGCTTATGTACCCTGGTTGTGTGTAAATTTGCTAATTATAATTACAAAAGTTATTGACGATTACAAAAAAAATGTTATCATCTGGTGATTACAATTGAAATGCATGGAATGTTATACAAAGACAATTACATATCTCTTGTTTTCATGAAAAATAAGTAAACCAATAAGAACAAATGATGCTAATTACATTTATGTCAATTAGACTGAAACTGCATTTATCCTGGACTACTACCGTGTTTCCTGTTTAAAATACGAGTACATTATTTTTTAGTGTGAACAGAATTTCAGTATATAATACAGCAGCCCAAATAAAATCTTTGTTCACATTGATAATAAGGTTTTGTTTTATGAAGTACGGTAATTACAAGGTAGTTAGATGTTGTGTTGGCAAATAGCACAGCAAGCTAACAGTATGATAAACAGAACTATTACAGATTTCAAACATAATTATAGTATATTTGGTATCTCTCTTGTTACTCGGTTGTTTGTACATGAAAAGTCCTGATTGCAATCAAACAAACTGACAATACATGTTCCTATGAATAGATGTAATATTAGTGAGTACTTCAATATGAAGTTGTTGAAAATTATGTTACACAGCTCAAAAAGTGAAATTACTTTTATGGGTCTCACATAATGACATAACAGTTAATCATGCAATCCAAATTACCTTCAAAATCATATGAAAAAATGAGTTGTGACATTTCATGAACCAGACACTGGTGGCCAGTGCAGTCATTCAATTTGTAAGTCTTGCAACAGTGTACCACAGCAGACTAAGTTTTCAGAACCTTGTATTGTTTGTTTTTTCACACATGTGTTGAATCAAGTAATAAGGCTACCTCTGAAGCAACAGACACAATAGCATATGGCACAAATACAAATTTCTGTATAACATTACAAAAATAATATGAAAAATCTTCATAGAAAGTTTGTTAATATTAATTTTTGATAAATCTTTTGATGTCTGACTTTTCTATCAGTATTGTGCTAGTTTTTTTAAGTACTGATTAATTTGAGAAAGTTAACTGACACTTGTGAATTTTTGAAAATTATTTTTTCTCCTTAAATAATTTTTGTGTCATAATGAAACAACTGTAATAATAATTATTGTAAGTTTTCTGTCATAGAGAATGAATGCATCACTATAAGTGTGCTTTGTATATCAGTATTTTCTGGGTATTAATTTAAATTAAGAGGGTGTAATTCCTGTTTTATTTAAAATTCCTGGGACCTCCTTTCAGAATTGTAGGACATTTAATCTTTTTTTATCAAAATTTTGGGGTTTTCATTAATTATGGGCACTTGTTTTTCCCAAAAAATCCTCTTTTTTGTATTTTGGAAACAATTAGCAGTGGTAAATGTATTAATTAATTAATTTCTGAGATTAATTTCATATTTAATGATAAGATATTTAATGGATGGTGACTGTACTAAATTGAATAGCAATGGTCAACTTAGAAGAAACTGTGAAATGTGTGAGATTGTAACTGGAGAAAGTAGGAACATTTTACTTGAGCCTAACGAACAATAATTCAGAGTTGATTTAAACTGTGTTACAATTTGAAGCAACCCTTTCCGTTACTTTAGTCTTTTGGTGAGGAATTTTAGACATAGATATAGTAAGAGTTTCAATGTGGAATGTATAGGTAAGTACATGGTTAGAGACTTAAATAGATTGACCCTGGGCATAAGCCTGTCCTCCAACGCTGTCTTTAAAATTCAAGCCTGATATCTATTAAGTTTTACAGCAAAATATCATACTTTTTATAAACAAAACTGGTGGATGCTTACTCTAAATTTATTAGCTGAAGTAATGAAGATCTCTTTGCCAAGTATTTGCAGGATAGCAGCAATTAATTTGATGAAATAATCATCACTTTCATGTAAATACATAAGGGTGGGATCTGGAAAACTTGACATAGGGCATAGCAAGGAATTCAGAAGGTGAAGTCACACACTGCTGAATCAACACAGACAGATTGGAATCATGTTAAAACCAAGTACAGTCCTGTCCTAGACATCATGCAAAGAAAGTGTGGAAATGAACAATATTATTTGAGAGCTAAATGTGTGTCTGCCTAACTTTTCCAAAAGTAATAAAGAACCTCTGATTCAGAATTCACAAGCACATGAAGGATATAGACCTGAGACTTTGTTGGTGTCGAGACACCTTTTTTCCCTAGATTTCACAATCTGAAATAAAAAGGATGAACATTAATAAAACTGACCAACTGTAGGAATGGATACTTGACTGGAAATGGAGGAAGAAAGGTCCTTTAAACATGTGTCCATAAATACATTGTTGCCACATTAGATGGCACTGACGGATGACAGTTCCTCTGATGATATGCCGTGTGTTTCTTATGTATCGTAGTCAGTGTAATTGACACAGCATATTGTAAGCAGCAGAACGTTCTGGTATTCATGTTGAGAACACGCCAAGATGGTGTTAGTGTATGGTCAAGCAGATGGAAACAGTCAAGAAGCAGCACAGCTACTCTGATACAAATACCCTCAGAAGTGCCAAGCAAATAACACAACATTTTAAGCCCATTTTGGGTGTTTGTGTGATCATGGGTTCTTTCAGACAGACAAACATGCAGGGTTGCAGTGGACTGTGCGTACACCAGATTTGGAGGACGGGGTTCAAGAGGACTTTGAAATGAACCCTAGTACAAGCTCCAGGCAAGTTGCATGCCAACAGTGTGTAAGCCAAAGTATGATTATGTGCATCCTGCATGACAACTGCTACTATCCCTATCACCTGCAATGATGGCTAGGACTCTTGGCAGTGAATTTCCCTCTATGGGAAGGATTCTGTCAATGGTTTTTGCATCAGACCATCACAGTTATGGGATTCTGTCATTAGTCCTCTTTACCATATGCTGAGTCAGTCACATAGCCTGCAACACACAAGATACACACAACACATGGTTAAAGGCACTGTCATTTGTCACATGTTCATAGGACCTTTTTTCCTCCATTTACAATCAGGAATTCATCACTGCAGTTTCTCAGTTTTATTAATGTTCACCCTGTATAGTGAACATTGCTCCCTTTGCACCAAGTATTTCATGTATGCATTATACACTTGGAGGATACACAGATGGCATGCTAAATGTATACTGCGCATGTTGACTTAGACAAAAACCCAATATTCCACAAATAAATTAAGAAACTGAATCATAAAACTCACACTTTTCTGTTGATTTTTTCGTGTCACTACATTTTATCTGGCAGTTGTGGATACAGAGCAAACTGTGATAGAGAAAGTAATGAAACTGTCTTACACTAAAAAAAATTGTCATGTCACATAAAGCTAGTTTTTTTTTAAAAAAAATAATACAACTGAAAATGCAAAGGCATATACACACATGAGGTACTTTTAATATCTAGTGAAACAGTATACTCACAAAGCGTTGAAACTTGTTCTGGATTGTTAAGTAAACCATCTCCCCTTGGAACAGGAGCCAACACCTACAATGAGAAATAAATTAACTAACAATCTGTCAGTGTTCAGCTGAACATGAAACAGGGAACACTTTCGTGATAGGCTGTAAATTATTATTTACGTGGTCATAATCCAGCTTCCAGCTTCTTAGGGAACTGTCATATTAAAGCTGAATATCACAAATACAGATAAAATGACATGTAGCTCACAAGGATATTACTCATAGAGATATCTGTATGAGTAATTTCTGGGTACATCCCATGTCAATGTATCTGTGTTTGCAGCATTCAGCTGTGACCTGACAATGGCCTAAGAAACTGGAAACTACGTAACTGAGTAATAAGTATAAGTATTTTTAAATAAAGGATTAAAATCATACTAATAATAATGTCATAGCCAGTTCCCTCCAATGTGTTTATTGTCAGGTGTTTGATGCAGCAAGGCCATGGTCATAAGGGATGTTGGTGTATGGGCAGGCGGCATCAGCAGTGATGAATAGGGATCCAGGAGATAAAAGGGTGAGGATGGTGGAAAGTCGATGAAGGAAGTGGTTAGCATCTTTAATGTGGGAGATTCTGATCACCTCTCATCCTGTCCTGAAATAAGGGACATCCTACCCAAGATCCTACCCACTCTTTCTAAAGTGATATTCTATTGCCCACGCAACCTACACAACATCCTAGTCCATTCCTATGTCACTCCGACTCTCAACTCCTTGCCACAGGGATATATCCCTGTGGCAGACCAAGATGCAAGACCTGCCCTATCCACTCCCCAGCACTCCTACTCTAATCCTGTCACAGGCTTATCTTACCCCATCAGAGGATGGACAACCTGTGAAAGCACCCATGCCATATACTAACTCTGTTGCAAACACTGTACATCCTTTAATGTTGGTATGACTACCACCACCAGGATGAATGACCACTGACAAGCTGTTGACAAGAACAAAGTTGAGCACCCAATGGCACAACATGTAGCTGCACACAACATGCTCAATTTCAATGGCTGCTTCATGACCTGAGCCATCTGGATCCTTTCCTTCACCAGTAGCTTCTCTCAACTTCACAGATGGGAGTTATCCTTACAACACATCCTCTGCTCCTCTAATTGGCCTGGCCCCAATCTCAGGTAACCCATTGTTCCCACACCCTTCACCCAACAGTTTCCCCTTCCTCTGTCCTGTCACCGTCTCCCAATTCACATCACCTTCAATGTGTGCTGCTTCCAACAGGCCACTAGTCATACCAGTTCATATACCCGCAACCCCTCTCTCCCATGTTCCCAGCCAGCAAACCAGCCACCTCGTCTGAACTACTAGCCACTCACCCCCAGTCCATCTCTCTGCCTCCCACCACCCTGTCCCACTACCCACCCCACCTGACACTGCCCCCCCCCCCTCCCCCTGCCCCCAACCAGTCCACCTGCTGCAGAACAGCAATAGTACTGTCAGTCTAGCTGACGCCAGGTAGGGTTGTGTGTGTGTGTGTGTGTGTGTGTGTGTGTGTGTGTGTTTTAACTCTAGCTCATCAAAGGATAACTCTGAAAGCTTTCCTTCATTTATGTGTACCTATCAATAGCTCGATGCATCTGCTTTTTGGTGAGTTGTCTCCTTTAGTCCAAAAGTATTTACATTCTGCAAAAACTTCCCTAATCAATTTTTGGTCCCGAGACAGTCAGTCCATAGGCCAAGTTTCAGACGAGAAACCTGTAATGGTTAGATCAACAACAATGATTCAACTTAACTGTGAAATAAGTGTAACACAATTAGGTCGTGTGTTAAAACAATGACAGTGTCTGTTCAATTTATCTGAAAGACTGTGAAATGTGCGGTTAGTCTTTCACTGCTCATAGAAGTTCAACAGCAAACTATTGTAGCAGTATGTTGACATTTGCTTGCAACCTATTAATGAGACTTATCAAAAGTTAAACCAAAGTGCACTGGCCATATAACTGTGTCTTATTGGAGCATTGTAAACAGTGAAAGTAAAAAACTGTGAAATGCAAATGTTCATCTGTCGGCTACATGATTTAAAGTAGTCAGTGTTGAACTTCTACCCTCCAATTTTTAGTCAGTGTAGCAATGCAGTATGTCAACACTGAGGCCAATGGTAGATGAAATAAGGCAGGTGAACATCACATATGGTGCCCCGGGTGAGGACTATTGTATGTGGGCACAATAAACTAGGACTCGCAAACTTTGAACAGTGAACTCAAGAGCGGTTTACAGTGCAGTGGTGCAACAGCCAATCAGCACTTGGGTTTTATGGCCACAGTAGGACAGCAGAAAACCAGCGAGCAGGTTCTATAGAAGCAGCCATTTAGTACAGGAGCACCCAAGCAGCATACAGGTGGACACAGTTGACCGGGATAAACAAGACACCTCGCCAAGACAATTACAAATTACAATAGCCGTGGAGATGACAAGTCAAGATGACAGCAGCAGCAGCAGGAGATGAGTGATTTAAAATAAGGTAATTTAATAGCAAACACTGTTTTGTATTAAGAGATACATAATGAGTGGCCTTAATGAACAAGGCAGGGTGACGGAGGACAATGGACAAGAGGGAAGTGACATGACAAACAATTGATAACTAAGATGTGGAGGTTAAGTTTTTACATGAACATAAAGACTTAATGGGGACTGGTTCTATAGATGATAGTAGTTATAAATCAGACATGAATGCAACTTTGAATGATGGGGATGAAAGTCTTATTGTAGGTGGAATGATAAAAGCATCATATACATTGTATCGTGAGGTAAGCGAAATGGAAGAAAACAGTACATAAGTGGATGAGATAATTAAGGTTAAGGAGGAGGAATCTAGTAGAGAAAGTCAGCAAGGGCAAAAGTTTATTGCAGATGGAAATGTGGAAGCAATGTTAAGGCAAATTACAAGTAGTATGTGTACGAAAGAAGACATTAGTGATATGAAAGTAGACATTAATAGTATTGAAACTGACATGACTAGCACAAAAGATGAACTGAAGAAAGAAATTATAAAGGAAATTAAGGTAGGTAGGTCTAGTCTTTCAGAATTAAATAAGAAGGTTGAGGCAGTAGGGAAAGATTGTGATGAAAAGATAAGGAAAGTAGTACAAAATACTAATGAGAAATTAACATTAATGAGCAGTAAATGTGTAGAAGAGAGAAAGAAACTTTATGATTACTAGAGTAGAGGGTGGAGGCTTACAAAAACAGTGTAAAGATGAAGTCAAAGCTGCCAGGAAATTTTGTGCTGAAAACAGGGTTAAACTTGAGAACCAAATCGATCAGATTAAAAAGATTTAGAAACGGAGTAGAAACAAAGTGTGCAGTACTGGTAGAGGAAAAACTGGTAAAAGTAAATAAAAATTGGCTGAAGTAGAGAAAAAGATGGAAGTGGTACAAAATCAAAGTCATAGAGTATGTAGTGTCCCAAACAGTTCTTTTATGTGTAAGTTGTAAGAAATTTAATAATTTTGTGCCATATGGGGAAGCGCATCCACCGGATTTCATTAGAGAAATTAATGATTTGCCTGAAACATGGAATGACAAAGAGAGAATGTCATTTCTGAGAGGGTTCTTTTTTTTTTTTTTTTTTTTTTTTTTTTTTTTTGAAAGGGGATGCTCACGGATGGGCAGCTCAGGTAGCTGACAGCTATACTTCATGGCAAAGCTTTGAGAAAGCATTTTTAGATGAATATTGGTCCAAAGAAAAGCAGCAGAGAATTTTGAGTAAATTTGATTGGTTGTTTTAAAAAGGAAAGGAGGGGGGGAGGGGGCGGGGACCAAACTGCTTGGTCATCGGTCCCTTGTTCCTGTGAAAACAATCATCAATCATACAAGGGAAAGAATATAACAAACGAGACACAGAGCACAATACCAAAATAAAGGAAAAATGACAGAAAGGCAACAAAAAATTCAAGGAAAGAAAGAGGACAAGAAAACCACAGAGGGATGCAAGAAACAGGTAGAAGAGATTAAAATGAGAAAGCAGTTTACCATCACTCACTGGCTGATCGTGAGAATAAAAAGGAGAAACCAGCCACTCTGCAACACATTAAAACCTCGATCTAAAAGCACTAAGGTGGAGGACACAGAGGGACAACAGACATACGTTAAAACTTAGATCAAATGATTAAACCCACCCTCATGAATAAAAGATAAAACTAAATCAGCTGATGAGGCATTGTCAGATACAATTAGTGGCAACAAGTCTGATAAACAAAGATTTCATCACAGGGCAGTCAAAGTAGGACAGTGTACCAGGATATGGGCCACTACCAAGCAGGTGTCACACCAACACTGAAGCAGGACTTCAAGGTGCAGGAGATATCTGTGGGTTGCCCAAGCATGGCCAATGTAGAGCCGGCAGAGAACCGCAGATTCCCTGCAAGAGGCCTTCATCAAAGACTTCCACACAGTCTTAGTCTCCTTAATGACACACAGTTTGTTGTGTGTACTGAGACTACGCGATTCCGTCTCCCAAAGCTGAAAAACTTTGCGGCGTAATAATGAACGCAGGTCAGTTATAGGGACGCCAACCTCCAGAAGCGGTTGCCGTGTATCCTGTTTGGCCAGCCTGGTGGTGGTGGTGGTTAGTGTTTAACGTCCCGTCGACAACGAGGTCATTAGAGACGGAGCGCAAGCTCGGGTTAGGGAAGGATTTGGAAGGAAATTGGCCGTGCCCTTTCAAAGGAACCATCCCGGCATTTGCCTGAAATGATTTAGGGAAATCACGAAAAACCTAAATCAGGATGGCTGGAGACGGGATTGAACCGTCGTCCTCCCGAATGCGAGTCCAGTGTGCTAACCACTGCGCCACCTCGCTCGGTTTGGCCAGCCTGTCAGTATGTTCATTTCTTGGAATTCCGACATGACCTGGAGTCCAGACAAACACCACTGAACGACTAAAGCATTCCAGGGCATAGAGGGCCTCCTGTAGCCATCTGGAAAGGAGTGATGTTCAATATGGCCTCCATGAACAAATGCAAACCAAGGTGACCGTCAGCCATCGAACCATCAGTGTAAACCACTTCATGCCCCCAGTACATGTCAAGAATCAAGAAGAAGTGACAGCCGGGAGTCACAGGGTTAACTGAGTCCTTATGGGCATTTGAAAGTCCAAGGCAAAGCTTCAGCATAGTGTTACACAATGGAGGTTGTACGTGAATGGACCTCAAGTAGAGGTGGTAAAGGGAAGGACTCCAGTTCAGACAAAAAGAACCGAATTCAACTGGGGGCCGTTGATGCAGGAGATGAACTGCCAGTGTTGGGAAAAGGAGATGGTAATCAGGATGCTCAGGACAGCTATGAATGTGTGCAACATAACTGGTGAGCAGCTGTGCACATCTGATCTTGAATGGAGGGACTCCAGCTGCCACCAGTACGCTGGTCACCAGACTCGTCCTAAGAGCTTCTGTCACTAGTCTAATGCCGCAGTGGTGCACTGGGTCGAGTAAATGCAACACTGAGGGTGCCCCAAACCATAAATCACACTCCCATAGTCAAGGCGGGATTGAACAAGGGCTTTCTAGAGCTGCAGCAGTGTGGAGCGATCAGCACCACAGTTGGTATTGCTCAGGCAGCAGAGGGCATTGAGGTGCTGTCGGCACTTCCGCTTAAGCTGACAAAGATGAGGAAGCCAAGTCAATTGAGCATCAAAAACCAGTCTTAAGAATCTATATGTATCCACTACAGTGAGTGGATCATCATTAAGGTAAAAGCTGAAGTTCTGGTTACGTATGAACAGTATGACACTGACAGAAGTGCACAACTCACAATTTTTGGAAGCTGTGGGCTAGAGCCCATTACTGCGCTTTGTCGATGGCTCCCTGTAGGCACTGCTAAGCAACAACAGTACTGGAGGAGTAGTACAAAATGCAGAAGTCATCTGCATACAGAGGAGGTGAGACAGACGGCCCTACAGCTGCTGCTAGACCGTTAATGGCCATTAAAAATAGAGAAACACTCAATACAGAGTACTGGGGGAAAAGGGGGGGGGGGGCGGCTCCATTCTCCTGGATATGGATGGAACTATGGGAGGCACCAACTTGGACACAGAAAGTATGGAGTGACAGGCAATTTTTGATAAAAATCGAGAGCGGGCCCTGGAGACCCCACTCACACAATGTGGCAAGGATATGATGTCGCCAGGTCATGTCATAAGCTTTTCGTAGATAAAAAAAAGTCGGCTACCAGTTGTTGGCGACTGGAAAAGGCTGTTTGGATGGCAGATTGAAGGGACACAAGATTATCAGTGGTAGAGCAAACCTGGCGGAAACCGCCCTGGCATGGAGCCAGTAGACCACGTGACTCCAGAACCCAACACAAATGTCAGCTCACCATACACTCTAGCAGCTTACAAAGAACACTGGTGAGGCTGATGGGCTGATAGCTATCCACATCAAGTGGGTTTTTATCTGGTTTGAGCATGGGAATAATGGTACTCTCCCGCCATTGCGCTGGAAAGATGCCACTGTACCAGATCCAGTTGAAGGTAATGAGGAGATGTCACTTGTATTCGGATGAGAGATGTTTAATCATCTGACTGTGGATTCAACCTGGTCCAGGAGCTGTGACAGGGCAGTGTGCAAGGGCGTTGAGGAGCTCCCACTCTGTAAGTGGGGTGTTATAGAATTCATTTTGGCGTAAGGCGAAAGAGAGGACTTTCCCTTCCCTCCGCCATTTGTGTGGTGTGGAAGGTTGTGGGGTAATTTTCTGACACAGAGGTGCGAGCATAGCACTCAGCAAAGTACTCGGCAATCATGTTTGTGTCAGTAGATAAAACGCCATCAACATTACCACCAGGGACATCTGTTGGGGTCTGGCACCCACAAACACGTCTGATGTTCATCCAGACTTGGGAAGGTGACATATGGCACCCAATGGATAGGACATACCTCTGCCAACACTCCTGTTTCAGTCTTTTTATAAGCTGGCAAATGTGGCATGGTGCCGTTTAAAGGCTATTAGGTGCTCTAGAGAGGGTGCCACTTATGTCGCTGTAGAGCCTGCCTACACTCTTTAATGGTCTCACCAATTTCTGGTGACCACCAACGTACTGTCTTCCAATACGAACATCCTAAGGAACAAGGAATCGCAATTTCTACCACAGAAACAATTGTCCTGGTGACACACTCAACCATCAGGTCGATGTTACTGTGTGGGGGAGATTTAACAGTGGCCCCCAAGGTGAAAGCTTCCCAGTTAGCCTTGTATAAAGCCCATCTGGGTAGGCATCCGCGGACATGATGCTGGGGCAGTGACAGGAAGATGGGGAAGTGGTCACTACCACATAAGTCATTGTGGGCTCTCTAGTGGACAGATGAGAGAAGGCCTGAGCCGCAAAGTGGTAAATCAATGGCCGAGTAACTACCATGGGCCACAATGAAATGTGTGAGGACCCCAGTATTTAAGAGGCAGAGGTCAAATTGAGACAGCTAAGCTCCAACATCTCTACCTCAGCCAGTAATCACAGTGCCACCCCACAACAGGTTATGGGCGTTAAAATCTCCCAAAAGTAGGAAAGGTTTAGGGAATTGATCCATCAGTGCAGCCAATATGTTCAGGGGTACTGCACCATCTGGATGAAGATCTACATTGCAGACAGTTATTTCCTGTGTCATCCTTATCCTGACAGCCACAGTTTCAAGAGGGGTTTGGAGGGGCACAGTTTCATTACATACTGAGTTCAGGACATAGGCACAAACTCCACCTGACACTCAGTTATAGTCACTATGGTTCCTTTAATATCCCTTATAGCCGTGGAGGGCAGGGGTCTGCATTGCTAGGTACCAGGTTTCCTGCAGCACAATGCAGAAAACAGGTGTAATGTTTAACAGCTGCCATAGCTCAGCCAGGTGGTGGAAAAAACCACCGCAATTACACTGGAGGATGACATGATCATCAGGCTGGGAAGGTATGGAACATTCAATGAGGCAGTTTATGCCTCAGGGTCACCTGCTGCCACAGACTTAGTTCCTGAGCAGTATATCCATTGTGTCCGAGGATCCGATGAGATCTAGGTCCTCAGTGGACGCCAGAATCTCCACATAATCCTCAGATGCAGAGCTTGTAGGTAGCGGTGGTGTGGGTGCCACCGCAGTTTCCTTGGCCTTGGAGGTCTTCTTTTTAAATTTCTCTTACTTATCCTTGGGTTTTGCTGGCTGGGAGGGCTTCACTGATTCAGTCTCCAGGAGTGAGGTGGATCGTGAAGCCGTATGACCAGCTCCTTTTGGGCACTTCAGCAACTGGCGGGTATCATCTTTCCCACTAGTAGAAAACTGGGAAGGGAGGGACCCAAGGGACTACTTCCTAGTGAGAGGAGCCAAAGGAGACTTGCACTTCTACAGCTGAGAAGTGGCAGTGCTCCCGAGGTAGGTGGTGCAAGAGCAACAGGGAGGAAAGTGCCCCCCACCATCAAGGGGGCAGGTGCTGTGTTGCAGCTCTGAGACCTGACTGGAGTAGGCAGAACAGAAGGAGCTGGAACCATTGTTGTAGCGGTGGTGTAGGTGGATGTCATATGGACAGGATGTAGCCTGTCATATTTTCTCTTAGCCTCAGTGAAGGTCAGGCAATCCAGGGTCTCGTATTCGAACATTTTCCTTTCCTTCTGTAAAATCCTGCAGTCTGGCGAGCAAGGCAAATAGTGCTCTCCACAATTGACACAGATGGGAGGCAGGGCACATGGAGTAGTGGGATGTGATGGATGTCCACAATCTCGGCAAGTGATGCTGGAAGTATAGCGGGAGGACATATGCCTGAACTTACAGCACTTAAAGCACCCCATTGGGGGAGGGTTATATGGTTTCACATCACAGTGGTAAACCGTCACTATGAACTTTTTGGGTAATGTGTCATCCTCAAAGGCCAAGATGAAGGCACCAGTGGCAGCATGATTATCCCTCGGAATGCACTGGACAAAATGAACACCTCGTCACTCTAAGTTGGTGCCCAGTCATCATCAGACTGTAAAAGAAGGTCCCTGTGGACGATAATACCCTGGAACATATTTAAGCTCTTATGGGTGTGATGGAAACAGAAACATCCCCCAGCTTCTCACAGGCGAGTAATGTCCATGACTGGGCAGAGGATGTTGTTTTTATCAAAGACTGACCCACAGCACATTTTGGACAAGCCCTGAACCTCCCAAAACTTGTCCTCTAAATGCTCCACAAAACACTTAGGCTTCATGGACATGAAAGATTCCCCATCAACTTTTGTACATACAAGGTACCAGTGTGAATAAGCTTCAGTGCCATCCTTAGACTGGCATTCCTCCCATGGTGTGGCAAGGGAGGGGAACGATTTGGGATCATATTTCTTTGCACTTAAGTTAGACCTCAATCACTTACAGACTGCTGGTGGTGGACCACCAGCAAGAGATGACTTACTATGCTTCATGGCATGTCATCCATCCTGATGTCACCCACTCTGACCAGGGGCTCTGCCCATGAGCACTACCCAGCCGCAGCAAAGGCCACATGGCAGGATGGCTATTGCTGGTAGTCCCGACACCCCAAGGTGACGGACATCTACTCCTTGGCATACATCGGGAGTTAATGGTGCAGGCATCAGCAGAGCAATCCACGTGTAGACGGAGGGCTACAACCAACAGGGTACATGGTGGCCCCACCACAATGGACTGTTTACCATGCTGGACATCAGGTGCAAACGAGCAAAGAAGTCCATTATCGCCATCAGCGCAGAAAGTAATACTGCACAGTGGATGGAGGGAAACACACCCAGGAGGGTGACCTCACCCTATAGCTGGAAATGAGTGGATGTGAGAGGTATCAGCACATGATGCACCATGTAAGCCGCCCTTCCCCAATTGGCTCACTCTTCAGGAAAATTTAAAAGAATGGATCTCAAACCCTACAGGGGACCATCACATAAAGGCCGAAATGTGTGAGACTCCTTTCAGTCACCTCTTATGATAGGCAGGAGTACCTCGGGCCTATTCTAACACCTGGACCTGCAGAGGGTGAGTGAATTTTGAGTAGGAGATAGATTTGACTCTAGGAAGGGTACTATGAAAGGCTTCTGTCTACTTTGGGTAAACAAACTGGAATATTTGGACAAAGTGCTAGGCAGTGAACCAGTAATTGTGTTTAGAAACCAAGTTGTCTCAGAAAGTTTGAGAATTGCTTGTACCTGCCCGTAGTGGTAATATTACTGAGTTCTTGAATTATGTTGATAAAGTGGAGAGGGTGAAGCCATCAGTGCAAGATCGTAGGAGGATTTTTTATGACAATAACCAATAGGGAGACAATTTCAGGTAAATGGGATGAACAGGACCAATTATAGTAGAAATCCAAGGAATGGTTAGGTGGAGGTTGGGCCAGAATGGACACAGAAATGGTAGGCGAAATTCAAGTAAAAGAAATGGAGGAGATGATTTTAATTCTGGATCAAGCCATTTAAACTAGATAATGCTCCAGGTTTGGCTCACGCTACAGGAAGTAATGATGAAGAGCAATGTACGAGTGTAATTTCTAATTCTAGTGAGATGTTGAATAAGTGTGTTTTTGTTGCTCAGGGTGTCCACAGTGTCAAAGCGGATGGTAAATTTTTAAGATAACATAAAGAATTTAGGTGTTTTGCTTTGTGGTCTAATGCTGGAAACAAGGATCAACTAATTAGCCAAGTATTTGAGTGACAGTGGGTCTAATTCTGGCAGTAGTGGTAATTATGATAGCAGTGATGCATCCAGTAGTGATGAGGATGAAGTATTTTAATTTATAATTGATAATGATGGTAATGTGTTAAGTAAAGAAAGAATAAAGGAAGATAACATTAGGCCTAATGAAGAATTAGAGCTTGGGAGTAGTAATGAGGAAGAGGATCATGCTATCTGTCGTTTGACTGTGTCTGACAATTATTTTGGTAAGCAGGGTGATCGTTTTTCCAGGGAAAGGATTAATGAGGATTTGTTGTATCAAGAAGATCATGTGGTAAGTAAAAAGGAAGTGTGGCGTCCTATAATAACAGCAAGTGTACAAGGAACACATGTTAAGTGTTTACTGGACAGTGGTAGTGATCTGAATGGCATTTCACAGGCACTTTTTGAATCTATTAAGAACACAGAGGGTATAGTAGTGATACATGTTTCTGGAATAAAAATTATTGGTGGTACTGGTAAGCTATCAAAGAGTGTGAAACAAGAGGTACTACTAACTGTTAAATTTGCAGGACAGCTGTTGGAGTGCAATTTATTGGTAAATCAAAATCTCAGCATTGAAGTAATATTTGGGACTAATTTATTGTGCAAATGGTGTGTAAATATTGATTTTGCTAGTGGTAACTTTAGTTTTAAGTGCAACAGAAGTAGGAATGAAGTATCAGTCCTGGAAAGTATGGACAAGTGTGTGCAAACTGAATTATGTTTGCCATTAAGAGTTTTTATTACTGAGGAGATTACTGAGAAAGAAGAGGAGGAGAGAGTAAGGCTGGAAGAAATAGAGAGTGTTGAGGATATGGAAGGTATTACAAATAGTCAAAGGGAAGAATTAAAAGCTATTCTCCTGATCAACTGTAAGGCATTTTCAGACAGGCCAGGTTTGGTAAAAGATTTTGAGTGCAAATTAAAGTTTAAGTATCACCAACCATATTTTAAGAAACCTTATATTATTCCATTTTCAAAAAAAGGAGGCGGTGAGAAAATAAATTCAAAGATGGTCTCATGGGGAATTATTGAAAGGTCAACTAGCAGGTATAACAAACCACTTGTGGTTGTAGAGAAGAAGAATGGTGGCGTCAGGATGGTTCTGGATGCCAGAAAGTTGAATGAAATTGTAATAGAGGAGAGTGACAGACCAGCTAACACAGATGAAATTTTACAAAAGTTCCACGGATGTAAATTTCTGACTTCTTTTGATGTGACTTGTCACTACTGGAATATCAGTTTGGCCAAGGAATCTAGGCCATGTACAGCATTTTTACTTGAAGTAAGTATTACCAATACTGAGTGGTGCATTTGGTCTGAACTTTTGTGTGTGTGTGTGTTTTTTTTTTTTTTTTTTTTTTTTTTTTTACCAGAGCTACTGACAAGGTGCTAGGCGAGTTATTAACCAATGAAATTGTGGTCGATGTAGATGATATTCTCGTAGCGAGTGCAGAATAGTTCAAGCACTGTAAGATTCTGAATGAAGTACTGCGAGCTATGTACAGGAGAGATATGAAACTAAAATTAAGTAAATCTGACTTGGTAAAGAAGGAAATTTCAGTTTTGGGTCACAGGATTAACAAGGAAAGTATACAACCTGGTACAGAAAAGCATGCTGCTATTGCAGATTTCTCACCCCCAAAGAACAAGAAGGATCTTAAAGCTATGTTTGGCTTCTACCGAACATTTGTATCAGATCAGTCATTTAACCATCCTTGGCTTGGTAATTTGTTAATTAAGCACAGACTGGAAAGGTGTGATAAATGTCAGAGAGTAAAGACAACTGGTGCGCCATCAAAAGGCTTAATCCATTCTGTCCTTCCTGGCGAACCTAAGGAGCTTATAGCAGTTGGCCTTCTGAGAGTGTAGCCTGCACCTACAGGAGGTTGTAAATATATTTTTGTCGTTTAGGGCACATTCTCAAAATATGTAAAGCTGTGTCCAATTAAGAGGGCAAATACTTGTACTATGATTGAGAAGTTGACATCTGTTTACTTTTGCAATGTAGGTATACCAAAATTACTTTTGTCTGACAATGGTCCACAATTTGTTTCAGAGGGGTTTGAACACTGTATGGCAATACACAAGATAAAACACATAAAGATTTCTATCTATTTTCCACAAGGTGACATGAGTGAAAAGGTTATGAAGGAGATTAATAGATTGTGCAGGACTTATTGTAGTAAGAAACACACTGTTTTGGTGGGTCATATTAGACATTTTGAAAACATTATCAACAACTTATGGAATTAATCAACAGGTTACACCCTGTGAGCGTATGTTCAACGAGTTACCCAGCAACATCATCAGATGGTTGGTTGGTTGGTTTGGGGGATTAAAGGGACTAGACTACTACGGTCATCTATCCCTTTTCCCAAAACGAGAAAACACCCACTCAGAATAAAAACTAATAATGGAGACAACAACAGATGACACAGGACAAGAAATACACAGACAGAGATCAGACAAAACGAATTAAAATCACACAGAATGTGACAGTGGTTGGCTGACCATAGAGATAAAAAAAGGAAAAGCTAACCACCGAGAAACACACTAAAACATAGTCTAAAATTGTAGGCCAAAGGCCAGACTCAAAACAAAAAGGACATAACAAACACTTAGATTAAGTGATAATAGCCCCCTGCCCGAATGAAATGCAAAAACAAGCCTGCCATAGCAAAGTCATCTGCATTGCAGTTCCTTCTCTAGATTGTCGCACAGATGACAAAATGGTAGATATTGAAATAGATGACAGAGGGATAGAGAAACAATTAAAATCGCTCAAAAGAGGAAAGGCCACTGGACTAGATGGGATACCAGTTCGATTTTACACAGAGTACGCAAAGGAACGTGCCCCCCTTCTTGCAGCGGTGTACCGTAGGTCTTTAGAAGAGCGAAGCATTCCAAAAGATTGGAAAAGGGCACAGGTCATCCCCGTTTTCAAGAAGGGACGTCGAACAGATGTGAAGAACTATAGACCTATATCTGTAACGTCGGTCAGTTGTAGAATTTTGGAACACGTGTTATGTTCGAGTATAATGACTTTTCTGGAGACTAGAAATCTACTCTGTAGGAATCAGCATGGGTTTTGAAAAAGACGGTTG
Organism: Schistocerca gregaria; assembly: GCF_023897955.1. Classification (NCBI taxonomy): domain Eukaryota; kingdom Metazoa; phylum Arthropoda; class Insecta; order Orthoptera; family Acrididae; genus Schistocerca; species Schistocerca gregaria. The sequence goes on from NC_064931.1 coordinate 831,103,907, forward strand.
TGTGAAACCCAGCTCGCACTATTCGTCCACGAGAGTCAGAGGGCCAAAGACACGGGTTCACAGGTAAATGCCATGTTTCTTGACTTCTGCAAGGCATTTGACACAGTTCCCCACAGTCGTTTAATGAACAAAGTAAGAGGATACGAACCATCATACCAATTGTGTGATTGGATTGAGGAGTTCCTAGATAACAAAACACAGCATGTCATTCTCAATGGAGAGAAGTCTTCAAGTAAGAGTGATTTCAGGTGTGCCACAGAGGAGTGTCATAGGACCGTTGCTATTCACAATATACATTAATGACCTTGTGGTTGACATCGTAAGTTCACTGAGGCTTTTTGTGGATGATGCTGTGGTGTATCGAGAGGTTGCAACAATAAAAAATGCAGGAGGATCTGCAGCGAATTGACGCATGGTGCAGGGAATGGCAATTGAATCTCAATGTAGACAAGTTTAATGTGCTGCAAATACACAGAAAGATAAATCCCTTATCATTTAGCTACAAAATAGCAGGTCAGCAACTGGAAGCAGTTAATTCCATAAATTATCTGGGAGTACGCATTAGGAGTGATTTAAAATGGAATGATCATATAAAGTTGATCATCGGTAAAGCAGATACCAGACTGAGATTCATTGGAAGAATCCTAAGGAAATGCAATCTGAAAACAAAGGAAGTAGGTTACAGTACGCTGGTTTGCCCACTGCTTGAATACTGCTCAACAGTGTGGGATCTGTACCAGATAGGGTTGATAGAAGAGATAGAGAAGATCCAACGGAGAGCAGCGTGCTTCGTTACAGGATGATTTAGTAATCGCAAAAGCATTACGGAGATGATAGATAAACTCCAGTGGAAGACTCTGCAGGAGAGACGCTCAGTAGCTCGGTACGGGCTTTTGTTAAAGTTTCGAGAACATACCTTCACCGAAGAGTCAAGCAGTATATTGCTTCCTCCTACGTATATCTCGCAAAGCGACCATGAGGATAAAATCAGAGAGATTAGAGCCCACACAGAAGCATACCAACAATCCTTCTTTCCACGAACAATACGAGACTGGAATAGAAGGGAGAACCGATAGAGGTACTCAGGGTACCCTCCGCCACACACCGTCAGGTGACTTGTGGAGTATGGATGTAGATGTAGATGTAGATGTAAAAGGGCAGGGAGCGTGTCAGGCAGCACGAACGACTGCCTGAGCACATCTAAAAGGCGACACTCCAATAAAATGTGGACCATGGACAAAACGGATCCGCAGGGACATAGAGGTGGGTCCTCAGGGCGCAATAAATGGCCGTGCATCAGCCGAGTGTGCCCAATGTGCAGCCGGCAGAGGACAACAGACTCCTTGCAAGGGACCCATATGAATGACTGCCACACAGTTGTCATCATCTTGATAGCACGGAGTTTATTGGGTGTGGTCAGATCGCGCCATTCAGCGTCCCATAGTTCGAAAATTTTGTGGCATAAGATTGCCCGTAAATCAGTCACCGGGAGGCCAATGTCCAGAGGTGGTTCACTGGTGGCCTCTTTTGCCAGACAGTCTACATGTTCATTGTTGGGTATCCCAACATGGCCTGGGGTCCACACAAATACCACAGAGAGGCCGCAATGGGAAAGAGCATGGAGGGACTCCTGGACAGCCATCACCAGACGAGAGCGAGGGAAACACTGGTCGATAGCTCGTAAACTGCTTAGGGAGTCGCTACAGATAACGAAGGACTCACCTGAGCAGGGGTGGATATACTCTAGGGCATGAAAGATGGCGACCAACTCAGCAGTGAAAACGCTGCAGCCATGCAGCAAGGAACGTTGTTTGTAATGGTCCCCTAGAGTTAGAGCATAACCGACACGACCAGCAACCATCGAACTGTCAGTGTAAAACACACCACAGCCCTGATACATGGCTAGGATGGAATAAAAGCGGCAGCGGAAGGCCTCCAGAGGGACTGAGCCCTTCGAGCCCTGTGCCAGTTCAAGCCGAAGGTTAGGGCGGGGCACACACCATGGGGATGTATGCAGAGGGGCCCGGAAAGGAGCTGGAAGAGGGAAAACCCCAAGCCCGGAGAGAAGCTCTCTGACGTAGACTGCGATTGTACAACCTGACCGGAGATGGACGACCGATTGTGGGAACAGAAGATGATAGTTACGATGCCCAGGCAAACTACAAACATGCGTAGCATAAGCGGCCAGTAAATGCTGGCGCCGTAGCCGCAGTGGAGGGACACCTGCCTCCACAAGTATGCTGTCCACAGGGCTGGTCCGGAAAGAACCAGTGGCAAGTTGGATCCCGCTGTGAATAATTGGGTCCACATACACAACTCAGATGGGGATGCTGAACCATAAGTCAGGCTCCTATAATCCAGACAGGACTGGATTAATGCCTGGTAGAGCCGTAAGAGGGTAGAGCGGTCGGCGCCCCAACTGGTGTGGCTCAAGCATCACAGAGCATTAAGATCCAGACAACACATCTGCTTAAGCTGCCGATTATGTGGGAGCCAAGTCAACCAGGCATCAAAAACCACACCCAAAAAGTGATGTGTCTCAACCACAGCAAGAAGTTCACCAGCAAGATAAGGCTGCGGCTCAGGGTGAACTGTCTGTCGCCGGCAGAAATGCATAACACAGGTCTTGGCAGCCGAAATACTGGAAGCCATGCCCAACAGCCCAAGACTGCGCCGTACGGATAGTGCCCTGCAGCTGACGTTCTGCAGCTGCAATGCCAAAGGAGCTATAGTAGAGGCAGAAGTCGTCAGCATACAAGAATGCTGAGACAGACGTTCCCACCACCGCAGCGATCCCATTAATTGCAATTAAAAACAGGCAGACACTTAAAACAGATCCCTGTGGCACCTTGTTCTCCTGAACTTGGGAGGAACTATGGGAGGCCGCAACTTGCACGCGGAAGGTTCGATGCGACAGAAAATTGGGGATGAAAATCGGCAGTGGACCCCGAAGACCCCAACCATGAAGCATAGAGAGGATGTGCTGCTGCCATGCCGTATCATACACCTTCCCCATGTCAAAAAAGACAGCAACGAGGTGCCGATGGCAGGCAAAGACCATACAGATGGCTGACTCCAGGCTCACCATATTGTCGGCGGCAGAGCGGCCTTTACGGAACCCACCCTGAGACGGAGCTAGAAGGCCCCGAGACTTGAGTACCCAACTCTACCACCGGGTCACCATGCATTTGAGCAACTTGCACAGAACGCTTGTGAGGCTAATGGGGCAGTAGCTGTCCACCTCCAGTGGGTTCTTGCCAGGTTTCAAAACAGGGATAACAATACTTTCCCACCATTGTGACGGAAACTCACCCTCAACCCAGACACGGTTGTAAAGGCCAAGGAGGCGTTGCTGGCAGTCCACTGAAAGATGTTTCAGTATCTGACAGTGGATGTGATCTGGCCCAGGGCAAGCAGCTAGGGCACTGTGAAATTCCCACTCACTGCATGGTACATTGTATGATTCAGGACGGGGGGTGCGAAATGAAAGGCTGCGACATTCCATCCGCTCTTTAATGGAGCGGAAAGCCAGTGGGTAATTCACAGAAGCTGCACTCAGAGCAAAATGCTCTGCCAAGCGGTTTGCAATTACGTTGGAGTCAGTACAAACTGCTCCATTCAGTGGGAGTGCAGGGACGTTGACAGGGGTCCAATAGCCATAGAGGCGTCTAATCTTGGCCCAGACTTGTGATGGAGACACATGGAGGCCAATGGTGGTAACATACCATTCCCAGCACTCCTGCTTGCTTTGGTGGATAAGACAGTATGCCCGTGCACACAGCCGTTTGCAGGCGATGAAGTGTTCTATGGAGGGATGGATGTTGCTTGTGATGCTGGAGCACCCGCCGACGATCTTTAATCACCTCAGCAATCTCAGGCGACCACCAAGGCACAGTCCTCCACCGAGGGGACCCAGAAGAACGGGGAATGGCAGATTCTGTGGCAGTAACGATGAGAGTGCTGACCGAGTGAACCACCGCATCAATGACATCATTAGGAAGAGGCTCAATAGCGGCAATGGAGGAGAACAAGTCCCAGTCAGCCTTATTCATAGCCCATCTGCTGGGCACACAAAAGAGTGACGTTGTGGCAGTGACAGAAAGATTGGAAAGTGGTCACTACCACACAGGTTGTCATGCACACTCCATGGGACAGAGGGTAAGAGGCTAGGGCTCCAGATCGAAAGGTTGATGGCGGAGTACGTGCCATGAGCCACATTGAAATGTGTGAAGGCACCATCATTTAAAATGGAAAGGTTGAACTGTGTCAATACATTCTCAATGATGGTGCCTCGACCCGTTGCCACTGACCCACCCCACAGATGGTTATGGGTGTTGAAGTCGCCCAGTAACAGGAAAGGTCGTGGCAATTGGGCTATCGGCGCAGCCAGGACATGCTGTGGGACATCACCATTTGGTGGAAGATAAAGACTGCAGACGGTAACAGCCTGTGGCGTCCACACCCGAACAGCGACAGCCTCTAAAGGTATTTGCAGAGGGACTGACTCGCTGTGAAGGGAGTGAAGGACATAGATGCAGACGCCACCGGATACCCTTTCATAAGCTGCCTGGTTCCTATAATAACTCCGATAGCCACGGAGGGCGGGGGTTCGCATTGCCGGAAACCAAGTTTCTTGTAGAGCAATACAGACAAAAGGGTGAAGGCTGATAAGTTGTCGAAGCTCAGCAAGATCGTTAAAGAAACCGCTGCAGTTCCACTGGAGGATGATATTGTCCATGGCTTGAAGGGACTGGGGAGGCAGATTACGCCGCTGGGTCACCTGCTGCCTCCGACTGAGCACCTGTGCAAGTGCTATCCATGGTGTCTCAGGGACCGGCGAGATCAAGGTCCTCAGAGGACGCCAGGATCTCGACCTCATCCTCAGACACAGAGCTCAAAGTGTGCGGTGGGGTCGGTGCCACCGCAAGTTCTTTGGCTTAGAGGTCTTTCTCTTGGACTTCCCTCGCTGAACCTTTGGTTTCACACACTGGGAGAGCTTCAACGATTCAGTCTCTGGGACTGAGGAGGATCCCAAAGCCCTACGACCAGCCACTGGTAGGAACTTGTGCCACTGTCTAATGTCAGCCTTCCCGCTGGTGGAAGCCTAGGAAGGGAGGGACTCAAGGGACCCCTTACGAGCAAGTGTAACGAAAGAAGTTGGACGCTTCTCTGGCTGAGAAGCATGGACGGACGTCCCCAATGGGTGGGAGGGTGTTGCTCCTGAGGTCGGTGGTGCAGGAGCACCATGGAGGGTATAGGCCACCACGGGTAAGCGGGCAGGAGGAGTTGTACGGCTCGTCAATCCAGCCGGGTTTCTCGGAACTGATGGAGCTAGCACAGTTGTTGCAGCAGCGCCGTAGGAAGATGTCATTCTCACAGGATGTAGTCGGCCATATTTCCTTTTTGCCTCAGTATACGTCAGTCGGTCCAGGGTTTTATATTCCATGATTTTGCGCTCTTTCTGGAAGATCCTGCAGTCTGGTGAGCAAGGTGAATAATACTCTCCGCAGTTGACACAAATGGGAGGCGGGGCACATGGAGTATCGGGATGTGATGAACATCCGCAATCTTGGCATGTGAGGCTGGAAGTGCAGCGGGAAGACATATGGCAGAACTTCCAGCACTTAAAGCACTGCATTGGGGGAGGGATATAGGGCTTGACGTCACATCGGTACACCGTCACCTTGACCTTCTCCAGTAATGTATCACCCTAGAAGGCCAAGATGAAGGCACCGGTAGCAATCTGATTATCCTTTGGACCCCAATGAACGTGCCAGACGAAATGTACACCTTGGTGCTCTAAATTGGCGTGCAGCTCGTCATCAGACTGTAAAGGAAGGTCCCTATGGTAAATAACTCCCTGGACCATATTTAAACTCTTATGGGGTGTGATCATAACGGCAACATTCTCCAACTTGTCACAAGCAAGTAACCATCATGACTGGGCAGAAGATGCCGTTTGTATCAGTACTGACCCAGAGCGCATTTTGGACAAGCCCGCCACCTCCCCAAACTTGTCCTCTAAATGATCGATGAAGAACTGAGGCTTTATGGATATAAAAGACTCCCCATCAGCTCTCATGCAAACTAAGAATTGGGGCGAATAACTGTTACTGCCATCCTGAGACTTACGCTCCTTCCACGGTGTGGCCAGAGAGGGGAACGTTTTTGGATTGTACTTCTGAGCATTAAATTGAGCCCGAGAATGCTTAGAGACTGCTGGCGGCTGTCCACCAGTGAGAGATGATGTACCACGCTTCATTGCGGGTCATCCGCCCTGATGCCACCTACTCTGACCAAGGGCCCTCCCCACAGGTACCACCCAGCCTCAGCATGGGCCACCTGGTAGGACGGCCATTGCCGGGAATCCCGATACCCCAGGAGGATAGGCATCTAATCCTTGGCATACGTGGGGAGTTAACGGTGCAGGCATCAGCAGATCAATCCTTGTGCTGTCAGGGGGCTACAACCAACAGGGTACATGGTGGCCCAACCACAATGGACTGGATACCATGCTGGATCTTGGGTGCTAGAATGTCCAAGGTTGCCGTCTCAGCAAAAAAGCAACACTGCACAGTGCATAGTTGTAATCGCACACAGGAACTTATCCTACCCCAAGAGGTGGAAAACAAGCAGGACAGCATTGCGATGGCGAGGAAGCCGGCTAAAGGTCTCATTGCACGATGGATACAGTGCACCATGTAAGGCGCCCTTTCCCAATTGGCTCGCTCTTTGGAAGAATTTAGAAAGATGGAGGTCAAACCCAAGAGGGGACCATCACGTAAGACCGAAATATTTGAGACTCCTTTTAGTCGTCTCTTATGACAGGCAGGAATACCGCATGCCTATTCTTACCCCCGGACCTGCAGGGGGGAACATCATCAGAAAAGAAGTGGATTTCCCTCAGGTATGTGATGTAGCCCAGGATGAAAAGGTCAGATTGGCAAAAGAGGTGATGAAAAAGAAAGTAGCAGGAAGGAAGAGAAGGCATGACAAAGGAGTGAAGCCAACTAGTTTCAGAATATGTGACCTTGTCCTCGTTAAAACACAAAGAAAAATCTAGCAAAGTAAATGATGAGATGAAGAAATTTTTGCATGTGTATCATGGTTCTTTCAGAGTAGTACACATTGCATGTGACAACTCTTATGAATTGCTTTACACAAAGACTAACAGGAGTTTTGTATCAAAGAATATTATTGACCTGAAACCATATGTATCACTAATTAGATGTATGACTATCGATCCACGATAGTTTAAAACGTTTCTGAGCTTGGGTAGTATTGATTTTGTTAGGAAAATGGAGTGTGCATTGAACCAGAAATAAGACCTACAAGCAAGTAGGGGTTTCAACATTCTGTGTTGGATTCATTATGTGGCGATAATGCTTACCCCAGCTGTCTGTCTCATTTTTCGTGTTTCCTGAGCAGTCAAACCCTTCTCCTATCCTATCTGTAGTTTATAAGTGGATCAGAAACATTATTTCTTTGACTGTCACGTGATTTGGTATAGCAGCATACTTTAGTTTAGCAATATTTTAGAAAAGATTTCTCTAGTGTTTTGATTCATTCATAGTCCGCCCTGATAGCTGAATGGTCAGCATGATGGGCTGCCGTCCTAAGGGGCCCGGGTTCAATTCCCAGCTGGGTCGGGGATTTTCTCCGCTCATGGACTGGGCGTTGTGTTGTCTTCATCATCATTTCATCCACATTTGACACAAAAGCCACCCAATGTGGCGTCAAATGCAATAAGACCTGCACCAAGGCAGCCGGACCTGCCCCACAAGGGGCCTCACGGCCAATGATGCCAAACACTTATTTCCATTTCCATTCATTCATATCATTTTTGCCCTTATGGACAATGTTTGAACTCAAATATCTCATGATGACACAATTTTCACTTCTTTTCTCTTCCCAAATTCTCTTCATCCTTTGACTGTGCTCTTGTTTCCTTTGTTCCGTCCATAGGGCTCCCATCTTCCTCTTCTCATTTACCATAAATTTTATGTTCCTAATTTTGTTCCTGAATTCCTTTCTGTCTTTTCTCATATGTTTGTTGATCCCCAGCTGTATTATGTCTTTCTCTATTTCACGATACCAATTTGTTTTAAGGCTTGAATGTTTTACTACACCAAAGATTCTCTTTGTAAGTCTGGTGTCGTCCATTCTCTGTATGTGTCTGTATAAATTTAGTCTGCATTTTCTGATCATGTCTGTGAGTCTATCAGTGCATTGGTATAAATCATTGGTAGGTTTTTTCATCCATATGCCACCTTTGCGTATTGGTCCGAATATTTTCCTGACAATTTTGTGTTCAATTTTTTCTGTCTCTATAATGCCTGATGCTCCAATTGTGGTTGTTTCTGATGCATATAGTGCTTCTGATAATACAACTGTTTTGTAGTGTCTAATTTTGGCCTGTCTTGATATACTTTTCTTATCATAGTGTGACCATGTGAGTTTGTATGCTTTCTGGAGTATATCTGTTCTATGTTGGATGCCTTGTTTGATCCTCCTATTTGTATGTATTCCCCTAAATATTTAAATTTCTCAACTCTTTTTATGGATCCATACATTGTTTGCATTTTGTCATTCCATGTATTGAGTCTTCTCACACGATATATGTAGACCTGTTTTGGCAGTTATTTCATGTAGGTGTCCCACTGCTTCTTTGCCTCCTGTGTGTTATTACTAAGTATGGCTATGTCATCTGCAAATGACAGACATTTTATGATTGTTCTTGTTTCACATGTTCTTCCTAGCTGTATTCCTTTAACTTGTTCTTCCCATTGCTTGACAATTTTGTCTAAGACTAGTTAAACAAGACTGGTGAAAACCCATCTCCTTGTCGGACACCTGTGTGTATCTGGAAGGGTTCCGAAATTTCTCCCATGAACTTAATCTTCGAGGTGATGTCTGTGAGCATCTACTGTACACTCCTGGAAATAGAAAAAAGAACACATTGACACCGGTGTGTCAGACCCACCATACTTGCTCCGGACACTGCGTGAGGGCTGTACAAGCAATGATCACACGCACGGCACAGCGGACACACCAGGAAACGCGGTGTTGGCCATCGAATGGCACTAGCTGCACAGCATTTGTGCACCAACGCCGTCAGTGTCAGCCAGTTTGCCGTGGCATACGGAGCTCCATCGCAGTCTTTAACACTGGTAGCATACCGCGACAGCATGGACGTCAACCGTATGTGCAGTTGACGGACTTTGAGCGAGGGCGTATAGTGGGCATGCGGGAGGCCGGGTGGACGTACCGCCGAATTGCTCAACACCTGGGGTGTGAGGTCTCCACAGTACATCAATGTTGTCGCCAGTGGTTGGCGGAAGGTGCACGTGCCCGTCGAGCTGGGACCGGACCGCAGCGACGCACGGATGCACGCCAAGACCGTAGGATCCTACGCAGTGCTGTAGGGGACCGCACCGCAACTTCCCAGCAAATTAGGGACACTGTTGCTCCTGGGGTATCGGCGAGGACCATTCGCAACCGTCTCCATGAAGCTGGGCTACGGTCCCGCACACCGTTAGGCCATCTTCCGCTCACGCCCCAACATCGTGCAGCCCGCCTCCAGTGGTGTCGCGACAGGCGTGAATGGAGGGACGAATGGAGACGTGTCGTCTTCAGTGATGAGAGTCGCTTCTGCCTTGGTGCCAATGATGGTCATATGCGTGTTTGGCGCCGTGCAGGTGAGCGCCACAGTCAGGACTGCATACGACCGAGGCACACAGGGGCAACACCCGGCATCATGGTGTGGGGAGCAATCTCCTACACTGGCCGTACACCTCTGGTGATCGTCGAGGGGACACTGAATAGTGCACGGTACATCCAAACCGTCATCGAACCCATCATTCTACCATTCCTAGACCGGCAAGGGAACTTGCTGTTCCAACAGGACAATGCACGTCCGCATGTATCCCGTGCCACCCAACGTGCTCTAGAAGGTGTAAGTCAACTACCCTGGCCAGCAAGATCTCCGGATCTGTCCCCCATTGAGCATGTTTGGGACTGGATGAAGTGTCGTCTCACGCGGTCTGTACGTCCAGCACGAACGCTGGTCCAACTGAGGCGCCAGATGGAAATGGCATGGCAAGCCATTCCACAGGACTACATCCAGCATCTCTACGATCGTCTTCATGGGAGAATAGCAGCCTGCATTGCTGCGAAAGGTGGATATACACTGTACTAGTGCCGACATTGTGCATGCTCTGTTGCCTGTGTCTATGTGCCTGTGGTTCTGTCAGTGTGATCATGTGATGTATCTGACCCCAGGAGTGTGTCAATAAAGTTTCCCCTTCCTGGGACAATGAATTCACGGTGTTCTTATTTCAGTTTCCAGGAGTGTATAATTTCTCTGGTTTTTCTGTCAAAGCGATATTCTCACAGTATGTCAAAGAGCATTTGTCAGTCTTTGGAATCGTATGCTTTTTTAAAGTCAAGAAAGCGAACTACAGTGTTTCGTGTCTATCTGACTTTCAAAAGTGTTCTCAAGTTCCAGATATGTTCTGTGCCTGATCTCCCTCTGCTGAAGCCTGTCTGGTATTCTGTTATTTGTGGATCTGCTTGTGGTTCTAGTCTGTTTAATAACACCTTTGAGAGAATTTTGTATGTGACTGGTACTAGAGAAATACCTCTGTAATTATTTGTATCTGACTTATCACTCTTTTTGTGTAAGGGATGGATCAAAGCACATCTCCATTCCTCTTGCAACTTCTCTGTGACCAAAATTTCTCAAACAATCTTACAAATTTGCCTGGTGATGTTTTCATCTTGGAGCTTCAAGATCTCGGCTATAATACCATCTTCTCCTGCTGCTCTGTTATTTTTCATTTGTTTGATGATTATCTATATCTCTTCTATTGTGGTTGGATTAGAATCTGAGTTGGCTGGGCCTTTTGGAAGGTTAATTTTTCTATGGGTTTCTTGCAAATTCTTAAGTTCATCAAAGTATTGTTTGAGGATTTTGCAATTTTCTTTCGTGTTCGTTTTGAGGGAGCCATCTGTTATTCGGAAGCAGAGGCTAGGAGGTTGATAACCCTTCATATTTTCTTTGAATGTTCTGTAAAAACTTCTAGTGTTATTTCTCTTGAAATCTTCGTCAATGTCTTTCAATCTGTTGTTGTCATATGCCCGTTTTTCTATTCTGATTTCCTTTGTTGATTGTTTCTGAATCTCATGAAATTCCTTCCATGTTTCTGATGTTCTGTTACTGCTGAATTTCTTCCACGCCTGTGTCCTTCTTTCAATGGCTAGATCACAGTTCGCATTCCACCATCTATGTTTTCATTTCCTAGAAGGTTGCCCTCATCACACTGCCTTCTGAACTGTTTTCGCAAAGTGTGTCCAAGTGTCTGTTGAATGCCTATTAATCTCTTCAACAACTTTGTCCCTGTTTATCTTGAAGTATTCCGGATCAGGTTTGACTATTTTGTTTTGTGCTGTTTTTCTCTCTATTGGGATTATCCTAATCTTAACTTGTCATAAATAATGATCAGACTCGAAAAATCCCTTATGTGTTCTGACATTTAGAATTTCCCACGTACATTTGGTGGAAATGGCCACATGATCAATCTTGAAGTCTCCCCACATGGTGTTGGGTGCTTTACACATTGTCAGTTTTCATCTTGGCTTTTGAAATTGCATCGACATATCTTTGAGGTTGAAATTTTGACAATATTTTATGAGGTGTTCTCCATTTTTGTTTGTACGAATGTGTGCCGAGTGCAGAGCTGTGATTTGTTTGTACTTTGTTTCTTTACCTAATTGTGCATTAAAATCCCCCATTAAAATTTTCACATGTCTTTCTGGAATGTTGTTGGTTACTTCTTCCATGTCTTCCCAGAAGTTTTCAACTTCTTGTGGCTTTTTTCTATTATGGTCATTTGTTGGTGCATGATAACTGTGTATGTTTTATTACCTGATTTGAAGCAGAGTGTTGAAATATATTCTGATATGGAACTGAAGCCTATGATTTTATCCATGACTGATTTATGTACAGCAACTCCTGTACCAAACAATGATGACATGTCTGTTCTGACAGCAGGTTTCCCTTTGTAGCTCCTGTAATTTTCTGTATTGAAATGGTTTTCATCTCTGAAGTGTGTCTCTTGAATGGTGAGAATTTTGATATGAAAATTTTCTAGTATGTCTGTGAGTTGTTTTAGTTTTCCAAGTTTGAAGAGTGTATTTGTATTGAGAGTGCCAATGTAGTGTTTGCAAAGAGATCTTGAAAAGCTCCAATTCTTTTCCTCATGATGTTCCTGGTCCCCCAGAATCTGATCACCAGGAAAATCCAGTGTGTTGACTAGGGCCTGGGGTAGTGGATTCATTTCCTTTTGTTCCATCATGATCACTTCATGTTAAGTTTAGTTGCAGTGATCTTCGAAAAAGACCACAATGATTGCAGACTTGATTGTTGAGATCAAGCCATATTTCACAGCCACACCAACTAGGTTTCTCTAGTGTTATATACATAATATTGTCTTAGTTATAAGTAAGGGAGTAAGAGGATGGAAGAAAGTCAACTGGTACCATGGATAAAGAATTTATGTCAACCAATGAGGTAAGGTAGACAGAAAATGAAAGGTGTCCACATATGTGTGGGATAATTAACATCTGATGTAATCAGCTCATGAGTATAGCAGCAGAGGCAATATGCAGTAAAAGCCATCTTGACTATCAGGTATTAATATTAATTGTGGTATAATAGGAGTGTTTGTGTCCAATTCCATCAGTATATGGAGATAACTATCTACCTATATAACTGTGTCATGGTACAGCCTTTTATAACATCAAGGAATTACAACTTTAATCTATGCTTTCTGAACAGGGTTTGCATCTCTGTAAAAATTTCGGCAGAATTTATCTCCGGCTTTTATTTCAGCTTCAGTGCTTTCTATCAGCACTTGATGCTCTGGTACTTTTCTAACACAGCTATGAGAATTTACAACTACAATAATGACTGTTGCTTGGTCAATTCTCATCGTTTCTTTGCCCTGTACCCTTTGAGACTGGAGCCCATTTTCATCTTTCCCAAGACTGTCTAACCTAAAAAACCGCCCAGTCCACGCCACGCAGCCCCTGCTACCTGTGTAGATGCCTCCTGTGTGTAGTGGACACCTGACCCATTTAGTGGAAACCAAAACCCCACCACCCTATGATTGGTTGGTTGGTTGGTTTAAAGAGAGAGAAGGGACCAAACTACTAGGTCATCAGTCCTTTGTTCCTAATAAAACAATGCTACAAGGGTGAGAATAAAATGGACGAAACATATAACACAAAACGTAAAGAAACGAAAAGCCACAAGAATGAAGGGAAAGCAACAAATACTAAAAGGAACAAAAGAGGACAACAGAGAGACACTAGAAACAGAAAGGAGTAAAACATGAAAGCAGTTTGCAGTGGCTGGCCAACCAGAAGAATAAAAAGGGAAAGCCAGCCACTCTGCAACACATTAAAACCTCCACCCTAAAAGCAGTAGGTGGAGGACACAGAGGGACAAAGGACATGTGCTAAAACCTACATAGAAGTATAAGACCCACTCTCACAGATAAAACGTAAAACTAAAGTTGCTGTGGATGCATTTCTGCCCAATAAAGAAGGCAGGGTGCTTGGAAAGTTAAAAGTCTGCCACAGAGTGGCTAAAAGTGGGTAGTCCAGCAAGATGTGGACGACTGTCATTTGGGAGCCACAGCGACAGTGAGGTGGGTCCTCATGACAGAGTAGGTAACCATGCATTAGCCACGTATGGCCAATGCAGAATTGGCAGAGGACAACTGATTCCCAGCGAGAGACCTGCATGGAAGACTTCCACACATTCATAGTCTCCTTAATGACACGCAGTTTGTTGTGCCTGCTGTTTAGCCATTCCATCTCCCAAAGCAGTGTAAGACAGACAGCTTCAGAGATGCCTATCTCCAGAAGTGGTTTCCTTGTCGCCGGTTTGGCTAGCCTGTCGGCAGGTTCGTTGCTGGGGATTCTGACGTGTCCTGGGGTCCACACAAACGCCGTGGAAAGGCGGGACTGTTCCAGGGCATAGATGGACTCCTGAATGTATCCTACCAGAGGGTGGCGAGGGTAGCACTGCTCGATAGCTTTTAGGCTGCTCAATGACTCAGTACAAAGGAGAAATGACTCGCCAGGGCAAGAACGGATGTACTCAAGAGCATGTGATATGACCGCCACCTCTGCAGTGAAAACACTGCAGGCCACTGGCATAAGTCATGTGCATACAGAGAAGGTGGGAAGGAGGGTCCGACAACCGCTGCTAGACCATTAATGGCCACTAAAAATAGTGATACTCTCAATACAGAGCCCTGCGGGAATCCATTCTCCTGGGTTTGGATGGAACTATGGGAGTCACCAACTTGGACACGGAAAGTACAGATTGACAGGAAGTTTTGGATAAAAATCAGGAGTGGACCCTGGAGACCCCACTTATGCAATGTGGCAAGGATATGATGTTACCAAGTCGTGTTGTATGCTATATGTAAGTCAAAAAAGACAGCAATCAGGTGTTGCCATCTGGAAAAGGCTGTTCGGATGGCAGACTCGATGGACACAAGATTATGAGTGGTAGAGCGACCCTGGCGGAAGCCGCCCTAACATGAAGCCAGTAAGTTTTTACTGGGTTTGAGCACCGGATTGATGGTGCTCTCCCGCCATTGCGATGGAAAGATGCCATCACACCAGATCCGGTTGAAGATGATGAGATGTCACTTGTAGTCAGATGAGAGACGTTTAATCATCTGGCTGTGGAAGCGATCAGACACAGGAGCTGTGTTGGGGCAATGTGCAAGGGCACTGAGGAGTGTCCACTCTGTAAATGGGGAATTATAGTATTCACTGCAGCATGTAGTGAATGAGAGGACGTTCCCTTCCAGCCACCATTTGAGTGTGCTAAAGGCTGGGGGGCAATTCGCCGACACACAGGCTCGAGCAAAGTGCTCAGCAGTCACGTCGGCATCAGTACATAATTCGCCATTTATGGTAACACCAGTGACAGCTGCTGGGGCCTGATACCTGAAAAAATGTTTGAACTTTGCCCAGACTTGGGAAGGTGACATATGGCACCCAATGGTGGAGATGTATCTCTCCCAACATTCCTTCTTTTGTTGTTTGATAAGGTAGCGAACACGGCACAGAGCCGTTTAAAAACTATGAGGTGCTCCACAGAAGGGTGCCACTTATGCCGCTGCAAAGCTCACCGACGCTTTGTAATTGCTTCAGCGACTTCCAGTGACCACCAAGGGACTGCCTTATGCCTCGGGCACCCTAAAGAGCGAGGGATCCTGTTTTCTGTCACAGAAACACTTGTGCTAGTCACCTGCTCAGCCATCACATCGATGTTACCATGTGGGGGAGATTCAGCAGTACAGCAGAAGTGCAAGTTCCACAGTCTGCCTTGTTCAAAGCATATCTGGGCAGACGTCCGTGTGCCTGATGCTGGGTCAGTGACAGGAAGATGGGGAAGTGGTCACCACCACACAGGTTGTCATGTGCTCTCCAGCGGATAGATGGGAGAAGTCCTGGGCTGCAAATTGATAAATCAATGGTCGAGTAACTACCATGAGCCACACTGAATTGTGTGGTGGCCCCAGTATTTAAGAGGCAGCGGTCGAATTGCGTGAGTAAAGTTTCGACATCTCCGCCTCAGACAGTAAGCATGGTACCATCCAACAAAGGGTTATGGGCATTAAAATCTCCCAGAAGTAGCAACGGTTTATGGAGTTGACCAATCAGTGCAGCTGATACATTCAGGATACTGCACCATCTGGAGGAAGATATACATTGAAGACAGTTATTTCCTGTGTCGTCCTTATTCTGACAGGCACAGCTTCAAGATGGGTTCAAAGTGGCACATGTTCACTACCGACCGACTTTAGAACATAAACACAAACTCCACCTGACACTCGACTATAGTCACTACAGTTCCTGTAATATCCCTTATGGCCAAGGAGGGCAGGGGTCCGCATTGCTGGGAACCATGTTTCCTGGAGGGCAATGTAGATAGTAGGTGTAAAGCTTAACAGTTGCTGTAGCTCAGGCAGGCAGTGGAAAAAACCGTCGCAATTCCACTGGAGAATGACATCGTGAGACTGGGAAGGCATGGAACATTCAAAGAGGATGTTTACACCTCCGAGTCACCTGATGCCACCGATTTATTGCCTGAGCAGTCTACATCCATTGTGTCCGAGGGCCTGGCGAGATCTAGGTCCCCAACAGACGCCAAAATCTCCACCCCATCCTCAGCCGCAGGCTTGTAGGTAGCAGTGGTGTGGGTGCCTCGTAATTTCCTTGGTCTTAGGGGTTTTCCTTTTGGATTTCTCTCGCTGCTCTTTGGGTTTCCCTAGCTGAGAGGACTTCACTGGCTCAGTCTCCGGGACTGAGGATGAGCGTGAAGCTGTACGACAAATTGCTTTGGGGCTCTTCAGCCACTGGCGGGTGTCTTCTTTCCCACTAGAAGAAACCAGGGAAGGGAGTGACCCAAGTGATCCCTTCCTAGCGAGAGAAGCCGAAGAAGACTTACGCTTCTCTGGCTTAGAAGTGGGGACTGATGTCCCCGATGGTTTGGGGGTGTTTCTCCTGAAGTAGGTGGTGCAGGAGCAACAGGGAGCGAAATGCCCCCAACCATCAAGGGGGCAGGTGTAATCTTGTGGCTCTGAGAAGTGAGCTGGGTTGGCGGAGCTGATGGTGCCAGAACTGTTGTAGTGGCGGTGTAAGATGATGTCATATGCACAGGATGCAGGCATTCAAATTGTTCAAATTTACTCTTAGCCTCAGTGTAGATCAGCCTGTCCAGGGTATTGCACACCATGATTTTCCTTTCTTTCTGGAGAATCCTGCAATCAGGCGAGCAAGGCGAATGGTGCTCTCCACAGTTGACACAGATGGGAGGCGGGGCACATGGAGTATTGGGATGTGATGGGTGTCCACAATCACAGCATGTGACGTACAGCAGGTATACATATGTCCAAACTTATAGCACTTAAGGCACCGCATCGGGGGAGGGATATAGGGCTTTACATCACACCGGTAGACCATCACCCTCAAAGGCCAAGATGAAGGCACCGGTGGCAACCTGATTATCATTAAGACCCCGATGGACACGTCGGATGAAATGTACACCTCGCTGCTCTAAATTGGCATGGAGCTTATCGTCGGACTGCAAAAGATGGTCTCTGTGAAATATGATACCCTGGACCATATTTAAGCTCTTACGGGACGTGATGGTTACAGAAACATCCCCCAGTTTGTCACAAGCGACTAACGCCCATGACTGGGCAGAGGATGCTGTTTTGATTAAGACTGACACAGATATCATTTTGGACAATCCCTCCACCTCCCTGAACTTGTCCTCTATATGCTCAACAAGAAACTGAGGCTTCATCGTCATGAAAGAATCCCCATCAGCTCTCGAACATAGAAGGTACCGGGGCAAATAAGTTCTGCTGCCATCCTTAGCCTGACATTTCTCCCATGGTGTGGCCAGGGAGGGGAATGATTTGGGGTCGTGCTTCTGTGCATTGAATTGCACTTGTGATCCCTTAGTCTGCTGGTGTTTCACCACCAGCGAGAGATGATGGACTACGCTTCATGGCGTGTCATCCACCCTGATGCCACCCACTCTGACCAGGGGCCCTCCGCATGGGCACCACCCAGCTGCAGCGAGGGACACTTGGCAGGATGGCCATTTTCGGGAGTCCCAATGCCCCACGAGGATGGGATGTTCTTGTCACATGACGTTCAGAAAGGCAGATTATATCAGCTGGGTTTGAGGACTCTAATTCATCTATGCAGATAATAAATCCATTAATTTTATTTCTCAGTCCTCGAATATTTTGATGCAATAAAGATAGCTGACATTTCACATTGAGTAGAGTTGAAATATCTGCTGACTGTTGAAAATTCTTAACCAGTAGCTGTTTATGCTGATGTAATAAGATAGAATTATGTTCTTTGATTTCTTTCTCAAACTGAAGGTTTGTCTCAATCCTATCCTCTCTTAGAATTTGGTTCTATAACCACTGGTATTTCATCACTCATGACAGTGCCTCCCCCCTTTAACTTGCCTCAATGCTGCAGCCTTATGTTGGTAGAATGGACCGTCATATTAAAAATTCGGTTCATTTCACTGACAAGTTAAAGGAAATGAGCATGGGCCCGAATGATATCCTTGTCAGTTTTGACGTTGTGTCGTTATTTACCAGGATTCCGGTAAACGAAGCTATCTTATGCATGGAGGATATTTTTCCTACAGATATTGTGGCATTATTCTGACACTGCCTCACCACAACCTACTTTCAATACGATAATAACTTTTATGAACAGATTGACGGGGTGGCTATGGGCAGTCCTCTCAGTTCTGTTGTGGCTATCTTATTTATGGAGACTTTTGAACAACGGACGTTGTAGACTTCCAGTAAGAGACCAGCCAGATGGTATCGCTATGTCGATAACACATTCGTAGTATGGACACAGAGGAGTTGGATGCCTTCCTGACACATTTAAACACCATTAATCTGAAAATCCAATTTACTATGGAGACGGAAAGGAATGGGCAATTGAATTTCCTGGACGTGTCTGTGATTAAACGTCTGGACAGAACGTTGGGCCATAATGTGTATAGAAAGCCCACACATACTGATAGTTATCTACATAAAGATTCAAACCACCATCCTAAACAAAAAAGAGGTGTAATGAAAACTTTGGTAGACAGAGTGTACAAACTTTGTGAATCTATTTATTTAAAATATGAAATTGAACATGTACAGTCAACTTTCCTGAAGAATAGCTATTCTAGCAAGGATATAGATAGAGCACTTCACTCTAGGCAGAGAATCAGGAGTAACGACGAACAACAGTCGCCCAAGGGCAAAGTTTTTCTTCCGTTCATTAGTAAGGTCACAGATCGCATTGGGAACGTTTTAGGCAAGTATGGGGTGGAAACTATTTTCAGACACACTACGAAAATAAAATAATTTTTAAGGTCAGCAAAAGATGCACGACACCCTTTGGCTACACCAGGGATATATAAAATTCCTTGTAGTTGTGGATAGGTTTACATCGGTACCACAAAGAGAAGTGTGAACACCCATCTTGTTGAACATAAGAGGAATTGCCACCTGGGTCACACGGATAAATCGGCCATAGTGCAACGTGTTGACCAGGATGGTGATCGTGAAATAAAATTCAGTGAGACGAGCATTATATCAAAAACCTCGCATTATTATATACGCTTGTATAGAGAGGATATCAAGATTGATAAACATCATAACAATTTTAACAGGAAAGATGAAGGTGTTAAACTGCATAAAATTTGGATGTCAGCATTGCACCGCGAGACGGTTGATTACTTTCAATCGAGAATGTTGACATTACCAGAGACAATCTCATAGCCGACGCCACATGATCAACAGTGCCGCCCTCTCTACTGCCTATATAATCAGCGCTTCCTTGAGTTCTCTTCACAGTTCGCCGCTTTACCTCTGAGGAAGTCTACTGCAGTTGGAGATGAAATGTCAGGAGAGAGTTTTATACTTCAACCATGGCCTATCAGCCCAGAAGTTTTAAGTGAAGACAATACCAGCCATGAAAGCTTACATTTTATGACCCGAATTATCTCGTTTTTATTATTTTGCCTCAGACTTAAGGGGACCACACCCTGCCTATCTAACCCATGTTGATTTAGGCAAGTATGTGACCCACTTCTGAAAAACTATTTGATGCAGGACGTTAATATTTTTACTGTATGTTACATGATGCTAATAGAGTCAACTATACTAAAATCTACTTTATCCATTTTATAGTTTTTAAGAAATACTTCCCCCTAGTGATGGAATATTAATGAATGTAGTACCAGAGGTGGCTTTTTATGTAATTCAGAGTCTCTGAAAATTTCATTCACTTATCTATAATAGTTTCTGATATAATGGGGCATATGTACTGAAAATTTTAGTTTGCGGGGAATTGACCTTAAAGAAAAAACTTTTGAAATTTGTTACTTACAGTTAATTCAAACTGTCCTGCTGCATATGATGGCCCTTCTTTGGCCTCTAGCAGGTCATCCATTTTCTTTTTCACCTTCCTGGGTGTTTATCTTGCTTTCTTGGCCATATTAGATGCAGACCTGTCTGCATCGGCTATCCTCATTTTATTGCAGTGTTGCAGCCCAGAGATGATATTTTCATCAGGATTAATTACCAGCTTTTTCAGTACCCAACACTTTCCAATATTACCACAGCTGAATGTAATAGCAGCATCATGAACTCCAAGTTTTATTGTATGCATGCCTAAAAATACAGCTTTAGGAGGGCGGTTCCAAAAAAAAGCTGTTGAAATGTTCATTTGGGTTCTGTGTCTGCCCATACAAACATTTGCTTAGAATGTCAGGATGAGCCAAGTCTCTGAAAATAGGTTTAATTGCTGTAATAACAGCTGCAGGAAGACAATGCTAGTGAGAATAAGATTCTCCAGTTGCCTGAGCGCTATTGTATTTGCACCACTAATTTTCTCCTGATGGACACAATCCATGACATGGCTTATCATCAGTAGAGGACTTATGGAAGAATATGATCCAAACATCTCTCTTTATTGCCTCCAGATTTTCTTTATTTTTCCTAATTGCCTGCCCATAGTATACCTGCAAGTTTTCTATTTCAGTTTTAGTTAACCGACCCTGTCTGGTCAACAATTTTCCATCTTCTAATTTTTTCCTCTCATATCAACAGTTAGTTTTCTCAGCCTTGTTCCCAAATGTTTTTGAACATGACCTACATGTTCTATTTTGCTAACAATGGCATCTCCATATGGCTTAGAGTTCACCACATTGTTGTATGCCTTACTGTCACCATCGCCCAAATATTTGGTGTACCGTACGCCTCTTGCTTCTACGCAGCGATGAAATATTTGTTGCACTCTATGACCTTCCATACCACCACTTGCCACTTGTTTCTCTAAAATTAGCCACAGACTTGTGTTCTTTATGTTCATTGACTTTACAACAGTTGCAAAATTTAGACATTACCTCCACATCTAACACTTTACCGGTGTCTACACTTGTGGCAGTCACTACTCCATTCAGAGAAGTATGTCCTCTTTTCTGCCAGCTTCCATCAAGTGCAACTGTAATATCCAAACATCCATCATTTTCTTCCACTGCTTCCCTAGCAGCTAGTTTCATGCTTTCCTTGCTGAACTCACATACAGCTTTCTTTAATATTGCAGTCAGTTTTTCAAATTTGTTTGGTGGTTGATGTACGTTCATCACTGGACAAAATGTTCTCTATGCAGTCATGCCCTTGCCAATGGATCGTAAGGCATAAACTAATCTAGTAAACTAATCTAGTATCTGGTTTGAAGAACTCATAAATGAAATAACAGCTGAGCATTTAGTGCAAATTAAATCCAAAGCAATTGCCAAGCCTTTTCTCCACTGGCATACTCACAAATTTTCACACACTGTGACTCACCACACTGTCTACATTGTACAAATTGAGAATTTACATCTGATAATATTCTCAAATTCACCCCGTATCACTTACAGTAAATTCATTGTTAACTCTCTTGAAATGGTGAGAGCTTCTTTGATGATGCACTTGTTGAAGAATTACAATTAGAAACATCATTGCCAGGTGACATAACCTCTTGTACACAAAGCTTTCTAAACTTGTTTCCTCTAGATTGTCATTTCTTGAAAATGCCTTTACGTTTCGTCATCTTCAATGAACACAACAAAACACATGTAAACAAGCACTGCAAACTTAAGTATAACAACTACTTGCAATCACACTTGAACAAAACTAACCACATGTTTGAAAGAGTGTTGTTTACAAACAGGAGAAACAAAACAACACTGACCATTGCATTCCAAGGATAGCCAACACACTTGGGAGTAAAAAAAAAAAAAAAAAAAATCCCTAACGTGCAATGTAGGAGATATAAAAATCTAAAATATATGCAGAAAAGTGTTTGACAGAAAAGTGGGCATGGCACATAAACACACGTGGTAGGAGAATGCTCTTTAAATGCACAAAAAAATTTTTTTTCAGCAAAATCCTTTTCAGAGTACTTCAATAAAACCTTAATCTATCGAAATATGATGAAAACCGAAAATCAATTTTTTTCAACCTGAACGAAGGTGTGGTCCCCTTAAAATCCTGAGTATACTCAGGTACAATAAGAACAGACCTTCGAAAAATAAAACCCCACTTATATCCACTTCAACAGTGATAGTCATGTATTCCGCCACCAGATAGCATCTGCCCCTACATTTGTAGCCTGGCTGTAGTGTTTTGGTTGGGGCAGTTGGAACTAGACATCATCTTTACTGTGTGCAGCTTTGGATACTAAAAAACACCTGTGTTTTTCTGACTTCAACACTGAATTAGAGGATCAGACAGTGAAGTAACTGTCATGTTACTTCATGGAAGCTGATTCATGGAAGTACAGGGGTGGATCTCAGGCCACACATGGTCAAATACCTGTTGTCATAGATAGGAAAAATAGGTCTTTTTTAGAATGAATCCAGACAACAGGTTCCCCTGCCTAAGAGCATCTCCAGCACTTTAAAAAATACTGAAACAATCACAGATTTTAACACCCCAAATATCGCATATACCAGATGTCACAAACAAAAATAATCATTGGAAAGAGTAACATGTCGCATTTCACAGACTTTACAATCCTCCATCAAAACATGCAATCAATAAAAAATAAATTGCAACTATTAGAAGTTGAGCTCCAATCTTTAAACTGCACAGTAGTTTGTATTACTGAGCACTGGTGTAGAGACACAGAAATCCAACATGTAGTATTATCATTGTATGAAAAGGCAAACTCATACTGTAGAACTACTTCAAGGGGTGGAGGATCATGCATTTATATCAGAAAAGGAACACAGTTCAAATCAAGACATGACCTCAGTACCGTAGCTGAAGAGAAACACTATGAAATATCAGCTATTGAATTAACAGGGCTTGATCACCATCATCATTTAAGACTGATTAAGCCTTTCAGTGTTCAGTGTGGAGCATAGAACCCTTATAAAATTCCTCCACAATCCCCTATTCAGTGCTAACATTGCCTCTTCTGATGTTAAACCTATTACTTCAAAATCATTCTTAACCGAATCCAGGTACCTTCTCCTTGGTCTGCCCCAACTCCTCCTACCCTCTATTGCTGAACCCATGAGTCTCTTGGGTAACCTTGCTTCTCCCATGCGTGTAACATGACCCCACCATCTCAGCCTGTTCGCCCTGACTGCTACATCTATAGAGTTCATTCCTAGTTTTTCTTTGATTCCCTCATTGTGGACACCCTCCTGCCATTGTTCCCATCTACTAGTACCTGCAATCATCCTAGCTACTTTCATATCTGTAACCACAACCTTGATGATAAGGTAACCTGAATCCACCCAGCTTTTGCTCCCATACAACAAAGTTGGTCGAAAGATTGAACGGTGAACAGATAACTTAGTCTTGGTACTGACTTCCTTCTTGCAGAAGAGAGTGGGTCGTAGCTGAGCGCTCACTGCATTAGCTTTGCTACACCTCGCTTCCAGTTCTTTCACTATGTTGCCATCCTGTGAGAATATGCATCCCAAGTACTTGAAACCATCCACCTCTTCTAACTTTGTTCCTCCTATTTGGCACTCAACCTGTTTATGTTTCTTTCCCACTGACATTACTTTCGTTTTGGAGATACTAATCTTCATACCATAGTTCTTACATTTCTGATCTAGCTCTGAAATATTACTTTGCAAACTTTCAATCAAATCTGCCATCAGAACTAAGTCATCCGCATATGCGTGACTGCTTATTTTGTGTTCACATATCTTAATCTCACCCAGCCAGTCTGTTGTTTTCAACATATGATCCATAAATAATATGAACAACAGTGGAGACAGGTTGCAACCTTGTCTTACCCCTGAAACTACTTTGAACCATGAACTCAATTTACCGTCAACTCTAACTGCTGCCTGACTATCCATGTTAAGACCTTTAATTGCTTGCAAAAGTTTGCCTCCTATTCCATAATCTCATAGAACAGACAATAACTTCCTCCTAGGAACCCAGTCATATGCCTTTTCTAGATCTATAAAGCATAGATACAATTCCCTGTTCCACTCATAACACTTCTCCATTATTTACTGTAAGCTAAAGATCTGGTCCTGACAACCTCTAAGAGGCCTAAAACCACACTGATTTTCATCCAATTAGTCCTCAACTAATACTCGCACTTTCCTTTCAACAATACCTGAGAAGATTTTACCCACAACACTGATTAAAGAGATACCTCTGTAGTTGTTACAATCTTTTCTGTTTCCATGTTTAAAGATTGGTGTGATTACTGCTTTTGTCCAGTCTGATGGAACCTGTCCCGACTCCCAGGCCATTTCAATTATCCTGTGTAGCCATTTAAGACCTGACATTCCACTGTATTTGATGAGTTCCGTCTTAATTTCATCCACCCCAGCTGCTTTATTGCACTGTAATCTATTGACCATTTTCTCCACTTCCTCAAATGTGATCCTATTTCCATCATCGTTCCTATCCCATTCTACCTCGAAATTTGAAACATTACTGATCGTATTTTCACCTACATTGAGCAACTCTTCAAAATATTCCCTCCATCTGCCCAAGGCATCCACAGGATTCACCAGCAGTATTCCTGACCTGTCCACAATACTTGTCATTTGCTTCTTACCTCCCTTTCGAAGACTGCTAATTACACTCCAGAATGTTTTACCAGCAGCTTGACCCACAGTCTCCAACCTGTTTCCAAAGTCTTCCCAAGATTTCTTCTTGGATGCTGCAATTATCTGTTTGGCTTTGTTTCTTTCTTCAAGATAACTTTCTCTGTCTACCTGAGTTCTAGTATGTAGCCATTTTTGATACACCTTCTTTTTCCTTTTACAGGCTGCCTTGACTGTGTCATTCCACCAAGCTGTTTGCTCCATCCTACTTTTACACACTACTTTTCCAAGACATTCCTTAGCCACTTCTAGTACTGTGTCCCTGTACCTTGTCCATTCCTTTTCCAATGACTGTAATTGACTACATTCAACTAACTGGTACCTTTCTGAGATCGCTGTTATGTACTTGTGCCTGATTTCCTTATCCTGAAGTTTCTCCACTCTTATCATCCTGCATATGGACCTGACCTCCTGCACTTACGGCCTCACAATCCCAATTTCACTGCAGATTAAATAATGATCAGTGCCATCAAAGAATCCCCTGAATACACGTGTGTCCCTCACTGACTTCCTGAGTTCCTGATCTGTTATTATATAGTCAATGACAGATCTGGTTCCCCTGCCTTCCCAAGTATACCGGTGAATGTTCTCATGTTTAAAAAAGGAGTTTGTGATTACTAAGCCCATACTGGCACAGAAATCCAAGACTTGTTTCCCGTTCCTGTTGGACTCCATATCCTCTCCAAATTTACCCATAACCTTTTCATACCCTTGGGTTCGATTTCCAATCTTGGCATTAAAATCACCCATAAGCAGAACACTGTCCTTGTCCTTTACTCTAACAACTACATCACTGAGTGACTCATAAAAACTATCCATCTTATCTTGATCTGTCCCTTCACAATGAGAATATACTTACACAATCCTAATTTTCTTGCTACACACTGTCAAATCTATCCACATCAGTTGTTCGTTTACATACCTTATTGCAACTATGCTGGGTTCCATTTCTTTCCTGGTGTAAAGCCCTACACCCCATTGTGCTATTCCTGCTTTGACTCCTGACAGGTAGACCTTGTATTCTCCCACTTCCTCTTCTTTCTCATCCCTTACCCAAATGTCACTAACAGCTAAAACGTCCAGCCCCATCTTACTTGCAGCCTCTGCCAGATCTACCTTCTTCCCAGAGTAGCCCCCATTGATATTAATAGCTCCCCATGTCATTAACATTTGTTTGCCAAGTCGTATCTTAGGAGTCCCTGGTTTGTCAGTTAGAGATGGGACTCCATCACCTCCAAAGGTCCAAGGCATTTTGCTCTGATTGTTGCCAGCATCATATTTAAAGTACCGGGGAAGCAGGTTGCTAGCCTTACTTTCCCTGAGTCCCATTGGGTTTTACCCCTAACGGTTAAGGGACTAACCGGTGGATTTGGTAGTCTTTGGCATATGAGCACAATGGTGACCACGACTCAGAATATGTCCAAGATGCCCAGCCTTATTCCAAAGCAACTGGTAACCCGACTGTCGGGACCACTTACTTAGCCACTCATACTTGATATCACCAAAAAATTAACCATTTTGTGTGTGTATAGATCTCCCAGTCCTGGTGCGGGCATTTTTTCAATAAGTTAACACAAGTTCTAGATAAATTCTCAAGTATAAAGGTCAACATAATTCTGCATGGGGACATTAGCATCAACACAAATATCATAAATGAATCCCGCAGCATCTTCATAAACATCCTTCAAACTTTTGGCATGTCCCTATTGGTCAATAGCGCAACAAGGGTTACCACAACGACTTCATCAGTAATTGACCATGTGGCCACAAATACGGACAGGGAAAAATGTGATGTAGCTGTAAAATATTTGAGACTATCAGACCATCTCTGTCAAACAACAACAGTGAAGTCTGGCATTGAATCATTCCCTAAACTACAAGCCTACAAACGACATCTATCAGAAATCAAAATAAAAGATTTTTCAAATGAACTTGAAAAACAAAGCTGGGATAAAGTGTATAAGGAAACCATTGTGAATATGAAATTCGCTAAATTTTCCACATTGTTTCGATTAAACATTGAAAAGGCATTTCCAAAGTATGCATGTCTGTTTCAACATCTCACAAAAACAGATGGATAACAGCAGGTATTAAGAAGTCCTCCCAAATACTTAAACACCTTAGTTCCATGAAGAAGATTTGCAATGATCCAAAATTCTTAAATATCTATCATAGATACAAAAAGATCTATAGGAAGGTGCTGATTGCTGCAAAAATGTTATTTAATGACAAAATAGTATATAATACAGAGAATAAAATCAAAGCTGTCTGGGATGTTACAAAAAAGGAAATGGGGAGAGGCAAACAATCACAGAATAACATGCTGCTAAGGGAGGGGGATAAGGTAATAAATGATCCACATCACTTAGCAAATTATATAAACGAGTATTTTTCAAGTATTGCAGAGAAGTCACGGCAAAAATTCCCCAAAACAAATATAACACCAGTAAATAATGTTGCACTAAATACAATAATGTTACTTCGAACCACAGATAATGAAGTCAGTAAAACAATTCAAAAACTAAAAAATAAAAAGTCAGTAGGCTTAGATGAAGTACCAGAATCCTTCACATCAGGGACATTTCCATAGGAGTTAAAACAGGCAACAGTTGTACCTTTGCTTAAGAAAGGTAATGCAGAAGACATAGAAAATTACCAGCCCATGCTGTCAGCATTCTCAAAAATAATAGAAGCAATTATGAAAGAAAGATTAATGAATTACCTGAATAAATACAATCTTTTAAGCGAATCACAGTTTGTTTTCCAAAGTGGCAAAAATATGGGTTCAGTCATAGTAGAATTCACAAAAGTTGTACTTGATGCTCTTGATAAAGATGAGTGTGTCACAGGCATATTTTTTGGATCTTTCTAAGGCATTTGATACAGATGACCACAAGATTCTATTAAATAAATTAGAAGCATTAGGAATAAGAGGGGTAGCTAATGACTGGTTTCGGTCATACCTAACAGATAGGGTAAAAAGTGTAGAGATAACACATACTTCAAATAGATCTAAACATTTAGTAAAACACTTATCAGAATCAAAATAAATTAATATAGGGGTACCACAAGGTAGCAATTAGGACCAATACTGTTCCCGATATACACCGATGACTTTCCTAGTAGTGTTACTCATGGTGAAAAAATTCTCTTCACTAATGACAGCAATATTATAGTCATGTAAATAAAATAGAAAGAAACTTCCACATGAGAAAAATATATTAAAAACAAAGATTCCAAGACTTACCAAGCGGGAAAGCGCCGGCAGACAGGCACAATGAACAAAACACACAAACACACACACAGAATTACTAGCTTTCGCAACCGAAGAGGGAAGGAGAGGGAAAGACAAAAGGATGTGGGTTTTAAGGGAGAGGGTAAGGAGTCATTCCAATCCCGGGAGCAGAAAGACTTCCCTTAGGAGGAAAAAAGGACAGGTGTACACTCGCACACACACACATATCCATCCGCACATACACAGACAAAAGTCTGCTTGTGTCTGTATATGTGCGGATGGATATGTGTGTGTGTGTGCGAGTGTACACCTGTCCTTTTTTCCTCCTAAGGGAAGTCTTTCCGCTCCCGGGATTGGAATGACCCCTTACCCTCTCCCTTAAAACCCACATCCTTTTGTCTTTCCCTCTCCTTCCCTCTTTCCTGAAGAAGCAACCATCGGTTGCGAAAGCTAGTAATTCTGTGTGTGTGTTTGTGTGTTTTGTTCATTGTGCCTGTCTGCCGGCGCTTTCCCGCTCAATATTATAGTCACTGAGAAAACAAGAGAACTCCTTGCCGAGAAATCAAATGAAAGTCCCAAGGAAGTTTATGATTGGTCAATAAGCAATAAAGTGACATTGAACATAAAGAAAACTAACCCACGAATTTCAGTTTGAAGAGGATGAATGTTAAATTAAATGTAGATGGCATGTCCATAGACTATGTAACAAATACAAAATTTGTAGGAATGAATATTGATTCTCAGTTGAAGTGGTGTGAACACAAAAAGGTACTTGAAAATGGAATGTCATTAGCAAGTTGTGCCCTTAGAATCCTATCATCAGTGTGTAACATGCAGTGTCTTTTAGTTGCATTTTATTCATATAGACACTCAATTCTTAACTATGGCATTCTTTTTTGGGGAACAAACACACAAAAAGGAACACAGTTTTCAAACTCCAGAAAAGAGCCATAAGAATAATAACCAAAGATACTAGTCGAGCTCATTGTAAAGATCTGTTCAAAACACTGGAGATTTTAACTGCTCCATGTGAATACATATGTCAGTCAGTAGTACACATCAAAAATAAAATTGGTAATTAATGCACAAACAGCTCTGTCCCTGGCCATGCAACAAGTGATAGACTCAACTTACATTTACCAAATAAAAATAAAAATAAAAACATAAAACTCAAAACAGCATTATCTACCAAGGAATAAAACTGTACAATAAATTACTAAAAGAGATTAAAGAAATTGCAAAAATACACTTATTTAAAAATGCAGCTAAAAAGTACCTGTTATGCAATACATTTTACACATTGAAGGATTACTTAGTGAAAACAGAGTAGGGGTTTGATAAAAAAAATGTTATACAAATAAATAATAATGATTACAAAATATCCAACAGTTCACATAACACCTTCACTTAATTTTTTTTCCTTCTTTTTCTCCTTTCTAGATATACTTACACACAAGCTATGCATAGCAAAATACCAACACCTCTTCCTCTTTCTGAGTTCAACATCTCATTCATTATTGAGGGTTGCTGAGTCAGTGCTTCAGGATAGCAAATGGGAAGTTGCGGTACAGAAAATGGCCCAGCGATCACCAGTGTGTGTGTGTGTGTGTGTGTGTGTGTGTGTGTGTGTGTGTGTTTAGTGAGTGAAGTGTTATGAAACAATGTGTGTATAGTGTGTGCAGTGACTGCTAGTGAGATATGAGTGAACAATGTGGCATTACATTATTAAATGAGTTAAACGTAAAAAAAACGTATTGTATACCAGGAGTAAATCTAATGATTTTCTGTAGCTAGAAGTGTGTAAATAAATATGTATATGAATTAGCTTATTTTAAATTGATCTAAATTTGTAAATACTTTGACATGTCCTACGGATGAATAAAGCTGCTACTACTACTGCTACTACTACTACTAATACTACTACTACTACTACTAGAGACTGAAACTGACAGTAGTTAGTCAGCTGAGCGATGTGTGCTCGCCAGAGGTACGAGATAAATACATCCACTGTGCTCCACCCAGCTCCTCCAAGATTTATGTGCACAGGAAACCATTGCGAAATACAGGGTGATTATAATTCAAGTTAAACTTTCAAACTGCTGTAGAAATAACACCACTGATCAGAATGTCATCAAATTGCAACAGTACATTATTGGAGAAGGTGAAAAACATATGGCAGAAGAAAAATAAATAGCTACAAAATGTATAAATAGATGGTGCTGTACGCATCATAATTTAATAGTGGTTGACTACAAATGACAAATGAATAATACAACAATGCCTAAGGTGTACATTTGACATTAAACAAACTGTACTACACAGTACACATGGGTACACAGCTGTGATACTGTTGGTTACATAAGCCCAAACACCACGACAAGGTAATAACACATTGGATGGAAAAAATTTGTTTTTAATTGTACTGAGGCTGAAAACCACATATAAAGCATCACACACATCAGTTTTTAATTTTCCTGAGGCCAAAAACTGCATAAAAAGCATCAATCACATCGGTTTTTAATCCACACTGTTGGAGAGCTAGAATGACATGGTTGTGCTAAAGACACTTATAGCGCTTACCAGTGATGGTGCGCGGAACAGGACTGGAAGCACCTATCTCTTTGAAAAAATATAGCCTTATGATAAATGATGGGGTAAACCCGCACCACACTGTGACCTTTTCAGGAGGAGGTGGTACTGGTTGACTTGTGTGTGTGTTTTCCATAGCCTATGTTCAACAATTCTGTGTATTGACATATCCTGCCAGACGGAAGTGGACTTTGTCTGTCCACAAAATCTTCCATGCCCAATCATTGTCCACATCCACGTGAGCAAGAAATACTAAAGCAAAGGCCTCTCTTGCTGTCAGGTCAACAGGAAGCAACTCGTGCACATGGGTAATTTTGAATGTATAGCAAAGAAGGACATTTTGTAGGATTTTATGCACCATGTTCATGGGTATGTCCAATGTTCAGGCAATTCTCCGTGCACTACATGTTTGCACACCACCAATCATCTCCTCCTACTTTGCTGTTGCCACTGTTTCCACTGAGTTGAAACAATTTGTTTCCTCCCCCTACCACGTTGCACACAAAAAGAACCCACCTTTTCAAATTCCCGAATCATTTTCTCCAGCCCAATGGGAGTCACCAGACCAACACCTATTTTTCAAATCCTTCAGTGTCCGGAACTTCTGCAGAGTAATGTGTGCACAGTCATCATTCTCTCAATACAGCTTTACAAGCAGAACGTAATCCTGCATTGAGACAGCTATGGCGAATGGAGCAGACATGAAAGGACATTTGTTGTGGAATGTTTTTCACTAGTAAAAAAATATTTTTGAAACATAATTTTAAAAAAAGATCAATATGTTAAGGGGTTCAAGAAATAGTGTAGCACTGTTTGATTATCTTCAATGTGACTGGCATGATTTTGTAAAACGAGTTTCATAATAATTCTTCAGGTGATTAGATATTCTCATTTTGATTTTGAGGTATATATATTGCTGCAGTGTATGGATATGAGAATATTGTTAAATTAATACTGAGTGTATGTATGTGTGAGACTGACATGTTACACACTCATGTTACTTACTATTTTTTGCACTGAATTATGTGCTCTCAAACAATGTTTCAAAATGTTGGGGAGACGTGACCACCTCCCCCCTCACTTTCTTTTGCATTCAGCACCTAGCAAACAGGAGGACTCCAGTAGTCACTCTGTTGTACAGTACTTCACATTTGGGCATTAGGTGGCAAAGCTGCAGTGGGGTGGAGCTTATGACAAACAACTGGTGCATGTAAAAGTTTAAACACTGTTCTTTAGAAGGTCATAACTGGATACTATCAGGAATATGGCCCATATTTTCATATGGGATCAATAGCTGGAGCTCATATCTTGCAAGTGTGCTTTTTACTCTCCTTACAATATGGGAACAAGTTGGTGATGTTTCCTTATGATTGACCACACAAGTTCTGTCTACCTCTAGACATCAGCAGAGTGTATCACAAAGATAAACTTGCCTCTATTGGGGGTTACACTGCAACTGTGTGTGTGTGTGTGTGTGTGTGTGTGTGTGTGTGTGTGTGTGTGTGTGTGTGTGTGTGTGTGTGTGTGCGCGTGTGTGTAAGGCAAGACAAGCTAATCTAAACTAGCTCTATGTAGAGTGGAGAGGAGCATATTACTGAGATTTACAGGACAATTTCTATGGAATCCCTTCTGATAATATTAAGAATTTGCTCTTTGGGCCTAGTAATCAGCAAGAAGGGAACTCAATACTGGTTAGGAAGATACGTCAGAGAAAAAATGGCAGGGATGTAGGTTTAATGAGCACACACTAAGCAGGATATCACTTTGGGCACAACACAAGAATGGTTGAAAGACTGGACTGGGAGGTAGGAACAACAGGATGACATAGCGATGAGATTTTTTCCAAACTATTCAAATGAAGAACCTTCTATGTTAAAGGGGTATGATAAATTTGCTTGCAGGACAAGGGTCTTACCCAACATATCTGAACACAATAGGATGTCAACTTAATGGTGATTGTGACTGGAGAAATTCGAGCACCAGATCATCCTGTTCAGTACTGTAGCCATTTTAGAGAAATTGTCCAGTACAAAAGAGCTGAAACGGAATGAAACAGTACATATGAGTAGGATGAATCAAAGTGGCATAAGTTAAAAAAATAGCCAAAAAGGTATCCAGGAGAGAGCTGGGGATTAATCTTCAAAGACGAGATAGGAATAACACAAAAGTAGTAAACATAAGAGAAGATTATGATGTGGCATGGTGATACGTGTTGGGAGTGCCCATAGTTACTTCTATGCACCCCATAGCAAGCATCCATGGCATGCAGCTGTACAGTGGCCAAATAAACCAGAAGATTGACCTTAGCGTAGCCATGGAGGCAAATTCAGAGCCAGAGAACATATGAAGTCAATAGCAGCACGAGGTGGAACACATGTCAGTGGAAACTTTTAAAGAGCTGTAGAAGTTGCTGGATTTAAACTATTCAGCCTGGTCATGGCCTTTGGGGGCCCAGAATCACTATTGCTAGTGCTGGAGGCCATAAACCTGACAGTATCTATCACTGAAGTGAATGCAGTTATGGAAGGACCAAGATCTTAATTAGTAATAAGTAAGTATTCACTATGTTAACAAATGTATTTCATTAGTGCCATGATCTTAGTAATTAATGAATTAATGGAAAATTATTCTCACTTTAAAACAATTACCAAATGAAACTATAGAGTAACAATAATTATACACAACAAAAAACTGCCATCTGCTTCAGTTTCTACATGTAAAACAGCTATAAATAGATATCATTATCTGAAGCAGATGGAGAGTCAACTAATCTTCTATACCCTTGTGTGCACCCAACATACTGTCAGGTACCTGGACATTCTTCTCTTATGTGTATTACACCCCTGACCCATTCCGTATTTCTCCACCCTGTGCCGTAAGTATAAGAAGTCACAGCCTAGTTTATCACAGAATCAAAATCTCCAGTTCACGCCTTCCACGCAACACAGAATCAACACAGAACCATATGGCCATAAACAGTTCTAGGGACAATGGTGCAGATGGTGAACTTCATTGAAATTCCATGAGCAGTCACTCACTGGAATATTTCAAGTATGATACTGGAGCCCACATGACATCTATTATTTGTGTTAAAGTAAATTATTTTAATTAATGTATTTCAAAAGAAGTTTTGTGTTAAATTATTAATCAACATCATATATGAGCATAATGATTTCTTTATCTCTGTTTTTTTTTATTTTTTATTTTGAGCCACAACACTCGAACTTTTACTCTTAGGTGTTTTTAGAAGATTCTTGGTCAAGTGACTTCTTGTGTAAACAGTGTCTTAAGATTCAGAAATATATCTAAGTATTTGAAAACTAAAGTCACCTCTTTTTGTCGGCACCTGATCTTTATTGAGAATACATTAAGTTTTTTTTCCTTATGCAAAAAGTGACAGATACAGTTTTCTTTGAACTCGTATTTGAGAATGTGTTTCTGGTTTTAGAGTTGAAATGGAACTGGTAAAACATATCAAGCTGTTGAATAGTGAAACTGATTGGCCAATGTGGAAGAGAAAAATATGAGGTCTAATTGACTATCATGAAGGAGGTTTAGATGTAATTGATGGCAAGTCAGTAAAACCTGAGCCACTGTCTGAAGATGCTAATGATGCATCAATAAAGGATCATAAAACGAGGTCAGATTTTTATCATAAAGCATACAGTTATGCCAAGTCGATGATTACAAGTGCAGTTACAGACACTGTGTATCAGAAGATCAGGGCCAAATAAACGGCTCATGAAGCATAGGGGGCATTGAAGCAGAATTTCAAAGCATCATCAAAGGACCAGCTGTTCAAGATTTGTCCAGATTTCTTCACATTTAATTGGACTCAGGGAGAAGACATCTCCACACACATAGCAACTAGTGTGAGTGATTATAAACTGTATTCTACCTTTGCCGAGTAGTACAGAAAAGTAGTATATCATGAAAAAGTAAACCAAACTGTTCCTATCTCTGCAATTAATAGCACAGCAACTGAAAATATTTTTGGTGTTGTGTACATAGTTCTGCATAGTCAGCATGTACACAACTTTCCCACTAGAGCGCGCCCCGCTAAGCACAACAGCGCAAGCACAGCGCTCGTCCGTCACTGCACTACGAGATGGCACTGCCTTAGAGACAGACCAAATTCTGCTTCCGCCGATCCGTGTATTAATATGTAATGCAACCAATGAGATTGTTGCTAACAGAGAACCTTTTCACCTCGCGGATCACACTCACGCAGTAATACCTGAACGCGCGAGGTATTATAACGAGTGTACAGACCTCCGATTAGTCAGTCTACATTAGTCTGAACCAGTCTGTATGAGTCTGCATTTGTCTGCATTAATCTGTACCAGTCTGCTTTTGTCTGTACCAGTATATAGTCAAGTTTCAGTCTGCACCTAATAAGATTACTATATTCCTGTACATAGCCATGAAGATAAATGTATAGACACTTTTGTCAAGTATCTGAGATATGTGAGAATAAGATTAACGTACCAAGACCAAAGGAACTTCAGATTGTCAATTGTAAATAGCATCCAGAATCAAGTTACATAAGGTTTATGCTTGTTATTATTTTAATAAATGCATGTGAAAATTAATCAAGTTCTGTTTAAAGTTGGTCACCGTTAATCTGCTACTCTAAGAGTGCAAGTGGCATTTCTATCGTCTGACCTAACGGCAGAAGGTAAACATGCCACGATAAGACCACGAGACATATTGCTGATACTCGCCTACTTCGTTAGAGTGACAAGTCAAATAATCTGATGGTATGTGTACCAAAGGTCTTACACTATGCACACCACATTGGCGACGAGGTACTAATGAAACAGATGATTCCAGCACAATTACGGATGATCACATGTGAGCTTAAAATAAAATGGAATTACAGTGTACTTCTGGAAGATATATACTTGACTGTTAACACGCTCACTTGCAGCTAAAATATCATTATTGCAGTAATCTAGTTGCACTTGGATTTTTCATCATAACCATGGACCTCACGGCGCAGATCATCACTCTCTTGGCACAAATACAACAGATGCAACAGGCGCTGCTTACAAGAGTGGAACGTTTGGAGTCACAGCCTGCCGTAGTGTCTCTGCTACAAATTAAACTTCTGTCACCACCTTTCGCAGTTTACAACAGCAAGGAAGAAGCATGGCCGGAGTATGCAGCACGCCTGGAACAGCACTTCC
Source organism: Schistocerca gregaria (assembly GCF_023897955.1). Classification (NCBI taxonomy): domain Eukaryota; kingdom Metazoa; phylum Arthropoda; class Insecta; order Orthoptera; family Acrididae; genus Schistocerca; species Schistocerca gregaria. The sequence goes on from NC_064931.1 coordinate 831,139,683, forward strand.
TCACACACCAGTTATCAGGTGATGTAGAAAAAAGATCTTATTTTTTGGCAAATTGCGGCGCAGCTATCTACAACCTTCTCTTAAAACTGAGTCCAGCTTGTGAACCGACAAATTTGTCATTCCCAGCTATTAAAGATTTGCTCGAAAAATACTTTGACAAGCAAACGCATGTCGCTGCTGCAAGGCATAAATTTTACTTATGCAAGAAAAAGGCAGAGCAGACATACAAGGAATGGATTACACAGTTGCAAGGATTAACTAGGAACTGCAAATTTATTTGTGAAAACGAAGAGTGTAAAAAAATCCTATGCAGACTCTTTAATACGTGATATGCTCATAATGCATTCACCAGACAAGAAATTAAGGAAAGAGCTCCTTAGTTTAATCAATGCATCCTTGCAAGATTGTTTACCAATCATTCGAGCATATGAACAAAGCCAAGCTTCTGTGAGTGTGGTACAAGACGACGGCTGTGACGTGTTCGCGACACAGGCACGCGACACGGGGCAATGCGGCCCGCGTACCCAAGGCCGTAAACAGAACAGCAAGGCTAAGCTCACGTGATCTAAGAACGGATCACACACCCAAACTCAATGACTAAAGTCATCATGTCTTAAATGTGAAATCAAGCGTCACAGGGACAATTGTTACTATCGTAACGCACAATGTGACTTTTGCAAACGTAAAGGGCACAAATCAGAAGTGTGTAATAAGAAAAGTGTACAGTCTAGAAATACGTTTAGCAATAAGAAAGTGCTTCATTTTAAGACGTATACCTCCAATGCATGTGACGATATGTATATGGTTCAAATGGCTCTGAGAACTATGCGACTTAACTTCTGAGGTCATCAGTCGCCTAGAACTTAGAACTAATTAAACCTAACTAACCTAAGGACATCACACACATCCATGCCCGAGGCAGGATTCGAACCTGCGACCGTAGCGGTCGCTCGGCTCCAGACTGTAGCGCCTAGAACCGCACGGCCACTCCGGCCGGCCGATATGTATAGGCAAGACTATATTCAGGTTTCAAAAGTTAAACATAAAATTAATGCTATTGTACAAAACACGAACAAGTCTTTGTATGTCACATTACTGATGAACAAAATACCTATCAAATTCCAGATTGACACAGGATCATTTATCTCTATCGTAAATCTGCACATGCAGAAATGACTAGGTCTCCTAAATTGCAGCATTTTGACAGCTCACTGTACAGCTACAGTAATGAACAAATTCCTGTCAAAAGTGCACTGACGACAGAAGTAACTTACAAACAGTTTACCAAGACAGCTACTTTAGCAGTAGTTAACACCCATAAGGCACCAAACTTGCTGGGTCTGGATCTCTCTAACAAATTAGGCTTCACAATCCATGAAGCGAAACAGGTCACACATGAAGTTCCGAAAGGAACATTACAAACAGTGTTGCAGAAGTACGAAGATATTTTTTCCTCTGTGACAGGCAGTGTAACTGATTACCAGGCACACATTACGCTGACACCGAATGCAGTGCCGAAGTTTTGCAAAGCTAGAACTGTCCCTTGCGCAATGAAAGAACGCGTAAAACAAGAACTTGACCGTTTAGAAGGCAATGGTATTATCGAACCAGTCACATGTAGCGCCTGGGCAACACCAATCATTGTAATAGAAAAGCCAAATGGATCATTACGTATCTGTGGAGATTTCAAGACTACGGTCAATTCACAGTGCATTATAGATACATACCCAATTCCGAAACCGGAAGAACTGATGTATCAACTAGCAGGGGGTGTGTATTTCGCCAAACTGGATTTAAAGGAAGCATATCTGCAGATCCCTTTAGACAAAGATACACAAAAGTTTATGGCCATAAATACTCCATTTTGATTGTACAGATACAAGCACTTTCCATTTGGTATCGCTAGTGCACCACGCCTCTATCAACGTTACTTGGAACAATTAATTAGAAACTGTCCGAACGCAGTTAACTATCTCGATGACATAATCGTCTCGGGAAAATCTCCACAAGATTTACTAGATAACCTGGAAGAACAGTTCAGGGTTCACAGAAAGGCCAATCTCAGGTGCAACAAGGACAAATGTACATTTTTTGTCAAGAAAATTAAGTATTTAGGACATATATTCTCAAATAACGGAATCAGTCCGACACCACAGCATATAGAAGCAATACAGAAATTGCCAGCTGCAAAAGACTTAAAGCAGCTAAGAGCTTTATTAGGCCAAATTAATTATTACTGGAAATTCATACTGAAAGCAGCTGAAATTTCTGAACCGTTGCACAGATTGCTTTCCAAAGGAGTCGCATGCAAATCGTCCCAAGAATGCCAGCATGCATTCGACAAACTGAAACAAAGTTTAGTAGACGCAAAATGTCTTACGACATATGACCCGCAAAAGTTGATCACTATTGCAGTGGACTCGTCAGATTACAGGATCAGTGCAGTCATGTCCCATAAACATCAAGGAATTGAGCGACTGATTGCATACGCGTCGAAAACTTTAAACTCAAGTCAACGAAACTATAGCCAAGTAGAAAAAGAGGTACTAGCAATTATCTTTGCCATGAAGAAGTTTCATGACTACATATACGGAAGAAAATTTATTCTACTCACAGACCATAAGCCATTGGTGACAATATTCGGATCACATAATAGTGTATCCACTAAGACAGCACAGCGTTTACGACGTTGGGCATTGCTACTATCTCATTACAACTACGACATCTTATATAGATCGACGGGACAACATTCCAACGCCGATGTACTTTCACATATACCGGCAGGTAAAGATGAACATTTTGACCAATCAGAGGATGTATGTTTTCAGATAGACGTAATCAGTGAGGACGTAGTGGAAAATTTCCCCGTCAATGCCACCTTAATAGCTAAGTTAATGACCAAAGATCCAGTGTTATCAAAGATAAAGCAGTATATTCTTATGGAATGGCCAACCGATAAGAACATGTTAGCTCAGCCAGAAGTGAATCTTATTGGCACATGAGACATGCTCTCACAGTGCACAAAGGCATCATGTTAGTTCACAGTGAAACGGGAAAAACGAGAGTAGTTATACCCAAATCTCTCAAGACTAAAGTGCTAACAATGTTACACCAATGTCATTGGGGCATAATACGCATGAAACGCATGGCCTTAGAACATTGCTACTGGAAGAACATTGATAAAGATATTGAAACAATTCTTTCTAACTGTAAATTATGTCAGACGCATCAATCAGCTCCACCAAGACAATATTTTCCATGGCCACAGGCAACAGAACCTTGGTCAAGATTGCATATTGATTATGCAGGTCCTTTTCTTGGAACTTCTTGGTTAATTGTCATTGACGCATTTTCCAAATTCCCTTTTGTACTACAAATGCCTACAACTTCTTCAGTGACAACAATTCAAGCGTTGTCAAAGATTTTTTTCCATTGAAGGATTGCCTCAAACCATAGTGACCAATAAAGGCACACAATTTACGTCGCAAGAATTCCAGACGTTCTGTCAGATGAATGGAATTGCACATTACAGGACGGCACCATTTCACCCTGAAGCTAATGGACTCACCGAACGATTCATATGAACGTTCAAGTCACATATGACAAAGTTGGTGCAACAGTGCAACAAAGTGAATTCCTTATTAATATTTCTGTCACAATACAGAGCTACTCCGCACGAGGCACACTCACCAGCAGAAAAATTGCATGGGCAACAACACAGGACTTTGATGTCTCTCCTAAAACCCACAATGCATCCAGGAAATGATCAACGAACGTCGAAAGGACAATGATTCCACGTAAACGACAAAATCCTTGTAACTGTCTACAGTCGACGAAAACGTACTTGGTCACAAAGAATCATTGTAGAATGCATTGTAAATGTCATGTATAGAATAAGAACGCAAAGCGGCATAGTTATTCGCCATACTAATCAATTACGGCAGCAAAGACAGCAGTCACATATAGGCAGAACTCCTAGGCTGATTCATTTTGCAGACTCAGAAGCAGAGGTCAACCCCAAGCAGCTTGCAGGATTCCAGACATCGTCACCGGCAGCCACTGCCACCGCCGGCGCCGAAGCAGCCAATGCAGACACTGCCGCCGACGCCAACGCAGCACCTTCAGGGGCAGCCGACTACACCAGTCGTCCACAGCTGACATCCCCAGAGAAGATGGACGTCGAAGAAAAATTAAGATTTAAGCTATGACCAATGTACCGATGTTGAAATGAAATTATGTAACAAAATTTTTGCTTCTCCGGTTCCCTGTTCTGTAGGTTTTGAGTGGATTTTCCTAGCGGACCGTGGGTGAATGCCACAGGGAGCAACATGTGTGCACCCACAGACACACACGCCGGAAAGCATGGAAGCAGAAAAAAAAGGCTTTCAAGCAAACTTCAAAAGCTTTTTTTCTTCCCCTGGAAAGGAGGGATGTTGCGTACATAGTTCCGCGTAGTCAGCACGTACACAACTTTCCCACTAGAGCGTGTCCCGCTAAGCACAACAGCGCAGGAGCAGCGCGCATCCGTCTCCGCACTACGAGATGGCGCTGCCTTAGAGATGCACCAAATTCTGCTTAAGCCGATCCACGTATTAGTATGTAACGCAGCCAATGAGATTACTGCTAATGTAGAATCTTTTCTCCTCGCGGATCATACTCGCGCAGTAATACCTGAACGCGCGAGGTATTATAACGAGTGTACAGACCTTCGATTAGTCAGTCTGTATTAGTCTGCACCAGTCTGTACAAGTCTGCATTTGTCTGTACCAGTCTGCTTTTGTCTGTACCAGTCTACAGTCAAGTTTCAGTCTGCGCCTAATAAGACTACCATATTCCTGTACATAGCCATGAAGATAAATGTATAGACACTTTTGTCAAGTATCAGAGATATGTGAGAATAAGATTAATGTACCAAGACCAAAGGAACTTCAGATTGTCAATTGTAAATAGCATCCAGAATCAAGTTACAAAAGGTTTATGCTTCTTACTATTTTAATAAATGCATGTGAAAATTAATCAAGTTCTGTTTGAAGTTGGTTATCATCAATCTGCTACTCTAAGTTTGCAAGTGGCATTTATATTGTCTGACCTAATGGCAGAAGATAAACACACCGCGATAAGACCACGAGACATATTGCTGACACTCGCCTACTTCGTTAGAGTGACAAGTCAAATAATCTGATGGTGTGTGTACTGAAGGCCTTACAGTATGCACACCACATTTGGACCGTATCAATTTGTGGTTTTTAATTTGTTCATACAGGACTAAATCTATGTTGTTTGTGAAACAACTACTTATTAAAAATTTCTGAAAGAGTACTGACAAGGCTATCGAACAAACACGTAAAAATGAGTTGTTAAAGAAATCAAAAGAATGTCTACGTGCGTGTATAGTATAGAGCTGCCACAGACAGTGAATGGATGTATTTCATCATACAATTCTGTTCACAGTGTTAATAATTTAAGAGTGAAGATAACAAGTTACTGAATAGTGGAGGCATTAAGAAGTTAACAAGCTCACAAAAAAGAATATAACATTTGCTAGCTTTCGGATGAATCCTTTTTCAGGCTAGAGCACCCATATATCAGCACATGAGCACATGCTGCTGCCACACCTCCACATGACAGAGAAGGTGTTAAGGCTGTGGAGGAATGAGGATAGGATGTCTTGGTCCCTCAGTCCAGACTTTGAAGCTATCATCAATGAACCTGCACCAGACAAGGGATTTGGGGTTTTGAGAGACTAGTAAGGTTTCCTCTGGATGGCTCATAATCAGATAGGCATAAGAGAGCATCATGCATTTTGTTTTGTTTTAGGGCACAAAAACAACTAGTGTCATACGCACCCACGGCAAAACTGTGAAACACAATGACAAAGAGAGGAGTTAAAATTGACTATAAGTCAATTCCCATCAATGAAAGATAAGACAGCTAAAAATAGGGATGTGGAGGAAGGACCATAAAATATGCCACAGAGAAACAGAGGTCCAGAACTAAAAATTAAATTGTCTTTGCTATATTGCTACAACAGATAAAATGTAACACGTGGTTGACAGCCTATGCATCGTTCACTAAAATGGCCGATAACTCAGACAGCAAAGCCAAACAGGAATGTAAACGGTTAAAAAATGAGCATTCCATCAGGAAATGGCATACAGTTAAAAGTTGGGCACAATGTGCACAAAGTGGTGGGGGAGCACCACTTAACAAATGGTAATGGCAAAAATGCAGTGCCCAATACACAACCTAGTTAAAATGACCACCTCGTGGCGAGAGGAGGGGGGGGGGGGGCAAGACAAGGTTGTCCAAGCCACTGGGAGTGGCTTAATAACCCTGAGCTTATTCTCGTGAAGGGAGGACCAGCGGCGATGGCAAAGTGAGACCCTTTCCAGACAGATGGCTACATAGAGACCATCAGAGGGAATATACGAACTAGCAGGCTGAGGTACGAGGACTGCAGCCTTGGCAGCAGCACCAGCAGCCTCATTCCCTGTCAGACAGACATGACCAGGAACCCACATAAACATCACAGTGGCTCCATAAAGAGTGAGCAAGGGACAGTTTTCCTGGACTTGTTGCACTAAGTGATGGACAGTGTACAGCACACAGAGGCTTTGAAGTGTGCTGAGAGAGTCTAAGCAGATGACAAAATTGGAAAGCCTGTGTCAACGAATGTACTCTGTGGTCTGATATAGGGCAAAGAGCTATGCTGTAAATAATGAGCAGTGTGCCAGAAGCCAATGCTAAAAAATGTTGGCACCAGCGATGAAGGCACACCCAACATCAAGGTCAGTCCAAGAGCCATCAGTGTACACAAAAGTACTATCACAAAGTTCCATGCGAAGGGGATACAGCAAGTCTGGTGTATTGTCCTCAGTAAATGAATGAAGGTCAAGTTGAACATGGGCTGCCACATGAAGCCAAGGTGGTGAAGGATTCACAGCCACTGGGAAAGATGCAAGGAGCATTAAGTTAATCTTTTGGAGCATGAGTCAAATGCGAACTCCAGGAGGTAAGAGGGAAGAGGGTTGCGCCTCATACTGGCAATCAAAGGAGTCATCAAAGGAGGTGGCCACACATGGCACACAAATGGCATGCATATCTGCTGAGGAAAAATCATGGCAGTAGGACAGCAGTGGTTCGGCAGCTTCTGCATAGAGACTCTCAACTGCATTAATGTAAAAGGTGCCACTGGCCAAATGGATGCCATGATGGTGGATAGTATTGAGATGGTGCAAGAGGGATGGATTTGCAGATGCATAAACGTAACACCCATAGTCTAATTTTGAATGGACAAGGGACCGGTACAAACGGAGGAGGGTGGTTCGATTTGCACCCCAGGAAGTACCATTGAGAACACCTAGGACACTGAGTGACTGCGTGCAGTGGGCTGCCAGGTAAGAGACATGGGAGGACCATGCAAGTTTCCTATAGATCATGAGCCCCAGGAATTTCGTAGTTTGAATAAACACAAGAACAAAAGGCCCAAGATGTAAAGATGTTGGGAGAAACCACTTGTGCTACCAGAAATTCATACAAACGGTTTTCTCGGTGGAAAAATGAAAGCCACTGACGATGCTACATGAGTAAAGATGATTGAGACATTGCTGAGGATGCCACTCAATGAGACAGGTCTGTGGAGAGCTGCAATAGATGCAGAAATTGTCAACAAAAAGGGAGCCAGAGATGTCCAATGGGAGACTGGGTTAATGGCAGTAGCTCAGGAGGGAACCCTAAGGCACACCATTTTCACAGATAAAGGTGTGTGACAAGGCAGAACTCATATGTACCTTGAAAACTCTGTCCTTCAAAAAATTCCTGAAGAAAACAACACATGTTGCCATGTGCAGAGAGTACGGAGGATACCAGACTTCCAGCAGGTGTCATAGGCTTTCTCCAAATCAATAAACATGGCTACAATATGGGATTTCTGCAGAAAATTATTTGACATGGGCGGACAAAGTAACGAGATGGTTAATTGCAGAACAGTGCGTCAGAAATCCACACTGTGCAGTGGTTAGTCAACTGCGAGACTCAAGCCACCATACCAGCCGGGCATGAATCACCTCGCAAGCACAGCTGGTGAGAGAGATGGGGCAGTGGCTAGAAGGAAGCTATTGGTCCTTACCTGGCTTAGGTACAGGTATGACAGTGGTTTCACACCAGCTTCTGTGAAATGTGCCCTCTGCCCAGATGCGGTTGTACACATTAAGCGGAATGTGCTTGCCCATAAGAGAAAGGTGCTGCAACATCTGAATGTTAACAGCTTCTGGCCCCGGGGCAGAGGATTGGCACGAAGTGAGGTGACATTGTAACATTCACAATTCTGAGAAGAGTAGACATTTGTAAAGGCAAAGAGTTTGGGCAGTGCTTGTGTCTGTGTATATGTGGATGGATGTGTGTGCCTTTCTGCTCCGGGACTGGAATGACTCCTTACCCTCTCCCTTAAATCCACATCCTTTTGTCTTTCCCTCTCCTTCCCTCTTTGCTGATGAAGCAACCGTTGGTTGCGAAAGTTTGAATTTTGTGTGTATGTTTGTGTGTCTATCAACCTACCAGCGCTTTCATTTGGTAAGTCACATCATCTTTGTTTTCAGATATATTTTTCCCATGTGGAATGTTTCCCTCTATTATATTCACATCATTAATTTGAGGAAGTAATTGGTTAGATGTACAGGGAGTTAAGGTGGTAAGTTTGGAGTCTGAAAGACGTTGGGATAGGAAGTGTTTGATAGTAACAAATCCACAGGCATGGGGTGATTTAGAGGGAGGTGGCATCAACACTGATGAGCAAGCACCCAGGTGTTAATGCTATACTTTCACAAAATGCAAGTTATAATACAAAAACAACTAAATGTGAAAATTATTTCATCACCAGTATGATATTTTCTGTCATTTTCTTCCAAAAAATTGTACCAGTAATGACTTGTTTTAAAGAGATCCTCAATGTACTGGTGCTTTGAAACAGCAAATATTCTTACAACTAAGTTATAATATATAACCCACAATATATGGAATTCACCAGATAATGAAAAAATACAATATGGTATCACCCATGTTCTGCTTGTGGTGTAGAATGCACTCTTCCATTTCATTAGGCGCATTCCTCTCCATGAAAAATCTGTCTTCTTATTCAGTCTTTCACACTATGGAATGCTTGACCAGCTCCTTGCTCATGAACACTTTCTCATCACATGACAGTTTAAGGATTTGAGTAGGTATTGGAGGTTATGCTGGACTTCCGGGTTGGGATCCCTACAGCAGGTCTTGTAGGAGCAGGAGTCAGATAGTTGGTAGATGCCTTCTGTCAGGATTCATCACTCTACACTGCAAAGTGAAAATCTCATTCTGGAAACATCTCCCAGGCTGTGGCTAAGCCATGTCTTCGCAATATCCTTCCTTTCAGGAGTGCTAGTTCTGCAGGGTTCACAGGAGAGCTTCTGTAAAGTTTTGAAGGTACGAGATGAGATACTGGCAGAAGTGAATCTGAGAGGACAGGATGTGAGTCGTGCTTGGGTAGCTCAGTTGGTAGAGCACTTGCCCACGAAAGGCAAAGGTCCCGAGTTCGAGTCTCGGTCTGGCACACAGTTTTAATCTGCCAGGAAGTTTCAACACTATTTTTGGTTTGTTTAGTTGGTGCATGATTTGCTATGTCTGGAGGGAGTTTTGAAGGATGTTACAGATGGAAAAGGTTAGAAAGGCAGGGTCTGGATGCTATGAGGGATTGACAGGGGGTTCACTGGGGGTAGAATAGGTGTTGACGAGTAATGGTGCTCCCTGTAGAGATTAGGATGTCAATAAATTTGATAATTTTTGGAGATGGTGTCTGGAGTGCTCTTCCAGATCTTGGAGAGCATGGGTTTTGATTTGGGAGATATGGTGTAGATGATTAGGCCTGCATAGTAACAGCATGTTGTGTGGGGAGTAGGGATGGTCCAGGGATGCCTATGCCATGGATGTTTGTTTCTGTAGGAGCAGGTGTGAAATCGGTCATATCATATACCAGCTGTGATTTCTGTACAGCATTTTATGTGAGCATAACCACCAACCACCTGTCCATGTGAATTAATGGCCACTGCCAAACTGTATCCAAAAGCAAAGTTGACCACCCGGTAGTAGAACATGCTGCTAAGCATAGCATGCTTGACCTGAATGGCTACTTCAAAACCTACACCATCTAGATCCTTTCCCCCAGCCCCAGCTTTTCTGAACTACATAGAAGGGAGTTATTATTCCAACACAGTTTTCATTTCTGTAATCATACTGGCCTCTATCTCCACTAACCCTTTGCACCTACTCCCTCTTCCCCAAAGTCTCCCTCCTCTGATCTGTCACCCCCTCCCAACCCACTTTTATCATCAATCAATCAGTCAGTCATCATGCACTGCATGAACTCAGAAGCTCTGGTGTCCTTGTGTTGCATTTCTATCTAATCAATCTGCTGCCTCTCACTTCCATACTTTTATGTTGCACACATGCTGTCTCCCTCCACATCGTCAGACTCCCTCCCCAACCCTTCCTCTCACTATCATCCTCTTTTCTCCCTCATCCACTCCACCTGGCACAACCCTTCATGTCAGTTACCTGCTGAACTGTAAACCCAGAATGGTGTATTTAACCAGCACAAGCGCGCGCGTGTGTGTGTGTGTGTGTGTGTGTGTGTGTGTGTGTGTGTGTGTGTGTGTGTGTGTGTGTGTGAGTGTGTGTTTCGTGTGGAGGGTTGGGGGTGGGTTATGCATGTATATGTGTATTCTATCTCAAAAAATGGTAAATCCAAAAGCTATCAAAGTCTGTTTGTCTGTTTTTGTGTGTGTGTGTGTGCTGTCACTGACTCAATGCTTCCACTATTCGATGAGTTGTTCCTTTTACTCTTAAATTATTTACATTCTACCAGAACTTTCTAAACCATATTAAGTGTGAACACCTTTGGTTATTTGCCCTTTTATATTTTGCAACTTTTCTTGCTGTCTCCTTTTTCCTTTGAGTTCTTCTCCACTAAAACACCAACTTTCGTTTCTACAACTGCCTTTCTTTGTCTCATTTTTGACCTGATTTTCAGTGTATCTTTCCCTTGTCCTTGAACTTTCCCCCACCCCACCTACCTCTTCTAACTTCATGTTTTAAATATCATCTGTTGCTGTTACTTCCCTTGTAAGTTACTTTCTCATCCTATCTTATTGCATCTTATTTGAGTCAAGCTCATTGATAACTTTCTTACTTAAACCCTCGTATCACATTGCACTTAGTGAGTCATCTAGACGAAACATTGACTCTAGTTCCGAAATCTGGCTCCACATGTTCTTGTCCACATCTGTTATGCTGGGAAGTACAAGTATTTTTCTTTCTTTACTCATTTCGTGTATCCTCCTCTTTAAAAGTCCAGTGTACATGAACTATTTGAATTTCATCTATTTCAATTGCTCACTAAGTCTAAATCCATGTTCATTTGTAAGAGGTGCTATCAAAAATTTTCGGGACTGGTGCTGCCATGTGTTGAAAACTTTACCTTTGGACTAATGGCCACCATCACACTCATGGTAGTTCCCATCCACACGTGCACACCGGTCCCAGCACTTCTGCCACTGCTCAAACATTTTCTGGAAGTCCTGTTCTTTGAGGGTGTTTATCACCACCAGCAATGCTTCTTCAATCCACTCTAGAGTGTCAAACCGACGGCCTTTCAACTTGAGTTTCAGTTTTGAGAATAGCACGAAGTCGCAAGGTGCCAAATCTGGCAAGTACAGTGGGTGGGGTACAACCGCCATGTTGTTTTATGCCAAAAATTTACTAGTGAGCAAGAATGTGTGACAGGCCATGTTGTCATGGTGCAGCAGCCAGTTCCCTTGAAGCCAAAGTACAGGCCGTCGTCACCACATGTTTTCACAGAGCCATCACAAAATGTCACAGTAGTACCTGGAATTCATTGTTCGGTTGGGTGAGACGAATGGTTTGTGCACAATTCCCTTGATATCAAATAAAATGATGATCATGCTTTTCACTTTGCTCTTCACCTGTCTCACTATTTTGGGTCTGGGAGAGCCCGAGCTCTTCCACTGGGACTATTGTTGCTTTGTTTCTGGGTCATAAGCGTAAATCCAGCTCTTGTCACCAGTGATAACCCATGACAAGAAGGTCGGATCATCAGATGAGGTCTGACGAAGGTCTGTGCACACTTCAACATGCTGTGCCTTCTGATCAGCAGTCTAGATCCTTGGAACAAATTTTGCAGCAACACGATGCACGCTCAATTCATCAGGCAACATTCGTTGACATGTCCCATAACCAGTACTTACTTCATCCGCAAGGTCTTGAACGGTCCAACATCGATCCACACAAACCAATTATTGAAGTTTGGCAACAATGTCTGGCATTGTGTGGCTAACGGGCCTTCCAGTGTGAGCATCATCCTCAACATCTGTACGACTGGCCCTGAACCAAGCATGCTGCTCAGACACATGCATACGGCTCATGCTCTGTCCCCCAAACTCTTGTTGAATCATTGCAAGGGTCTCTGTAGTACTTTTCCCGAGATTCACACAGAATTTGATAAACACGCATTGTTCTGTTCGCGGATCCATCCTAAAATTGCCACACATCAAACACAGAGTATTACGGAAATCACTGTGGACACACAACATATCCTCCCAGCTGAATGCCACTCCGCACACTGACTCATCAGATATGCAGCTGTCGCCACCTAGCAGTGCAAATATATACTACTCCTACTTTCCAGATGGCAGCGCCAGTCCCGAAAATTTTGGATTCCACCCTGTATGTTTGTTATAGAACATATAGATTTTTAATTAGTTCTGTATAGTGAACTTTCATATCATAATTTTAAATATTAAAAAAGTGAATTCAAAATAAAAGTGCAGCATAGACAAACAGAATATAATGAAGTTCCACAATTAGGTGTATTTCATCATATTTACCGCAGACTTCAGTCTACGACCAACTGATGGAGCAGGCTGCAGATCACTTTCTTCCGTCTCAGTACTCTCTGTGCTTCTGCTCTCGCTGCTAGGTTCCTTATACACTCTCTTAATGGCAATCTCATTTCTAATATACTGGATTGATGAACTGCTCTCAGCTGACCCATTTTTCTTTACAGATATTTCTTCTTCATGTTTTTTGAACACCCTTTCATTTGTATAAATTTTTTCTCCTTTAACATGTGTATCAGTCCTGAGCTTCTTTGAATGAGCCTGTGGAAATAAATTATCAAGTGACACAATAAAACAGTGTTAAAAAGTGAAAAATGACAAAGTAAGTCACAGCAGTGGGAAATTCTCTCTCTCTCTCTCTCTCTCTCTCTCTCTCTCTCTCTCTCTCTCTCTCTCTCTCTCTCTCTCTCTCTCTCTCCCCCTCTCTCACTCTCTCTCTCTCTATCTCTATCTATCTATCTATCTATCTATCTATCTATCTATCTATCTCACTTTCAATACTATGGTGCCCAATTGGTCCACAGCACGGGGGAGAAACAGTTACACTGTGTGCATCATCTCTTAAGAGAAAAAAAAGAGACTTGAGTAAAAAAATTAAAGATATGTTAACATAAAACGTTAACAGAAGGATATGTGGCTACACTGCTTCCAGTGAAGATACTTGAATACTGTGAACTGTACATTTTGGTGAACAAACATATCAAAAAATTATTATCAAGAAATTTTGTTTCTTGCTGTAACATAAAACCACAGATTACTCATAATATGACAAAATAACTGAAAGTAACCCCAAGTGAGATTGAGCCCTAACTTAAAAATTAAGCTAGAAACACAATATCTTCATCTACATATATAGTCTGGAGAACACTGTTTAGTAGCTGACAAATGATGGTTCTTAATGTACCACTTACTCCTTCCCATTCTATTCCCTTATAGAGCAAGGGAATAATTATTACTTAAATATATGTCAGTCAACTATAATTTGACTAATCTCATGTCTGCAGTCCTGCTGGGTCACGTTTGCTTCAAATTATTAATTGTAGTAAGGTACTTAATAAGTATGTGAAATAGAAAAAGGAAATAACTTAACATACATGTCTTCAGATTTATTACTTCCACAAAATTTTAACATTTTGTATAAATTTCTGATTTAACTCATTGTTGTGACTTGCTGATCATTCAAAGTGCCGCTACGCAATTACGCGCGCCCTCTACATGTGGCGCTCTCTGCCAGTCATGCAGCAGCCGCGCCACCTAAGCGGCCAGCAGCCAGCGGCCGCTAGAATTGGACTCAGTGCTCATTTGAATGTTAACGTGTTCACATGTCTTGCTTCGTCAACTTGCTCGTTGACTTACATGTGTTGTGTCGTTTTGAAATATATGTGTTCAACTTGACCTTATAACAATTGGCGACGAGGATGTGATTTTTCCTTTTCATCGTTAACCAACAGGTTTCCATGGCTACTTTAGAGCAACTATTGCAAGGTCTCATTGAACAGCAAATGCTCCTCACATCGGCAATTCGCGATTTCGTCGCGGGATCCAATTCGGGCCGTTTCTCGTCGTTGTCAATACCTCCTTTTCATCCTTATGACGAGACAGCGGGAGACTGGTCTGATAACAAACAACGTCTTCGACAGCACTTCTTGGCATTTCATGTCGTGGATGAACAAACATGTAAGTCTCTAGAATGAGTTTTTCACTCTGCAGCGGAGTGTGCGCTGATATGAAGGTAGGAGATGAGATACTGGCAGAAGTAAAGCTGTGAGTACCGGGCGTGAGTTGTGCTTCGGTAGCTCAGATGGTGCCAGCACGGTAGCTCAGTGTGTTCGGTCAGAGGATGCCGGCTCGGTAGCTCAGCGTGTTCGGTCTGAGGGTTAGCAGCCCTCTGTAATAAAAAAAACTGAGCTAATCGATTAACAACGAACTTCAACGGATGTCTTACGACGTCCCCCCTGAGCAGAAGCAACGAACGAACAAAAGTGAACAAAATGAGATTAAAAAAAGAAAAAAGAAAAGAAAAGAAAGATGGTAGAGCACTTGCCCGCGAAAGGCAAAGGTCCCGAGCTCGAGTCTCGGTCGGGCACACAGTTTTAATCTGCCAGGAAGTTTCGTGTAAATCTCTGTTCCTTTCATGGATTTCACCTCAAATGTATCGATTGTTGTCGCAATTGGCTCCTTTGAAAGATCCTGCGTCTGTGTCCTTTGCTGAAATGTGCTCACTTCTGTCAGTATATTTTCATAAGCAAACGCATGTGTTAGCCTCTCATGTTTCCTTTCATCGTTGTCAAAAACAACCGAATCAATCCTATCGCGCTTGGGCAGCTGAGCTTCACGGCCTCAGCCGAAAGCGTCAATTTGTTACTGACGTTCACAGAGAATCCTACGTAGATTCCATGGTACGGGATGCTATTATCTGGTCGGCGCCCGACAAAGAAGTGAGGCAACCTGCCCTTCAGTTAGCAAATCCGACTCTAGATGAAGTCCTCTCCATCGCGCAGTCTTTTGAAATTTCTCGCGTTGCTGGAGCGCAAATAGAAGCGTGGGGGTGACGTCGGGGACATATAACCTCTGTGCGCTGTTGACGACGCGTGCGGCGTGTCTGCCCGCCGACGTGGCCGCCGTACGCTCCCACGCGCAGCCTCAGCCTAACCGTAAACAACCCTCTCAGAAACTGCAGCAAAAGCCCCGGCAACGTCCTTCATGTCCGCGGTGTTTTATGAAACATTCACGCGAGGATTGTCCCCAACGTTGGGCAGTGTGTCACAATTGCAAAAAGAAGGGTCATGTGTCTTCCGTTTGCAAATCCGACCGCATACATGATGTTCATGACCGTGACGCTGAATCTGCTTCTGTGCTGTCTGTCAATTGTACTTCTCCCCTTTCAGGGAAGTTATTCCTCACAGTCCAAATCCTTGGTTGGAATGTTCGGATGCAGGTGGATACTGGTTCTGCTGTCACTATCATTAATTCTCAGACGTATCTTCAGTTGGGTTCTCCACTCCTATCACCTGTCACTCGGCAATTACGGACGTAAAACAAACGGAAGATTACTCTCTTGGAACAATTTAATGCTGAGGTATCTTACAAATCCGTCGTTCGCACTGTTCCCATATTTGTGGTCGGCCAGAGTAATCTTTTTGATTTCGATGCGTTTCGCGTTTTTGGGTTCTCTGTAGATGACTCTGTCAATATCGTCTCTGATGCTATTCCTTATGCTCAACTGGATTCCTTGTCGACGAAATTTTCGTCCCTTTTTTCTCCTGGGTTAGGCCGTGCAAACGACTTTGAAGCTCACATCATGCTCAAACCCACTGCTCAGCTTAAGTTTTTTTCGGGCTCGACCCATTCCTGTGGCCCTTCGTGATCGGGTAAAACGGGAGCTGGATCGTCTCACTACTTCAGGGATCTTGCTTCCTGTCACTTCCAGTGAGTGGTCCTCTCCTGTCGTTGTTGTTGCTAAGCCCATTGGTGATATTCGTCTCTGTGGCGATTTTAAAGCCACTGTAAATGCACAATGCCTCATCGACACTTACCCTATGCCCCGACCTGAAGAAGTGTTCACTAAATTTGCGGGTGGCCAGTATTTTTCTAAAATTGACCTGTCAGAAGCTTATCATCAACTTCCTCTCGACGCTGCTTCCCGGCAGTTTCTGGGCCTTAACACACCTTTCGGCCTCTATCAATACCAACGATTGCCATTCGGGGTTGCCAGTGCCCCTGCTCTCTTTCTGCGATTCTTGGAACAATTATTGCTCCCTGATTCTCGGTGTATCAATTACATGGACGACAGTGTTGTCACTGGCTCCACCACTGAAGAACATCTTCAGAACCTCCACACACTTTTTCATGTCTTACAGACTGCCGGTCTTAAGTGTAATCTTCACAAATCACAATTTTTTCAGGCATCTATTATGTACTTGGGGTTTCAACACTCTGGGGATGGTATTCGTCCACTTCAGCAAACTGTCGCTGCAGGCCTTCTTGGGGAAAATAGCATACTATCACAAGTTTTTACTGTCTGCTGCTTCGGTGGCGCAGCCGTTGCATCGCCTGTTGCATAAATCGTGCCTTTACACTGGTCCGCGTCATGCGATGCGGCTTTCCAGAAATTGAAGACTATGCTGAAACAGGCCCTGAGCCTGGCTACTTATCGACCTGACCAACATCTTGTTCTTGCCACGGACGCCTCTCAATACGGGGTCGGTGCAGTCCTTGCCCACCGTTTTTCTGATGGTTCTGAACAACCCATTGCTTATGCCTCCAAAACGCTCATGGATGCCCAACAAAAGTATTCTCAAATTGAAATTGAAAAAGAAGCTCTGGCCATTATTTATGCTCTTCATAAGTTTGGTGTGTTTCTCTATTGATCCAAATTTCATCTTGTTACGGATCACAAACAATTTGTTTCCTTGTTTCATCCATCAACGTCACTTCCCGACGAGGCTGCCCACCACCTCCAGCGTTGGGCTCTTTACTTGTCTCGTTTCAATTATGAGATTCATTTCCAGCTGACGGCTCAACATGCAAATGCTGATGCACTGTCTCGCCTTCCCATGGGTCCTGATCTGGCATTCGATAGGGATGGACTTTTGTGTTTCCATCTGGATGTTGCCGAGCAGCAGGTTGTGGACGGTTTCACCATTGCTGGGGACCGGCTGGCAGTTGCTACGGGTTCTGACCCTACCCTCTACCGGGTTTTATGCTGGATTCAGAAGGGTTGGCCAGATCGTCCATTCGCTTAGACTTCTGATCCGTTGCGGAACTACTACGCTTTGCGCTACCGCCTCACGACTAGGGATGTTGTTATCCTCCTTTCCATCGACAATGCTTCGCCGCCTGTTGTGGTACCTGAGTCCTTGTGTGCTTTGGTCCTGCGCCTCCTTCACCAAGGACACTGGGGTGTCTCTTGCACAAAATTTCTGGCGTGCCGTAATGTGTACTGGCCTGGCATCGACTCTGAAATCGCAAACATGGTCGCTGCCTGCGGCCCTTGTGCGTCACAGGCCGCCACCCCGAAGTCATCTTTGTCACCGTGGCCTTCGCCTGAGACGCCCTGGGAGCGCATTCATGCTGATTTCGCAGGACCGTTTTTAGGTACTTATTGGCTACTCGTAATTGACGCCTACTCTAACTTTCCTTTCATTGTCCGTTGCACGTCGCCTACCACTGCGGCAACCACAAATGCTTTAGCTCGCATTTTTTCTTTGGAAGGCCTTCCCTCTACTCTTGTTACTGATAATGGTCAACAATTTGCCTCTTCCGAATTTGCGGATTTTTGTGCTCGTCACAGCGTCATGCATGTCACGGCCCCTTCGTTCTATCCACAATCAAACGGTGAGGCTGAACGACTGGTCCGCTCATTTAAGGCTCAGATGATGAAACTCCTTCTGCTGCTGATGATGCGCTTCTCCAATTTCTGGTTTCTTACCGTTTCACCCCCATGGGCGACCACAGCTCAGCTGTGCTCTTACATGGCCGACAGCCCCGCACGCTACTTCATCTTCTGCGGCCTTCCACCTCACGGCCGCGGGTGCCTTCGCTTGGCCGGCTCACCGCCGACCACCTTGTATGGGTACGGGGATATGGCAGGTGGCCAAAATGGAGTCTAGGCCGCATCTTACAACACCATGGCTGATGCCTGTATGAAATCCAGACGGACACGGGTGTTGCAATGCGTCATTCGGACCAGCTTCGGCCTTGTGTGCCGGGAACGCCTGTTCCGAATACCGCTACACCACCTTCGAGTCTACCTGACACTTGGGATTTTGGCATCTCTCATTACTCACAACGCGGCCCTCTCACTGTCATATCGGTGCCAGCACAAGAATGGACGCCACCATGCAGGAACCGGATGACCATCTGTCGGCGCAACTCTACTCGCCTGCTTCTCCTATGGACGCTGACACATCGCCCATGTCTCCTGTTATATCAACTGGACTTGCCGCAACGGGCAGACTGGTGCACGGAGCCCCAGCACATTCGACCCCTACGTCTCCTGTCATCTCGACCCATTATCATCGGGGACACTTCCGTCCGCACGGGAAGCCTCCTCCTTCAGCCTTTACAGCCAGTCAAACAACGCCTATGGACGTTAGCAATCTACAGGCCACCTCCATCAAGACCAGTGCAAAAATTTCAAAGGGGGGAAAAGTGTTGTGGACCCACCGACCATTTAAAGTGAGGCTGCACAACTACGCACGTCGTCTATATGTGGCGCTGTCTGCCAGTCATGCAGCAGCCGTGCCACCTAAGCGGCCAGCCAGCCAGTGGCCGGTAGATTTCGACTCAGTGCTCATTTGAATGTTAACGTGTTCACATGTCTTGCTTTGTCAACTTGCTCGGTGACTTGCATGTGTTGTGTCGTTTTGAAATATGTGTTCAACTTGACGTTATAACACTCATATTACATTAACCCACAATCATAGTTTTATGATGAAGCAATGAGGTTGCTGATAAAATTGTGTGCAAGGTAAATGTAGTTGAGAATGTTTTTCTGCTTCTTTCATGAATGTTCTTTCAGAATTTTGAAGGGTCTCTCGTACTACTACTTAAAGACTCCTCTCCAGCATGCTTGCAATGTCATGCTAGAAAAATGTATTTTCTTTTTATTGTATCTCTAATCCCACTGGTATGTCCTACTGGAATTTGCTCATTAAAAACTACAGCAAAAAATTAGGAATATATATGCCTATTTGCAACAAGCCACCTTATGGGCATGGTGGAGGTACTGTTGCTTCACCCTTTCCTATTCCAGTAGCAAGTGGTGTGAAGGAAGAATGATTGTTGATAAGCCTCCGTGTTACTTCAAATCTCTGTAATTTTACCTTCTGGTCTTTTTACAAAATATATGCAGGAGGAAGTAATATGCTAGTTTATTCATCTACAAAGATCCCCTCCAAATTTTAACAATAAACCACATAGTCATGCACAACATCTTCCATGTTTAGCATTTGCCACTGCAGTTGGATGAGCACTCCTTGGTTTCGCACTTTCTAAGCCAACCTATTATGAAACATGCTGTTTTACTTTTGATCGTCTGTTGCCACCATCAGTCCTACCTCGTAAGGATCCCTGACCAAAGAGTGGTACTCTGGTACTGTAGGAAAAACTACCACAGTCATGGGTGGACAACGCTTCCTGGGGACTCTTCCAATGAATCTGTCTGCATCTGCCTCTCCTACAGTTAGTTTATGTGATCATTTCACTATAAATTTCATCATATGCACACTTCCAGATATTTAATGGATGTGAGCTTTATCAGGGATTGTTCAGCAATTATGTAATCTAACACATGATGTGTTTTATTTGCTATGATTCTGCAAACCAGTCACAAAGCTGGTCAAATATTCCATATGCTCGTATTTTATGGAAGGCGTGAGCACAGATACTAAAAGGAATCTTAAGTTTCAGTTACAGAAAAAATTACACAAATTAAAGGCTGTCAATTCAACTAAATACCTTGGGATCACAATTATGAACAACTAAATCTGGAATACTCACATAACTAATCTTGTGGGGAAAGCAAACAAGAGACTGTTTTTCACTGGAAGAACACTTAGAACATGCAAGAAAGACTGCCTACAAGTACTGTTGCACAGTATGGGATCCTTACCATACAAGGTTGACGGAGGACTTTTTAAAAAGTTCAAAGACGGGCAGCCCATTTTGTATTATTATGAAACAGGGGAAAGAGTGTCGTGGATATATGTGAGTTGGGGTGGTACTTATTAAAACAAAGGTTTTCTTCATTGTGGTGAGATCTTTTCAAGACATTTCAATCACCAACTTTCTCCTCTGAATACGAAAATATTTTGTTGATGATCAAGTACATATTTGTAATAAAATAAGAGAACTCACTGGATGGAAATATTTAAGTGTTCATTTTTCCTGTAAAATGTTCGAGAGTCAAATTGTACAGAAATTGTGTGAAACTGTGTAGGGAAGCAGCCTACTCACGCCGTATAAAATTCACAACAGTCTTTCCATTGTGTGCCAGCCAGTCCGCTGTAACAAGCTCTGACGTCATAAATGTTGCGCAATACTTTAAAAATCAAGTAAATAACCTGAAACGTTGCTAGCATGTCAGGAGTAATACTAAACCAATGTGTGTTGAATATCAGTTCAATAGCTTTAACTATTTCCGAAATTTGGATGTTTTTCTGTAAAAATAATTGGCGCAACAGAAAAGAGCTAGAATCTTAAAAATTTATATTTAGATTCCTTTTGCATAACAATTTAGTAGAAACAGTATTCTGGATCTCACAAATTAAAATTTTTGTTGAAATTCATGATTTTCTGGTTTTTGTCTTAAAAATTAAGGAAGCAAGATTGATTAAGTAGGTGAATAAATAAAGCTTGGATGTTTAAATTTAAGTAGAAGGGAGATCCACTATAATCATAAAGATGTGAGAAGTTTCAACTGAATAACTATAAAACTATAGCGATAGCGTATCTCCAAAGGGCAAGTTCAGAGCTCGTCTACTGCGTGTAGTGTAATTAAATTAATTCTCTTGCCCAAAATATTTGACTAAGCCACGTCAGACTTTTATTATGATTACTTACCTGTGTGCTGATTGCACATTTAAATTGAGAGCTTCAGTGGCTATCAGCAAAGGAAGCAATGATTTATTTGATAACTTGAAGTGGTGCATTACTAGCCCAGCGGCTAGTCGGGAGAGCGGATTTAATCAGGCGTTCCTTTATGCGTCCACACCGCGGCTTTATATAGAAGAATGCTGCGCGAGAAAGAAAGGCCCCAGTTCTCTCCAGACGCTGATTAGCGCACCATCTGTGACGGGAGTCGCGTCGCGTCGGTATCATTGCTATAAACAGCCTCGGATGCAGTAATAAGTTACTCGGGATACGCGTAACCATGAAATCATTTTCGAGTGAAGTGTTAATTCTGGGATGACTTTAATGATCTAGCTTTAGTTTGCGTATGTCGTATTTCCACGTGCCGCCGCGGGACAGACATTCTACCATTATTTACCGTGTCGTTTGATGAACATTATCATCAAATTATGGTGAGCATTCACTTAAACATTTAATTTGAACATTTATAGTTGCATCAGCGCATTAGAGTCTGAACTGCTCTGGTAGTTGGATTGTGTGGATTCTTGTTGGTCTGTGACTTTCAGAGTATAGTAAACATTTTAGAGAGAATCGTTTTTGATTTTGAATCCCAGACAATCTCCTAATTCCTCAGATATTTCTCAGATGAAGTGGGCACGAGGAATTCTAATTATAGACTTTAAGTTTTGCTAATCACTTTCTGGTTGCCAATATTGTAGTTAGAGAGTCAGTGTTGAGAACGGCAAACAACAGCACTAAATAGATCATAGGAACATTTTATTAAACAATTAATTCCACCCGCCGCCCCACAACTGGTTTGATGAACCCTCTGCCATACTTATCGAATTCCTTGACCACAGAAAAACAATTAACCATGACATGTACTGTGAGACACTTCACAGTCTATGAAGTCCATCATGAGGAAACAACCTGGACTGCCCACAGAGAGAATGATTCTGTTTTGTTTTAGGGTGCAAAAACAACCAAAGTCATATGTGCACACGTCAGAAGCATAGAATACGAAGACAAAAAAGGAGTCAAAAGCGACTACATGAAGGAAAGACAACCAAAAACAGGGACTTTCTCTTGGATAAAGGTCCATAAAATACACCATAGAGACAAGAGGTCCTGAACTAAGGATTAAATGTCCATCATATGGCTACATCACACAAAAAGTAAAACGCAGTTGACAGGAGGAGTGCCCCACTAAGTTTCGGGTGTGCAGCTGCAAGAAATCTTCTTCTTCTTCTTCTAATATTTCGGCTGTATAACGTTGAGACATCTTCAGAGTGAGCCGCAAGACTGCCTGTCCAGTGCTAGCTTCGTCCCTTTATACTGTTGTACCGCGCGACTGCGCATGCGGCCACAGATGCAAATGCGCCAGAGATGTTGGTGGGCGGCAGAGACGTGCATCTTGCGTGAGTTGTATCTATGACTCCGCAGTTGATCTTGTGTTGGCATATCGATATATCATTGTGAGCTGCACTGTGATGACGTCTTTGAGAGTTTATTACAGCAAGTGTCGGATTCCGTGATTTATCAAGATTGAAACCACTATCTCTATTAATTAAATTCGTCGTCAAGCGAATTTCAATTGCCTCCTTCACTATCGAGTCCCAAAAGGATGATATAGTTGTCAAAATTTCGACGTTGTCATACAACATACTGTGACCATTGGCAACTACATCATCCTTTTGGGACTCAGTAGTGAAGGAGGCAATTGAAAGTGGCCTCCCCCCTCCCCCCCCCCCCCCAATATTCAAACATGCACTTCTCACCGCTCTCTCCCCCTTCCTCATCCTTTACACGTTTTGGAAATATCTTTGATGTGCAGCAACATGTACGTAGCGTATTTTCGTATTACGAAAATATACACTGGAATTCCACCACAACACCGCATGTTACTTTCCGAATCACTCAAATCGAGATTTCGATGCACTTTTGTAAGCAGTTCGTAGCTCATGTCATGTGACCTCGCCAGCCGATGACAGCAGATATTAAGAGCATAAGACACGTGATGTAGTCAGCCAACAGCAACATCACTGTTAAGTAACACAAACACACCAACAGGGAAAGTTAATAGTTTAAATTAATATACATAGTGTCGCTACAAGAAAAGCAAAGCATTCACATATAATATTGGTCTCAAGCTGCAAGAGAAGCTAAGCTATCGCATATACTGTTGATCTTTTTAGTGCTTTTTACACTCGAAGATATTGTCACACAAATGTGCCAGTAAAATTTTTAATAATAACATAAATGTCTGATCTTCAGGGTTCGAAATTCTTCTAAATGGCTCATCATCAAAATGTTGATTTTTAAATCTAAATGGCTCGTCATCAAAGAGTTGAGTTTTAAATGAGAGTCAAACGCTCTGTGAAATAATAAATTCATGGTACATTCTTGCACATAGTTCAACTTACGTAAAAGGATATTAACTTTGAAAGTAACGCTTTTCAAACAACTATTCGCAATATTTTCCTGTGAACTGTTAGAAATAGGTTCGTTTCAGCTATTCCCAGTCAGCGCAGATAACAGGCGACACCACGCTTGGGTAGCTATCATGACGCAGGGAGCCCGTATGTACATACGTGTAAAACATTGAAAGAACATACATTATGTCATAAAAGAAACAAGACATCAAAGGATACTGCAAGAGCATCGGACTTTCATGAACAATATTAAAATGTGCACATTTAAAGTGCATACTTAAAGTACTCATTCGTATGTCCGGATTCCCAATGAAGTAGACCTCGACCTGATATTAAGCTTTTCAGTGTGGTTTTCAGGATGTAAATTTTCTTGGATCACCAGTGCTGTATTATATCATGTTTGGTTCTTTATTAAGGCATAATGCAATATGTGCTAGAAAATGAAAACGTGCACTTGAAATGCAGCGAACAGTTGTAACTAGTCAGTACTCTGGAATTAAACATTTCGTTTGAAATGCATTGACTGCCTCTGCGGAAAAGGTTAATAAAAGTCAAATTTCTTTAGCAAACAGACAAAAATAGCTTGATTGTTCCGCAAGGCGATTAATGCTTGACTGTCAGAAAGGTGGAAATAAAATAAATTCTGAAACTAATGACATATTTCAGCCTTCCGTAATTATTTGAATGTGTTTTCTACTTGATAGCTCCCGGCCACAGATATCCGTTTTGTTTTCATTTGATGTGAGAGTAAACTGCGGCGACTATCAACTCTACGAGTGCGATATCTCTGCCATAGCAGGCTCTCTGACCCATGTGGACTTATTGTGCGCCGCCATATTTCTTATTATTCTGTTGTGTGCTGCCGACTGTATAAGACATTGTAAATATTCTCGCATAATAAAGTTGTATTAATGCGTGTTGTTGTGTTATTTTATGATCGCCACTGCTCCGCACATCAGGAATAGCCACATTGGTGACCTTGATCTGTTTTAGTTCAACTCATGAGTGCTATTAACAGTGTTTTGTATTGTGCTACGAACAATGTTTCAACAACCGTTCAGTCCCTGTGATGCGAATTCTCAGACGCAGTTTTTCAAAGCGGAAAACGAGTCCATTCCGGAAATCAAGCCGCAGTTTCAGTGCCAAAGTGAAATCCGCTGTCAACTGGATTTTTACCTACGTGGCCCCGAGATAAACTCAATGGTTTCCGCTTGGCCGCCGCAGCATGTTCCCGCGCCTACGGCTGCCTCACGACCGTCGGACTGCATTCTGCTTATCGACGCCCCAGCACCTACCATCCCTGCTCATCTGCTGCACCCACACATGCCGCCTGCTCCACAGCCGCAGACTACGCAACTCTCCACGGACATCTTACAACCACTCAGGTATGATGCATCCGTGTCTCCCACGCCGCGGCGCCATCCCGGCTCCTGTTCGTCTTCCGCACGTTTTCCTGACAGCTCCATCCGTCTCTGCCGCGTCGGTTTCAACCCGTTACACTCCTGAACCCGTTGTTAACAACTCTGGCATGCCTACCGCCCGCGGCGGCACTGGCCGCCTCACCCGCGCCGGTCCACAACGTTTTATCAACTTCGGCGCCGGGTTTTTTCGCTTGGCAAACACCGGTCGCGTGCTCACCAGTCCGAACTGCACCTGTTTCCACGGTATCGTCGAGTCTTCCGCACCCAACCGTGCCCCCACCAGCCGGGGCCCCAGCAACTGTACCTGGCTACACCATGCAACCGAACTCACATGTCAAAACTGAACTCTCTTCTTGCACTCCTGCTGCTTGTAAATCGTGTGGTTTTTGTCCCTAATAACCAGATTAGTATAGTACTGTGTGCCTGTCTCCTGGTGCCCACAATCCCGATTTGGCACTACTCTACACGGCTACACCGTCTGCAACTCCAAGTAGTGTATTCGCTGCACCGACCGTTCCTCAGTACCTCGTGCCTAGCAGATACCCAAAACTGCCATCCCTACAAATGGAAAACGCCAAAACATGGTTGGCGTTAGTGGATAAAATGTTGGACATTCATGGCATGCTACACGACGGAGCCCGATATGTGTGCCTTTTTAGTCACCTGCACGATCACACAGATCTTATTAGTGACCTGCTGCTTTCGCCTCACATGCAGGATAAATACGAATTTGCCAAAGCTTGTATCATTGAACGCTTATCCCGTGCCCCTGCTGAGTCTGTCCAATGCATCACCCATGAGGAACACATTGACAGCCGTACCCCATCACAGCTGTGGCGCCACTTACGCGCCCTTGTGGACACAGACTTTCTACCAGACGTCGCACTTTGGAGAATTTGGCTGCTTAAACTTCCTTTTGAGCAGTTACTGTCCCATGTCTCTGAGCGCCTCAAAGCACACCTGCACATTGCTAACCATGCCTATAGCATCATTCGACACCGGTACCTCCAGCATTCGAAGCTGGCATCTGCCGCCCCCACGCATTATGCAGTAACAGAAGCCAAGCCTGGCCGCGACAGGACACGCGCCACCATGTCAGCGCAAGCAACGGCCCCACCACCCTGTGGTCACCCGACTGCACCACCTACTTTTACGTTGCCGCCCCAAAGGCCACCGGAGACGACCGAGCGAACACCTGAGTACACTGCGTCCGCGCAGCTGGCCGTCTCACCACCCAGCCATGCTCCTGCACCACAATGTGGCTCTCCTTATTTCTGGTTCCACACTAAATTTGGTGATGCGGCTCACAACTGCAAGCCCCCGTGTGCTTTCCCAAATGCTTATGGCGTGCACATCTAGGCGCCAAATCGCGCCACGCTGCCTCACAGCGCCTACCGGCATCTCGTCCAACGCCTGCTACACTGTCTTCCGCTTCGCGCCTCTTCGTCAAGGACACCAACACCGAACTTCGTTTTCTAGTGGACACTGGAGCCGACATTAGTGTTATCCCATCCTCTGTTGCCCCTAACATAGATCCCTTATGTGTACCGCCACTGACAGCTGCTAACAATTCCCCGATTCCGGTGCTAGGTTCCTCACATCTCCTGCTTAAATTTGCCCCAGATCAGGTTTTTTCCTGGACATTTTGCGTTGCGGAAGTTGATGCACCTGTACTGGGCCTCGATTTTCTTCATCACTATGCCCTCTCCTGTAATCTGCAAGCCGGCTGTCTGACTCACGTCTCCAGTTCGAGTGTTCCTGGTGCGTCACAACATCCCCCCCCCCTCATCCCAAAGTTCCTACTGACTGTTCACACTCTGCCCTTTCAGAGTGTATGTCACTTGCTGCAAACCTTTCTTCTGCTCTCACAGATTCCTTGTGCGAGCGTTCAGGTGTCGATGCATTGCGCACTCAGAATGCCGACCTGCGTGTTCGCATTGACAAAGTCCATGCACAACTGTTGCAGACACAAGAGCAGCTTCTACAACTCCACACAACCACTCTTGCAATCATGGACAAGCCTCCGCAGCCTGGTCATTGTGCCGCAGCTGTGATCCCATTAACGGTTCGGCCTGCCTCTGTCCCTACCCGCCCTGCCCCTACGCCCCCTACCCCTACCCCCCTGCCCCTACCCCCCTGCCACTACCCCCTCTGCTTCTCCCACTTTTAACTGAAGGATCCCCTGTGCGGCATAAGGCACGCTGCCTAAACACGCAGAAACTTCGCCGTGCTAAAGACATTGTTAAAGATCTTTTGGATTCCAACATTCTCCGTCAACCTGATAGTAACTGGTTGTCACCAATCCATCTCGTGCCGAAGAAGGACGGTACTTTCCGCCTCTGTGGTGACTACCGTACTCTTAACGCATGCACTACCATTGATAACTACCTTATCCCCCACATTCAAGATTTCACCCAGATGTTGCATGGTTCCCAGATCTTCTCCATTCTCGATTGTAGCAAAGCATACCATCAGATTCCCATGTTCCCCGACGACATCCCCAAGACAGCCATAATCACACTATTTGGCCTCTTTGAGTACTGTTCCATGCCATGTGGTCTCAAAAACGCCGCACAGACATGGCAACGCTTCATTGATGCTCTGTTGTTTGACCTCCCTTTCGCTTATGCCTACTTAGACGATATTCTGATCTTCTGTCCCTTACCTGAGGAACACCCTCTCCATCGTTCCAGAGTGCTTGCACTGCTTGCTGCTAGTGGAGTGGAGATCAACCACGAGAAGTCTCAGCTTAGCAGTCCTGAGGTCATCTTCTTGGGTCACACAGTCACGGCTGAGGGTGTCTGCCCTACCTCCTCTTGGGTTGAAGTCATACTTAGCCTCCCTTCCCCAGAGGACTTCGTTGAACTTGGCCGTTTTCTAGGCATTGTGAACTTCTACAGGCGCCACCTGCCCCATGCTGCATCTATCCAGATCCCTCTGACCGATGCTCTGGCGGGTAAGGACACTAAAGGCAAACGCAAACTCGTTTGGACACTGGAGATGAGCGATTCATTCAAAAATCTCAAAACTGCCCTCTCTAAAGCTGTCACACTCGCTCACCCCACTCCCGACGCACCAATTTCTATTACCGCTGATGCGAGCGACACTGCAATTGGTGCTGTCCTTCAGCAACATGTATCGGATACCCCACAACCCCTCCGTTTCTTCTCCAAGAAATTAACCAAATCCCAGGCCAAATGGTCCTCTTTCAACCGTGAACTCCTCGCCCTGTACGAGGCAGTCAAATATTTCAGAGCCGATGTCGAGGGTCGCCCATTCATGATTTATACAGATCACAGACCCTTGGCAGATGCAATCCGTAACCCCTCACGCGATCTCCCCCCACAATGCTTCCGCCATATGGATTTCACATCCCAATATTCCACTGATGCACAATATATCCGAGGCACTGACTACCTGTCTCGCGTCAACATCATTACTGCCCCACTTGAGCTTACCGACCTGGCCCGCCGGCAAACCGAAGACCCCGATATTCGTGCCTTGCAAGAAGACACAACCTCTTCCCTCAAACTGGAACAACGTGCATTCCCCGGCACCACAGAACTAGTCTGGTGCAATGTTTCCACTGGTAGCCCCGCCACTCTGTTTTTGATGCACTCCACAACCTAGCTCACCCAGGCATCAAAGCGTCCACCAGATTGGTCACGGAAAGGTATGTCTGGCCTGGTGTTAAACATGATTGTAGGATGTGGGCTCGCGCCTGCATACCATGTCAGAGAGCTAAAGTGGGCCGCCATGCACTTCCTCCGCCAGGCACTTTTGACATACCTAAAGGACATCTGTGACATGCCCATATTGATATTGTAGGTCCCCTGCCTCCCTCCAAGGGCTTTCGATATATCCTGTCCGTTATTGATAGGGTCACTACATGGGTCGAGGCAGTCCCTTTGGAAGATATTTCGGCTGAGTCTGTGGCTAGGGCCTTCATTGCCACTTGGATTTCCCGATTTGGAAGCCCTTCCTCACTGACCACCAACCAAGGTAGGCAATTTGAATCACAGCTGTTCGCCTCCCTCTGTTCATACTGTGGCATCGCAAAGCTTCACACAACCGCTTATCACCCCCAGGCCAATGGACTTGTGGAGCGCTGGCACCACACGCTTAAAGCCGCACTTATGTGCCACGGAGGCCAGTGGTCTTAATCTCTCACCTGGGTTTTGCTAGGCCTCTACACCGCATACAAAGAGGACTTGCAAGCCTCCCTCGCCGAGATCCTTTATGGGGAGCCTCTGGTTTTACCAGCCGAATTCGTCGAGGATACGCCGCTACCAAGCTCTT
Organism: Schistocerca gregaria; assembly: GCF_023897955.1. Taxonomy (NCBI): domain Eukaryota; kingdom Metazoa; phylum Arthropoda; class Insecta; order Orthoptera; family Acrididae; genus Schistocerca; species Schistocerca gregaria. The sequence goes on from NC_064931.1 coordinate 831,169,353, forward strand.
CCGAGCTCCCAGCACTCGTCGAGAGCGTCTGAGGGCACATCACGTTCATCAAACCTCCCTTGCAATCTGCCCACTGTAAGCCTCATGTGTTCGTGCATATGGAACTGGTCACATGTGAATTTATCATGTTACGGGACGACACAGTACGGACAACCCTGCAGCCTCCCTACACTGGTCCGTTTAAAGTCCTGTCCAAAGGCCCTTCCACATTGTCGATACTTGACAACGGCAAAACAGTAACTGTTTCACTCCACCGGGTGAAACCTGCGTGGACTTTGTAGGAGCACTCTGCAAGTGACCCCGATGTACATGACGCTTGCCCTCCTTCCCAGGAATCCCATCATGACTTGGATGGGCCCACATCCCCTCCCCCCCTTCCTCCCCCCCCTTGCAGCCTACATCACGTGCCGAACGACCCATGGTTCCACCCTGTTGGCACAGGGATTATGTCCTAGCTTCAGTCGAGCTTGCTACACCTACCCCCAAGTGTTGTGCGTGTGATTTCACCATGGACAAGTGCTTTTGTGACCATCAAGTGTCCCAGCCCCACCGGGCTGGCACAGGACATGGTGCACCACATTGCTCCTCACGGTAAGGGGGGGAGGGGGGGGCTCTGTGGCCACTGTCGACTCGACGAGTGAGATATCTCCGCCATAGCAGACTCTCTGACCCATGTGGACTTATTGTGCGCCGCCATATTGCTTATTATGCTGTTGTGTGCTGCCGACTGTATAAGACGTTGTAAATATTCTCGCATAATAAAGTTGTATTAATGCATGTTGGTGTGTTATTTTATGATAGCCGCTGCTCCGCACATCAGGAATAACCACAAAACGAAGGGACGAAGGGGAAACAGCAAAATCACTAATTGTGAACACGAGTCACATGGAGACTACCCATTATAACTCAGACTGCTCTGCGCATCGGCCCCTGATCTACGACATCTGCGAACCGGGTCAATACTAAAAAAAATTGAATTTTCAAAATATGTTCATCTTGTAGCGCACATCTTTCTGAAAAGCCTGAAACATAAAACATATGTATTCGAGGAAATGTAAAACATATTATTTGGTCTAAGTATGTCAAAGTGCAGTGCCACACCTCTTCATAAAGCATTTTTCTATCGCACAACCAAACTATATTCAGGAGAGTGGAAATTGAAACGTCCTGTGGTGCCTCTCCTGCTTCCATCGCCTGGTTTGACTGCCTGCCCACAAAAAAACACACTCGCAATTAACAGCGGATGGGATTACTTGTAATCGAGAGCCTATTAGTTAATAACTTGCTGTTTTGTGTGACATGTAATTAAATATAGGATATATAAAAACAATACTGACAAGAGATAAGGAAGAAATTACATATTTCTTCAAACCTTAGCTCCTAGCATTTTTTTCTCTCTAATCTTGCTATAGCTTTACATGGTGTGCTTTCCCTTCTGCGAAAGAATCTATAACCTCATCAAAGTTAGTCAAACGTTTTGCTACATGAAAAATCGAAATGTCGTTATGTAATACTGAAACAGCTGTTAATACAATAATACCCAAGACTGTGTGGTTTCTCGATCTGATTACGTCTATTTTGTCACTGTCTGCTAGATAAAACAAAATAGGCCTTTCTAATATGACAACAGTTTTGTAACACACCATATAAACGAGACTGTTTTGGCACAAAAGGCCAGTTTTATAACACGACAGAATATAATCCACGAAGTACCACTATCAAATGCCTATTAGGCCTGCTACATACAAGCAAAAATATTTATGTTAGGAAATAGTTTCACATTGCATTCATACGCACCAACCTCTCAAGCATGAGATCGAAAAGTGGTATTCCGAAATTTTTATATAAATTTGGAATCGTTTATTTTTCCATAATTTGTGCGATGTCCCCGTTTCTTCTCCTTCCCCGTTCTAACAAACAATCTTGTCATCATCAATTACGTAGCTATTCCTGCCACTGTCACAATCTGTTCACCGATTAACTTCACTAGTCCTGCCAGAATCACAGGTTTAGTTATCCCACGATTATTTTCCGGTTAGGCGTTATTAAGTGTTCGAACAACACGTTTTCCGCGTTACTTCCAGAATAGAACTTACGCGGCTGCTAGCCAGGGACTATACTACTGGTGATTACTAGTGTAGCAATCTGGCCAAAAATTTTCTGTCAAAATTTCATTTTCTTGGATACACCGAGAAGATAATACGTAATATTTCTTACCTGTTATTCCTGTCATTCGTTTATTTCCATTCTGGTAGTCTGAATCTGTGGATTTCGCTAGTAATTATAACAATGCTGATCATTTGCAAACCCAATCAACCACATAATCAGACAGTGATTGGCATTCATCCGTTCTGCTTTACTCCCTCAGCTCGTATAGCCCCGTCCCCCTTTGTCTGCGTAAAGTTTATTTCTAGATGCGACGAGGATTCTCCTGACAGAGACATCACGTACACTATGCATGCATTCAAAAGTCAACTTATGATTCATTCAAAAATCAACTTTAAATGTATTCAAAAATGTTCCAAAACCAACAGGGATGGGTTTCAAAATCATCTGAATAATCGATAGACAAACGTGTGCTGGATGTTAGGTGCTTTGTGAAACAAGTTTTTTCCGTCAAGAATATGAATTTGGCGCCCCCCTTTTCCCGGTAGCATCTAGCTGCTTGCTGCGAGTGCTTCCACAGCCAACAGCCACATTCCTGTAGCCAGAAACGGGAGAATCTACTACTCAAAGGTGATCCAACTGCACATGCGCACGATCCCGCGCTTAACTGCTAAAAGGAGGAGGTTAGTGTTTAACGTCCCGTCGACAACGTGGTCATTAGGGACGGAGCGCAAGCTTCCGTCAGGGAAGGATGGGGAAGGAAATCGGCCGTGCCCTTTCAAAGGAACCATCCCGGCATTTGACTGAAACGATTTACGGAGATCACGGAAAACCTAAATCGGGATGGCTCAAGACGGGATTGAACCGTCGTCCTCCCGAATGCGAGTCCAGTGTGCTAACGACTGTGCCACCTCCCTCGGTAACTGCTAAAAGAAATCGATTGTAAACAGTTGCGACTTCACGCACATTGGAGGTAATTTGTTGTTATGAAGCACTGCATAGTCTTTCTTTGACAGATTTTCAATTGGCAGACGCTTGCATGAGCAGTGTGTGTCGTTCTTGTATATGATGCATTTCCTTTACAATTTAAGTTATTTTCTTTTTTTCTCTCATTTATGTTTTATTGTTGAAGTATTATTCTGCAGTAGCGGGATACAGTAATATCCTTTTTTAGAGTATCGGTTCTTACCAGTCAAAATTACAAAAATTTAACTGAAAACTAAAACAATGAAAAATTCCCGGAATTCTAAAAATATCCCGGGTTTTTCCCCGTTTTCTCCCGGATGAAAAAATGCCCGGGTTTCTCCCGGTTGTCCCGGATCGTATACACCCTGTTCATTTATGCAAGATGGATTTGCCGCCCCCAAAAATCTGCCGTCCTGGGTGATGGCACGGTTCGCCCCTCCCACCCCCTCCCGCATGAAGCATCGGGCTGCCACAGAGAAGCTGTACTGAAATTCAAGTCCTTAAAATCGAATGTCAATGTATTTAGTCAGATTTCCAAAGAAAAACTGACACAAATGAAAGAAAATCGAGCTTGTTTACTAAGAATCATATCTCCCCTCCGTTATTTAGCAGTGCAGGGGCTTGCAATACGTGCGCGTACTGATGAAACAAGTAACTTTGACACTTTATTACGACTGCGATGTGAAGATAACGAGCTACTTTTGATATGGCTACAGCGCGAAACTTACAAATGGACATCCCATGATGTGCAAAACGAAATTTTGGCCATTTTAAGTCCTACACTTCTTAGAAAATTATTGGCGGATATCAAGAGTGCAGAGTATTTTGCAATAATAGCAGACGAAACAAGAGACATAGCCACCAAAGAGCAATTCAGTATCTGTGTAAGATTTGTAGATGCTTCGCTAGAGATAGAAGAATATTTTTTACGGCTATACTCAATACAAAGTACCACAGCGAAGGCTCTGTTTCATATTATTATAGACTTTTGAAGACGATTTGATTTGCCTACATCCGATTGTAGGGGCCAATGCTTTGACGGTTCATGGCCGGATTATATAATGGTGTCCAGGCAAAGTTTATGGAAATGGAGAAGAGAGCTATGTTTGTGCACTGCCTTGCACACTGTTTAAATCTACCGTGCTACAAGACACTGTCAAATCAGTTCCAGAATGTCGAAATGCATTGAATGCTATGAAGGACTTAATACATTTTGTGAGAGATTCACCTAAAAGTTTAGATCTTTTTGGTCACCCGAAGGCAGATGCCTCTACAAATATAAAACCACTCTGTCCTGGGCTGTAAGATACTTGACAATGTCTCCAGTACTGTCCAACTATACAGAACTTAACGAATTTTTTTCTAAATGTTTCTAGAAATGACAATTCACACACTGGGACAAAAGCAAACGGCTTTTTGACTAATATGCAGACATATGATTTCTTTTTCATGTTACCACTTTTAGTAAAACTGATTGGTCACATTGATACCGTAAACATAGCACTACAGAGTAAATTTCTACACTTAGAGGCGGTCAGTAAGATGATTTACACTCTTGTAACTTCTATTAAATTTATGAGAAACAATTTTGAATCATTCTTGGGTGAAGTAACTTCAAAATGTCAAGGTACGGATATTGATCCCCCAAAATTACCCCGCAGGAGGAAAGTCCCTAAGAAATACGACTCCATCAATTCATCTGTAGACACATTCACTGAAGTATGTGACAAATATAGAAGATTGTATTATGAAACAATGGATCCATCCATCAACTTATTGGAATCACGGTTCAAAACTCAATCATTCATGTTTGTAAATCAAATTGAACAATTTCTTCTTGGTGATAACAAACACTCATTCGATATTTTATCTTTCTACGAATTAGATATAGACAAACAACGCTTCCTTCTCCACTGGAGCATGTTTCATGAGATTATCCAGAGTAGTGATTCTGTGAATATTAGTTCGATGGATGACATAGTGAAATACCTAAAACAGAAAACCACCTGTTTGACCTACTGGCTGAACTAGCGAAATTCATACGTGTAGTGCTGATGATTCCGGTAACGTCCTCCACCGCTGAACGATCGTTTTCTTGTCTGCGGAGGGTGAAAACGCATCTTCGTTCTATAATGATGCAGGATCGTCTTAATGCCATCGCCCTTCTCAACGCCCATAGAGATGAATCGATGAAGCTCGACCTTGACGCCACATATGACGAGTTCATATGCAGGAATGATCTGAGGGGAGTAATTTTGCCATCAAAAGTTAAGGTATGTTTCTTCAACTTTATTCGTGTATTTGTTTTGTACCACTACTGATCTATACTCCGACTGAAATGACGTTGTGATTGACATCTCAGAGAGTCGAGGGGTAGGTGCTAGTCGCCAGCCAATCGTAGTTTGCATGATTTTCAGCTGTTTGCATTTCTCATTATCCTCACAATCTTTGGTTTTTGGAAGTTGTTATGCTGTGAGGGGAATTTCCCAAGAATATGATGTCATAGCTCAAAAGGGAAAGTATGCGTGCAAAACACACCTGTCTCCTTCAGCACTTGTGTTGTTCCATATAATTCTCATGCATAGGTCATTTTAGATAGCTTAGAATTTAAGAATCTGATGTGGGAATTCAATTTCTTGTAAGTAAACAAAGCAATTTTGTTTCAGTGACAATTTTTTGGCTTTCCAAAGAAATATTTGGTTTTAATGGATTTTTAATTTTGCTGCGTGTGGAGCTGTACAGTAGCGGTTTTTTCTTTTCTTTTCTTTAACGGTTAATCAGTAGCTTATTCCTCACAAACCACTCTGAAATCTTTTCATTTGTGACTTCAGCATACAACCTAAGAGACTTTCTATTTCCACTTTCAATCAATACACTGGTGTCATCTGGAAATAGGACTGGTTTGGAGTGTCGAACATGTACAGGGTGGCGCACGAAATGTGTTACCATTTCGTTCTTGAATATAAACTTTATTGTCAATACAATCTGAAAGGAACATATACTATAGTGAAGAGGCTTCCAGAGAGATTTGTTCTAACTCAGCACATGCTCAATATGTTCCACCATTTCGTTTCCTAACTTCCTTCAAACGAAGACTGAAGTTAGTGATTACCCTACGACACATGTCTTCCGTAAGTTCACTGCAAGCTTCAAGAATAACTCTTCTAAGCTCCATTAAATCACATGGACGTTTCGGGAAAATTTTTTCGTTTAGGTACGTCCAAAGAAGAAAGTCACATTGATTGAGGTCTGGACTATTGGGGGGCCAATTTTGTCCGTCATTGAAGCGATCTGGAAACCTGAGTGCAATGATCCGCATGTCGAAATGCTCGTGTAAAAACTCCAACACAGTGTTTGCAGTATGTGGCCTTGCTCCGTCTTGCATGAACCACTGTTTGTTGAATGGGCAAGGCAGTAGCAAGAAGCTGTGGAATGAAGCTATTGCGAAGCATGCTCAAATAACGCTCGCTGTTCACAGTTTCTTCAAAGAAAAATGGTCCAATAAGTCCGTGACTGGAAATTGCTGCCCACGCTGTAATCCTCAGAGCATAATGTTGTCGTTCATGAAGCACTTGTGGGTTTTCAGTGGCCCAAAAAGCATACAGTTTGTTTGTTAACCACACCGTCCAAATGAAAATGCGCCTCATCTGAGGACCAAACGTTGTAGAGAGTTTCTTCCCTATCCTCCGCCCACTGAGCGAACAGTAGTCTCTGCTGCTTGCGTTCTTCAGTGAACTTCATCTTGTATAGGTATATGGACGTCACTTTTAAGAATGCATTGAACGGAGCCTCTGGGTATTCCCAGTTGCACTGCTGCCTTTCTACACGATTTCTCGGGACTTTTCTTACAGCAACTCGTACCGCTTCAATATTCTCCGGCGAACAAACAGGCTTAGGCCGAGGTCGCTCCGCTTCCAATACTGTTCCTTCCTGTAAAAATTTGTCGTAAAACCTGTGGATGGTCTTTTTTGCAAGGGACCCATCGTGTGTTACACTGTTGTGAAAAACGCCTCTGCGTCACAACAAGGCTTTTCGTTTCATGAAGAAGTAACACAATTGCCGATCGTTGCTGTATCGTCAGTCTTCTATTGTCAGCCTTTGCTGCTTACTAGTCTCCTAGCGGCACTATCGTAAATTACACGCCATTTCGTAACTCATTTGCTTTTCCAAGCTCTGCTGGTACTGCTGTATAGATCCCAGCGGGATATATAACATACGTCGTAAATTGTGAAAGAAACAATTGGTAACACATTTCGTGCGCCACCCTGTAGATGGAAACGCAAAGTTATCTGTCAAATGTAGTACCTAATAAAATGATTCTTGCACCCCCACCCCCTCCCCCCAACCCAAAAGAAAAAAGAAATAAATAAGGAAATAAATGTTTTCAAGTCGGCGTCTCTCCAATAGTGTATATGTTGTAATGGATGCCATCAAACAATTTCAGGACAGTAGAAATTAAAATGTCCTATAGTGCCTCTCTTGCTCCCAGTCGGCAGGTTTGACATCCTGCCAATTCTTTTTTTATTAAAAAAAAAAGAACCTCGCAGTTAATACTTGATAGGATTATTTGTAACCAGGAGAACAAGAACTCTTCAGAAAATCTGGACTCTTCATTGCCTATTAGCTAAAAACTTGATCTTCTGTGTGACATATAATTAAATATAGGATACCTAAAACCAGTAAAGACAAGAGACGGACAAGACAGTACACATTTCTTCAACGATTAGGTCCTAGCGATTTTTCTCCCTATCTTGCTACTGCTTTACATGGTGTGCTTTACTTTCTCCAAAAGAACTATTACCTTATCAACGTTCGTCAAACGTTTTGCTACATGAAAAATTGAAATGTCGTTGTCTAATACTGAAAAAGCTGTTAATACAAATAGTACCCAGACTGGTGTGGTTTCTCGATCTGATTACGTCTATTTTGCCACTGTCTGCTGGATAAAACAAATTAGGCCTTTCTAATATTGCAGCAACTGTAACACACACCAAATAAGCGAGACTGTTTCGGCAATAATGATAATTTTTATAATACAACAGAATATAATTCACGAAGTATCAGTACGAAATACCTATTTGGCCTACTACAAGCAAAAGGCTTTATGTTAGGAAATAGTTTCACATTTCATTCATACGCTCCAGTTTCTCATGGATGAGACCGAAAAGAAGAAGAACTAAATTTTTGTATAAATTTGGAATCGTCATATTCTTCCATAATTTGTGTGATGTCCCCGTTTCTTCTCCTTCCTTGTTCTAACAAACAGTCTTGTCATCACTAATTCTGTAACTATTCCTGCCTCTGTCAAAAATTCTCCGGTTAACTTTACTAACCCTATCACAATCACCGGTTTAGTTATCCAGCGATTATTCTCCTGTTAGCTGTTATTACGTGTTCGTATAATGCATTTTCCGCGCTACTCCAAGAATGGAGCTTAAGCAGCTGCTAGACGGGGACTGCAACTGGCCCTGTCTAATGTAGCGATGTGGCCAAAAATTTTCTTTCAAAATTTCACTTTCTTGGATATGCCGAGAAGAAAATATGTAATCTTTCTTACCTGTTATTCCTGTTAGTCGTTTATTTCCACTCTCGTAGTCTGAATCTATGGATTTCGCTAGTAATTATAACAACGCTGAACATTTGCAAACCGATTCAACCAACAAGCACCCGTTGGCACTCACCGGTTCGGATTTGTTCCACTCACCTCTTATAGCCCCGTCCCGTTTTGTCTGCAGGGAAGTTCATTTCCAGCTGTGACGACGATTCCCCTGGCAGAGACATCACGTACACAATGCACGCATTCACAAATCAACATATAAGTCATTCAGAAATCAACTTAGAATGTGTTCAGAAACCAGCAGGGGTGCGTTTCAAAATCATATGAATAATCGATAGAACGACGTGCGCTGGATGCTAGGTGCTAGGTGCTTTGTGAAACAAGGTTTTTTCCCCTCAAGAATATGAATTTGCCCCCCTCTCCCCAAAATTGCCACCTGGTTCAGATACCCCAGTTTGCCCACAACCCTCACTTGATCCGTGCCTGCTGCCCTCGCGTGAATCTGGCAGCTTGGGTGCGCCAGTAAAATTTTTCCGAGTAGCGTGTGGCTGGTTGCTGCTACTGCTGCTTACACAGCCAACAGCCACATTTCTGTAGCCAGAAGCGGGAGAAGGAACTACTCATACGCAACTGAACTGCGCGTGTGCATCAGCCCACTCGTAACTGACTAAATGAGTCCAACGTAAACAGTTGTAATGTCACGCTCATCAGAGGCAATTTGTTGTTATGAAACATTGCATAGCCTTCCGAAGGCCTTTGACACATTTTTCTGTTCGCAGACGCTTGTACGAGCACTGTGTTTTTTATATGGCGCATTTCCTTTGCAATTTAAGTTTTATTTTCGTTTTTTTTTTTCTCTCGTTCATGTTTTAATGCTGCAGTATTATTCTGCAGAAGCTAGACACAGTAATTTCCTTTGTCAGAGTATCGGTTCTTACCAGTCAAAATCACAAAAATTTAACTGGAAACTAAAACAACGAAAAATTCCCGGTTTTTTCCCGGTTTTCTCCCGGATGAAAAATTCCCGGCCTTTTCCGGGATTTCCCGGTTGTCCCGGGTCGTATACACCCTGACACTGTTTGCCTCTGTTGGGTTTCTTGGAGTCTTTGCACTTGGCAGAGGACAATTCAGATGTTTGTTGGCTGGATGGACGTATAAAGTCTTTGTGGGAGTATTCCTTCTGTCCTATCTGGCCTCTGGTTGTGTGTCAGGTGATTTCGCCGCATAAGGCAAAAATTTGGTGGCTTGTTGCAGACCTGGAGGAGGAGATGGAGGCAGGGATTCTACCATGACACTGCATGATTTTACAACTGCGGTGCTGAATTTGAGGTCGCATGGCTGTATGACCACGTCCATTGTGGAGCGAGATGTAGCAAGAATGGCACTATAAGAGCCATATGGTAAAATGCAGGGTTTCCAAATAGTCAACAAATTCTGACTGACATGGTAAGGTACTTGTTCATTCACCCAGATGGTCCACTCATCGAGGTACATGGGACAATCTCATGAGGAGGGTGCATGGTTGCCATTGCAATTGATACATCCGGGAGGAGGTGGACAATCGCCGTCATGGGCATCCCTACCACACATTACACTTATCGCTGGGTGTCGATAGGACATTCGAGTGTGGTTGTAATGGTCTACACCTACATCCATACTCCGCAAGCCACCTGACGGTGTGTGGCGGAGGGTACCCTGAGTACCTCTATTGGTTCTCTCTTCTATTCCAGTCTCATATTGTTCGTGGAAAGAAGGATTGTCGGTATGATTCTGTGTGGGCTCTAATCTCTCTGATTTTATCCTCATGGTCTCTTCGCGAGATATACGTAGGAGGGAGCAATATACTGCTTGACTCTTCGGTGAAGGTATGGTCTCGGAACTTTAACAAAAGCCCGTACCGAGCTACTGAGCGTCTCTCCTGCAGAGTGTTCTACTGGAGTTTATCTATCATCTCCGTAATGCTTTCGCGATTACTAAATGATCCTATAACGAAGCGCGCTGCTCTCCATTGGATCTTCTCTATCTCTTCTATCAACCCTATCTGGTACAGATCCCATGCTGCTGAGCAGTATTCAAGCAGTGGGCGAACAACTTATCGATGTTAGAGATAAAGGTCTATAGTTCTGCACCACGTTCAATGTCCCTTCTTGAAAACGGGGATGACCTGTGCCATTTTCCAATCCTTCGGAACGCTACGCTCTTCTAGAGACCTACGGTACACCGCTGCAAGAAGGGGCAAGTTCCTTCGCGTACTCTGTGTAAAATCGAACTGGTATCCCATCAGGTCCAGCGGCCTTTCCTCTTTTAAGCGATTTTAATTGTTTCTCTATCCCTCTGCCGTCTATTTCGATATCTACCATTTTGTCATCTGTCGACAATCTAGAGAAGGAACTACAGTGCAGTCTTCCTCTGTGAAACAGCTTTGGAAGAAGACATTTAGTATTTCGGCCTTTAGTCTGTCATCCTCTGCTTCAGTACCATTTTGGTCACAGAGTGTCTGGACATTTTGTTTTGATCCACCTACCGCTTTGACATAAGACCAAAATTTCTTAGGATTTTCTGCCAAGTCAGTACATAGAACTTTACTTTCGAATTCATTGAACGCCTCTTGCATAGCCCTCCTCACACTACATTTCGCTTCGCGTAATTTTTGTTTGTCTGCAAGCCTTTGACTATGTTTATGTTTGCTGTGAAGTTCCCTTTACTTCCGTAGCAGTTTTCTAACTCGGTTATTGTACCACGGTGGCTCTTTTCCATCTCTTACGATCTTGCTAGGCACATACTCATCTAACGCATATTGTACAATGGTTTTGAACTTTGTCCACTGATCCTCAACACTGTCTGTACTTGAGACAAAACTTTTGTGTTGAGCCGTCAGATACTCTGTAATCTGCGTTTTGTTACTTTTGCTAAACAGAAAAATCTTCCTACCTTTTTTAATATTTCCATTTACGGCTGAAATCATTGATGCAGTAACCGCTTTATGATCGCTGATTCCCTGTTCTGCATTAACTGTTTCAAATAGTTCGGGTCTGTTTGTCACCAGAAGGTCTAATATGTTACCGCCACGAGCCAGTTCTTTATTTAACTGCTCAAGGTAGTTTTCAGATAAAGCACTTAAAAAAATTGCACTGGATTCTTTGTCCCTGCCACCCATTATGAACATTTGAGTCTCCCAGTCTATATCCGGCAAATTAAAATCTCCACCCAGAACTATAACATGGTGGGGAAATCTACTGGAAATATTTTCCAAATTATTCTTTAGGTGCTCAGCCACAAAAGATGCTGAGCCCGGGGGCCTATAGAGACATCCAATTACTATGTCTGAGCCTGCTTTAACCGTGACCTTCAGCCAAATTATTTCACATTTCGGATCTCCGTCAATGTCCTTCGATGCTATTGCACTTCTTATCGCTATAAACGCGCCTCCCCCCTCACTGTCCAGCCTGTCTCTGCGGTATACATTCTGAGTTTATGATTTCATTACTGTTTACGTCTGGTTTCAGCCAACTTTCTGTCCCTAGTACTATATGGGCGTTGTGACCGTTTATTAATGAGAGCAGTTCTGGGACCTTTCTATAGACGCTCCTGCACTTTACTATTAGCACATTAATATTTTTATTCCCTGTTGCATTTTGCCTACTCCTACCTCGCCGCGTCTCAGGAGGCGTCTTGTCGGGCCTAGGGAGGGAACTCTCTAACCTAAAAAACCCTCATGTGCAATCCACACGTACTCCGCTACTCTTGTAGCCACTTCCGGCGTGTAGTGCACGCCTGACCTATTCAGGGGGACCCTACATTTCTCTACCCGATAGCGGAGCTCGAGAAATTTGCACCCCAGCTCTCCGCAAAATCGTCTGAGCCTCTGGTTTAAGCCTTCCACACAGCTCCAAACCAGAGGACCGCGATCGGTTCTGGGAACAATACTACAAATAGTTAGCTCTGATTCCACCCCGCGAGCGAGGCTTTCCGCTAACCGCCTGTACGAACTGAGGATGACCTCTGAACCCAGACGGCAGGAGTCATTGGAGCTGACATGAGCAACAATTTGCAGTCGGGTGCACCCAGTGCTCTCTATCCCCGCCGGTAGGGCCTCCTCCACATCTCGGATGAGACCCTCCAGCAAGCAGACAGAGTGAACACTGGCCTTCTTTCCCGACCTTTCCGCTATTTCCGTAAGGGGCTCCATCACCCGCCTAACGTTTGAGCTCCCAATAACAAATAAACCCCTTCCCCCATGTGCCTACTCAGACCTTGCTGAAGGAGCAGCCACATGTCCACTCACAGGCACAGCAGGCGATGCCACATGGCCAGCCTCCACATTTAGCCTCCGCCTCGTGCGCCGCGAACGCCGCTGAACCCGCCACTCCCCTTGGGGAGATGGTGGCCCAACGGCGCCCGGTACCTGCGAAGATGTCTCAACAGCAGGGCCAGTGGGTGAAGCATGTAACACCTGGGGTGTTCCTTGTGATGCACCAGACTCCCCACTGCCGCTACACTCCGAGGCAGCAGCCTGAAGATAGCTGACCGCGGCCATCAACACGCTCAGCTGTTCGCAAAGAGTGGCCAGCTCCTCCTGCATCCGTACACAGCAGTCACACATCCTATCCATCCTAAAGAATCAATTTACTGAAGAGAGTTATTTAACTTTTAACTAGACTGCTAATTCACTAAAGGCGGCTAATTATTGACTAAACTGTGATTGCTAGCCATTTCTTGTAGAAAACAGTGAAAATAACACTACCTGTCTCTGACCTGTATTGAAAACAAACACTAGCACTGCTGGCACTATGGTTGACTAAAGGGACTCTCTCTGATTGTATTCAAAACAAACACGAAATCTATGGAACACTATTAGTAGCACTCGACAATTAAAGCTTCCTAAAAGCAAAAACACATGAAAGAAGAAGTGACAAGTAAGAAAAATACAGTTAATACTTAAATTAAGGTAGCTCGCTGCACAGCAGACGTGAAGTAGACGGCGGTTAGGATGACACTGGTTAGGACATAACATTCTTACCAACACTTCATGTTCAGAATGTACAATTAGCCTTTGATCACTTCATAGCCTGCTTTAATCTTTTATGGAAGCACTACTCTATCAATTGTTTTTGTATACTAGCTGTAACAGACATCAGTAGATGCCTTCGTTTGTGGCATGCAAAACAGGCGATGTCATGGAAAGGACAGTGATACTGTTAATGCCATAGGCTGCAATCTGTACCTGATTTGATAGCATGATTTTTTCTGGGACCCTTTGATGATGATGGGAAGGAAACTGCTGCATGAACCTCTGCTCACTTTGGGACCATCAGGATTTAACTGTCAGTCAATGGAAATATGTTGGCTCTTTGGGTGAATCACACTTTTCCTACACTATGCTGCTGGTCATTTCCATAAACGCTGTTGTCGAGGTGAATGGTGGCTCGAAACATGCAGCATTCCATGGACACAGGCTAGTGGGAGCAGTGTTATGCTGTGGAACACATTCTCCTGCACTTGCATGGGGCCTGTGCTAGTAATTGAAGACATGTTGACAGCTGCGAACCAACTGGATCCCTTCATGTTTGATGTCTTCCCTGATGGCGATATCTTTTAGCACTGTAATTTTCCATGTCTTGGAGCCAGAACCATACTACAGTGGATTGAGGACCATTATAGAAAACTCATGTTGATGTCTCAGTGAACACATTCACCTGATGTCAACCCTACGGAACCCACCTGCGTCACTATCAGGTGCCATCACCGCATACGCAAATCAGCGTACCTCTGCGTAGTTATCTAATGCCACATACCTCCACAAACCTACAATCAGACTACCAGATCCTTGATATGCAGAGTCAGTGATGTATTTCATTCCAAAGGCGGACAAACAAGTTTTTAAGCAGTTAGGTGGTCATCATGTTTAAGCAACGGTTTGCACCTGTTTGTGCTACAGGTAGTGAAGCCCACCTACAGTACCCAAGTTTCATAGAGCATGTCCAGTGTCTTTTGCCATGAGTGATCAAGTTAAAGCAGAACTAGCTAGATTGGAAAGTATGGGAGTATTATCCCCAGTATTGTCTAGCCAGTAAGCAACACCCATGGTCATAATTAAGAAGTCAAAATGATCACTTACAATTTGTAGTGACTACATCTACCATTAACGCTCATGCAAATTTCGATCTGTATCCAATTCATAGACCAGAGGAAATGTTGGCAACATTGGCTGGGGATAATTACATTTCAAAAGACAGATCTCTCTAATGTCTACTTTCAGTTGTCTGTAGCTGATCAGAAGAAACAGTTTCAATGATTAATATGCCATCTGACATGCATCATTTTAACAGATTGCCATTTGGGGTCACAAGCACTCCTGTGATATTTCAGAGATAGCTCAGGCAACTAATCAAAAGTATTCCTAGCGGTGTCACTTATTTATATGACTTGTTAATAACTTGTGCCACATAGGGCAGCACATGCACAATCTACAGATGATGCCTGCACACTTCCAAGCTCATGGTCTGCATTCTTGCCTTGGCAAATGTGGTTTCTTTGAGCACAGTGTAAAGTCCTACATAGTGATAAGAGTCCACTACATAAAGGGGATAGTTATCAGGAAGTTGTGCATGTTGGTGAACTGTATAATGACGAAAGAAGTGTATGACAAGTCTTGGCAACTAAAAGCTGAAAGCCATGTGTGAGGGCCCATGACTGCCCATTTTGTATGATTCCCTGCAGTTGATATACAACCACATCAATAGTACATCAGCAAAAGGAAATGTAAAAGCCATCAGCACATAAGAAGGGTGATACTGAGGACCCCACAGCTGCTGTGATACCATTAATGGCCATTAAAAAGAGTGGAATGCTCAGCACAAAGCCCTCATGGTCCCCATTCTCATGGATTTGGGGGGAACTCTGTGAAGCATCGACTTACTCTGAAGCTGTGGAATGAAGTTCTGTATAAAAATTGGGAGTGGGCCCTCAAGACCCCACTTGTGTAATGTAGTGACGATGTGATGTCGCCAAGTGGTGTCACAGGCTTTCATCAGATCAAAAAAGATGGCAATAAGCTGATGGCGGTGGGAAAAGGGCCATTTGGATGGCAGATTCTGGGTGTACCAATTTGCCATTGGTAGAGCAACCTTGGCAAAAGCCATCTTTGGATGGAGCCAGAAGGCCTCAAGACTCAAGAAGCCAACGAAACTGCCAGCTCACCATGTGTTGAGCAGCTTGAACAAAATGTTGGTGAGGCTAATAGGATGATACCTATCCATATCTAACAGATACTTGCCAGGTTTCAGCACTGGAATGAGATACTTTCTCGCCACTGTGACGGAAATTTGTCATCACTCCAGATGTGGTTAAGACGGCAAGGACGTTGTTGTGGTAATCCATTGATAGATGTTTAAGCATTTGGGGATGGATGCGGTCTGGTTCAAGGCATTGAGAAATTTCCACTCACTGAATATAGCATTATATGGCTCAGGGTGGCATGCAGTAAAACATAGGTGTCGTCGTTCTATCCACTGTTTTCGGGTATGAAAAACACAGTGATAATTCTCAGATCCCACACGCCATAAGGTGGCTTGCGGAGTATGGATGTAGATGTAGATGCAGAGGTTCGAGAATAATGCCCAGCAAAATGCTCAGTGATTGCATCCATTTGTGGAACTCCCAAGTGTACCTGCAGGGATCTGACATCCATAAAGATTCCTGATCTTAGTCCAGACCTGGGAAGGAGAGGTTTATGTTCCAGTGGTGGAGACATATCATTCCCAACATTCCTCCTTCTGTCGTTTGATTAATTGACAGACCTGGGCATGGAGTCATTTGAACACAATGAGGTGCTCCAGGGGTGAGAGCTGCTTATGATGTGAGAGGGCCTGTCTACAGTCTCTAATGGCCGCTGTGATTTCCGGCAAACCACCAAGACACTGTCTCCTGCCGGGGGCATCCAGAGGAACAAGGGACTGCCAATTCAGCAGCAGAAACAATGGTAGTAGTAATGTTGTGAATCCCTGCAGCAATGTTGCCATATGAAAGCGTCCCAGTCAGCATTGGTAAGAGCCCATTTGGGGCAAGTGTCCTGGCAAGTGATGCCAGGAGAGGGAGGGGAAGAGTGGAAAGTGGTTACTACTACACAAGTCATAGTGAGATATCCAGTGGATAGAAGGGAGAAGGCCAGAAATGCAAATGGAGAGATCAATGGCTGACAATGTGACATGTGCCACAGCGAAATGAGTGGGAGCACCTTTATTTAGGAGGCAAAAGTTGAGATGAGTTAGTGGATTCTTGGCACAATTACCACGGCCAGTAATCTTGGTTCCTCATCCTGACAGCCACAGTTTCTACAGGTGTTTGAAGGGGCACAGGTTTGGAATATACAGAGGTAAGGATATACATACATACTCCAACTGACACGCCATTACAGTCATTAAAATTTTTGTAAGGCTCCCAATAGCCAGAAAAGGTGATGACCCACATTACTGAAAACCAGGCTTCATGAAGGGCAACACAGAAAGCAGGTGTAATGCTTAAGAGTTGTTGCAGCTCAACCAGGTGGTGGAAAAAAACCATTGATATTCCACTGGAGGATGACACTTTCTGTGGTCTGGAAAGGCACAAAAGGATCAAGGAGGCAGTTTACATCTCAGGGCCACGTGCTACCACTGGGTGAATACTTGTATCTATTTCCATTGTGGCTGAGCCATCGGTAAGATCAAGGTCCTTGGGGATACTAAAATTATCACCTCATCCTCAGACACGGATCTGGCAGGTAGTGGTGGTGTGGGGGCCCCTGTGTCTCACATTTCTTAATGGTCTTATTCTTGGACTGTCTGCCCTCTCACTGCTCTTTAATGACTTGCTGGAAGGGCTTCTCTGAAGTAGCTTCAGGCACAGATGAAGAGCAAACAGCTTGTGGCTCTTTCAATCACAGGCTGGAGTCAACTTTCGTATGGGGAAGGGGGAGGAACCTCATCCATGCAAGAGGAGTTAGAGAAGGTTGTTGCTTCTACTGCTGGGGGGGAGGAGACTGATGTCCACGGCTTTTGTTAGGGTATTGCTCCCAAAGTAGATGTTTTGGGAGCAATGGAAGAACAGGTGCCCCCAACCACCAAAGAGTAGAGGAGGGAGGGGGGGGGGGAGTGTAGTCAGGCAGCCCTAAGGCCCTACTGTAGAAGGCTTAGCTAATGGGACTACTGTCGCCAGTAAGGGTGACATCGTTGTAATTGCAGTGTAAGATGATACCATCCAAACAGGGTTCAACATTTCATATTGTCACGTACAAAAAGGTGTGAGTAGATGAATGATGAACACCAAATTCACTTTATAAAGGTTTATTCAGCACTTGCACATACAAGAGAGCAGAGCAAACTGCCTCTGGCCAAAACACGTATGGTATATATACAGCTACAGAACATTCCAGTACAATGATTCTTGCCATTGGTGGATACTTCTAGAATGTACTCAAAGTGAATATAGAAATTAAAATTTCACAGTTCAGGTGAGTTTCCAACTCATAACCCTCCATGCAACAGCCTAGTATCATAACCACAACACTACGGTGACTGTGCTACTCAGCTTCTTCTGTGACATTGCTCACTCCTTAAGAGAATAGCATCTTGGTGGTACGTCCTCCTAGTCCGGGAACGAGTCATTGGTCCTGCATACTCCGACTCCCAATGAATGATGTTCGTCCTGGCGGTGATCTTCTTAGAACTTCCTTTGCCACTACACTCTTCATCACCTTTCTGCTTGTTGCCTGTCACTGGAGCTTCGAATTTACCTTGGGTTGCAGGACCCTTATAGGGCTTCATTCGAAGGACGTGGATCATATCCCTGATGTTTCGTCATCTTGTCTCGGGGTCGAAATCTTTGACTTCATAAGTAACATTAGACAACTGTCTTATAAAATTATAAGATCCAAAGCAGCTCCAAAGGAGCTTCTCAGAGAGACCAACCTTATGAACAGGAGTGTAGATCCAGACGAGGTCACCTGATTGGCAGACAACAGGGTGGTGGCTTGCGTCATACCTTTGGCGATCATTTTCTTGTGCCTGCAGCATGCGGAGTCCAGCTAACTGCTGAGCTTCCTCAGCTCTGGTTAACACCTGGCCGATGTAGTCGTCGTCCACATCATCAGGATGTAACAAAGGCACAGTGTCCATCGTTGCCGTCATCTCATGCCCCTCGAAAAATGGTGTAAATCATGTGGTGTCTTGTTTGGCGGTGTTGTTGTCAAACGTCACGAAAGGTAGCACCTCATCCCAGTTGCTCTAAACATTGATAGCATGTCGGCCAAGGTCTTATTAAGCCATTCAGTACACCCGTTAGTTTGCGGATGATAGGCAGTCATCATGTGTTGAGTAATGTTGCACTGATGGTTTGTCTCTGTCATAAGATTCGATCGAAAAACTTTCCCTCAAACTGTAATTAATGACCTTGGGGCACCATGTTTTAATTCAATGTCTTCTACGATGAATCTGGCTACCTCGAATGCTTCTGCTGTTTCCACGGCTTTTGTAATGGTGTAGCATGCCAGATAAAACAGTGCAAACAATAATCCACCTATTGCCACAAGCAGATGTTGGAAATCGTCTGAGGTCAATCCCAACATGCTGGAAAGGCGTTTCAGCTGGTGGAATTGGTATGATTTGGCCAGTGGTTT
Source organism: Schistocerca gregaria (assembly GCF_023897955.1). Lineage (NCBI taxonomy): Eukaryota > Metazoa > Arthropoda > Insecta > Orthoptera > Acrididae > Schistocerca > Schistocerca gregaria. The sequence continues at coordinate 831,188,636 of NC_064931.1, forward strand.
CTGAGGAACTGCCTTTCTCCTCTGGCACTCTCAACAGTGCGACACATAGTGACAGACACTCCTAAATAAACTGGGTCAGAAAAATCTCTAGCGGATCCTATCACATACCTTAATAAATCCTAAATGTCCGGCCTCAGGTGTGTCATGGAATTTCTGTAGAACATCTAAGCGCATGTGTTTAGGAATCACTGGTAGCCAGCTCTTTCCAAACAGATCAAAGTTTTTCTTGCAAAGTAATCCATCAACCAACAAAGTGAATGATGGTCTGTAACAACTGTGAATGGCCTTCCATAGAGATACTGTCAAACTTTGCACATGGCCCAGATCAGAGCAAGACATTCCCTTTATGTAGTTGAGTAGTTTCTCTTAGCTTTTGTAAGTGTGTGAGAAGCATAGGCTATAACTTTCTCTTTTCCATCCGAAATCTGCACCTGAACAACTCCAGTCCCATACCCACTGGCATCTGTGTGTAGTTCTGTAGGTGCTCTCTCATCATACAGACCAAGTACAAGGTCAGTCCTCGGAGCTTTTTGCATCACATCGAAAGAATCTTGTTGAACACCACCCCAGGTAAATTTAGCATCAGCGTTTAACAACTCTTGGAGTGGCCTGGCTTTGATACAAAAGTCTTTGATAAAACAATGGTAATAAGATCATCCGACGAAGCCCTCACATCGATAATACTGTTAGGAACAGAAATTTCGTTTCAAATCTCACCTTTTCTGGGTCTGGTCGCACACCTTCGTTTGACACAAGGTGTCCAAGTATTCTCATTTCTTTTGCTCCAAAGACACACTTTCTTAGATTAAGTTTCCATCTGCCTTGTTGGAGACACTTAAGAACAGCCTTCAGTCTTTTTATACGTTCATCAAATGTCTCTGAGAACACTATAATGTCATGTAAATAACAAAGACACATCGTCCACTTCAGGTGACCTAGAAGATTATCCATCATCCATTCATAAGATTCTGTTGCATTACACATACCAAACGGCATTACCTTAAACTCACACAGGCCCTCAGGGGTGATAAATGCAGTTTTCTCACCATCAGCCTCATCTACTTCGATTTGCCAGTATCCCGAGTACATGTCCATGGCTGAGAAAAACTTAGCCCTCTTCCGACAATCTAGTGTATCGCCAATTTGTAAACGTCCTTTTTCGTTAAGCTTCCAGTGATCAACACAAAAGCGCCAACTGTCATCCTTCTTTCTGACGGTAACCACAGGTGACGATCATGGGCTCTGCGAAGGCTGAATGACGTCATTCTTCATCATTTTCTCTATCTCGTTGCGAATTAGTCGCCTCTCCGCTGCTGACACACGGTATGCTCTCTGGCTTATTGATTGATGGTCTCCGGTGCTAATCCTGTGCTTCGCCGTCGATTTGTCTAATTTGCTCTTCACCTCTAGATTGAAGCATTCAGAGAACTCTTGAAGAATGGCAAGTAGCTTCTTCTGCTGTTCCTTAGTGAGACCTGGTGATAGTCGAGCTAGAAAATCTTGTCTCATGGTGGTAGCGCTGATTTCGCCCACAGAATCGGCATGGGAGGTTTCTATGACGCTCAGCTGTTCGGCAATTAACGGCTCAGTGTTTGCTATGCACACGTGTCTAGAAAAGATCTGCGGTTCTCGGCGACAGTTAACTATCCACAGTTCACCGAATCCGTTCTAAACGAGACGACAGAGGCTGGGATGATCAACTTATTCTTCAGTGGTATGTTTCTCTTACATTCCACTACAAGATCCATGGGATGATGTATGGCATGACACATGCATACAGTTTCCATACACTCAGATGCGTATCTTCCTGGCTGGCTCTGAGCACTATGCGACTTAACATCTGAGGTCATCAGTCACCTAGAACTTAGAACTAATTAAGCATAACTAACCTAAGGTCATCACACACATCCATGCCCGAGGCAGGATTCGAACCTGCAACCGTAGCAGTCGCGCGGTTCCGGACTGAGCGCCTAGAACCATCTTCCTGGGCACAGTATCTCATCTCGTCTAGCATAATCTTCAAGCGACCGCAATCTATAATTGCCTGAGAATCTTTCATATAGTCCCATCCGAGAATGACGTCAAGACTACAGTCTTGTAAGACAATGAATTCTAAGGGCTGTGTATGGCCGCTTATACCCACATGAATGACATCTTCCTGTGGGTTTTACGTATTTCCCATTAGTCACCTTCAGCAGACATGTTTTGTTGTTGATAAATACGGTTTTCCGCCGCCTTTCTCAACAATAGGGCACCACATGTCCTGGTCGTCTGCAGTGGAAATGTACTGGTTGGTTATCCTGGATCCTCCAGACGTCAGTCTTCCTTGGTGCCCAAAAAGGTTCCTCATGCATCATTGTAGGAACATAACTTTGGCTGGGTCTCGAATTTTTTACCTTTTAAATGGAAACGAAGGACGGGAGACTGGGTTCAATGCCTGTTCCACTTCCTCCCTTATAACCTCTTGAAGCGTCTCAGTTTCTTGCTCGCAATCCAAGTGCCTTCTGAACTTCTTCTCTCACTATCTGACGAACACTTGTGGAATTAGTTTCTTCCTCCATCACAGACTTCGATACAATGTTTGGAAGCCATTCAAACCTGTTGCATGTAATTCTTTTTTGATGCATTGTCTCGATATACTGGCACCATTTTAATGAAGTCGTCTGCTGTCGAAACCTCCTTGAGGATTAGGGCTTGATACATGTCCTCAGCAACACCCATCATGAGATGTGCAACTGTATCTTCCTCCTCCATTCTAGGATCGACTATTTTACACAGCTCCACAACGTTTTGAATATAGGATGCTGTCGTTTCTCCTGGATGTTGTGCCCTGCACTGGAATACTTCCCAGCATGTGAACTACTCCTTGTTGTTCTCGTACCATTGCTTGGCAGTGCACTAGAAGTAGAAAAATACGTTAGCCAAACACACTGTGTCATCCCATTTGTTAAATTTGGCTATACGCTAACATGCCTTCAGCCACTTGTTTGGATCTTGGCCATCGTCACCAGAGAACCGAAGGATGTCTCATGAGGTGGCACACAGTTGCTGTTATCGTAACATCCTCCTCTTCTTCTGTCTCCGATAGATTGCGATCTGTTGAATATGGCTCAAACTCGGGGTTTCTTGCCACGTAAACGGCGGCTCTGTCGTGGCCTGATGGGAGCCACTGTCTCGTCAATAATGCGCGCTATCGCAAGTTCCAAAACCCAGCGTCGGAGACCAAAATAATGTCACATAGTAGGCAGTGTAATTAGATGAATGACGAAAACAAACTTCACTTAACGAAGGTTTATTCAGCACTTGCACATAAAAGAGTGCGGAGCGAACTGCCTCCGGCCAAAACACATACGGTAAATATACAGCTACAGAACATTCCAGTACAATGACTCTTGCCGTTTGTGGATACTTCTTTAATGTACTAGAATCGAATATAGAAATTAAATTTCACAGTTCACGTGAGTTTTGAACTCAAGACCCTCCATGCAACAGCTTAGTATCATAACCACTATACTACGGCGACTGTGCTACTCAGCTTCCTCTGCGGCAATATTTTTGTTTATCCTCTTGGTAAGTTTTCCTGTCCAGGGTCTTGTAACCCATAATTTTCCTCTCCTTTTGGAGTACCGCGCAGTCCAGTGAGCTGGGGGAGTGGTGCTCCCCACAGCTGATACAGGTAGGAGGAGGGAAAAAAGAGTATTCACATGCAGTGTACGTTCGCTGTCTCTACATGTGGCGCTGGAATTGCACTGGGAAAACATGTGCCCCAATTTCCAGCACTTATATCACCACATACAGGGAGAGATGTATGGTTTTACATCACATCGATAAACCATCACCTTGATCCTTTCAGATAACGAATCACCTGCAAAGGCCAAGACAAAGGCACAGATGTCAACTATATTATCTTTTGGTCCTCTATATACACTCCTGGAAATTGAAATAAGAACACCGTGAACTCATTGTCCCAGGAAGGGGAAACTTTATTGACACATTCCTGGGGTCAGATACATCACATGATCACACTGACAGAACCACAGGCACATAGACACAGGCAACAGAGCATGCACAATGTCGGCACTAGTACAGTGTATATCCACCTTTCGCAGCAATGCAGGCTGCTATTCTCCCATGGAGACGATCGTAGAGATGCTGGATGTAGTCCTGTGGAACGGCTTGCCATGCCATTTCCACCTGGCGCCTCAGTTGGAACAGCGTTCGTGCTGGACATGCAGACCGCGTGAGACGACGCTTCATCCAGTCCCAAACATGCTCAATGGGGGACAGATCCGGAGATCTTGCTGGCCAGGGTAGTTGACTTACACCTTCTAGAGCACGTTGGGTGGCACGGGATACATGCGGACGTGCATTGTCCTGTTGGAATAGCAAGTTCCCTTGCCGGTCTAGGAATGGTAGAACGATGGGTGCGATGACGGTTTGGATGTACCGTGCACTATTCAGTGTCCCCTCGACGATCACCAGAGGTGTACGGCTAGTGTAGGAGATCGCTCCCCACACCATGATGCCGGGTGCTGGCCCTGTGTGCCTCAGTCGTATGCAGTCCTGATTGTGGCGCTCACCTGCACGGCGCCAAACACGCATACGACCATCATTGGCACCAAGGCAGAAGCGACTCTCATCGCTGAAGACGACACGTCTCCATTCGTCCCTCCATTCACGCCTTTCGCGACACCACTGGAGGCGGGCTGCACGATGTTGGGGCGTGAGCGGAAGACGGCCTAACGGTGTGCGGGACCGTAGCCCAGCTTCATGGAGACGGTTGCGAATGGTCCTCGCCGATACCCCAGGAGCAACAGTGTCCCTAATTTGCTGGGAAGTGGCGGTGCGGAGTCCTACGGCACTGCTTAGGATCCTACGGTCTTGGCGTGCATCCGTGCGACACTGCAGTCCGGTCCCAGGTCGACGGGCACGTGCACCTTCCGCCGACCACTGGCGACAACATCGATGTACTGTGGAGACCTCACTCCCCACGTGTTGAGCAATTCGGCGGTACGTCCACCCGGCCTCCCGCATGCCCACTATACGCCCTCGCTCAAAGTCCGTCAACTGCACATACGGTTCACGCCCACGCTGTCGCGGCATGCTACCAGTGTTAAAGACTGCGATGGAGCTCCGTATGCCACGGCAAACTGGCTGACACTGACGGCGGCGGTGCACAAATGCTGCGCAGCTAGCGCCATTCGACGGCCAACACCGCGGTTCCTGGTGTGTCCGCTGTGCCGTGCGTGTGATCATTGCTTGTACAGCCCTCTCGCAGTGTCCGGAGCAAGTATGGTGGGTCTGACACACCGGTGTCAATGTGTTCTTTTTTCCATTTCCAGGAGTGTAGATGTGCTGGATGAAATGAACACACTATCACTCACAAAGGTGGCACATAGCTCATCGTCGGACTGCAACAGGTCTTGATGGAAAATAATGCCCTGTACCACGTTTAGCGTTTTATAGGGGTGACTGAAAAGTGTGAGGCAATGGGCGAGTTGTGGCGCCCTGAAAATATTGTAGGTTGAGAGTTGGCGTCGCCGCGATGGGCCTTTCGGTGGGCTGTGGCTTTTCGGCAGCCGCACGTGGTGCCGAATGTTAGCTGGGGTCCAGGCCGACCGCATGGCTGGGAATTCCATGGTGATGCTGCGTCAATGAAGGAGACGTGACGGGAGTGCCAAAGACGGCGGACTTTATGAAACCTTAATGGCAGACATTTCACAGTTCGTATAGAAATTAAAAGTAGCCAGATGAATCATGATACTTCAAAAAGAAACATGTACATTACCGTTATTTGCCCGATGATTCTCATGGTGTAAGCGGATTTTCAATATCTTTATTAGTTTAAAGATAAGTATCTGACAATAAATTACACAGGTAATACACAGCAATGAATTTCCAAAATCTAAACGGTTCAGCTGATTTTGTCGATCGACATGTCTTTAGAGAGCTATTAGTGTAAACCTAAACTGGTATAAATTACAGGAATGTAACTTGAATAGTACATGTGTTATTGAAGGTCAAAGTGGCCTATTACTATCGATCGCGTCAGGCCATAAGTACTCACAGTTGCACAAAAAACGGTAGCAGCATGCTTATAAATATATTTATTCATCTATGTATTTGTTTATATCTGATATATACTATTCATGAAGAAATCGGTGTGTTTTAGAAAGCACAGAGACATTAGGCTACTAGCTTACCTCTGTTCTATTCCTTTGATATTTGTTTATTTAATTTGTTTATGTATTTAATAATGTGTGTTAGAACGTGTTTATGGTCCAGCCGTAGGAATATTTATTTGATTTCAAGTTATTTAAATATGAATCCAGTATTTTGAATGTGTTTCATTATGTTTGTGAGTGTGCGTTGGCTTGGAGACAGGGCGGGAGTGCTCTAGCCAATCACAGCGATTGTTTCGAGAGAGGACAGGGGAGTTCTGGACAGTACGTGAGAGGACAGCAGAGTCCTGGTCAGTACGACACAACGGACGCAGGAAAGACTTGGACAGTGGAGCAGTCTGCGCGTGATCATGGGAGTGCCGACTTCTAATCTTGTGCGATTTCCGTCGCTTCTGCAGTGAAGACGTAGTATACGTTTTGAAGTGAATATCTTGGAAGCTATGTTGTTGTTCATAATTAATTATGTGAAGTAGGAATCTATTCCCTGTTATTCAACTTATATTTATTTAACTGCTGGACCATCAACACCAATAAGTGTTTACAGTAATAAACAGCATTCTTAAAGGTACTTCTGTTATCGTACTCGTCATTTAAAGTCGTTAAAAATAGTACCTGCAGATTTCATTTAATTGCAATCTTTCATTTATAAATGATAAATTCACAATTGCCGAGTGATAGGAACTTTCTACCATTCGATTTATATGCATATTCATATTGTATGCTATAGACTCAGCAGTATTTGGCTTGTAATGCAACAACTATGTATCCCAGCCCCTAGACCAGGAAACCAGCCAAAACTTTTAATATTTCTACTCTGAGTTGGAGGGTCCGTAGTTGTGGGCCACCACATCACATTTCATTTTATAATATGAAAGCCCACAAAAGGAAATATCGCCCAGCTTGTAACAGCCGAGTAATGTCCATGACTGGGCTGGGAATGCTGTCTGGATCAGAACGGACCCATTTCTCATTTCGGATAGTGCAGCCTTAGCCAGTTCCCAAAACTTGTCCTCCAGGTTTTCACCATAAAATAGAGGCTTTGTAACCAGAAAGGGGTCTCCATCTGTTCTGCTGCAGATAAAATACCAAGGCAAATAGGACTCTCTTTTTCCATAATCCTTGTTCCTCCCATGGTGTAGCTAAGTAGGGAAACAACTTGGGATCATACATATCTGCATTGTAGTCTAGCTTTCCCTTTCTAGCGACTTCTGGGGACATTCAGTTACCAGCAAAAGACGATTTTGTCCGCTTCATTGCGAGTCATTTGTCCTGATGCCACCCGCTCTGACTAGGGACAGTAAATGCCAAAAGCATAAACAACTTAAACACGCATTCCAGTGAAAGTAATGGTCAAAATTGCGTAAAGAGGCCGAACTCAAATGCCAGTGAAAGTAACGGTCAAAACTGCGTAAATAGGCCTAACTCAAATGCCCTTCAAAGTGAAAACAATGGCCTAAAGTGTGTAAACAATTCAAAAACTATTTCTCGTGTAATGACAAACAAAGTGACTAAAAAGTGCCTTGCTCACAACGAAATACATGGAATAAATCTAATCTCGTGTGCACAAACAAGTTCAGTGTGCTATCAGAGAGCAGCAGCAACCCCATAAACATTGAAAGTGAACAACCCACCCAGCGTGAAGATAAACACATTGTAAGGAGCTGCAGAAACGTCGCCAACAGCCAGAAACAGCGAACAAAGAAACACAATGTGCTTTTTCCAGCGGACAGCCATGGAAGAAAGCTAGCAAATATTCTACAGGATGTGAATACGGATCTTCGTGCAACTGGCATCGTAAAACCTGGCGCGAATACAGAAAATATTGTTGAAGGCGTCTCAGAACACAAGAATACAACAAGGGACAGTGACTTTGTTGTTTGTGTGACTGGTGCAAATGCTGTAGCACATAATGAAGCCAAAAGTGTATAACAGGTTTGAAATTTTTTTTAGATGTAAGTAATGTGGAAAACACTATTATTGTGACGATACCTCATAGACTTGACTTGATCTATAATTCATGTTAACAAAGAGATTCGTAAAACAAATATTAAAATCAAACAACTATGTTCCATTTATGCTAAATGTAATGTAGTGGATATTAGTAGACTTGAAAGAAATTTGCACACTGAACATGGTGAGCATCTAAATTACCGTGGGAAAACATTTTTATGTCAGGAGATAAACAAAGTTCTAAATGAAATACGAGCACGCAGCAGACTTGTCTTAAAAGACAGTCCCACAGAGAATGACTGTACACCTCCTTTTTTTTTAGAGAAAACGACATTACAGACGAAGGAAAGTTAGAAACCACATTAAGTGGAAACTGCAGCAGTCTAATTTCTTCCGATAATTGTGAAAACCCAGATCATGTAGCGAAAATAAATGAATACAGAAGGTTCTGTGAAAGTAGAATACCATTGTGTAGCAGTGACAGTTTCCTCCTCCTTCATATAAATGTACAATCTCTTAGGTGTAAAATCAATGAATTACAATACTGGCTCGATAAAATCAATGCAGTGTTCTATGCATCAATGAACACTGGATGAAAGACACTGAAATAGACTTGTGTGTTCCTCTTGGATATTCGTTAGTTACAAGCTACTGCAGAAAAAGTATTACACATGGTGGGGTCTCAATATATGTCAAAAGTGACCTTGAATTGCATTACTCAGTTTTAGACCTTAGTAGAATATGCCTTGAAGCTACAATAGAAGTAGCCGGTGTGGTAATGCATGAACAGAAAACTGTAATTGTCTCAATCTATCGAATCCCAGGCTCTGTTGAGATAGTATTTATAGAAAAAAATAATACTTTAATATTGTTGTTGTCAAAATATAAACAGCATAGCATTGTAATTGTAGGTAATATTAACATAGATATAAGGGCAAAGAGAAAAAATGTAATTCATATGATAAACACTCTGAAGTCATTAAACTATTACTGTCTCAATGAAAAACCCACTAGACTGAAAGCATCCCTTGATAACATAATTAGCAATGTACAAAGATACTCCATACAATGTGATGTAATAGAATTAGGAATATCAGATCATGCAGGGCTATGGCTTCAAATAGAAAAGATAGCCTTCAGTTCTACAGAGAGAGAAGTGACATGTAGAATTCTAGGTGAATCCAATGTAAACAAAATGATAAACCAGTTAAAAGAAATGGATTGGACTCATGTAATGGATAACAAGAAAACGATTAATAAATGTTTTTCCATTTTCCTGACAGAGATCAAGCATATAGTAGAAATGACATGCCCCTTGGTAACCAAAAGTTACCAGAGTAATATTACTCATAAGCAACAAAATACCAACAAATGGTACACCCCACAACTTAACAAACTCAAAATACTACTGATGATTATGAAAGACAAATCTCGTAACAGTGATAGGGACAAGGAAAATTACACTAAAATGAGAAACCTTTACAGATTAGAAATAAAAAATTCTAAGTGCTGTGCAAATGACGAATATATTTTAAACTCTAAAAATAAATGTAAAGCTGCCTGGACTGTTATTAAAAGGGAAATAAATAATACCAATAAAGAAAAGAGTATCCCTATTGACTGCAATATTCTCAATGAATATTTTGTAAATAGCATCACGACCCCACCCATCAATTCGGCCTCTGATGCAGAAGCATTGCTCACTTGTGCAAAACAGACAAGAAGTGAGAAGTTCACTTGGACCCAAATCACATTAAATGATATTCACAAGTCAATAAACAAATTAAGTAATTCCAAAACAGAAGATTATTATGGACTCAGTAATCTCATCATTAAATGTCTAGCAAAAGAAATTGAAATGCCACTTCTCTCACTATCAAACAGAGTACTTGATGAAGGAATAGTCCCCGACTGTCTTAAGCGCACAGTTACATTGCCTGTGTATAAAAAAGGTGAAAGGAACCTCCCAAATAACTACAGACCCATTTCAATAGTACCAATCATATCCAGGTTAGTAGAAAATTGTGTGCATAAGCAGATCTACAGGTATTTTGAAACCAACAACATTTTAAATGAACAACAGTTTGGCTTCAGGTCACACCTATCAACTGTAAAAGCAGTAGAAGCTTTGGTAAGCAATGTTTATGAAGGGTATGAAAAAAGGGTATCAATGTCTGGAACACTTATTGACCTACGTAAAGCTTTTGACTCAGTGTCACATGACATACTCATCAAAAAATTAAAATACTATGGCATTGAAGATGACACACTCCGACTATTCAGATCTTATCTAAGCAATAGGTTACAACTTGTATATGCAAATAGGCAGAGGTCAGAAATACTCCCTATAGAAAGAGGAATACCCCAAGGCTCTGCTCTTGGACCTTTTCTGTTCATTGTCTATGTCAATGACTTCTCGAAATGCATACTGTGTAGGAACATACTATATGCTGACGATATGACATTAATAAGTACAGGAGAGAACTTACAGAGTGTACTGGACAAAAATAGAGAAATGATGCAAATGGCTAATTACTGGTATCAGGCTAACCAGCTGTGCATAAATCAAACAAAAACAGAAGAAATAATATTTAATCTCAAAGTGACTAAAAATGAAAACAAAACAGTGAAATTACTTGGGCTAATCATAGACCAAAAGCTCTCATGGGAAGGACACACCAATTATCTATGTAGTAAACTAGCACAAGTACTTTTCTTATTGTATAAATTAAGAAACAGTGTGAGCAAGCAATTGCTACTCCACTCGTACTATGTTTTTTTTTTTTCATTCCCAACTGCTATATGGAATATTGCTTTGGGGTAACTCCCCAGGGGCTGAATGTATTTTCAGGTGGCAGAAGAAAGCAATCAGGTGCATGGAGGGGTTAGCACCCAGAGAGTCCTGCAGAAATTATTTTAAATCACTTGGTGTAATGACAGTGCCAAGCATGTACATATATAACTGTCTAATATATGCCAGAGAAAATCTGAAAAAATTGAACATGAGGTGTGATGTGCATGCACACAGTACAAGAAACAGTCATCTGCTGGACTTGCCTTCCACAAGACTTGCTGTAGTCCATAATAACTATAAGTATTTAAGCATAAATTTTTTCAATAAGTTACCATGCTTAGCTCATACAGTACCACTAAATAAATATAAGAATACATTGCAAACCTGGCTAAAAAAACAACGAATTCTATACAACTGAAGAATTCTTAGAAACTAATCATCAAAACATATGTTTTACCTAAGTTGTGAAGAAAATGTTTTGATATTATATAAGCTAGTTATTTACTGTGATTCTTTTCTTATGTGTGTATTTTATTACTGTATAAAACATTGTTTTACATAATGCTGAAGAAAAGGTCTTTAGTTCCTTTTCTCCCCTTTCTGTAACTATTTGAATATCGTACTGAAAGTAAAACCCTCTGTAAACTTTGACGAAGCCAATTGTATGAAAAATACTGAAAGGCTAATAAAAATATTCCATTCTGTTCTATTCCCCATAGGTGCCACCCAGCCTCAGCAAAAGCCACATGGCAGGATGGCCATTGGCAGGAGTTCTGATGCCCCAGGTAGACGGACATCAACTCCTTGGCAAGTGTGGGCAGTTATCAGCTCAGACATCAGCAATGTGATCTCTGTGTTGTTAGGAGGTTGCAAACGAGTGGGTGTATGATGGCCCCTCCACAACGGACTGGCTACTGTGCTGGATATTGGGTGCAAAGCAGTCCTGTATTGTCACAGGGTGAAAGAGGGCAACGGATGTAGATGATGCACTCCACAACGCATACCTGGATTACGGTGGAGTTGCAGAGCCATGACAGTAGTAAGTGCAGAAGGTCTCAGCACACAATGGATATGTGATCCACCACAAAAGGTACCCTTCCCCAAATGGTTTGCACTTCTGAAAAATTTTGAATGTGGGGTCAAACGCTAAAAGGGGACCATCACTTAGTAGGCTGAGGAGTAGGAAACTTCTTTTAGTTGCCTCTTACGACAGGCAGGAATAGGTTGGGGTTTTCTACCCCCTGAACCTGCAGGGAGATTTATTTTAGGTTCACTGTACTCCCACACTATTCAAAATAAAAGAACAAAACAAATTTTATTCTTTAAATTATTAACTTGTTGGAACAGTAAACCAGGAATATTTACCAATTCCTTGTTTTTTAGAATTTAATTTTTTTCTCCTACTAATTTAAGAATGTATGATGTGTTCCAGCTTAAAACATTAAATCCATTGTTGAATAATGTGGTTCACTGAGTAAGCAAGCACTATATTACTATTCATGCAAAATTTTGTTTTTGTAGCATTCATAGTGGATGAAATAATGATTCTTATGTATGCAAAAATGTTTATTACGGGAAACTGAAATTTAAGATTTGCATGTCATTTGCTTCTCAATGATAACATGTAAAAACATTCCAGCTCCATAATCTTGTTGATTCTTAGTGTCTTTTTCATCTTCTTTATATTTTTTCTTTTCTTTGTTAGCTGGTTTCCTTAGTCATGCTTTCAGCAGCTTTTTCACTTGCAGCAACTCATTGTCTCTCCACTTGTAGAAACCCTCTTTTCATGTTGTCTCTAGTTTTGATACCTAGTTTGCTCGAATCTGCTTGCCACTCATTACACCAATCTGAGAGGCTGACAAGCCAACAAAAAAAGTTTTTGATGAGTGTTCCCAATTGCAAATACTGAAGCTTACATTCAGATTCTGTGTTTTGCCATGTAAAAATTTTCCCATAAATTTAGAATCTCTACATTTTGGCTCTAGTTCTGCCACAACATTTTCTGACATGGGGTGTGCATGTATATGTTCTTGTCCATTTGCTTCATACCTATTACACTTGCACCATGAAGTGTTTCCTTTTGGGTACAGACCATACTTTGGATGCTAATCAGTGGATACCCTGTGAAACAGAGCTGCCCAAATTGTTTTTCTCATCTCACTTATATTTTCACTGTTTCTCCTGATGGCTAAGCCATAATGTCTGCAAGGTTTTCTATTTCTGATATGATGAGTGTGTTGTCCACCAACTGCTTTGACATCACAGTTTTTTTTTTTTTTTCTCGTGACCTTGCAAAGTTTCCAAAGTCTTGCCCCTATTCTCTTCTGCTCAGTCCTATAGATTCAATTTTCTAAATTTCAGTTTCACCATATGATTTAGCAGCCACAACACTATTGAAGCCTTTAGAGTGACCATCACTAAGGTAGTGAGTGTACTGCACACCATGTCTAGCAACTGACCTACTAAAAATAGACTGCTGCCTTGCTTTCCATACCACCACTGAAACCATTGAAGTTTTTGTCACTTTGTGGTCATTTACCTTGTTGGCACAGACTTGGCAGTGTTTTGTCCAAATTTCTAGTCCAGCACCTTGCTTGTAGCTACAGAAGCAACAGTGACAACTCCATTCCGTGATTTAAGGGCTCTTTTCTGCCAGGAACTGTCCAATGCAGCAACAATATCTGCATAGATATTTCACTGACTTCCATTAGAACATTATGCAAAAATTTATAATACATATAAAATTTGACAGGTGGCAGTGGGAGATTTAACATAACACAGAATATCTAGGCTGCTTCTCTCCCCTTCCCAATACACCTCATGGCATAATCAAGGCGAATATTCACTTCACTATGTTCTGTGCATGTTACAGGATATGTTATTGTACATTTCATTACTTTATACACTTGACATTCCACTACAATTTTGCTGGATATTCACAACACCACCATCTTGTTCATTTTCAATTAGGTATTTTAACTTTTGTTTTCAAGCATTGCCCAGCGAACTTTCAGGCCTACCCTCACTTCACTGAAGCGTAACAATTTCTTCATTTTTATTACTGTAAAATTTAAGACGGTAATTAAACTTATTAATTTTTGGCATTTTATGAGGTAAAATGGTTGAAATATAGAGTCACAACAACTAGTTTGCAAAATGAATACAAGCAAAAAATGTACGTAAATTCAAGTAATCTACTTGTATCAACAGAAAAATTCACTGCAATAAATTGTTGCTCACAGTACAGTTGATATGTTCTTCAATGACATTACCAAAACAAGTTGCTATCAAAATAGCAGCACCAAAATTAAATAATTGTAGGCAAGGTTGTGTGTTTCACAGTAGTGTGACAGCTAAGCATTCATGTGCTGCATCCGTTGTGAAAAGGCATTTAAACATAAAAATGACATGGTACTATACATAATGTGTGTATTTTTAAAATCAGGAAGAATCACAGAATTTTATGAAATAAAAAAATTCATTTCTTGGGCCCTCGTGATGTCTAGGTCCCCTTAAGTGAAGAAAGGCACATGCCCACACAGGATCATGTGGACACAATCACTTAATTTATCAACTCCTAAGAAACTCAATTAACTAAAGCTGTTCCTGGACAAAATCAGTTATTATATGAAATTTACTCCCAATGCAGTCCTCATTTCCTGTCCAATTAATCAACTGTGCAAAAAAGATGTTACATCTGTGTGGTCATAGGCATGGCAGAAAACTTTCTTGACACTTAAAAAACGCCTTGGGTCAAAACATCTTGTTTTGCAATGTTCTATCCTGGTAAATGATTAACACTCGCCACTGATGCACCAGATTGTGGCAATGGTACCATGCTGTCCCACAAATACAACAGCAGCACAGAAAGGTCCACTGCATTTGCAGCAAAACATTAAATGCAGCACAGAAGAACTTTTTGCAAATTGAGAAAGGGGCACTGGATATTATATATAGGATCAGGAAGCTTCTGAATATCTCCATGGCACCAAGTTTCACCTGATGATCAATCACAAGCCCTTCATTTTGCTGTTTGCTCCTCATTAAAAACTTCCCCATAAACGAGAGCAGCAGCTTCAATCAGGAACATTGGTGCTCCTGAGTAACTATGTCTACAAAATCCATTCTTCACCCACCAGGCAGCACTCACTTGCGGAATTTGACAGACACGAAGTGCTGCAGCTTGCCTTACACTTAAATTATCAACCTGCTGTCAATGAATTCCTGATTATGGAATGCGAAGTTGCAGTGGAAGCAGACTATGACCCATAACTCCCCCACGTGTTGTCTGCTGTGTAGTGGGGTTGGCCAGAGCGCCTGCCTACGGACACCAACTGGGAATGGTGCACCTATTTTTCATTATAGCGCAGGCTTAATAACGCTGTGTCATATTGTTGCTTATGGACAATTCTGGATGATGAGTGGTAGTTGCTCCCACACTCAACCACCCACATACTTAAGTTCATACACAGTGCACATTGGGGAATGTGAAGAATGGAGGCAATAGTACAGCATCATGTGTACTGTCCTGGAGTGCATTCTTCCAGAGAACACACTGTTCAGAATTGCCTCGCCAGTGTCCATAATCAGTCAGCTCAAGCACAATGTTCAAACCCTTGACTAGGTCCTAATCCCCTCTGGCAAAGAGTACATGTTGATTTTGCCAGAACATTCCGGGCTGCAGTGTGGTTTCTAGTTGTTGACACCCCTGCTAACTTTCCAAACATGGCACATCTGGTTACCACCACCACACCAGCTAACCCCCCCGCCCTGAGCTGTAAATTCCCAGGACGAGCTTGGCCAACAGCCTGGCTGCTCCCACTACAAGTTCCATCCTCATGTTAGGTGTTGCCAGGGGGTCGACAATGACTTGCGACTGAAGCCAATGGAAGTGGAACCACTTTCATCCTCTAATCCTCTCCCTGTTATTCATATCTCCAATGCGGCTGGCAGCCACTCCCCTTTAGGCAAGACTCATCTGGGCCCCAGAATCCATCAATCAGCCAGAAATCCTATTATTTGCTTCGGCATCCAAACAAGCCAATCGCACTGAGTAACTACCACAGGAGTCTTTGGTGACAATTCTGGCATTTCTTTTCCCATTCCCCCAACAACGCTGGTACAGACCAAGCCATTAATCTCTACACGCCAATTAAAAGGGGGGAGGGGTTCAGTATCTGACAGTCATTCAGATTACTGCGCCACTCGAGTATCAATATGATTTACATACTACGGCCACAGCTTGTTTCCCCGTGAGGTGCTGCCACAGCCCCAAGTGTGTCATGTGGTGTCATCCACCAACAAAGAGTACCTAGAAATACCACATCCAGACACTTTCCAGTTAGACTTGTTAGTTCATTGAAGCCTTAGATATGAGCCATTGATTAGTAGTGGTTTGACCTTGCCTGTATTATGTTTTGATTCAAATTGATCCCTTGACTGGGTGCACTTACGAAGACTTTGCTATTCTCTCAACTTTGTTTTTGGGTAGCCGTTTCACTTCATGGACTCCACTGTCAATAAACTCAGGAACTGCTTGTTTGTTCCACAGGTCTCTGCCTTAAGTCTACAGATTGGAATACTGCTATACATTCCTCCAGAAATATTGTTGAAGCCTTCAGCACATTCCTCAAAATCATTTCTGAAATCTTCCATACATGCTGTCCACTGGTTAAAAAACAAAAAAAGTCAGGAAACCTAGCCACTCAACTTTACAGAAGTGGTTTTCACCTCAATTACAAAAACTGAGTCTACTGGTAATTTCTTGACATGATAAGGTCAAAAAGGGAGCAGTAAATAAATAAATTTACAAAAACCTGAAATTAAAATAGTCAAGTTTAAGGCAAATCATAATTTCATTTTAAAAAATCACATAATAAATGTAAGGCTGCATGGAAAGTAATAACAGCGGAGCTAGGTATGGACACTTGCCAGATTGTCTCAAAAAATACAGTTGTCATACAATTTTACAAAAAGGGTGAAAAGTCCTGTCTCAGTAATTTTAGACCAATTTCACTTGTACCTATTCTCTCAAAAATAGTAGAATATTGTATACTGCAGCAAATATGCATACACCTATCAGACAATAAAATATTAAATGATTCTTGTATGGATTTAGGTCAAACTTATCAGCAGTCAAAGCAGTTGAAAACCTTATCTCTTTCGTACTAAGCTCATTTGAGTCAGAATTATCTGCTGAATCCATTCAAAATCACATAAGTAACACTTTTGACTCAGTTAACCACAAATTATTATTAGATAAACTGTGTTGCTATGGAATCAAACACTTGGAACTCTCACTAATTGAATCATACCTCAGCAATAGAAAATAAATTGTAAAGCATAATGGCCAAAAGTCACAGACTGTAAGTATAAAACGAGGTGTTCCTCAGGGCTCAGTGTTGACTCTCTACTATTTATATTATTTGTAAATGACTTTCCGAGTAACTTACCCTGTAAATCTATCCTCTACACTGATGACACAACATTAGCTAATTCTGGAAAGGACATAAAAAAATTGAAGGAGGAAAGTGAAGAGAGTCTCAAAACATCTAATATCTGGTTTAAAGCTAATGAATTAACTATGAACCATGAAAATACTGTCAAGATAATCTTCAGTCTATCAAACAGTAACACTGAGTTATCATCTGTTGAACTACTAGGAATATACACTGACTCGAAATTAACATGAGACATACATACAGATTAAGTATGTTGAAAGTTATCACGAGTTATCTACCTACTAGCCAAATTACACACGTGTTACACAAGATTTATTACTTCATTCATACTACGCCTTCTTTCACTACTATCTGCAATATGGCATTTTCTATGGGGTGACTCCCCAGGTGCCAGAAAAATTTTCACTTGGCAGAAAAAAGCAATTAGATGTCTTTATGGAATCACTGACAAGACCTCATGTAGACCTTATTTTAAAGACTTAAAAATTCTCACAGTCCCATCTCGTTACATATATTGTTGCCTATTAAACATAAAAGAAAACTTAAACCACTACACTATAAGGAAATCTGTTCATCAACACAATACTTGACAAAAAAATATGATTGATATACCCACAACCAAGCTTAAGAAAACCCAGTCTAGCTATGAATACATAGGCATAAAATTATTCAACACTTTACTCGTACAGGCTCAATTGGTTTCACTGGATATTTTCAAAACTAAAACGAAAGTGTGGATGAGGGAAAATACTTTCTATGGTATAGAAGAATTTCAGAATAGTTGTAAAGATGACCTAATATATTGAAAAATTAAGGCTTACTGTTATGTATAGATATGGGTGTAGAGGCAGCTATAAGCTAATAGGGTACAACACTGATATATTTTTTACCATGTAATATTTTGTTATATGAAACATAATGTACAAATAGCTGTAATCCTTCTGACAACATCGATTGCATGTTAATGCTGATAAATTAAGGCTTACTGCTATATATAGATATGGGTGTAGAGGCAGTTATATGCTAATAGGGTAGAACATAGTTATATTTTTACCAAGTAATATTTTGTTATGTAAAACATAATGTACAAATAGCTGTAATTCTTCTGATGACATCGATTGCATGTTAATGTTGAAAGATAGATAAAATAAATAATCACCAGTATAAGTGATAATAAATTGTGTTCTACCTACACAGAGTAGGACAGAATAATTATCATGTTTGACCCAACTTTAGCACTTCACCCAACTTATTTCCTATTCAGAATCTGTTCAAACCCCCATCAGATATTACTGGTATAGACACCCCTGTGCCGCTGATGTGCAGTTCATTTCTGCAATATAAAATCCAAAATGTAAAAAAAATTATTGTTATGCAGTTCTAACTTCAGCCAGTGTTTCTTCCAAGCACTATGTGGACATCAGAATACAACAGTATAGACTAGAATAGAATAAAACAGATCCATCATTGTCACATGAAATGCCAGGTATAATCATTTCATCATAACATTGGTAATTTGCCAAAGAGCACAGCTGTACACTGCTACATACAAAAAGAAGCACATATATTAAAAGAATGTGCACACACACACACACACACACACACACACACACACACACACACAGATTACAACATAAAAATCTAACTAGGTGCTAAAAGTATTCCTCTTTCTTAAAATCTTTCACACTTCACAAACAGGCACTGTTCCCATGATCTAATCTGCAAATAGATTTCCTGTGCCATGTCCCTATACACCGCCAATCCTCCTGCCACACTCCCAAGAACCAGCTACAAAGTAGTGACCCTTTGTCATCCAGTAACACCCCAGACTGGAATAACTGAACTAAATCCTTCACCTGGGCTTTGATTATCTATCATCATGCCTGGAATAAGGGATATCTTACCCAATATCCTTCCCACCCCTCCTAAAGTGGTGTTGCCTCTCTCACCCAACCTCCACAATATCCTAGTCATCCTTATGACACTCACAATCCCCAGTTGCAAGACCTGCGCAATCCACACATATATATAAAATAGAAAGAAACTTCCACATGGGAAAAATATATTAAAAACAAAGATTCCAAGACTTACCAAGCGAGAAAGCGCCGGTAGATAGGCACAATGAATAAAACACACAAACACACACACAGAATTTCGAGCTTTCGCAACCGGCGGCTGCTTCGTCAGGAAAGAGGGGAGGAAAAGGAAAGATGAAAGGATGTGGGTTTTAAGGGAGAGGGTAAGGAGTCATTCCAATCCCGGGAGCAGAAAGACTTACCTTAGGGGGAGAAAAGTATAGGTATACACTCGCGCGCGCGGCGCGCCCACACACACACACACACACACACACACACACACACACACACACACACACACACATCCAACCATGGCCAAGAGCATACTGGATCGCCCTGTAGCACAACATGCAGCTGATCATAACATGCTTGATTTTAATGGCTGCTTCACAAGCCACACCATCTGGACCCTTCACCCCTAGCATATACACTCCTGGAAATTGAAATAAGAACACCGTGAATTCATTGTCCCAGGAAGGGGAAACTTTATTGACACATTCCTGGGGTCAGATACATCACATGATCACACTGACAGAACCACAGGCACATAGACACAGGCAACAGATCATGCACAATGTTGGCACTAGTACAGTGTATATCCACCTTTCGCAGCAATGCAGGCTGCTATTCTCCCATGGAGACGATCGTAGAGATGCTGGATGTAGTCCTGTGGAACGGCTTGCCATGCCATTTCCACCTGGCGCCTCAGTTGGACCAGCGTTCGTGCTGGACGTGCAGACCGTGTGAGACGACGCTTCATCCAGTCCCAAACATGCTCAATGGGGGACAGATCCGGAGATCTTGCTGGCCAGGGTAGTTGACTTACACCTTCTAGAGCACGTTGGGTGGCACGGGATACATGCGGACGTGCATTGTCCTGTTGGAACAGCAAGTTCCCTTGCCGGTCTAGGAATGGTAGAACGATGGGTTCGATGATGGTTTGGATGTACCGTGCACTATTCAGTGTCCCCTCGACGATCACCAGAGGTGTACGGCCAGTGTAGGAGATCGCTCCCCAAACCATGATGCCGGGTGTTGGCCCTGTGTGCCTCGGTCGTATGCAGTCCTGATTGTGGCGCTCACCTGCACGGCGCCAAACACGCATATGACCATCATTGGCACCAAGGCAGAAGCGACTCTCATCGCTGAAGACGACACGTCTCCATTCACGCCTGTCGCGACACCACTGGAGGCGGGCTGCACGATGTTGGGGCGTGAGCGGAAGACGGCCTAACGGTGTGCGGGACCATTGCCCAGCTTCAGGGAGACAGTTGCGAAGGGTCCTCGCCGATACCCCAGGAGCAACAGTGTCCCTAATTTGCTGGGAAGTGGCGGTGCGGTCCCCTACGGCACTGCGTAGGATCCTACGGTCTTGGCGTGCATCCGTGCGTCGCTGCGGTCCGGTCCCAGGTCGACGGGCACGTGCACCTTCCGCCGACCACTGGCGACAACATCGATGTACTGTGGAGACCTCACGCCCCATGTGTTGAGCAATTCGGCGGTACGTCCACCCGGCCTCCCGCATGCCCACTATACGCCCTAGCTCAAAGTCTGTCAACTGTACATACGGTTCACGTCCACGCTGTCGCGGCATGCTACAAGTGTTGAAGACTGCGATGGAGCTCCGTATGCCACGGCAAACTGGCTGACACTGACGGCGGCGGTGCACAAATGCTGCGCAGCTAGCGCCATTCGACAGCCAACACCGCGGTTCCTGGTGTGTCCGCTGTGCCGTGCGTGTGATCATTGCTTGTACAGCCCTCTCGCAGTGTCCGGAGCAAGTATGGTGGGTCTGACACACCGGTGTCAATGTGTTCTTTTTTCCATTTCCAGGAGTGTATGTATGGATGGATATGTGTTTGTGTGGTGTGTGTGTGTGTGTGTGTGTGTGTGTGTGTGTGTGTGTGTGTGTGTGTGTGTGTGTGTGTGCGCGTGAGTATATATCCTTTTCTCCCCCTAAGGTAAGTCTTTCTGCTCCCGGGATTGGAATGACTCCTTACCCTCTCCCTTAAAACCCACATCCTTTCATCTTTCCTTTTCCTTCCCTCTTTCCTGACGAAGCAGCCGCCGGTTGCGAAAGCCCGAAAGTCTGTGTGTGTGTTTGTGTGTTTTATTCATTGTGCCTATCTACCGGCACTTTCCCGCTTGGCAAGTCTTGGTCTCTTATATATATATATATATATATATATATATATATATATATATATATATATATATATATATATATATATATAATGACGATGTAAATAAAACAGAAAGAAACTTCCACATGGGAAAAATATATTAAAAACAAAGATTCCAAGACTTACCAAGCGGGAAAGCGCCGGCAGACAGGCACATGAACAAAACACACAAACACACACACAGAATTACGAGCTTTCGCAACTGGCAGTTGCTTCGTCAGGAAAGAGGGAAGGAGAGGGAAAAATGAAAGGATGTGGGCTTTAAGGGAGAGGGTAAGGAGTCATTCCAATCCCGGGAGCGGAAAGACTTCCCTTAGGGGAAAAAAAGGACAGGTGTACACTCGCACACACACACACATATCCATCCGCACATACACAGACACAAGCAGACATATTTAAAGGCAAAGAGTTAAGGGCAGAGATGTCAGTCGAGGCGGAAGTACAGAGGCAAAGAAGTTGTTGAAAGACAGGTGAGGTATGAGCGGCGGCAACTTGAAATTAGCGGAGGTTGAGGCCTGGCGGATATTGAGAAGAGAGGATATACTGAAGGGCGAGTTCCCATCTCCGGAGTTCGGATAGGTTGGTGTTGGTGGGAAGTATCCAGATAACTCGGACGGTGTAACACTGTGCCAAGATGTGCTGGCCGTGCATCAAGGCATGTTTAGCCACAGGGTGATCCTCATTACCAACAAACACTGTCTGCCTGTGTCCATTCATGCGAATGGACAGTTTGTTGCTGGTCATTCCCACATAGAAAGCATCACAGTGCAGGCAGGTCAGTTGGTAAATCACGTGGGTGCTTTCACATGTGGCTCTCCCTTTGATCGTGTACACCTTCCGGGTTACAGGACTGGAGTAGGTGGTGGTGGGAGGGTGCATAGGACAGGTTTTACACCGGGGGCGGTTGCAAGGGTAGGAGCCAGAGGGTAGGGGAGGTGGTTTGGGTATTTCATAGGGATGAACCAAGAGGTTACGAAGGTTAGGTGGACGGCGGAAAGACACTCTTGGTGGAGTGGGGAGGATTTCATGAAGGATGGATCTCATTTCGGGGCAGGATTTTAGGAAGTCGTATCCCTGCTGGAGAGCCACATTCAAGGTCTGATCCAGTCCCGGGAAGTATTCTGTTACAAGTGGGGCACTTTTGGGGTTCTTCTGTGAGAGGTTCTGGGTTTGAGGGGATGAGGAAGTGGCTCTGGTTATCTGCTTCTGTACCAGGTTGGGAGGGTAGTTGCGGGATGCGAAAGCTGTTTTCAGGTTGTTGGTGTAATGGTCGAGGGATTCAGGACTGGAGCAGATTCGTTTGCCACGAAGGCCTAGGCTGTAGGGAAGGGACCGTTTGATATGGAATGGGTGGCAGCTGTCATAATGGAGGTACTGTTGCTTGTTGGTGGGTTTGATGTGGACGGATGTGTGCAGCTGGCCATTGGACAGATGGAGGTCAACATCTAGGAAAGTGGCATGGGATTTGGAGTAGGACCAGGTGAATCTGATGGAACCAAAGGAGTTGAGGTTGGAGAGGAAATTCTGGAGTTGTTCTTCACTGTGAGTCCAGATCATGAAGATGTCATCAATAAATCTGTACCAAACTTTGGGTTGGCAGGCTTGGGTAACCGAGAAGGCTTCCTCTAAGCGACCCATAAATAGGTTGGCATACGAGGGGGCCATCCTGGTACCCATGGCTGTTCCCTTTAATTGTTGGTATGTCTGGCCTTCAAAAGTGAAGAAGTTGTGGGTCAGGATGAAGCTGGCTAAGGTGACGAGGAAAGAGGTTTTAGGTAGGGTGGCAGGTGATCGGCGTGAAAGGAAGTGCTCCATTGCAGCGAGGCCCTGGACGTGCGGGATATTTGTGTATAGGGAAGTGGCATCAATGGTTACCAGGATGGTTTCTGGGGGTAACAGACTGGGTACGGATTCCAGGCGTTCGAGAAAGTGGTTGGTGTCTTTGATGAAGGATGGGAGACTGCATGTAATGGGTTGAAGGTGTTGATCTACGTAGGCAGAGATACGTTCTGTGGGGGCTTGGTAACCAGCTACAATGGGGCGGCCAGGATGTTTGGGTTTGTGAATTTTAGGGAGTAGGTAGAAGGTAGGAGTGCGAGGTGACGGTGGGGTGAGGAGTTTGATGGAGTCAGGTGAAAGGTTTTGTAGGGGGCCTAAGGTTCTGAGGATTCCTTGAAGCTCCGCCTGGACATCAGGAATGGGATTACTTCGGCAAACTTTGTATGTAGAGTTGTCTGAAAGCTGACGCAGTCCCTCAGCCACATACTCCCGACGATCAAGTACCACAGTCGTGGTACTTGATCGCCGATCACCTGCCACCCTACCTAAAACCTCTTTCCTCGTCACCTTAGCCAGCTTCATCCTGACCCACAACTTCTTCACTTTTGAAGGCCAGACATACCAACAATTAAAGGGAACAGCCATGAGTACCAGGATGGCCCCCTCGTATGCCAACCTATTTATGGGTCGCTTAGAGGAAGCCTTCTCGGCTACCCAAGCCTGCCAACCCAAAGTTTGGTACAGATTTATTGATGACATCTTCATGATCTGGACTCACAGTGAAGAACAACTCCAGAATTTCCTCTCCAACCTCAACTCCTTTGGTTCCATCAGATTCACCTGGTCCTACTCCAAATCCCATGCCACTTTCCTAGATGTTGACCTCCATCTGTCCAATGGCCAGCTGCACACATCCGTCCACATCAAACCCACCAACAAGCAACAGTACCTCCATTATGACAGCTGCCACCCATTCCATATCAAACGGTCCCTTCCCTACAGCCTAGGCCTTCGTGGCAAACGAATCTGCTCCAGTCCTGAATCCCTCGACCATTACACCAACAACCTGAAAACAGCTTTCGCATCCCGCAACTACCCTCCCAACCTGGTACAGAAGCAGATAACCAGAGCCACTTCCTCATCCCCTCAAACCCAGAACCTCTCACAGAAGAACCCCAAAAGTGCCCCACTTGTAACAGAATACTTCCCAGGACTGGATCAGACCTTGAATGTGGCTCTCCAGCAGGGATACGACTTCCTAAAATCCTGCCCCGAAATGAGATCCATCCTTCATGAAATCCTCCCCACTCCACCAAGAGTGTCTTTCCGCCGTCCACCTAACCTTCGTAACCTCTTGGTTCATCCCTATGAAATACCCAAACCACCTCCCCTACCCTCTGGCTCCTACCCTTGCAACCGCCCCCGGTGTAAAACCTGTCCTATGCACCCTCCCACCACCACCTACTCCAGTCCTGTAACCCGGAAGGTGTACACGATCAAAGGGAGAGCCACATGTGAAAGCACCCACGTGATTTACCAACTGACCTGCCTGCACTGTGATGCTTTCTATGTGGGAATGACCAGCAACAAACTGTCCATTCGCATGAATGGACACAGGCAGACAGTGTTTGTTGGTAATGAGGATCACCCTGTGGCTAAACATGCCTTGATGCACGGCCAGCACATCTTGGCACAGTGTTACACCGTCCGAGTTATCTGGATACTTCCCACCAACACCAACCTATCCGAACTCCGGAGATGGGAACTCGCCCTTCAGTATATCCTCTCTTCTCGATATCCGCCAGGCCTCAACCTCCGCTAATTTCAAGTTGCCGCCGCTCATACCTCACCTGTCTTTCAACAACTTCTTTGCCTCTGTACTTCCGCCTCGACTGACATCTCTGCCCTTAACTCTTTGCCTTTAAATATGTCTGCTTGTGTCTGTGTATGTGCGGATGGATATGTGTGTGTGTGTGTGCGAGTGTACACCTGTCCTTTTTTTCCCCTAAGGGAAGTCTTTCCGCTCCCGGGATTGGAATGACTCCTTACCCTCTCCCTTAAAACCCACATCCTTTCATTTTTCCCTCTCCTTCCCTCTTTCCTGACGAAGCAACTGCCAGTTGCGAAAGCTCGTAATTCTGTGTGTGTGTTTGTGTGTTTTGTTCATGTGCCTGTCTGCCGGCGCTTTCCCGCTTGGTAAGTCTTGGAATCTTTGTTTTTAATATATATATATATATATATATATATATATATATATATATATATATATATATATATATATATATATATATATATATATATATAACTACCAACCAGATGTCCACCAGGATGAATGGCCACCGTCAAACCATGGCCAAGAGCATACTGGATCACCCTGTAGCACATCATGCAGCTGATCATAACATGCTTGATTTTAATGGCTGCTTCACAAGCCATACCATCTGGACCCTTCACCCCTAGCTTTTCTGAATTTGCAGACAGGAGATATCCTTACAACATATTCTCCACTCTCAAAATTATCCTGGCCTCATTCTATGATAAACCTACTGTCCCCCAACACTTTCTGCCCCCTCTGTCCTATAACCTTTTCCCAATTCAAGTCCCCTTGTACACGTCATTGTGCATGGTCTCTGCCAACGCACCTACCAGTCTTTTCCCATCTCCGCTCCATTCCTCTCCTCTCCTTTTCCGTTTCTGTTTCCGCTTCCCATTTGCTCTCCCTCCCCTCCCCCTCACATGAACACACAGCATTCTGACACTGTCCCTGGCAACCTTGTCCTGCCACTTTCCAGTCCCTGCACATTCTGCCAGATAGTGCTCTTTTCTCCCCCCACCCCTACTCTGCTCTCTCTTCGCTTTTCCTGTCCCACTCTCAATTGCTGCTTTCATTCAACGTAACAGTTGCACTCCACCTACAGCAGCCACAGATAGCAGTCATGTGTGCATGAGGTGTGGCTTCTTTTCTAAAGAAGGCTTTGGTTGAAAGCTTAGCATGTAACAGTCTCTTTGTTGTACCTGTATGCAACTCAGTGTGTCATCTTTTTGGTGAGTAACAATCTGTCCTTTTCAAAATTGTTGATATTCCAACATGGTCTTTCCACTGTTTAGTATTTTATATATGAACCATTAAGATTCAGATTCTTTATTAGCTGCTCACCACAGTTTCTGAAGTGGGCTGTACATTGATATACAATAGCAATCACTATATTAATTACTGTTCATATTGCATGTATAAATAATTTATTCTATATTAACCTGTTGTACAGAACTGTAATCCTAGTCCTGAAGCTCAATTTCTACACTACTAATATCAGAGAATTCTCTTCAGTTGTCCAATGGATTGTTTATTAACGATTTATACAACTTACTTTTAAATATATTGAAAAGTGTATTCATTGCAGAATGTAGAAATTTATTAAAAATTTCAAACAGTTCACTTTGTGAGATGCCTGCTTTTGTCAGACTATGTCTAGGAATGTCAATACTCATCTTATTTCTGGTGTCATGGCAGTGTACGTTCTTTCTGGTGTCAAACTCTGCTATGTTATCTTTTCCGCATATCAATGATGCATACATATGAAGCTTTATCACTGTGATTATTTTGGTCTAGGTGAATAAAGGGTGGCAGTGTTGCCTGGGATCAACCTTACATGTTGTTCTTAGCACCTCTTTATGAATCAATAATTCACCATTGACGTGACATGAATGATCACATAACAGCAGCCCATGGGATATGTGAGATGTGAGATTGAAAAAGTCTGAAGTAAGCTATCTAAAGATGTTCATTTCTCACTATATCAGATAATTTCCATTTGAGATAGGACATCATCGATATCTTTCTACGGACATGATTAACATGGGTTGCCAGTTTCGTTTAGACTCAAGATGTATTCCAAGCAGTTTTACAGATTTTGCTTCTATGTCTTTACCTAGTCCCAGCAGCAGGTGTTGAGTTTTCTCTCGATTGCACAGTAGTTTATTATATGTGAACTAGTTTAGTGTTAAGGAGAGTGTGTCCTGTGATTTCGGTCACAATCTTAACCTATCTCGATATGTGGTGATTAAAGTTGTGTCATCCACATAGCAGATAACAGACTGAAGCCCTACGTAATGTGGCAGATAATTAATTGCAACAATGAAGAAAAACAGTTCAAGGACAGAGCCCTGAGGCACACCAGATGTGACTTTCTTCAGGGAAGATGCTTATTTTGAATTGACACAACTTGCCTCCTGTTATTTAGATAAGAATTAATTATTTCTAATTCTCTATTATTTATACCATTATACAGTAGTTTGGCTAGTAAGATGTCATAGGGGACACAGTCAACAGCTTTACTGAAATTGCATAGCTCAAAGAGACCATATTCTTAGTTTCAAAAGCAGCTAATGTCTGATAAACAGTTTCCCTCACTGAAAACTAAGCTGACTACTACAAAGAAGATTCTATTTTTGGAAGTAGTTAGCAAGCTGTATGGGAAAAGTTGCTTCAAATATTTTGGAATAGCTTGTAGTAAAGACACTGGCCCGTAGTTCTCAGGGAAATGCTTTTCCCTTTTTTTGTATGTAAGTATAAATTTGGGGCTGGTCACAGAAAACTCCAAGGCATTTATTCATAATAAAAGCAAGTGGTATGCAAACAAGGTGTATTGCTCTTTTTATTGTGTAGTTAGATAGCCAGTACCAGTCCATGCTTTTCGAGTTAGCAAATTTTGAAACAGTATCTATGGGTGTGACAAGATCCCAACAGAATTGATGTGCTCTAGGAAGCTGATCAGCAAGTACATCCATTGCTGATGTGTCTGACTGGTTAATTTTAGATCTTAATTCCTCTATTATAGTAGTAAAGTATTTAATGAGCTCTTCTGGCTCAAGCAGAATGTCTTTAGTTTGTGTACAAGTAGATTCTTGTGTTATATCCCAGGCAGCTTCACATTCATTCGAAGTTCCTCCTATTTCATTTTCATAGGCAACTTGTTTGGCAAGTTTAACTTCAGCTTTAGAATGTTTTTCTTAAATTTCGGGTAAACTTTAAAAAACGTCATACTGCTCTGTGCAACGTTTGCAATTAATTTTATACATCTTGTACAGTTAAAGTACTTTTCCCCTGAAACTAACCAGGTCATCAGTGTACCATTTAAGCTTTTTACCCTTTTTGTTTGGTTTGGAACTGTTTCTTTTTGGTGGTGAGTAACAGTAACAGTAATCACTATATGTCTTCAAGAAATTATTAGAGAGAGTTTCAACAGTTGGTTTATGTACATCACATTCATAAAAAGAATGCTAAATTGTGTCTCTAAGGCAGTCTGTGAATAACTTAATACATTCCTCTTTCTGACCACATGTCACACTTGGCTACTTATTTGTAGTCACATTGTCATTATCTGGCTGTGCAGAGTGGTATGTGATGAGTATTGGATCACGAGCTGCAAAATATTCATCTGCTATGCTAACAGTGTACAGGTCTCTTGAGAAATTAACTATAGTATGTCCAAACACGCATTCCAAGTGTTGGACTACTGTTAGTACACTCACTGTTGAAATCACCACATACTGCAACATTAGTATTGAGCTTTACAATTTTTCTCATCATTTGTTCAAATTTCTCAAAACATAAATTAGTATCACCATTTGGAGATCTACACAAACTAACAATTATGATATTCTGTTCAATCAGTCTTATATAAATAAATTCTCCATTTAATTCTCAGAGGAGCATGAGCCTACATCTATTTTAGAAAATTTTATGTTTTGTTTAATAAATATTGCAAGAACCCCCCCCCCCCCCCCTCACATTTTCCTCCCATTTCTCCACATTACAGATGCCAAAATGTACTCATTATGTATGAAAAAAATCTACTTCATTTTGTGTAAGACACTTTTCTGAGATGCACGATATATCACTTTTTTTTATCTTAAAAAAATGTTTCAACTCTGATAATACATTCCTAATACTGCAAATGTTGACCTGCGCGAGGGTAAGTTGCAATGTTTCCTGTAGCTTGAACACACTGAGGTGGTCTGCTTTTTCACAATCACAAAAGTTATGCCACATCTAACAACTGGTATAAAATACACATGATCAACAGTTTTCTTAACAGCTGAGCCAGATACATTATTTAGAACTTTCATTGCATACACAAAACTATTTAATTGTTAACTAAACAATCTACATGATTAGTCAATGACAAGTCTTTGGACATGTTAACTCAAAGAAATTTAATAGAGTATGCGGTGATCAGCTCTTTGCCCTCATAATTTAACTACAATATATATTCAGCAGTTTGTTTCATCCTGAAAAGCACAATCTGTGTTTTTGCAAGGTTCAGTTTCATAGTGTTATTATTTGTCCACATTCATGAAGTGTTTACATGATATTCAATGCCAGTTCTACATTCTTTATATGGCAAATTACCACTATGTATAGAACTGTTTCTGAATTTATCTTTGATGTCATGTCATTTGCATAATACAGGAACAATAATGAGTGTCGTATCGATTCCTGGGTTACACCTGCTTTTATCTCCTTCCTACTGGAACAGATGCTCTCAACTTTCTGATGTATACTTGCAGCCATTTTGAAAAGCAGTAGTCGATTGTTTACAGTGTCAAGTGCTTTAAAGTCACAGAAGATATTGGATACACACAGTTTGTTACCAAGGCATTTGCTTATTTTTGTGATTTGTTCATTAATATTGTGCACAGTACTTCACCCATTCCTAAACAAATACTGATTATTCAAAATAATGTTATGAATTATGTTACACTTTTCTAATTTGTTACAAGCTGTTGACTCCTATATTTCTGAAAAACATCCTTACTATTGATACCAGTTAGACATTTATCATCTCATCCTGTCTGCCCCTTTTATGGATTTGTCTAACTTCTGAATATTTCAGCATGTCAGGGTATGATTTATTACATGGCAGAACTGGGGTGGAATATCATGATAACCTGCCTTAATTATTTTTGTTGCAATCTCATTCCGGCCCAAAGATTTAAGATTTTTTAGGGATTTAATAATGCTAGACACTCAGTGACAGGAAGCATATGAATTTAAATTCTCCAGATATGTGCTGCATTATGTTGGGATATATGTGGCAATGAGAGAACTCGTTCAATTCATTTGAAGTTACAAAGTACCCGTTGAATTCTTCACAGATCTGTTTGGAGATGTTAAAGGTTTCCCCACCTAATTTAGGGTTAAAGTGAGTAGTTTTCTCAGAACTTATTTCACTATTTACTATCTTAAATGCAGTTTTTGATTTGTTTATGGCATATGAGATGAATTTACTGTTTGTCAGTTGTTTCATTTAACAACTGCCACATATTCATTGACATTTGCTTACATACATGAGAAATTCCCGATCACATTTGTTATTTCCTTCCAAGCACAGTTTCCACCTTCTGATGCTAGAAAACTTGGTGTGTTTAGCTACCCATGAATGTGTATTACTGGATTTCTCAGATACTATTATAAAGGGGAAACATACATTGGATATAATCATGAATTCTGATACAAATGCATAATAGTTAGTGTTAACTGAACACTGGTTGCTGAATGACCAAGTAGTTTCATTCAGTTTCATGACAAATATATTCACATTTTGTTGATTAAAGTTCCTGACTCTTTACACTGTGTGCTTTTATCTAAATTTGGCACTGAGACAAAAAGGACTGAATGGTCAGATAGCCCCAAATCTAAAATGAAATTTTCTGTAGCACCATACTTGATACTGCCTCTGGAAATGTTTTTCAGTGTGACATCTAGTTTCTGATATCTTTGTCATTATGCAATATTTCTGAAACTTTATGGTATCTTCAGGTCTTTTCCACATGTATAGCCATCTTTCATGATTCTTACTAAAACCAATGTTGGCAATGATTAAACTGTGCTCTGTGCAAAATTCTACCTGGCAGTAGTCCCCCAGGCCATTTTCTCCTACTATTTTTCTCTATCCTCCTGTATCTACTATCAAATCCCAGTTCTTCATCACAATTCAATTTTTGTGTTCCTTAACTAGCTGAATAATATATTTTAGCTTATCATAATTTCTTTCGAACTCTTCATATTTGTGGAATTAGTAGACACACAAATTTATACTACTTTGATATATATTGGCTTTTTGCTTATTTTGGCTATGGCAATCTGGTCACTATGTTGTTTTCAACAGCTTACCTGCATTCTCATATTTTTATTCATTATTAGAGCAACTTTTGTGTTCTCCCTGATTAATTTTGTGCTGATAACCTTACACTTGCCTGACCACCACATTTCACTAATTCCCACTACATGTAACTTCTCCCTATCCACTTCTTGTTCGAAATTATCTAACTTGCCTACCCAATTAAGCGATCTAATATTCCACATTTTGACCCATACACTGCCACTTTTGTTTTCCTGATAAATCCTCCTGAGTAGTTCCCAGCTAGAGATCCTAATGGGTGTTATTTGACATCTGGAATATTTTACCCACAAGGATACCATCATGATCAAACCATACAGAGCTACATGTTCTGAAGAAATACAATGAAGGTAGTTTCTCATTCATTATAGGCATTTGCATTATCAATATAGCTAGATCAAATTTATTTGTGGTACATGGCCAAATCATCCAGACTGTTGTCCCTACAACCACTGAAATGGCTGTTACCCCTCTCCAGGAATAATTAGTTAGTCTGGCCTCTCTGCTGATACCCCTTCAACACTCTAATGTGGTTGCACCTAGAGTACAGCTACTTGTATCTTTGAAAAATGCAAGTCACCCAATCATAGCACAATACTCATTGATTGTTTGTATTAGTCACCTAATGTAAGAAAACTCTCATTATATCCTACATAATATCCTAACATCAGTACATACATAAATTGACTGCCTACTAGTATTACATTTCTCCCTGAATTTTTTAAACAAGGAGGACTATCAAGGTGGTTTATGAAGGCATTCAGGGTTATTATCAAGTATACTACCCAAAAGTAGTTCTAAATGTCTGTATTATAAGAGAACCTCTATCTCTGAATGTTTTGTTGGGCATCTTACAATATACTCTGCAACTATTACTTCCAGTGTTAATAACTGCGAATCATGATCTGACAGGAAAATCCTAGTTATTTTTACAATGGACCCATACTTACAAGGTAAGTGAATGCTTTTCTGCATCTCCAACAGGGTGAGGGTTGGGTCCAGAGCTGAAATTTGGAAACTTCTTCCATTCCAATAGCTACTTTGATTTTTCTTATAGCACCATCAGTTTCAAAAATTATAATTTCATTGTAAAGTGCATACCATCATATCTTTACCACAGTGATGTCCAACATTAAGCAAGAAATCACTTTCAAGGATACTTCACCAGGAAACCAGTACCAACAACCCACAAGCAGGTGATACCCTTAGTAAGGTAAATTATTATCTGTCACTTTGAGACACCTTTCTTCCCACAATACAGGATCCATTTCCTTAGCAGCAAGGTCACCGTGTGTAGTGCTGCACTGAACTGCTGCAAATACTGTGCAGGCCTTCTTGGCTGCTGTATCCAACAATTCATGCCCTCAATTCCCATACGCCCTGGTAACCAGTAGAATATCACCTCCTTCCTTTCTTTTTTAGTTGAAACAGGGTATCTTTGATGTGCTGAAGTGCTTTCTTTACTGGGTACATGCACTGGATTTGGCTGTTCCAGGTCACACAGTTGGGCAGGCATGTGCACAGTTGGGCAGGGATGGGAAAGTGGCTAACATGTAGGCAGTCCTGCAGCCGTGCTGTTACATACATGAGCATACTCCACTGGCCACATGCTTTGGTCAGGGGTGACCAAGCAGCTTGTGCATGCATGGAAAATTTTCAGTTGGGCAATATGGCAGGTAGCCTACACTATCTGCCACTGCCCATTTGTGTGCTGAGGGGCAGCACGGGTACCCTCACCCCACAGGGCAGCATTGGAACAGGCTGCACTAGATAGCTGGCACTGCACACAGGGAGTCAGAGAAGAGGTGAAATTTTGTAGCTCGAGCATGCCTCATCTACTTAAATGCCTTCAACATCACTCATACAGTTGCATTGTACACAATAAATTTTATTTGCTAAGCATACCTTGAGGACAAAAATGGGGTAAAACACAGAGCAGACCACATCTTCCTCCTCCTTAGAACTATCATTGTACACTAGCATATATTTGCAGTGCTGTTTTAAAATTTTATAAAATATAGTTTTAAAAATTTAATCTGGATTATTGTCTGTCTCTCTTGTAGTCTGCTGATTGTGAAATAATAAGGAGACTCAACAACAGCCAGGGTGTAAAAAATATCAAAAACGCTGTCAGCTGTAAGTTCATCTCCAATTTAACTTATAGGCTAACAGCTTCAGCAGTATAATACACTTTCATCAGGCCTTCTCTATTAGATAGTAGCTGCATCTTCCAATGACAAATATATGTATGTCATATTTGAAAATAACCAGTCTTTGCACCAGCTTATACACGCATGACATTAGCACATGACAACACCTCAAACCAACATACTTTATACACAAGGATACCATCACATCATCATTAAACCACATAAAGCTCCATGTTCTCTAAAAATACAGTGAAGTTAGTTTCCGCTTCATTTCAGGCATTCACAGTACTAGGTCAAATTTACTGGTGCTACATAGCCAAATCAATCATCCAGACTTGCCTCTGATATGTGTTTGAAGGTGGTGTTGCGTGCTAAAGGTACACGTACATGAGCTGGTGCAAATACTTGTTATTTTCACATATGGTACACATATGTGAGTCATTGGAACATCCAGCATCTATTTAGTATAGAGTGCCTGATGATGCTGTATTATATTGCCAAAACCTGTAGCCTATAAAAAAAAAATGGAGATGAATGTAGAGCTGATGGTGTTCTTGATGTTTCTACATATATATCAGCTGTATCCTACTATTCAGCAAAACAAGAATGAATGCCTCTAAGACAGCCATAGTGGGTGATGACTCCAACCCTGGGGAAAGACTGATATTCCATTTACCCCCAAGTGTTGTGAGCTCTTTACAATTTTGTCATATGACGACATGATGGAGACCATGGCTGTTGTTTGAAGACAAATTTTGATGGTGTTAGGACAGCAACCAGCCACAAATTTACTTTCAGTTCCTTTATTCAAACGGCACCGTTACTGGTTTCAAATCATTGTCATTCATCCTCAGATGGTTTACACGCTTTCTTTGACATGTTATATGTTTATAACAGATTAATTTTCCTAAAATATAAATAATACATAATTATTAACACACCACACACAGGTGGTTGTGTTATAGATTTTCGTTGCTTGTGACTTACGTGAACCGTCGGTTTGGTGTTTGTTTCCATAACATTCGTCCAACAGATGTAAATGCATTTCCGCTGCATTCTTATTGTTGCACACGTAAATTGTTCTCGTTGAACACTTTAGATTTGTCGCTGAGAAGATTTTTACCACGCACCACATATTTTGATACAAACAAACAGCTTGCAAACATATAAGTATCACAGATGCTATGATATATCGTAACATTTGATGATGATATCCTATGTTTGGAAAGGATCATATATTCATTTACACAACTGTAATGCCTTACACTAGACAGACACATTGAATTTTTGAGTTGATATTTTTAAATTAATTATAAAGATTTTTTTATAGAATTGTACAGGTAAAATAGTATATTATTTAATTACATTTAGCATCATGAGAATTATAGTAACATATAAATTTGCTAATTGATCTACAGATAGGTGTACTAATATTATTTGCTTTTGATGCTGGAAAGCAATTTTTGGAAATTTTTCAGGAAAGGGGTGTTAACTAACACTGTTTGTTCGTTAAGGATATAGTCTGGGGTGCTGTTTTTGTGTGTGTGTATTTCTAATTCTTCTAATATATTCATAGAGGTTCCTTTTTCTTGGAGGTATTTACATCATGGATTACTTTTTGTTGTAATTTATTGTTTGTGGAAAAGCTGATTGTGATATTTTTCTTCTTTTTCAGTATTGACAACTCATCTTGCCACCCCCACCAACAAAAAATGGCATATTTCAGAACGATGATACACCAAATCAAAAAGTACTAATGAGTGACACAGACCAACAAAATGAAATCAATATAATTAAAACAGTTGCTCATAATAATGGATATAAACCCACAATAATAGAAAAACTCCACAACTAAATGCAGACAAAAACCACAGATCCACTTCACAGCAGTCACTTCAACCCAAATCAGTGTGCCACTGAAGCCAAACCTAAATATGCTACTATCCCATACATAGGTCCACTTTCATACCAAATAGCTAACTTATTTAAAAAGAAGAAAAATATCACAATCAGCTTTTCCACAAACAATAAATTACAACAAAAAGTAATCCATCATGTAAATACCTCCAAGAGTCCCTACTGTAAATCAGGAATATACAAACTCAAATGTGATATATGCCCAAAATTCTACACCGGACAGACAGGCAGAAGTTTTGGAATTAGATACAAAGAACATATTGATGCTTTAAGACTTGGTAACTTGAACAAATCAGCATTTGCAGCCCATATTGCTGAAGAAAACCATTCGGTGGGAAACATTGAGGACAACTTAAAAATTTTGCATCTAGCAGAAAAAGGAACCTCTATGAATATATTAGAAGAATTAGAAATACACACACACACAAACAGCACCCCAGACTATATCCTTAACGAACAAACAGTTAGCTAACACCCCTTTCCCGAAAAATGTCCAAAAATTACTTTCCAGCCTGAAAAGCAAATAATATTAGTACACCTATCTGTAGATCAAGTAGCAAATTAATGGGTTACTATAATTCTCATGATGCTAAATGTAATTATATAATATACTATTTTACCTATACAATTATATAAAAAAAACTTTATAATTAATTTAAAAATATCAACTCAAAAATTCGATGTCTCTGTACTAGTGTAAAAGGCATTACAGTTGTGTAAATGAATATATGATCCTTACCAAATATTGGACATCATCGTCAAATGTTACGATATATCATAGCATCTGTGATACTCATATGTTTGTAAGCTCTTTGTATGTATCAAAACATGTGGTGCGTGGTAGAAATCTTCTCAGTGACAAATCTAAAGTGTTTAGTGAGAACAATTTGTGTGTGCAACAATAAGAATGCAGTGGAAATGCATTTACATCTGTTGGACGAATGTTATGGAAACAAACACTCCAAACCGATGTT
Source organism: Schistocerca gregaria (assembly GCF_023897955.1). Lineage (NCBI taxonomy): Eukaryota > Metazoa > Arthropoda > Insecta > Orthoptera > Acrididae > Schistocerca > Schistocerca gregaria. The sequence goes on from NC_064931.1 coordinate 831,225,284, forward strand.
TCACGTAAGTCACATTCAACGAAAATCTATAACGCAACCATCTGTGTGTGGCGTGTTTATAATTATGTATTATTTATATTTTAGGAAATTAAACTGTAAAAAACACACAACATGTCAAAAAGAAAGTGTGTGAAGCGTCTGAGGATGAATCACAATGATTTGAAACTGGTAGCGGTGCCCTTTGAATAAAAGAACTAAAAGTAAATTTGTGGCTGGTTGCTGACCTAACACCATCAACAGTTGTGTGCTCTGTTTTCACCTGGATTGTAAATGGCTTCATTGCTCATATGTAATTTTCAAAAATCAGTTGCATGGACAGTCACTCAGCCAGGAAAAATACTGCTGACCGTAGATCGGCCAAGAACCTATATGCCTTATGATGCACGAGGAGTTACTGCTGGATGGTTAATTCAAGCTCAGTCGCTTCAGCACACAGAGTGGTCTGTAAGAATCTGTGTCCAGTTTTATCCCCTCACAGGGGATGGCGTCCAAGACCTATAATCACGTATGGCTCACTGATCCATACAACTGGCAACCACAATCCAAACTACACTCATGCTCATAAATAAAGGAAATGCTGATGCATGGTGAAACAACGCTCTGGTGGGTGGTTTGTGGGTTTAAATCACCTTGGGGTATGACCATGTTGTGCATCTGACCTGCAGTCATCGCAAGGTGGCACTGGCAGCAGTCCACATACGCAGTGGTGTGTTGGTGCATGTCAGAGTATGGTGCAGCGAGTAAGTGTGCAGACATTTTCACACTTGCTAATGGTGACTGTGTATTGAAAATGGATCAAAGAACACACATTGATGACGTTTTGAGGGGTAGAATACTAGGGCGACTGTAGGTTGGTCAAACACAGCAGGTCGTAGCACGGGCCCTCTGTGTGCCATAAAGTGTGATCTCAAGATTATGGCAATGATTCCAGTAGACAGGAAAAGTGTTAAGGTGCTACAGTACAGGATGTCCATAGTGTACAACACCACAAGAAGAACGATATCTCACCATCAGCACCCACAGAAGATAACCATGGAGTACTGCACATAGCCTTGCTTTAGATCTTACTGCAGCCACTGGAACAGTTGTCTCCAGACACACATTCTACAGATGACTGAACAGACATGGTTTATTCACCCGGAGACCTCCAAGGTGCATTCTACTGACCCCGGAGAGATTGTAAGGCATGGTGTCAAGAACACAGTACAAGGTCATTGGAACAGTGGTCCCAGGTTATGTTCACAGACAAGTCCAGGTATAGTCTGAACAGTGATTCTCACCGGGTTTTCATCTGGCATGAACCAGGAACCAGAAGCCAACCTCTTATTTGAAAGGTACCTGTATGGAGGTAGTGGTTTGATGGTGTGGGGTGGGATTATGATTGGTGCACGCACACCCCTGCATGTCTTTGACACAGGAACTGTAACAGGTCAGGTGTATCGGGACGTCATTTTGCACCAGTATGTCCGCTTTTTCATGGGTGCAGTGGGCCCCACCTTCCTCCTGATGGATGATAGCGCATGGCCCCACCTGCTGCCATCGTGGAGGGGTACCTCGAAATAGAAGATATCAGGTGAATGGAGTGGCCTGCCTGTTCTCCAGATCTAAACCCCATCTAGCATGTCTGGGATGCTCTCAGTCAATGTATCGCTGCAAGTCTTCAAACCCCTACAACACTTCAGGTGCTCAGACAGGCACTAGTGGAAGAATGGGAGGCTATACCCCAGCAGCTGCTCAACCACCTGATTCATAGTTTGCCAACCCATTGTGCAGCCTGTGTACGTGCACATGGTGATCATATCCCATATTGATGTTGGGGTAGATGCGCAACAAATTTTGCAGCACATGTGTTCGGGACGGTTTTCTCAACTTATCACCAATACCGTGGACTTACAGATCTGTGCTGTGTGTGTTCCATATGTGCCTATGCTTTTAGCACCAGTTTTGTCTAGTGCCATGTGTGTGGCACCACATTCTGCAATAATCCTTAATTTATGAGCATCAGTGTAGATCACACAAAAACGCATAGAACTGGGGTAGGAGCATACTTTGGTTGTGGCACTTCAAAATGTTAAGCACGTTGAAAGGTCATACTTTCAGGTCTGTCAGGTACGGTAGAAAGAGATTTTTTAAAAATGTCTTTTTAATTAAAAACCTCTTCAAATCTCTCTCACTCACAATGGCATCCCTCACTATGCCACATGGCGGGATGGCTACATAATCGTTGAGAACAATGGAAGTCCACATACACTGTATTCTCAGCTGAGAACTCAAAACTTGTGCCAGTAGTCCAGTCCTTCATTCTCTTTAGTGTAAGTGACAACTAACATGTTGCTGTTACTAGGTTGGATGATTGGAAAAATACAGTAACATTGTTCACTAATAAAGAGCACTGCACTGGCACCTTCAGAGACTCAGCACACATCCTTGTAAACATCCTTCTCCTGCTCAAACTAGTCCAATACTAATTCTCGAACTGAGGATGTGAAATACCTTTGTAAAAGGAAGGACTGTAGGAAGATGTGTAGCTGTCCCCTGAAGCACCTTTGATGGAGCTGTCTAAAAATGCTTCCAAGTGGTGTTTCAGGCCTTCCCTAGATCAAGAACGAGTCTGACAAGTTAAGAACTCACAATGGAAGTGACTAAGGATCTACTTACATTCGAGAACTGAGAGAAGATGGTGATTCACCACATACTCCAATGTATTTCCTATGCAGTTTGTGAGATATCCAGTTTCAGAAGGAGAATTAGCAATGTATTGCTCCACAAGTTGGAAAAGTCTCCCATTTCCCACATGCATTTGAAGAGTGCCAGGATGATTTATTTTGCATTCACTGGGAGTTGTTGCAATGTGGCATTGTGCAGTTTATTGTGACCAAATGCTGTGTCACGAACCACAAACAATCGTGCACCCAGCTCGTGCATGGAGGACATCGGTTGTAAGCTTCCTCAGTCGAAAGTCTCACTTATCTCTCTCAGTAATAATCCTATGACAACAGATCCTGGATGGTTGTAGCCACCACTTTTGCGAAGCATTGCAACAATGCATGAGCTGTTTTCCGTGATGGTCAGGAGAAAACCATTACACATTATAGCAGTTATTAGCCACCTCCCACCTCTCTCAAAAATACTCATGGTGGTCTGCCCTACTAAGGTAGACTTTGTGGAATGATTTACAGAATGTAGTAATTCTTGGTATGATCTTTTTTTTTTGTTTTCACCTTAATTATTCAGTGCCTGAAAGGCCACAAAATTCTCTGCAGCCTGTTGGCCTTTAAAACTGTTGTAGGGGTGCATGCCTGCACGTTGTATTCTTTTGAATGGGTTTCCTGAAGACATGGATTTCCCTGTGATACCATTCTCAGTTCCTCCGTTTGTGTGTGTGTGTGTGTGTGTGTGTGTGTGTGTCACTGTAAAATGGAAGTAATTTCATCAGTGAGGTTTGTCTACACCTCCCTGTTTTCCTTTAACTTCATCTGAAGATATGGAAGAATCAGCAGGTTACTGAGACACATTTTGATTCTCTCAGACAGACATCCAATTCCATCACTTCAGTGGGTGAGGCATCATCAGACTCTTCTGGCAAAATGAGTATGAAGTAGTCTGACAGCATTGGAGCTACCTTTCTAAACTTTTGATTTTTTCTTCTTTTCTGTTTGGCTTTCAACTACAATGTTGGCATGGTGTACTACCAATAGCAATCTTTGTTGAATTTTCAGGTTGGATGTTAGTACTTTCTATATACTGGACCATTATATTTAAATTTGTTTGCGTTGTGTAAGTGTGGCTTTGCAGGTATACTTGCAAGCAGCATAGGTACTGCTATTACTTGTTTTAGTTTGAGTGGAGATGCCAACTTTTGGTGCTGTTTTCTTTAACCCTGAAGTGAAGGATTTTGCAAAGTGGAAGGCATAAGCATCTTGTATACTTTTTTGCTTCTGTATAGCCCATCCATTTTATTACCTTCATTTCTTGCATTTTTTTTCTTCCTGGAACATGGAGCTTTTGCAGCTCCAGCCCACATGATTTCCTGAGCAATTCACACATGCAGAGCAGTGAGCACTTGATTGAGTCATGACTGGCTGCTGCACCACATCTACCACATACTATTTCACTTTTACATAGCATGGTCGTATGTCTACGGTGTTGATATTTATTGCCATACATAGGATTTGGAATAAATGGCCACACTTTAAGACACAAGAACCCCTCCCCCCCCCCACTCTCTCTCTCTCTCTCTCTCTCTCTCTCTCTCTCTCTCTCTCTCTCTCTCTCTCTCTCTCACACACAAAATGGTTAATCAAAATCACAAAAAAATCAATTTTTTCCAGCTCACCATTTTACCCACTTCAGCTTGTCCCTCACCCTAGTAAACAAACTCCTGCTTTATCACCATTCCTTTTGTAGTTCACTTACATCAGTTGACATTTCATGGAATGACACAACATATCTGCACAGTGTGCTTTTCAACAATAGCAGCATATTCCCCTAGCTTCTCATACTTAAGAAAACATATTGCCTGCCGGCAAGTTGACATTTTGATGAGGTGACTGCCATTTCTGAGTCTGCAAGAAGATTGAGTCTGTTGTTACTGCCTCTATGGCTTTTGGAATGTATGACGAGGACAGCTTCTCAAATGTCCCTTCCTCTCTTTTTATTACTAAAAGTATATTTTGCAGCAACCTTCCCACATACTCAATCTATGAAAAATCATAGTCCATTCTTATGCCACAGATGCAAGACCTGCTCGATGCACTTACCCAGGATATCCTTTTCTATTAATGTCAAACACATATCCTTTCTTATCAGCACAGCAGGACCTAGTTTGAAAGCAGTCATACCATACACCATCTCTGTTGTAGCTACTGTAAAGCATTTTGTGGGGACTTGGCCACCAGCTAGCTGTCCATCCAAACAAATGGCCATTCCTAAATCAGTCAAGAGCAGAGTTGACTACCCAGTGTGTAACGACGACGACTCTGTCCTATTGTACATATAATATTTTTTCTTCTGATTTTTCGATAAACTTGTGTAATTGATGTTCTGATTTCATTTCTTTTTTGTTTCATGTCATTATGTTAAGAAAATGAGAATATTAATGTTTATGCCAAATGTCAAGCAATACTGTAATAGAATTGAACTGTAACAAATGTTGAAACTGTTGTAAGATGTTTAAAACTGTAACTGCGTGTCTGGTCCATTTGTAGGCAATGTGTTAGGATATGTAGAACGCAAAACCTCGGGTGAATACCCGGCCTGTCAGGGAGCAGTAAAAGGTGGATGGCTGGCGAGCGTGCAAAATGCACGCGCGCGCTGCACGGCACAACGGGCTCAGCAATAGTAGTTTGAGTTTGGCACTGGTTTGAGCAACACCTTCTGGAGCGAGGAGGCTCTCCTGGAAGACGTAGTTTCACTGAGCCTCGGGTATGCCGTACCAATGCCCACACAGTATGGCAAAATTCCATAGGCACTAAATGGAAAAGTATTGCGAAGCTAAGAAGAATTAAAGTGCTAATATGTGAAGAGCCATAGCTGTGATTATATGTGTGCTCTGTGCCTCGCCAACCGCTGCATCGATACTAGCAGGTTGAAACTTTTAGTACTGTATTCGTATGGATCAGAGAGTGAACTGTGCAATAATAATCTAAATTTTACCAGAACTTTCCCATCATTTAATTATCCTCACAACTAACCTAGACAGGGTCCTTTCCAAATGTTGTGCAATCCGAGTGTCCCGAAATGAAAATTTAAAATTTGTGTTAATAATAATTATTTGCAGACCTGGCTATGTTAGAATGGTGTTTAAAGAACTGTTTCGTTAATGAACCAGTAAATGAATAACGAAAGTCTAACAAAGTTGAAAGATAACTTTAATATTGATATAGTAATGAAGTTTAATTATTTCGAGAGAGATATAAAGGTATTTAAATGAGCAGTAAATAAGATGAAAAGAGTAGTTACTTATATACTGGAAATCTTGAACGCATAATAAATTCAGTAATCATTTTTTTTTTAATACAGTGATCATAACAGTTTCAGGTAACCCCCCCCCCCCCCCACCCTTTTTTTCATTTGAATTCTTAAGTGTTCTAAATTGGTTTGACCAGCAAAAGTTAAAGTCGAAATTTATCAGTGTTTTATCTTTATCAAAATTGACATTTTGTGTATGGCACGAAAGTGATATTTCTAAGGTAACCTATGCCCGATTTTAATCAGATTAATACACAGTATAAAGTTTTGTAGTATACATTATAGTGTAGTGTTATGTATTCATGGTTTTTTCCATATCAGTACAGAACGTGGAACTATCAGTTCAATAGATTTTTTGGTTCTAAAATTCTACTATATTATGCAGTGTTACTACTTGTTGCTTTGCATGAATATATACCAACTTGTACAGGGAAGAAACTTAGTTAATATCTAATTAGGCTGGCGACCGTATTACACTCCTGGAAATTGAAATAAGAACACCGTGAATTCATTGTCCCAGGAAGGGGAAACTTTATTGACACATTCCTGTGGTCAGATACATCACATGATCACACTGACAGAACCACAGGCACATAGACACAGGCAACAGAGCATGCACAATGTTGGCACTAGTACAGTGTATATCCACCTTTCGCAGCAATGCAGGCTGCTATTCTCCCATGGAGACGATTGTAGAGATGCTGGATGTAGTCCTGTGGAACGGCTTGCCATGCCATTTCCACCTGGTGCCTCAGTTGGACCAGCGTTCGTGCTGGACGTGCAGACCGTGTGAGACGACGTTTCATTCAGTCCCAAACATGCTCAATGGGGGACAGATCCGGAGATCTTGCTAGCCAGGGTAGTTGACTTACACCTTCTAGAGAACGTTGGGTGGCACGGGATACATGCGGATGTGCATTGTCCTGTTGGAACAGCAAGTTCCATTGCCGGTCTAGGAATGGTAGAACGGTGGATTCGATGACGGTTTGGATGTACCGTGCACTATTCAGTGTCCCCTAGACGATCACCAGAGGTGTACAGCCAGTGTAGGAGATCTCTCCCCACAACATGATGCCGGGTGTTGGCCCTGTGTGCCTCGGTCGTATGCAGTCCTGATTGTGGCGCTCACCTGCACGGCGCAAAACACGCATACGACCATCATTGGCACCAAGGCAGAAGCGACTCTCATCGCTGAAGACGACACGTCTCCATTCCTCCCTCCATTCACGCCTGTCGCGACACCACTGGAGGCGGGCTGCACGATGTTGGGTCGTGAGCGGAAGACGGCCTAATGGTGGACGGGACCGTAGACCAGCTTCATGGAGACGGTTGCGAATGGTCCTCGCCGATACCCCAAGAGCAACAGTGTCCCTAATTTGCTGGGAAGTGGCGGTGCGGTCCCCTACGGCACTGCGTAGGATCCTACGGTCTTGGCGTGCATCCGTGCGTCGCTGCGGTCCGGTCCCAGGTCGACAGGCACGTGTACCTTCCGCCGACCACTGGCGACAACATCGATGTACTGTGGAGACCTCACGCCCCACGTGTTGAGCAATTCGGCGGTACGTCCACCCGGCCTCCCGCATGCCCACTATACGCCCTCGCTCAAAGTCTGTCAACTGCATATACGGTTCACGTCCATGCTGTCGCGGCATGCTACCAGTGTTAAAGATTGCGATGGAGCTTCGTATGCCACGGCAAACTGGCTGACACTGACGGCGGCGGTGCACAAATGCTGCGCAGCTAGCGCCATTCGACAGCCAACACCGCGGTTCCTGGTGTGTCTGCTGTGCCATGCATGTGATCATTGCTTGTACAGCCCTCTCGCAGTGTCCGGAGCAAGTATGGTGGGTCTGACACACCGGTGTCAATGTGTTCTTTTTTCCATTTCCAGGAGTGTATTAACAAAAAATGGTAGCATCTTCAGAGTTGCTTTTGGTCCATCCTGATGTGTAATTGCATTTCGAACTTACTTGACGTATCATTGTTATTACAGAGTGGATGTACATCTGATTTGCCACCATTCAGGCACACGTGGTCGATATCTATACAAAAATCCTTTCTCATAAGCTGAACCCCGCTTACTTACCTTAGCACAGGCTTTAACGAGTACTGTGTCACCCACACATTACAAGTGGCTTCCCGGTGACAGAACATCGAGTTGTTGTCGGTCGCAAATTAACGTGAATACTGACCAGTGGATATTCAGTGGCAAGAACTGCAATAATATTTAGTGAAGTAAATAGCAGTGAACGTCAAGTATGGTAGTGGGGTGTAATTTGCGTTCGGTATGTGCAAGAACGTAGACACAGTAGATGCTCCGAGCGTAATGGAAGATGCGGCTGGCAATGACAGGAGTTTACGTGGCCAGATAACAGATTGCGTTAGCGGGAGACAATTGGCATACGTACAATACCACGAATATGTTAACGAACAGATTGAAATGTCGAGATCGCCTCGAACACAGCAAGGAATAAGACAGGAAGTAGATAATGACTTTGTATATGATAATGGGTACATGAACGAATCCACTGAAATGTTTGATGCATCACAGATAAAGAAAGAACCGAAAGAAAATTTTGAAGTAGGATCGGAACACACCGCTTCCGTAGAACAAGACAGTGTGAAAATTGTAAGCATGAATGACTTATTTGAACAATTAACCAAACAAATTGTAGGACAGAATGATCAGCTTCAAAAACAAGTCAGTAATCAGGTTAGTCAGCTTAAAACACATGTTGATGAGCAGCTTAAAAAACAAAGTAATCAGATCAGAACACATGTTGGTCAGCTTAAACCACAGGTCGAAGAACAAGGAATTAAAATTAGTAAACATCGAACAGGTAGAACAAAAAGTGGGTAATTTGAGTTCTGCAATAAATACTATGAAATCTGAAATTGACACGATTAATAAAGATATGAATACTATGCAGGAGGAAATTGAGCACATTAACAGTAGGTTTGATGTTGAAATTCTCATCCAAGAGAAAGTAGAGTCTCTAGTTGAAACAAAAGTAAACGAAAAAGTTTTCGGTCTTAAAACTGAGGTCGTAAACGAATGCCAACATGGAATATTATAGTTGAAAAAGGCAGTTTCAGATACTGAAAGACATTTAGGCGAAAAAGTTACCGGATTTGTACAAAAGTGTGAACAAAATACATCGAAAATTCAAGACAAAATTTTCGATCTCGAGAGTAAAATCAAAAATAGGTCTGGTGTTGTCTGTAATGGCACGCCACTTACGAAGCTGTTGGAAGGTGAGGAGCGCTTCGATCCCACCAAAAAACATAACGGATGGCATCCGTTGGATTTCATCAAAAATTGAGAGGGGATGTTTCCTAAACAATTGTCTGGTCAGGAGAAGATAAACGTAGTAATTAGCGCCTTAGCAGGTGAGGCTAAGCTCTGGGGAATTAACTTTAATACCGAACTAATGACGTTCGAAGAGTTTAAACAAAAGTTTACGGAACAATATTGGTCCGAACAAAAACGGGATCATTTGTGGCGCGAGTTTATCAGAGCCAAACTTCATGATAATAGGGGCGGGAGATCTTTGAAAGATTTCTGCGAATATTGGTACCGAAAGTTGACACATTTAAGATGGAGAAGATTCGATTCTGAATCCGTATGGGAGCAATATAAAAAGCTTCCAGAAGATTCGAAGAGATATGTGGGAAGCAATCATCGCAGCTTCCAAGCGTTTCTCAAAAGGGTCGAAGACGAAGACCACTGGCGCGAAAGTCGTGTCAATTATCAGAATTTTAGTGACAGGAATAATCGCAATAATGACGAGAGGAATGACGGCGATGGTTTTCGCGTCAACATGATACAGAGAGGTAGAGGCAGAGGAAGACGAAGAGGGGGTTATCTAGGTCACGGTACAAGATACACCGCGCAAAATAATAACGATGCGGGAAACTGATTTCCGCGAACGTTGAGGGCCAAACGGAAGCGGACAGAACATATCAGCCCCGATTTAAGAAACATTACTGGACTGGCAGAAAAATTATGAGACAGCTTAGGGACAGGCGTAGAACGACGCAGCGCGTTGTTGCGAAACAAGCATCAGGTGCGTGCGCAGACAATTCATCTTCGCCGCGCACTGCGCTACATGTTAACAGTGGAGTGGAGTATCAGAGTGCACCAGCCTATCAGATCAGCTGTTCAGAGAAAAGCCGCTAGCAAGGCGGCAGAATTAGGTACGAACATTGCCGTAAGAGCTGGCAAATACATTACGAGTGGTAATTCCGTGGCGAAGGAAATAGTAGATGGAACAGTGGATACACAGAGATGTGCGGTTAGCAGTGTTAGCAATGAAGTGAATGACGAGAATGAATTAGCCGAAGTAACTGATTGGCGCGTGCAGAACGTCGATCTGTACAAGGGCCTCAAGCAATGTGAGTGGGAGTATTTTAAGAAGGAATATGAGGCAAGGAGGTTAATTAGTGAAAAAGGAAATAGTAGGGACGTCGATAAGGTGACGTGACCCGAATTTAAAGAGGAGAGAGTAAATAGCGCCGCGCAAAGTACGCGTGCTGCCTATAAGACGATGGTGAAAGATAGGAAGGAATTGGAGGATGAAATCCTAAGCATTGACGAGGAAGTAACTTATGTTAATGATTCGCCAACAATACAAGCTATTACCGAAAGGCACCGTGGGGAAGAGGCAGGTAATTACCTACGAGTAATTAAAGTTCACGAGGATTACACTAAATATGAAGTAACAGTGGATGTGAGTAAAGCTGATAATGAGGTCGTTTTGCCAAAAGAGGATACTGATTTAAAATCAAAGCCTGACGATAATGCACAGGAAGACCTTAGTGCCTGTCACAGAAAAGAACCTGAAAGCAATCCAGAATGGCCAGATTCTGACGATAGTTCAGATGACGAGTATTTCGGTACTAGTGAAAATAATGGGACTATAGTTAATTGCGATATTGTACCTACTGATGACGAAGTTTCAAAACAAAACCCAGATGTTGCGACTGAACACAGAAAGAAAGAGCCACCTGACGACTCAGTGTCTATTTTGCAAAGAGTTCAAGTAAGCAAAGGCTTTGGACTCCAGAAACTGAGAAAGCCACCAGATAGACATGGTTCACAGGTCAGGAACGTATCTTGGGACAATGTCACAGTCGACCAAGGTGCGTTGTGGAAAAAACAGGAAGGGGCGTGATTTGGAGACTGGGGCAGATCTATGTCGGGCTTTGAGAATGTCATGAACACCTTACATAATAAGTCTACTGGGTTCCCACCGGAAGAAACTTTGTTAGGCAGCAGAAGTAAAAGTTTAATTGAGGAAAAATTAAAGAGTTTACACCTGGTACAAGCTTGGGGTGAGTCAAAAGAAAGAATTAGTCAGAAAAAGGGCAAAGCAAAAAGCTGAATCTAGGTCTAAAAGACATGATAAAAACCTGAAAGTTTCAAAATTTAAAATTGGGGATTATGTGCTTTTAAAAACCAACGAAAAATCTAGTGAACTGAACCATGAAATTTCCAAATTTAAACATATTTATAATGGACCGTATATAATACAGAACATTTTACACGATAATGCTTACTACCTGATCTACCCAAAATCCAAGAGACCTTTATGTGTAAGAAACGTTGTGGACCTGAAACTGTATGTTCCTAGGAGTGAGTGACCTAAGTACACTCAGAAAGCAATCTGCAGTAAATGTGCTGTATCTAACAAAGAAATTATTTTATTCTAAATGTAACAAGTATTTGTAAATGTATGTATACCATTGTCAGTGTGCTAATGTACTTATGTAAGTTTCAGATTATCAAATGTACTATAATGTAGAGGTGTATGGAAAAAAGGGCTGAAAAGAAAAGGCAAATGCTGCAAGCCAAATATAAGATGGGATTGCCAAAAATCAAAGTGGGCAGTACATGAGTCGTGATATAAAGGACTACCAAACACCAAAGAGGGCAGATAAATCTTCAAAGGAGAACTGTAAGTATGGTACAGGTGATGTGATAAAATGATGCAAAATGGACTGCCCAAATGTGAATGATAGGCAGCAAATATGTGTGTTGATTTTTCTAAATAGTATTAGTAAATAAGGAAATGGACTGCCATTCAATGCAAGCAGCAAAAAATTGTTTTATAGTGTATATAGGTATTTGTATATGCTTTGTAGTTAAGTGTTTGTGTTCCAGATTTTCATTTTGTTTCTCTCTGAAACTTAATAATGATAAGTAATTTGCTATTTCAATCATGTTGTGATAGGAGGTTGGACTGTGCCAAAGGCACTTAAGTAAATCATAGGTAAATTTTCTCGATATATTAAAAAGGAGAGACCTATATAATGTGAGTGAAAGGAAGTTTTGTGATATAAAATTTTATGATGGTACATTCACACAAAGATTTAGAACCCCTGTATAAATATAAAGTTCAGTGTTCCCATCAATTTTGCACTTAGTGAAATTTACTGGAAACAGCCATGTGTAACAACAACGGCTCTGTCCTATTGTACATATAATATTTTTTCTTCTGATTTTTCGATAAACTTGTGTAATTGATGTTCTGATTTCATTTCTTTTTTGTTTCATGTCATTATGTTAAGAAAATAAGAATATTAATGTTTATGTCAAATGTCAAGCAATATTGTAATAGAATTGAACTGTAACAAATGTTGAAACTGTTGTAAGATGTTTAAAATTGTAACTGCGTGTCTGGTCCATATGTAGGCAATGTGTTAGGATATGTAGAACGCAAAACCTCGGGTGAATACCCGGCCTGTCAGGGAGCAGTAAAAGGTGGATGGCTGGCGAGCGTGCAAAATGCACGCGCGCGCTGCACGGCACAACGGGCTCAGCAATAGTAGTTTGAGTTTGGCACTGGTTTGAGCAACACCTTCTGGAGCGAGGAGGCTCTCCTGGAAGACGTAGTTTCACTGAGCCTTGGTTATGCCATACCAATGCCCAAACGGTATGGCAAAATTCCATAGGCACTAAATGGAAAAGTATTGTGACGCTAAGAAGAATTAAAGTGCCAATATGTGAAGAGCCATAGCTGTGATTATATGTGTGCTCTGTGCCTCGCAATCTCGCCACCCGCCGCATCAATACTAGCAGGTTGAAACTTTTAGTACTGTATTCGTATGTTTTATCTTTACCAAATTGACATTTTGTGTGTGGCATGAAAGTGATATTTCTAGGGTAACCTATGCCCGATTTTAAACAGATTAATACACAGTATAAAGTTTTGTAGTATACATTATAGTGTAGTGTTATGTATTCATGGTTTCCATATCAGTACAGAACGTGAAACTATCTCTTCAATAGATTTTCTGGTTCTAAAATTCTACTATATTATGCAGTGTTATTACTTGTTGTTTTGCATGAATATATACCAACTTGTACAGGGAAGAAACTCAGTTAATGCCTAATTAGGCTGATGACTGTATTATTAACAAATTGGTAGCATCTTCAGAGTTGCTTTTGGTCCATCCTGACGTGTAATTGCATTTCGAACTTACTTGACGTATCATTGTTATTACAGATTGGATGTAAGCTTGATTTGCCACCATTCAGGTACATGTGATCAATATCTATACGAAAATCCTTTCTCATAAGGTGGACCATGCTTACTTACCTTAGCACAGGCTTTAATGACTACTGTGTCACGTGGAGGTTACAAGTGGTGGCACATGCTGCTGAGCACAACATTTTCTACTTCAATGGCTGTACCACAACCCATGCAATCTACATCCTTTCATTGAACACCAGTTTCAATAAGTTATGCAATGGGAACTATCCATCATTGCACATTATTCAATCTTATGTATATCATAAGGCTAAAACTGATGTGTCTCCTGTACAGCATGATCGGATGATCCGTATATGTATGTTGTGAGATGAATAAAATACAAGTACAAGTCTTGTAATCCTCCTGGTCTTAGCCTCTGTTAGATCCTGTCCTACACCAGTCTTCACTCCTGCCTCCATAATCACCACTTCACTCATTCTATGTTCACACTCTCCTCTTTGCAGTCTCCCACTAATTCTTTTATATCTCCCCCTCCAAGTCCACAGCTCTATGTCATTATGTGCCACAGGCAATTCCCCTTCCTGCTCCAGAATGAATTCATTGGTGTCACAGTCTTACCCTGTACTTTTGCTGCATCTCCCTAGCAACTATCAGCCAGCTGTACCTTCAACCCTCCCCTCACTCTCCACCTCCTTTCTGCCCTCACCTGCACCCTACATAACCCTTTCACCTCAGCCAAGCTGCAGTACTCAACTGGAAAATCCAGTCATTGAGTCGCGCGCGTGTGTGCGTGTGTGCGTGTGTGTGTGTGTGTGTGCGTGTGTGTGTGTGTGTGCGCGCGTGTGTGCGTGTGCGTGCGTGTGTAAAGGGGGGGGGGGGGGGCAGCACACATACGCACACTTGTAGCTGACTGACACACTGTCTCATTTATGTGTCTGTTGATAATACAAAGCCTCACCTATACAGCAAGTTGTTTTCTTTACTCCTTTGATTACTTATATTCCACCATGAACAATTCATTACTGTATTTTGGGTGGCATTTTGCTATAATATCTTCACAGGCATTTTGTTAATGTGTAACATTTCAGCATATAGAGGTGCCATACAAGGGAAATGAACTTGAAGGCAATATTACAGAAAATGAAGAGGGCATAGATGAAGATGAGAACTGACACTATGAGAAAAATTTGATGGAACACTGATGATGATGATGATGATGATGATGATGATGATGATGATACTATTATTATTATTAGGGTTGAGGGGGCACTCAACATCATGGTCATCAGCGCCCTGATGAAAAGTCAACATGCAAATCTAATGGGTGGGGACGAAGGCTGTTCCCACATGCAGAACACACTATAACGTATTAAAATCTGCTGCCCTTCTCCACCAATTTAGGGATGAGGCCTGACAGTTCACAAAATTACACCACTCTTAACACTCGTATTGGTATCTGCAAGGATGGCGGGCAGATCTCCAGTGAGACCAAGGGCTGCCCTAATATCAGTGTACAGGACACATGTAGCCACAATATGCTGAACTGGAAGCAGCATGCCACAAACTTCACAGAATGGTGGATCCTCCCACCAGAGGAGGAAGCCATGTGCGAAAGGGCTATGCCCGATGAGTAGTCTGGTAAGGAAAACCTCCTACCAGCGGCATGGCTGACAGAGTCCACCAAGTTTTTGTGGTTGATTTGAGTGACCGCAGTTTGTTGTCTGTCACATGCAACCATTGAGCCTCCCACTGACGCATGATGCATCTATCAGAAAATGAGATAATGGCGTGCAACTGGATGGGACATTGATGGACAGCACTATCCCAACATGCTTCCTTAGCAGCTTCGTCAGCCATGTCGTTACCTTGTATCCCCATGTGGCCATGTACCCAGCAAAATATCACCTCTTTGCCACGGTGTTGGAGCCACTGTAAAGAGTCATGGATGAGCCAAATCAGCTGGTCTACTAGATACATTTGGCGAAGTGCTTGTAGTGCACTAAGAGAGTTGGAACAGACAAGAAAACCCATACAGTGATGTCTGTGAACCCTCTCCAGTGCCATCAGAATTCCCTATAACTCTGCATCATAATTTGTAAATTGTTCTGGAAGACAAACTTTAAAAACCCTATAAGGGAAAACAGTAAAACAACCGAGAGCATTCACCTGCCGGGGTCCATCTGTATAAATAACGATAAAACGATGGTATGTACTTAAAATAGATGAAAACAAAGCCGTAAAAACCAAATCTGGAGTACAACTTTTCTTGTACCGTGTCAAGCTTAAAATCACTTTGGGCCTCCACCAAGGCGGCAGAGAAAGTCTGTAGTACACATACCAAATGGCTTGATCGCTTGGAGTCAAATCCTGAACAGTCGTTTGAAGGCGAGTTGGATCACTGAACTAAATACCAATGACTGAGGTGACACTGAGATTTTCAGTGCCTGTCGAGCTGAAAGGATACGTCGCCACATCCAGAGTGGTGGTTCATCTGCCTCTACACACAGACACTGAACTGGGCTGGTCCGAAAGGCTCCAGTCAATATCCGAATGCCCTCATGGTGGACAACATCTAACATCTGGAGGTAGGAAGGACGGGCCGATCCGTAGACAGAGCAGCCATAGTCTAAGTGTGATCAAACAAATGTCCTATAAAACTGCAGGAGGTGGGACCTGTCGGCTCCCCATGTTTTGCCGCCAAGGCATTTCAAAATGTTCAACAACCAGAAGCCCTTTGTTCATGTGACCTACTTACAAAATCATGTACCAAAAAGTCTGAAGGCTGAAACCTGAGAAAATCTTAGATCTAAAACAGACACTTAGATGGAGACACCTTGACCTCACTCTCAGAAAGTACTGACATTTTGTCATTGTCATGGTTTTCAGTCCAAACACTCATACAAGGGTATCTTCAGAAAAGAGTTCCTAACCCCTAAAACTATATCTGATGTTAACAAATTTCTCCTCTTCAGAAACACATTTCTTCCCAATACCAGTATACATTTTATATCTGCTCTACTTCAGCCATCAGTTCTTTTGTTGCCCAAGAAGCTAAACTCACCTACCACTTTTAGAGCTTTTCCTAATCTAATTCCCTCAGCCTCACCTGATTTAATTCAACTACATTGCATTACTAATGTTGTGTTAGTGTTCACCTTATATCCTTCTTTCAAGACAGTGTTTATTCTGTTCAACTGCAAAGTCCTTTGCTGTCTCTGACAGAATTACATTTTCACTGGCAAACCTCAAAGTTTTAATTTTGTCTCCATAAACTGTAAGTCCTTTTCCATGTCATTATGTGCCGCATACAATTCCCCCTTCCTGCACCTGAATGAGCTCATTGGTGCCACAGTCTTACCCTGTACATTTGCTGCATCTCTGTTCCAACTGTCAGCTGACCTTACCTTCAAACCTCCCTCTCCACCTCCTTTCTTACTTACACATAGTGTAAGTAATAAAACAAATATAATGTCAGAAGAAGACAATAGTAGAATCATTCATAACCCAAATGTACTACTCGACAAAACAAACTGGTATCGTGGCCATGGTGGGAACTACATCATGTTTGCACCCCAGAAGCAAGGAGGGGAAGGTAGCAATAGCATACACTCCACTACTCTTACAAGAGGATCACTGTCACACAATATGTGTCTTTACATGCCACTCACTCAATGAAGGGCACATTTAGAATAAGAATAGAAACAGCACATACAGTATATTTATACTCTGTTGCTAATCCATAAAGCTACCTCCCCTGGTGTTGTTGCTATTTTCACAGCCACGTCAGTTTGTTGTCTGCCATTTATCATGAATGATAATGTTCCCATCTATACTAATTGATTTCATAATAATTTCAGTTTCCTCATCTGTCCAAGTATCTCTACTCCAGCAATCACCAGACACTTTTTTCAGATAATAGACAATTTTCTAGTCTTCTAACATCACAAGAGTAAAAGTTAAAATAAAAGCAGAGCAAGCAAAGTGGCTAGCACTTTCGGGTGGTACTGCTATGGTCTCGAGTTCAGTTTCTGGTAACCACTTCAAATTTATTTTGGTGAAAAGGTCTGGAAGGAAGTTCCCGCAGCCTTACGAGGGCAACAGGAAAGATACTTGAATAAAAATAAAAAAAATAAAAAAAAAATAAAAAAAAATAAAAATAAAAAATACAGCCAAACTGACCCACAAGTCATCCTGGTAGAATTATATCAAAAGGCTTGCATCAGGCAGCATGAGACACGACATGTATTTATTAACAGCAAAAGCATCTGCCTTTACTTTTTCAGGTTAGGGAGTAAGATGCTTGTTCTTTGCAAGATTCCAGACCAGTTATATAGGATTTAGGTTTAGATGGTATGGTCGAAGTAGGCAGGGAACCATTTACTTGCAAAATTTTGTCAGTGGGATAAAGAGGAGTAAGTTGTTGATCCATAATTAATGCCTGAAGTTTGGCTTTCCTTGTCTCTACATGTTTTTAATTTTTTCCTATGCATTTCTACATGAGAGTATAAACTGCAGAAATTTTGTCTAACAATACATTTATCTGTATCATCAATGTAATATTCAATGGGTGTATTTTACTTGTTCTCTTTTGGGGCAGATACTTGAATCTTGCTCCACTCTGCTGATGCTTTTGTTGCTAATAAGTAAACAGTGTGCCACCTTGCCTGGTAAAAGCCTTTCAACATAACACTTCTTTGATGACTAGTACTTCAATTTTGCTGCTTTTATATTCCAGTAGCTTTTCAGTTGGCCTCACAAGGTTGTTAGGATTTGAACCCATGACCTCAGCATTACTAGTCAAAAATGCTAACCATACGACCATGAGGTCAGTTTTATTTTATCTGCTGTTAAATTAACATTTACTGTTATGAAATTGGAAGACTTCATTACATTATTAATAAAATTACGTTAACAGAAAGTTATCATGACTTCCCATGAAGGCATATTCCACAACAGCTTTCATCATCACTTTTCATGCTCTTACTGTGAACTAAGAATGTGCACTACTTTGAATTGGAATGCGACTGTAACTAGGCACGTGACTAAGTTATTTCCTGCTATACCTGGATTACCACTTTGTCTTGGTAAATAATGCACTACAAGAATGCGTAGATGGAAATTTATGTGTATATTTCATGCCACAAAAACGTTCTTAATGATTGAGATGAAGCTTGTAAGACAAAATACACATTGCATTCATTCAACTACACCACTGTTAGCCAACCTTGTCTCTGCCGCCCACTAGTGTGTGTTGCAGCTTTCATGTTGAGTGATATGCGATAGGGGTTTTAAAAACCTTTTCATTTTGTTTTCATAAAATTTTGACAAAGAATATGGTAAATAATTATTGCTACATGCTTTCTTTATAAAATTTACAAAGTGAAGATACTTCCCTACTTTATTAACCACCATTATTGTGGAAGTGGTGGGTGGTTAGAAAATATTACTTCGAGTAGAGGAAGAAAAGTGGGTGATAAGTAAAAAAGATTGACAAGCCCTGAGCTTCAAAAACTTAACTTAAAACTCATACATGAACTTTATCAGCAAATTAGGGTCAACAGACCAAATACATGTCAAGATCCCCTGGCATTCTTGGTGATTTGGACTTTTTTAGCTGTGTCTGGTGTTTTGGGAGGTACAGTGTATTTAAATTTTCATAACCCGCAATAAAGCAACTATATCCTTTGCTTCTTGTGCCATATCTGGACTTTAGTAATTTTCACCATTGTCTGTAGTGTCCTATCATTAAATTGTGTGACCGGTGTGAGTCAATAGTTTCCTTCAAACTTCAGCCTACAACTGTAAAAAATTTCTTGAAGAAACCATTTTTCTGCAAAAGTCAGTTTCTTATTGAAAACACTATTTCATTTGTAAAATAAATAAATTAATTAATTAATTAATTAATTGCAAAAGTAAAAAACGTTTATTTCAAATAAGAAACAGCCTCATTGAGGAAACTGACTTCTTTCAGGAAATGGTTTAACTCTCTCAGTACCACCAGTGGCCTTTTTGTGTTGTTTCTTCTTCTTCTGTGTGCATCCACCTCCCATTGCTTCTTCCTCAAACTCTTCAACCAAGCCTGGATTGCAACAGAATAATCCTTGCTCATCATTTCTGGAAATGATAAAACAGATTTTAACTGGTATATATGGAGATAGTATCTGTTCTTTCGGACTTGTCCGAAAGAACAGATACCACCTCCATATATAGTTAAGACCAACTGGCCATTGACCTCCTCCTCCTGTGCGGATGCACACGCATTGCCCGAACTCTTATGGGACTCGGTCAGATTTGTCTGCCACGAGTAATGAGCGTAGCGGACAGAGGCACTACGAATGTAGTGTGTGGACACTAAGTTGAGAATGTGGGCCTCACAGGGAGCGTGCAAGGGATAAATCCCTGCAGTTGCACTATCCTCTGAGCCCTTGGTGGCTCAGATGGATAGAGCATCTGCCATGTAAGTAGGAAATCCTGGGTTCGAGTCGTGGATGAGGCTCACATTTTTAATTGTCCCTGTTGATGTATATCAACACCTGTCGACAGTGTAGGGTCTTGATTTAATTATCAATTCTTTTAACTGGTATGTTCCAATTTCAAAGCACTTGATGTATATCAACGCCTGTCGACAGTGTAGGATCTTGATTTAATTATCAATTCTTTTAATTGGTATGTTCCAATTTCAAAGCACTCCAGTATCTAAAGAAATTGTGGCTTGGAAAATGTTTTGAGTTTTATAAAGAAGTTATCAAAGGTACAGATGGGTATTTTTGCATAGCTTTGAGAACTGAATATCAGAGATGGAGTCTACTCAATGGAAAAAATATTGCCACAGTGTTTTCAACTGAGAGTCTAGATTCTCTTTCTAACATAATGTAAACAAATTATTATGTGCTGAAGAAACCTCATGCACTTCCATTTTTAGGCCTGAAGTTATCTTAATAATAAGTATGATGTCTCACACTGCAAATTCCCTTCAGGACACATAAATTTGTCAAGTAGTAATAAAAGTTTAAACATTGTAATTTAAATATACTGGTGCAGATTTTCACTCAAATTTTGACCTATTCACTAACTAAGTTGACACAGAAAAATCTTGATATTCCTTCTTCTTGACTCAAGTGCTCCGCACGTTGACAAGCAACTTTTCTAGTTCTACAGTCCCATGAGTAAGACACCCAATACTTTCTTGTAAGTTTTCATTGTTTTAATACTTTGTGCAAAGTGTTAAAAACATCAACACACACTTATCAATTAGTTACCTTTTTACACGCATTATTGTACATCTTGCAATTTCATTGGCTTCTCAGTACCTCAGCCAGCAGTTAATTCTGTGCTGTCAAACATACATCCTGTAAGCAATGCTATTACAGTTTTTGAATATTACTATTTCCAGTTCTTTTACTTTCCACTACTGGAACACGTTTAGAAAACCCAAACTTCAGACACTTCATGGACACAGTCAACCTTTATTCGGTATCCAAAATAATACATTGCTAACACGGAAATGAAATTTTCATTGCTCATGGTTTACTTAAACACAGTTATCATACATATGCTCACCTGATACTCTTCCCATTCTATGCATCTCTTAATGCCTCTCAAGTCAGCCGAAGATTCCTCTGCCACTCTCTCTGAAATAACCAAAAAATAAAAAATGCAATTAATTTAATGAGTAAAAACCTGTAATCAAACAATGCAAAATCTAGGATAGAATTACAACAATACAGATTAGGATATATTGCAACTAGCAACATGGAGAAGGATTTGAGCAAGATAGGTACACTTAAAACTAAAGTACTCTAACAATCAAAGTCATTTTTCGGATAGAGAAACCCTCCCCCCCCCCCCCCCCCCCCCCCCCCACACACACACACACACACTGAAAACAAGTATTAAAGAAAACAGATTGCCATGGTTGATTTAATACATCTCACAGTGCATTTCAATACTGTACATCACCATCTTCTATAACATGAGCCCTGTAATTTCAAAAAAGATTATTTCTTGACAACTGCTGTGAGAAACATTTTTCACAATGGTAGATTCTTCATGGGATTCTTAAGATAGGGAGCAGATGGGAGAAACACAAAAATGCAGTCTCAAGAGAGTACATTAGAGCTACCTATGTTTCTATTTAACCCATGGGAATGTGCAGCCTGTGAGGTCTCCTTTGTTTCATTTTTGATTGATGTCTCTTGCTACAAAGGCCACAGGAGGGTGAGAAGTCAGCTGATATCTTCTACAGGTTGTGTAATGACTGTCCTTTCTGCATTCAG
This sequence comes from Schistocerca gregaria, assembly GCF_023897955.1. NCBI lineage: Eukaryota > Metazoa > Arthropoda > Insecta > Orthoptera > Acrididae > Schistocerca > Schistocerca gregaria. Next base: position 831,247,026 of record NC_064931.1, read on the forward strand.
CACTTAATCGACAGGTCACTGCCACAAAGACCTTTCACGTCTGATGAGGGTTCCCAGGTAATTCCACTACTATCTCTTCTCTCTATACTCTTTTTCCCGTCAGAGCTGATGTGATACATGTGTGAGATAATATATTTTTCCTCAGTGACTGTTCATTTGAGGTACCAAAACTTATAATAATGTAAAAAATTTCAAGTTCTGTGGGGTCAAAGTGAGTTCCATAGCTGTGATGTCTTCTACAGGTAAAAATGGCACAGTGAAAACTGTACAATTTGAATGATTCCAATAATATATCCAGTCTTCACGGGTTGTCAGCCAAGCAGCATTGTCGTTGCATAGCAACGTTTCGACAGAATGCGTCTCCGTCACCTTCAGGCGAAGTGTCGGAATATCGTCGGTCATGGGCTGATATCTCTACTGGACCACACTCCACTTCCCACTACCGGCCAATTACGCACCCACGGGATCGCCGGATGCGCCTGGAGAGGCCGGTGAAGACTTCGTATATGAAATTCACCAAGAAAGCCTGCATTCACAGATTCCAATCATGTTGAAGAAGTTTGTCGTCTTCTGTTAGAGGATACAGAAGATGATCCTGATCTAATTCTGAGTAATGAAGATGAAGGTCGAGAAGAAATAATTGAGGACGAGAAGTAGATTCAGTAACAGACCAGACTGAGGATTCAAATGGTCAAGAGGATTCGATGCTGAATCATCCACATGGTGGAGACAACAATTGTTTCATCACTTTCAAGAAAAAGGGGGATAAAATTATTGACAGGTGGCAATGGCAGAAAACCCCATTGTGACAGAAAAACGGGAAACAAAACACATTGAGTGGTACAATACGGGCTGCCACAAGTTCTGCTCATAAAGCAAGAACTCCTTTACAGGTGTGGGAGCAATTTTTTTTATGTTTCAATGATGCAGGTTATTGAGAAAGACACACATTAGTTCTCTGAACAATATTGATGTGCAAAATACCATCAAGAAAAAGATGCCCATTTTACAAAGGTGACAGAGATCAAGGCTCTAATCAGGCTGTTATATATGAGTGGAAGACTTCAAGCACACCACATCAACACATTAGATTTATGAGATAACAAACGCCATGGTGTTGAAATTTTCAGTTTGGCGATGAGCAGGAAGTGATTCCTGTTTCTGCTCACATGTTTATTTTTTGATTACAGATTGACAAGAGGGAAGTGACAGAAACACAACTGTTTGCTGAATTCATGAACTTTTCCAAAATTTCAGCAGAAACTGTCAGAAAAGTTACTCTACAGGAGCTGACATAACAATTGATGAAAAACTAGAAGGTTTCCAGGGAAGATGTCCCTTTGTACAATGTATACCATTGAAACCTTGGAAGTAGGGAATAAAAATTTAGGCATTGTTTGACAGTGACCATTTTCTATGCTGGCAAACGGCCAGAAGGATCACCATTTGATGTCAGCAACTCACCTACTGACATTGTTAGATGATGTTCTTTGCCTCTGCACATCACAGGTCACATCATAATGATGAACAATTGGCCCATCAGCTGAGACACAGGCAGTAAAAATGGTGTTTAAAAATGTCAGTACTGTCGCAACACAGAAGAAGGGGGGGGAGGGGAGTACAAATTCCTTCTTTAGCTTTCAAGACTCACAGACCACGATGTACAATCGAGCATATTTGGTTTTCGCACTAAAGCCACTTTGGTTTCTTATATCTTGAAAATCGAAAAAAAGTGATACTCATTTCTACCATGCATAGTGATGATGCTATTGATACTGAATGGGTGAAAACAAAAAACCCAAAATTATTACACACTACAACAAATACAAAGGTGGAGTTGACACTGATGACCAGTAGTGTGAAACATTCAGTGTTAACAGGAGTACCAGAAGACTGCCAATGGTTGCTTTTTATTCTATGCTAAATATGGCTGGAGTCAATGCACAGCTCATTCTCACTAGAAATAACATAAAACTTAAGAGAAGGCAATTTTTTTTGAGAAACTTGGTGAGTAGTTGGTGAAAGACCAGCCACATAGACGTGCAGTGAATTGAAAGGGTATTCCTTTTCCCCTTCAGCCAAAAAAGATGTCTTTCTATAAAAATGGCAAATGAAACAATAACAAAGTCAAGGTGCAGAGACTGACATCACCAATAGTTACAGCTGAATGTACTCCAAGCAACTCAAAGACCAGTTGTAAAACCAAAGAATTTGCAAAAATATTCGCTAGAAACCAAGCCACAGAATATACTGAGGCTATAATAAGAGAATATGTAGGTGACCTAGAAATAACTCCAAACCCTGATGAAGCTACAACAGGATCTAATCAGCAAGAACAATATATGTGGTCAATAATTGGGAAGAGAGCTGATACTTCAAATTCTGTAATTTCCACAAAAAATGCATGCAATGCAAGCTTACAAAAAAGGGTAAGTCAAGTAGATTCAGTTGCAAATTTTTTGACGCCTATTCATGCCTTGAACATTTGATTGTCATCTGTGAAAGACGTGCTAAAACTGTGCATGTAAGTCTAATTTATTGCCAAATATTTTCTGATTTCTCTTCTGCAACTTCTTGTGTATGTTTCCAGTGAGTTATCTGTCCTTTCCAGACTTTACACATGTAACTTACAACACAAGCTACTACAATAGGAAACAATTACATTTTACCCTACAGGAACTTTAACTTTGTAGTAAAATTTGTAATAAAAGGTAAACTCTTACTTGTATCTTTGAAAATATGTCAATTTTATAATTTTGAATAATAAAGATATATATTTAATTCATTACGATAAGTTGTATCTTAGTTACTGAACCCCAAATATCAATAAAATATACCAATGGGATAAACTGCACAAAAGACGTGTCAGGTCTTTGCGAATATCCAAGTAATTTTCAAATTGAGAGTTCTGGAGGGTTAAATATCTATCCAAAGTATGAACCTCACCCTCAGGACTCTAAATTTTGTCTATGCTGACAGCTAATGTCAACCAATATGATATATGTGAGACTGTAGAGGTAGTAGCAATGTTGACAGTCCTATACATCCTCTATACATACTATAAAAGTAACCAATACAAACCAAACACACTGCAAAAATAAATGTGTATGTTCCCTCTTAGGAATAAGAGGGGCACAGGGGAACTTAAACTCAACTTGAACACATTTTAGGAAAGAACAACACTGGAACACCTCTAAACTCCTGAATACCTTGATAGCACTTTGTATTATGCAGCATTGTTTGAACACCGCTCTTCAATTGAGTGCCAGTAATAACGAGCACTGTGGACAGTGTTGTTATTTGGGAATAACACTGATGGGGAGACAGACTAGGTGGAGAACTGCCACAAGGGATACACACAAAACTGAAACAAAACATGCATCAAAATAAAAGTAATTGACTGATTAGTACAAAATCAGTAAAGATGTAGTGACATGGTGTTGTATCAGTGCCAACTGTTCTCATATGTTGAACCTGCAAGTCAGCTAGCTTTCCCCTTCCTGTCAAAATGTAGACCACGTCTCATAAAATCCCTCTTGCTAATTGCACTGACAGACACTAAATCAGTTCGGTCCACTACCTGATATATGGAGTTGATCAATTACATTGATCAGATTCAGAGTCATTCAACTGATGCTGGTTGTAATGCCTAAAACAGGAACAAACTTAATAATTGTATTGCTTCTTGCCAAAATTATCTTTGAAATTTCTGCATTTGTCAGTACTGCTTCCTCCATCACATGCTATCACAACATAACTTTCAGGAAGTCCTCACACAAAGATGGTAGGTTCTCAACCACTTGGCAAAATCGCAGAAGTCATTTGTGATCTGATACTAGTTACCTAATTCTTCCTTCAACAGCTAGCCTACACCTCATTCAGAACTGTCTCTTAACATCCTGGGCTTTCTTCCTCTTTGGTGCTTTCTCTGAAACAGTTCGTGTCCTATTGGTATCTAGTTGAGCCTTGGATACACCTGAGACACTTCCATATCTCACTAGCAAAACTGTATTTTGTGTCACTGACAAAACTGAGATATTGCTCTTTTCCTGTAGCCCTGTTATGTGCAACCAGTTCTGACTTTTCTCTACCACTGTCTCTCATCTTAATCTTTCTTATTTGTTTATTTCTCTGCATCACGGACAGGTAATATAATACCAAAAGGAGAGTCACTTAGTTGACAATTTCCCATGTCACTATATTCTCAATACTTAAACCATCTATCACAACCAAGTTTAGTGCGAGGGTGCCAGAAAGAGTCCAAAAGGTAGAACATATGGAACACAGATACTTTAAGAACTTTTTCACTTGCTTTGTGCTATACTACAGCTCGGGTACATGGGTTAGAAACACAGTTTAATCATGCAGAATGCAATGGCATGGGAAATTGTGAATTAAGTGACACACTACATGAAATTATAGAGTCTCTGCATAAAACAATGAAATAGGTAAATATTAAGTAAAAATTAGTTACGTTATGGCTGAGATGGACATTGTAAGGTAAAAAAAAAACTGGAAAATCAAGGGAGAGGCAACAGTTTAAAGTAGTAAAACACTACGCACATAATTGGACCCACAGAAACAGAACAATACCGGCCCATTTTGTCAGTGACACAAAAAAAAGAGTTTTGCTACTGAGATATTGAAGTGTCTCAGGTAGATGTACGAGTAGCCAAGGCTCAACTAGCTACCAGTGGGAGACCAACTGTTTCAGAGAAAGCACCAAAGATGAAGAAGCCCAAATACTTGGTATCTGTTATACAAGAGATGCAGGTTAGCTGTTATAGGAAGAATTAGGTAACTAAAACCAGGTAACAAACTTCTCCAAGGTACATTCGTGGGTTAGCAAGGTGGTATAGGACCTAGCATCTACGTGCAAGGACTTTTTAAGAGGAGGGTTATAATATGAGAATACATAGTGAAGGAAACAATAATAACATGCACAGAAGTGGCAAATATAGCTTCTGCAAAAACACTATACTTATTCAGTCTGTTACTGATTGAGGCATTATACCTGACCCCAGTTTAATAATTCTGAAGCAGTCCATTAACCACTTCTATCATGAATTGGATCAAACCACTTTAGTTCCTGTCAATGCCACTTAAAGCAGTTGTCTATAAGTCATAGCCTACATCTCAATATTAAAAGGGGGAAACTGGTTGGCTCAAGAAAAGAATTTTTAAAAGAGGACACAAACAACTTTCAATCATCAACTTATTAAATATCAGGTTCAGCCCATCGTAACAGTTGGCACAGCATCTTCATCTTCACTGATTTCATCCTCATCAATGCATTAATTTTATTTCAGTGTCACCGTCAGGTTGGCTTGTGGAGTACGGATGTAGATGTAGATGTAGATGTAGATGCATAGATGTTATGGCAGTGTAAGCCAGTGTCTTCCACCCATTCTGTTTCACCAGATATGTTATTCCTACATACTCAATGGGAGAACCTATAGTAAGAGTGTTCAGAAGTTTTATGAGCAAACATCAAAGACAGTGGAAGTCCGAGTTCAACCTAGGGGCATGGTCAGGGCAACTGCTCACAAAAAGTACGAAATCTGAGTTTGTGTCCTGACCTGACACAAATTTTTAAATGTCATGACATACTAATTACGAAATAATGAGTTTGATTGTGGTATCCAACCTGGTGATAACTTCTGATTATTACTGAATGTGCAACATTGCCTTTCCATTGTGGCACGCATGGCAACATAGTATTTCCTGTTTCTCTGAGAATGTCTGTCCTATTAATCACACTCTCAGGGCATTCTGTGAAAATTTGGCAGATTAAAAGGCAATGAGCTGATGTTTGTTTGTGACGTTGTGCAAACCATACCAGTCTACGCACTCAGATTTCAGTTATTTAAAGTACTGGAACTCTAAATGAGATGTTACACCACTGAGGCACAATCAAACAATCAAAAGTCCTGGATGGAATAACAACAATATCATGAAAAGCACAGATTGCTACTCTCTTGACACAGAGGTGGGGACAGGCACAGAGAAGTCCTCCTTTGGAGGGAGACGGGGAGGAGACAGGAGACGTGTGTGAATTAGTGTGTATGTTTAGTGGTCTTTTCACTGTACCTGTCTCTTACTCATTGCCTCCTATGTGTGTTGAGTAGCAATCTATTCTTTTCATATAATATTATCCCACTGATATGCACAGACTGTAACTGTCCACTTGAAAGTACTGATAATGAAAGTGATGGAAAAAGTAAATTTAGTCTTACCATGTGGTTCCTCTACATTTTCATCAGGGATGTGCTGAATGATGTAATCACCAAAAGAGCGTATCTCTTCAAGTACATTCAAGTCATCTGAAAATAATAGTAATATTACAATATAATAATAATAATAATAATAATAATAATAATAATAATAATAATAATAATGTATCTACAACTTGATTCATCGATAAATCTAGTTAGATGAGAAATTTTAAATAGGCAAAGAAAATTAGTTAACTTTCATTTTGCGGCAAAGCTCAATAAAAATGCGGTATTTACATCAGAAGGCAACAATATGGAATATTTATCTACAAATATTATCAATCAACTATCAAGTAACCATTCTAGGATACACCTTAAGTGATTTAAATAAACCACTGTAAACTTAAATCTGGGTGGTAATATGTTACGTTGAATCATATTCCACCCTAAGGTATTTACTATGTACACCATCCTTACTGCTTTTACTTAAAGACTAAATAAAATATTGACTTGAGATGCAATACTCCAAAGGATAATTTCTTACACTGCTCAAGAGTATGTGCTGCTGTGGTCTTCAGCCCTAAGTCTGGTTTGATGCAGCTCTCCATACTACTCTATCCTGTGCAAGCTTCTTCATCTCCCAGTACCTACTGCAGCCTACATTCTTCTGAATCTGCTTAGTGTATTCACCTCTTGGTCTACCTCTACGATTTTTACCCTCCACGCTGCCCTCCAATACTAAATTAGTGATCCCCTGATGCCTCAGAACATGTCTCACCAACCGGTCCCTTCTTCTTGTCAAGTTGTGGCACAAACTCCTCTTCTCCCCAATTCTATTCAATACCTCCTCATTAGTTATGTGGTCTACCCTCACTCAAGAGTGTATGAATCAAAAATATGCTAGTTTGTCAACTGTATGAGAACTACTTCTGAACAATAAAGAAAGGAAAAGTACTTTTAATTGGAAAACATAGTGAACTGATTTTATCAATCAGCTCATCCACATGCTGACTCCATTCTGACTCATTATCCATCTGCACACCATTATATATTATGCACAGGAGAATGGGTCAGTCCATGTAAAATGAACCTCTGGTCTACGTCTTGAAAATTTTTTGTACATTTACAGTAGTAATGGTTTGCATGAAAAATCCCAGGTTATAATTATTTTGGACTTTTCATTTTTTATTTATTATCTTTTTAAACTTTCAAAATTGGGTGTTTTTTGTTACATTTGGTAACCTTAAAACCACCCTACCTCAAAAACTATTTGACTTTGACCTAAAATTTGTACCATTTTATTTAGTTTTTTCTAAACTTTCAAAGGTATAAACTAAATTGACGCTATTCATAAAAATGCCGGCTTTTCCTAAACCAATATACTTTTAATTTTTGAAAATTTCTTTTTTAAAATTATGTCAGTTGTACTTTTTTTGTTAATGTGATCGCCAAATTTCAAAATGGTGTTCCAGTGGGAACATTTTAAAATAAATTTTATTTTACTGGAAAATCTCAGCAACTAGTGTGTATTCTATAGGACTTTGGACTTATTACTAAATTTTAATGCAAACAATAAACCTCAAAAACTAATAAGGCTCCCAAATCACTATTTTTCATTTAATGATGATCAATTTATTATGTTATTAGAACTATACACTTAAATTTAAATTTGGCTTTTTTATGTTGACTGTGAAAATATTTTAGCATGCACCACAAGAACAGATGCTCAAAAAATGTTATGAATAATTTACTTAATTATACCTTCATTTTAAAAATACATTAATATTAATCAATATTATTTATTCAACAATGGTGTATCTGTTATTATTTAACAATGTGTTACCTGAGTGCTTTGCAATGAGAAACATTTTAATCTTCAACAAGAAAGACATTATGGTGATACAGCAACAATCTTATTAGTGTCTAAGATTGTACAGACTGGTCAGAAACAGCCTGAAAAACTTTTAAGGGTATTGCAGGATAGGTTGTGCTAAGAATAACTGTCAAGAAAAAAATTTATTTGTTGTGCTGATTTAGCACTGAAGTTAACCAATTAAGCCATTGTGCATAATAATTCAAGAGGCCTGCCAGAGACAGTGTCACCAAACATGTTCATTTGGTTTCCTAAATCCACACAAGAGAGTGATATCAAAATTGGACATGGGATGGCAGTAAGGATCAAACCCAGGCCAAAGGCTGAGCAGTCTTGTGCACTACTATCTATGCTATAAGAACAACTACTGAAACTATTTCTATACAGCAGGCTGCTTGAATTTGCGAGTGCAGTGCCCTGATTGGCTAACTACAATGTTAAACAACTTGGGAATGGCACAACGTATTGAATTTTTTTCTTAACAACCTCCCCTGCAACACCCTTACAAGCTTTCTGACCACCCTGTATATTGCAGTTTTCTTTTAAAAGGCATAACCTGATTTTTCCAAGCAGTTTTTGTTATGGAAAAGAAAGAGCTGGCCCACAAGGATGCATAAATAAAAGGTTTACTTCTCCTCTTCAATTTCTTGATAGCACACACGTCATCTACCATTTGTTGTCATAGGCATAGGCAGCAAGTCCTGTAATGTGTACAAAAGCATGCCATCTGCACTGGACCCACTTGAATTTTATGAACAGCAAAATGTGTAAAAACAGAAACAATTTTTGCTTTATCTTTGGCTTTGCTAATAGGAATAAATGGTAGAGACTTCTAAGTGTTTGTGACTGCTTTGGCCTTATAAAATCTTCATGCCAAGTTCCTTTTTTATTCAGCATGTTTATCATTTGTCATGTAGGAAAAGTCACTGGCATGTGAGTTTTACTCCATTCGAACAATTAGCAGAAGAAAGTTAATATTTGATCAAGTTTGATTCCACAACTGATTAATATGAATGTTAAGAAAACCATCTCCATTTTTATTTTGGGTGCATTTATTAAGCCACTGGTTTCACTCTATAGGGAGTTTCTCAGGTAAAAAGTGGCAACAATGTTCAAGTTTCATCATTTAAAACGCTAATTATCCAACACAATGTTGAAAGGCACATGTTGGAATGTGACAAAAACAATATTCCACTTCGTTGGTTGTGCTTGGTACTTGTCGTATTCAAACATGTGCCTTTCAGTGTTTTAATGCACTGGATAAAACAGTAGACACTTCAGGTCTGTAGATAAAATAGTTACCGAGATAAAGTTCTAAAATGTGGCATAATGAGAGCGCATGGTTTAAAGGAGAGTGAATTAAATGTTTTCCATTAAATGGGTGGAGAAGTAGCAATATATGTAGACAGCAAAGTATGGGACTGCACTCCACAAAAAATCTCAAATCACACAGATTTTTGCTTTGACATAGCAGCAGTACAAATAAAGTTAATGGGTAAAGTAGCTTTCTGCAGCCTCCCCTGCCTGGCATAAACACCTCGTGTGGTTCACCTGTTCGATACATATAATTCCAATTACACAAGATTGTGAATCATCATATCACAGGGTATATGGCATACAGCAGATGGGTATATATAGAATCAACCATCTACCACAGGAGGCATTGTCATCTTGAATTTTGAACTATATGTAGCAAAAAGTCCTAAACCATGAGCACCCATTTTGCTTTGTCTAATAAGAAGCAGAAAGTGCATTTTTCAGAAGAAGGAGAATGAGAGACAGTTCACACACTAATTGCTTGTGATTTTGCCCGTTGTGCTGCACATATTGATGCATGGGAACAGGCAGCCCTTGATCAAACTTGCTTCAGTAGATGTATAAAAGACATATAAAAATTTTGTCACCTGTACTGGATGAATGCCAGATAAGTCATACACGGAGTAAATTTCACGAGAAATATTTTTCATAGATACTATAAGTCAGAACAAAGACATTAATTACAGCAAGGATTGCAGTTAATATTTAACTGAAGAATCCATAACAGTTGCTATCCTAAAGCATCACATGTATTGTTATCTGAATAGTATATGACTGAAAACTATAAATGTGCAAAGTCTCTTTGATACAGAAGAAACTGAAATGTAAAGTGTGTCTGAAATTGTAAATTATGAACTACTATAGCTCTCTCTTCAACATCTGAACAGTGAAGTCTCATGGTATATGAGTATGATGGAATAAAAGATATCAACACCTTATACAAGGAAAAATGTATGTATTTATTTTTTATACAACTCCTGTACAAGGTTAACATACATTTGGTACTTTGTGAACTGTGTGCTAAGGTATACCAAATGCTGCAACAGGGAGCTCATCTGCATGCTTACTCCTCGGTGCTGGTGTGGATACAGCAGAAACTCGAAATCTGGACACAGTTCACCATGTTGACTTTATTTCCACTCCAGCGTATCGGGATCTGCATCAGGGAGCTCGTTTCTGTGCTGATTTGAGAGAGAAGAATGGTTTAATGCTTATAATTGAGTGTGTAAGTCAGTTTCTTCTGCCTCAGAGTTAGTTTTTTTGTTTTGTTTTAAGGTGCAAGAACAACTAGGGCCATACATGCCCAAGTCGGAACTGTAGAAAGTGAAGACACAGAAAGGAGTTAAAAACGACTGCACATTAAACCCAATCGATGGAAAACAAGACAGCTAAAAACAGGGATGTGGATAAATGACTATAAAATACGCCATAAAAAAAATTGAGGTTCTGAACTAAAAATTAAATATCCTTAACCACATTGCTACAATGGATAAAAAGTAAAATTCAGTCATGAGCGTGCATGTTTATCGCTAAAACAATCCATATGGCGGACCGTCAAAGGTTGAGTGCAATGAGCACAAAGTGGTGGGGGAGCACCACTTGACAAACGGTGATGGCTAAACAGATGGTGCCCAATATGCAACTTAGCTAAAATGATCTCCTAATGGCAAGAGTGCCGAGAGGAGGTCTTCCGAGCAGGGTGGGAGAGGCTTAATAGCCCAAAGCTCGTTCTCGTGAAGGGAGGTCCAGTGGCGATGGCAAAGTGACACCATCTCCTGACAGACAGCAACACAGAAATCATTACAGGGAACGAAAGAATTAGTGGGCCAGGGTACCAGGACTGCAGCCTCGGCAGCAGCATCAGTGGCCTCGTTTCCTGTCAAATCAATGTGACGAGGAACCCACATAAATGTCACAGTGGCTCCATCAAGAGTGAGCAGCAAGTGACAGCTTTTCTGGACCCGTTCCATTAAGGGATGGATGGTGTACAGCACACAGAGGCTTTGAAGGGCACTGAGAGTTGGAGTAGGTTACGCAATCGAAAAACCTTTGTCACCAGATTACCGTGTAGCCCGATACAGGGAGAAGAGCTCTGCTGTAAATACTGAGCACTGTTGTGGTAGATGATACCAAAAAATGTCTGCCAATGACAAAGGAACACCACAGTCAGTCCGAGATCCACACAAAGATACTATTGCAAAGTTCTGTGTGAAGGTTGTGAAACTGCAGGTGGTAGAGTGAGGCCGGAGTAGTGTCCTACAGAAGCGAACGAAGGCCAAGGTGAACACGGGCTACCACATTAAGCCAAGGTGGTGAAGGGTTAACACCCACTGGGGAAATGGCAGGTAGTGAGAAAGTTGAGCTGCCAGAGCAAGAGCCCAAAGTGAACTCCACGAGGTAACAGAGAACAGGGACGTGATCATAGGTGCCTGTGAGTGATAGATCTCTTATGACACTCCCTGATAATGACCAACCTATGACTATGGACTTGGAGGCCCAAGTAGTAAGTCCACTTGATGGCTAGTAAGCCTGAACTCTGAGGACGAGAAGTGAGGGGTGGACGACTGCAATGTCATGGGAATTGGAACAATTATTTTGGCCTGCACCCACGTTACTCGGTCAGCCATCTTCGATCCTAACATCGAAGATATCACGGGTTCTAAACTTAGAACTGTGCAGGTTAGTATCTGTAGAGTGGTCTCTCAGAAATACATTCAGCCTGTTCAGTGGTTTACTGTGTTGGAATGTCACAGGTGGGTAACATGCTAGAAATTTATAGCAGAGACTTCTTCTGAAGTTTTCTGATAAATCTGACATATTTCAGACGAAGTCTGGACTGCGGAATTTATACGAAGCAGGAAATGGATCAGTGGAGACTGCACAACACCTGACCTAATAAATGTTACAGCATAGAACACTGTATCAAAATGCCTCCAAACTGTGCCAAAATGTCAGACAGAGTACACCCCAACTGTAGCAAAATGCTTCTCACACTACAGCTCCCAGCTCCAGCACTACCACCACCACCACCCACAAAGCACTCTCCCCAACACACGAGCATTTCATACTTTTCAGTGCTAGTTGGGGGTCTGCGAGTTCCACCTGTGCAATGAAGTCTTATAATAGGGTTGTAAAGTTTACCACTGTATTCTTGATGACCAATAAGCCTGGACACTATGGGTGAAGGGCAGACAGAATGCTGTAAACGTTAGACATCTTATGTACAATGTAAACCACTGATAAATTAAATGAAGAATCATTTATGCATGCAGGGTACTACTACTACAACCATTAGTACAGTACTGTGCGAACTGAGACAAAGTGACCCACGAGTCTGTATGAACTATTATAGCACACTTTCCTGCTATGTAAGCTCTATGAATACATTTCTCTAACCATTTGCTTGACAGTTATTTGTGTGTGTGTGTGTGTGTGTGTGTGTGTGTGTGTGTGATGAACTAGCGTTCTGTTCATGGCATTAAGGTGGTGTACTGTTTAAGTTTGGACATAAATTGCTAAGATTTCCAGATAATTGAAAGGCATATCATAATGTACGTAAGAGATGTAGTAAGACCAAACATGTGAGATTGAGTGAAATATAGCGTTTTACAGTGTTCTTGGGCTTCGCATCTGCCCCCATAGCTGCATGGTCAGTGCAGTGGAATGGCAAATAAGAGGTCCGGATCCGATTCCCTGCTGAGTTGGACATTTTCCATGCTGAAGGACTGGGTGTTTCGTCTTCATCATCATTTTATCCTCATCAATACGCAAGTCATCAAAGTGGCTTTAACTAAAGAGCCTTGCACTAGTAGACCAGTCTACCTGACGAGAGGCCTAGCCACACTCACATTTAGTTTTTTTTCATTGGCTTCATAAAGTATGCGAGAAGTAGATGGATGACTTACATTTGTTGAAAACATTAACAGCCCATTTACAAATAGCTTCAGCATTTGTCATAAATGTGTGTGTGGAAATCTCAGTTTTCTAATTGTCAGTACCGAATTTGTCAAAGCGAAATTCTGTGTTGTTGGTACAATAATGGTTTTAAAAGCTCAAGACTACATCCGGAAGGGGCTTCTCACTTTTTTAGCTGGAAACTTCGATACATCATTCATTCATTTCACCATAAAATTGACGTAACAATTAAATGACTTGGTATATGTGTGTTACCTGCCACCATTTAGAAAGCCTATGGAGACATCTTATGTTACGTTATGGCAAGAACAGTTCTCGTGTGATTTTCTGGCGTGCTGACGTCAGTGATGACGTCATCAATTACCCACGGGATTTCCCCACATCCTACCCCTCCTGACAAAGGCCAATCCTCTATGAATAAAAGAGCAGGATTTTTTTTTAAAAAAGGAAACAGCCCAAATGCGCTGTTCTGTTGCCAACAAAAGAAGCGTTGTTGTCCTAAGTATAAATTGGTGGGAAATTCAAAATGGTGCATTGACATGCTCGCTGACTTGGAATACTGGGACAGCCTCAATGACGTCTGAAACCGCGACATGGAAGTGTGCACCAGCAGAACTGACATCAGAAACCAAAGAGTCTGACGTGGAATGCAAGATGGCGATTGAATATGGTGACTGGAGCGTACTGGCACAACATTATGTTATCACAATTGAGCTCAGACCTGTCGGACTATTTTATGACAGTGTGGAAGTCTAGCATACTGGTCCACACTTAAGATACTAATGGTGTGGCTCTATTATGGCGTCGGAACCCAAGATGGGTGAGCTGGATTACAAGACGGCGATCGAACATGGTGACCAGGGCATACTCGGATAGGCTCTCTGTCGTCAGAATCTGAGTTATGGAATACTGGCACTATGGCGTCAGAGACAAAAGATGTTTGTGTAGGGCCAGGCTTATCTGCTGACCTGCTCAACATGTTTCCACTAGCTGCTATTCGCTCAGAGGCGTATAGTCACTGTTTCTCCTAATTATAAGCTTGAGTCTCTACACCTGCATCTTTCTTTAAGCAAACACCAGGAGGGCCAAACCTTCCAGACACTACTCGCTTCGACTTATTCCCCATACGTTAAAGGCCAAACTGTACACCATTTAGTAGGAACACTTGAGTCTATATTTAAGCAAGTAACTCTTCAGGGATAGCTCCCTTTCCTTGGTTAAGAAGTCAACCTCAACCCCGTCTGCGATATACCTGGCATGAGGCAAGTCGCCCTGGAGTCGTGCTGCCATACACCAATGACAGCACCATTCAGAGAGCAACCACACACATACTACCAATTCAATAACTTAACGTGAAATAGACTATAGAAGTTCTGATTCCTAATACGAGTATGATGTTTGATAACACTGCAGCTGCATTTCTCGTGATGACATGTCAGGAAACACGAAAAATACAGAAACCATAGCTGTACTTTAAGCTGAATGACAGGAAGTCAAAATGCACATACGCTGAAATAATGTATAGCCCACTTACGCATACATTCTGCACGTAAATTAAAAAATCTAGAGATGCACATCTGTCGGCCTTGTGGTGGACACTTGTGCAGCGGTCCTGAAACCTAAAACAATAATTTGAGGTACAATGCTTGTAAAATTCATGACAAAAAATATTGGGGGGGGGGGGGGGGATGAACTTTGACTATTTACCAAAACGAACGTAACCAGCCATCACACAACAGTCAAACATGCGAACTTATATGCACTACAGCAGCCGCCACGAAAATAGGCACCTCAAGATCATCTCGCCAACTTATGCATTGCCAGCCAGTTGTAATTTCTAATGCTAGTAAAACTGCAGAAAAAACATTAGTACCTCTATTTTTAATATAGAATATGATGGTGTTCTTGTCAAACGAAAATTCTTTCCGGCTGTTATGAAAAAAATTAAAAACTAACAATACATGAAATTTTGAACAAAAATAAGTTTTTACTTCAACCTGTTGATAAAACATTACCGCTAGCATATTTGTACCGAAAGAGTACATGAAAATTGTAAAAGTTGATTGTTGCATGTGACATATTTTATCAGAAAAGGATAAAAGTATTCCGCAATAAAAGTATACTACGCTAAGATATGTGAGATTGTTCCGTCTGTGTAATGAAAACTGTCACCGCTGATAAATGTGTGTTCTGTTGGACCTTGAAAAAACTTCCAGCCAGAAAGTTGCTAAGAGCACTATACAATTAATCATTATTGTACCGTGTCAATTTGAGCGCATTTTATTTGCGAAAGACTCCGCACGCTACAGCGCGAAGAACCAGTGTGCCGCAGCAAGTATTTTTTTGTTCCCACGACTCGCCTTATGAAGTCCGAGAATATTACCTGTATCTCCAAAAGTTTCTTTTCGCACCTTTTACTCACCCTTCATCGCTGCACCCATCTCCCACAACGCCGATATACGCTATACCAAAGTACCTGTAGGTAGTTTGAGGCCACTACTTCAGTTGAAGTCGAGAAGAACAGGTTTTGTGAAACGCAAATTTTATCTAACAAGGGAACCTCCCCATCGCACCCTCCTCAGATTTAGTTATAAGTTGGCACAAAGGATAGGCCTTGAAAAACTGAACACATATCAATCGAGAAAACAGGAAGAAGTTGTGTGGAACTATGAAAAAAATAAGCAAACTATACAAACTGAGTAGTCCATGTACAAGATAGGCAACATCAAAGGTAATGTGAGCTCAGGAGCGTCGTGGTCTCGTGGTTATCGTGAGCGGCTGCGGAACGAGTGGTCCTTGGTTCAAGTTTTCCCTCATGTTAAAAGTTTACGTTCTTTATTTTCGCAAAGTTATGATCTGTCAGTTCGTTCGTTGACGTCTCTGTTCACTGTCATAAGTTTAGTGTAAGTGTTTTGCGACCGCACGGCAAAACCGTGCGATTAGTAGACGAAAGGACGTGCCTCTCCAATGGGAACCGAAAACATTTGATCGCAAGGTCATAGGTCAACCGATTCCTCCACAGGAAAACACGTCTGATATATTCTATACGACACTGGTGACGGCATGTGCGTCACATCACAGGAATATGTTGTCGACCCACCTAACTTGTACACTTGGCTAAAGGGTAAAAAGATTCTTCTACCTTGTCCGATTTAGGTTTTCTTGTGGATGTGTAATCACTCCCAAAAAGTGATGATAGGAGTTTGTCACATAAACTGCAATAAATGATTGCAACAGTTTCACAGTCGCACAGTTTTCCCTGTGCTCTGTCAAAACATATGTTTTTAACGTTTTCAAATTTTTCCGTGTGTAGACCGTCAAATCCTGCACATGTCCAAGCAAATCTGAACATGTCCTGGAATTTTGGTGAGCGAAGTTGATTATGTGTGAGTGCCTGAACTTTGATAATTGTCTGAAAATAAAAAATTAAACTTTTCACTCGAGGGAAGATTTGAACCAAGGATCTCTCGTTCCGCAGCTGAATATTTACATATGTTCATACGTATAGCATTAAGAGATCTTACAATGTCGTAAAAGAAAAAGCATCGGAATCTCGTAAACAATAATAAAATGCTTAATTCGGCTTAAAGTGCACATTCGTATGTCCAGATTCACACTGAACTACCTGGCACTCAGCTTTTCTGTGCTGTTTTCAGGATGTCAATTTTCTTGCAGTACCAGAGCTGTACTATCTCATGTTTGGTTCTTCATTATGGTGTAATGCCATACGCGCCAGAAAATGAAAATGAGCACTTGAAATTCAACGAACAGTTGAAACTAGCCAATAGTGTGGAATGAAACACTTCGTTTCAAATAAATAGACTGCCTCGGCCGAAAACATTAACAGAAGCAAATTTCTCTAGCAAATCGACAAAAGCAACTTCATAAGTCTGCAAGATAATTAATGGTTGATAAGAATTTGTCCATTTTATTTAGACTGTTGAGCTCCGTGGCCGTGGATAATGATATTTCACTGAAAAAAATACGGCAACCAGCCACTTTTTAATGCGTTTTTATTTACGCCAATATGCATTTCGGGCTTGCACCCATCTTCAGCTGGCAAATTACATGGAGCTTCAGTTACTACAGTAATAAATCTCCAAACTGCTGTCGAGATTGTACTACTGTAGTAACTGAAGATCCATGTAATTTGCCAGCTGAAGATGGGTGCAAACCCGAAATGCATATTGACGTAAATAAAAACGCATTAAAAAGTGGCTGGTTGCCGTATTTTTTCAGTGAAATATAATTAATGGTTGATCGATAATAACGTGGGAAGAATATAAAATCAGAAAACAAACTACTAACTTATTTTAGCCGTTGATTATGGGGATGTATATTAATTCACTTGATGGCTCCTGGTCACAGAAATCTATTTTTCATTTGTCGTGGGAGCTGTAAACGAAGAGAGAACGGCAATATCGCGAAGATATACATGGGTCACGTGGAGAATGATCGCCCACTACAATTCAGACTGTCCTGCGCATGCGCGAATCTGGCAGCTTGGGCGCGCCAGAAAAATTTTTCCGGGTACCATCTGGCTACTTGCCACTACTGCTGAACAGCCACACTTCAAGTAGCCCGAAGTGGGAAAAGCACTGCTCATACGCGAATTCAGCTCTGCGCGTGCACATGAGCCCGTTGGCAACTGCGCAAACGAACCTAAGAATATGAACGCTACACCCCGAGAGCGCTATCAGAGATCTAACTGGGTATCGCGCAGCTATGTCCAGCATAGGAGAAACCGGCACGAAGCGACACGTCACCATAAACACGTGCGAGGCCGACGAAACACGTGATTCCCGGCGCTCAGCTGCAGTACCACCTGGACCGTTGACACTTCACAAATCGCGTCCCAACCACATCAGACTGCGGTAACAATATAGAACAGTGCCCCAATTCACTCCAGTTAGGAAGACATCGAAAGAATCATAATAGTCACTTACGAGAGTAATTGCCTTTACCCTTCTTATCTGCGGCATTTAAATACAAAAAACGGTTGCCAGTATCAGACGCTAGGCCGCATAATGTCCTCTCGAAATGGTGTAAAGACTAGAGGTCAATAAAACCCGGACTCATCTGTGTAACGGACGAACATGATGCTACTGGCATAGCTGTGAATCACGAGGTAGGGCATGGAGTGAGGCTGGTTGGTGCCCTTCGAAGTTTGTGCTGCCGGGAGACCGCGCGCGTGCTTCTTACGCAACTTCCAGTCAGCAGCAGTTTAAGATATACTCCATATGCGCTGCATAAGGACTTGCAGAGTATAATGGCATCAGACGTTCCCACAGGATTTATAAGTCGGACGACGAAATACCGAGAGCTAAGTGGTATCGTTTTTACATACCGGGTGATCAAAAAGTCAGTATAAATTTGAAAACTGAATAAATCACAGAATAATGTAGATAGAGAGCTACAAATTGACACACGTGCTTGGAATGACATGAGATTTTATTAGAACAAAAAGAAATACAAAAGTTAAAAAATAGTTCGACAGATGGCGCTTCATCTGATCAGAATAGCAATAATTAGCATAACAAAGTAAGACAAAGCAAAGATGATGTTCTTTACAGTAAATGCTCAATATGTCCACCATCATTCCTCAACAATAGCTGTAGTCGAAGAATAATGTTGTGAACAGCACTGTAAAGCATGTCCGGAGTTATGGTGAGGCATTGGCGTCGGATGTTGTCTTTCAGCATCCCTACAGAAGTCGGTCGATCACGATACACTTGCGACTTCAGGTAACCCCAAAGCCAATAATCGCACGGACTGAGGCCTGGGGACCTGGGAGGCCATGCATGACGAAGGTGGCGGCTGAGCACACGATCACCACCACCAAACGACGCTCGCAAGAGATCTTTCTCACGTCTAGCAATACTTTGTGGGTTTTTTGTTTTGTTTTTTGTTGTAATAAAAACCCATGTCATTACTAGCATGTGTGTCAATTTTTGCCTCTCTATCTACATTATTCCGTGGTTTATTAAGTTTTCAAATTTATACTGACTTTTCTGAATTTTCACGTCAGTTTCACAACACTGAATTTTGCTGTGTTTATCCGCCTCTTTTCAGTGTCTCCGTTCTGTGTTACGTGGATTTAACAAGCTCTTGATAGGATGAAAGGGAAGGAATACAAGTAGTAGTTTGTATATCAGACATCTCCACTGGATTTCTAAGTCGGATGTCGAAATATCGAGTGCAAAGCGGTATCGTTCCTACATAAATCACGAAACAGACGAGATTTACTGTCAGACCTGACTATGACAGTGAGAGAGGCAGCGTCAATGTTGCAAACCATTTCTCTTACGTAGGGTTGACAATGTAGTTACAGAGCTCCAAACAAAATGGCAAACTTTTTAAGAGGCTGAAGCTACTACCTTGTACATCAAATACAACATCGATTCTGTTTGACACAAGCCATTTATACGTTCCTGGAGGCGTTTATGAAATTCAGGTCATATTACCGTTCGGAATTAATAGTATGTTCATACCCAAGATTACTAAGTAGGTTGGGCCAATGCGTTCGGCAACGATCAGGCACCTTCGTGTGACGCCACTGTCGTGAAACTTTAGCTGCGCAAGACGTATTCTCACCTTGTTCGTATGGCACTATTCCGCTCAAACCAACATTTAATTTACGAACATATAACGGTTCGATAGAATCTTACCTGTACAGCGACTTAATGCTACCAGTTACTGCGATTATGAAACTCTTATATTTTCTTTCTGTTATTGGCAAAAATAAGACTATAGATTTGTGGCTCCAGCTGAATTTATATTGCACTATTCAATTTTTTCTGATACATAACGCACAAACTGGTACCTTCCAGTCAGTTGTAAAATGTTATACAATTTTCAACAGCACTGGAAAAGCAACAATCACATGAGCTTAAATAGCGAGGTGACGCTTTAAGTCCAGTTACTTGACAAATTACTACACATGGTTATACAATGGCTAACGGCTTAATCACCTCACTATCAACAAGTTTAAGAATAATTTAAATTTGGTAATTTAAACACATTGATTCAGTGCATTTGCTGATGTGTTGAAGTGCCTTATCCGGGTGAAGGTTCTGGTTTTAGCATTCATTGTGATGATCTCTTGAGAAATAGTTGGAAACTCCCCAGTTAAAGAGTGTCTTCAGGTTTCTAATCACACTGGCGTCTTTACACAGATTGCTGCGCCGGCCGGTTCTAGGCTCTTCAGGCGACCGCTACTGTCGCAGGTTCGAATCCTGCCTCGGGCATGGATGTGTGTGATGTCCTTAGGTTAGTTTGGTTTAAGCAGTTCTAAGTTCTAGAGGACTGATGACCTCAGATGTTAGTCCTATAGTGCTCAGAGCCATTTGAATCACAGAGTGCTGCCATGACATTTTACAAAAAAATACCTCTAACTACTTAACAACTTCAAACCACTCCTCTGATGGGACAATTAAGCCACCATGAGACACCTTCTAAGTCCAGCCAGAACTTGTACGGTTTTTGACACTTCTATTATCTTGCCATTAGGCTTGCCAAGTGACTCCGGAGGCACATACGGAAGTAATATATTCAGCTATGTAGCAGAGACCTTCCAGAAAACACTCTGAATCCTGTATCAAAGGTGAAACAATTAAGTCATCCAGTGTAATATCCCTCATTTGTTGCTCGCCTTCCTGCAGTGGCAACAATTCCTCAACAGCCCACACCATACTTTAAACCTGGAAGTCAGATAGGTTGTATCAAGTGCAGCTGTGACTGGTGAACAACTGCATAAAAATGTCAGCAATACTTTTGTTCATAACTAAGATACGCAAACAGTTTTTGAATTCCACTGGTAAAGGATGTTCATAGGCCTTGCCAGTTGCTGTTATCTGGGAAAGTAGGTTTTCAAGGCAGTTTTGATTGAGCCTTGATGTTAATACATACTTCAAATTGTAAGCATTTTTCAAATCAGAAAAAACAACCCAGTAGTGACTGCATCCAGGTAAGTAATCCTTTTGGAAAGAAAGTAAAGTTTTATGACTTCCTACTCTCATTTTTTCACAGACTGAGTAGAATCTGCAAAGAACTTCCTCTTTTATCTCCATACACAATCCAAAAGCACTTTAAACTGATTGTTTGCCAACAGGTACTCTCGAATTCATAATATCAAAACTAGGGTGCAGGGAAACAGTAGCATAGCCATAGTCAATTTTTTTTTTTCATTCTTCATTACTAGATAGGCATTCTATTTGTAAAAAGGTGAATGGCCTTTCAGACCATGACGAACAAATTTTAACACTAAAAGGCTTTTGTACTCAAATCACACATATAATTACAAACTATGTAGGAAAGTTATTCCAACTGCAATAGAGAGTATTTTAAACCTTGTCAAGGAACAAGAGTGGCAGGATGTTTATAGTGCTGATAACATAGATGACAGGTATAATGCTTTCCTGCAGTTCTCCTGCTCTTAGATAATTGCTTTGCATTAGAATGTTCTAAACGGAGTACTAGCAGTAATAGGCAGCCTGGGTAGCTGACTAGTGGGATAAGGATATCATGTAGAACAAAATGGGAATTATATTAAAATGTCAAAAGTAGTCACAATCAAGCTACAGTAGCCCATTACAAACAGTACTGTAAGGTGCTCAAAAATGTTATTAGGAAGCAAAGAGTATGTGGTATGCAAATACACTCCTGGAAATTGAAATAAGAACACCGTGAATTCATTGTCCCAGGAAGGGAAAACTTTATTGACACATTCCTGGTGTCAGATACATCACATGATCACACTGACAGAACCACAGGCACATAGACACAGGCAACAGAGCATGCACAATGTCGGCACTAGTACAGTGTATATCCACCTTTCGCAGCAATGCAGGCTGCTATTCTCCCATGGAGACGATCGTAGAGATGATGGATGTAGTCCTGTGGAACGGCTTGCCATGCCATTTCCACCTGGCACCTCAGTTGGACCAGTGTTCGTGCTGGACGTGCAGACCGCGTGAGACGACGTTTCATGCAGTCCCAAACATGCTCAATAGGGGACAGATCAGGAGATCTTGCTGGCCAGGGTAGTTGACTTACACCTTCTAGAGCACGTTGGGTGGCACGGGATACATGCGGACGTGCATTGTCCTGTTGGAACAGCAAGTTCCCTTGCTGGTCTAGGAATGGTAGAAGGATGGGTTCAATGACGGTTTGGATGTACCGTGCACTATTCAGTGTCCCCTCGACGATCACCAGAGGTGTACGGCCAGTGTAGGAGATCGCTCCCCACACCATGATGCTGGGTGTTGGCCCTGTGTGCCTCGGTCGTATGCAGTCCTGATTGTGGCGTTCACCTGCACGGCGCCAAACACGCATACGACCATCATTGTCACCAACGCAGAAGCGACTCTTATTGCTGAAGACGACACGTCTCCATTCGTCCCTCCATTCACGCCTGTCGCGACACCACTGGAGGCGGGCTGCACGATGTTGGGGTGTGAGCGGAAGACGGCCTAACAGTGTGCGGGACCGTAGCCCAGCTTCATGGAGACGGTTGCAAATGGTCCTCGCCGATACCCCAGGAGCAACGTCTCCCTAATTTGCTGCGAAGTGGCAGTGCGGTCCCCTATGGCACTGCGTAGGATCCTACGGTCTTGGCGTGCATCCGTGCATCGCTGCGGTCCGGTCCCAGGTTGACAGGCACGTGCACCTTCCGCCGACCACTGGCAACAACATCGATGTACTGTGGAGACCTCACGCCCCACGTGTTGAGCAATTCGGCGGTACATCCACCCGGCCTCCCGCATGCCCACTATACGCCCTCGCTCAAAGTCCGTCAACTGCACATACGGTTCACGTCCACGCTGTCGCAGCATGCTACCAGTGTTAAAGACTGCGATGGAGGTCTGTATGCCACGGCAAACTGGCTGACACTGACGGCGGCGGTGCACAAATGCTGCGCAGCTAGCGCCATTCGACGGCCAACACCGCGGTTCCTGGTGTGTCCGCTGTGCCGTGCGTGTGATCATTGCTTGTACAGCCCTCTCGCAGTGTCCGGAGCAAGTATGGTGGGTCTCACACACCGGTGTCAATGTGTTCTTTTTTCCATTTCCAGGAGTGTAGAATAGCTAATTCACAGGATAAAATTAAAATCATATGGTCAGTTGTGAAGGAAGTGCCTGGTCAACAGCACAAAGTCGACGATATAAAGTCAATTCACAGTAAAAATATTTCTGTTATTGATAAAGAACATATATGTACAGTATTTAACAATCATTTCAGAGCATTGCTGGTGAATTAAATAAAAACTTAGTTTCTACAGAAAGTCATATATCTTTCTTGGCAAATACGTTTCTGACGTTGATGTCAAACACTCCTCTGTGGTACAGACAATGGGGAGACTGAGTCAATAATTAAATCACTGAACACTAGGGACTCTCATAGTTATGATGGAGTACCTAGCAGAATATTAAAGTACTATGCTGCACATATTAGTCCTGTATTTAGCCATATCTGTAATTTTTTCCTTTAGGAATAGTCAGTTTCCTGAATGATTAAAGTATTCAGTAGTAAAACTGCTTCATAAAAAGAGAAAAAGGGATAATGTAGATAATTTTAGACCTATGTCTCTGCCATCAGTATTTGCTAAAGTTATTGAAAATGCTGTGTATGTAAGGATAATTGATCATTTTATGTCACACGATTTGGTATCAAATGTATAGTTCGGCTTTAGAAGTCTTAATAACTGAAAATGCTACATTCTCTTTTCTCTGTGAGGTACTAGATGGGTTGAAAAAAGGGTTTTGAATGTTAGACATATTTTTTTATTTAACTAAGGTGTTTCATTGTGTTGATCTTGAAATACTGCTCCAGAAGTTGGACCATTACAGAATACGGGGAGTAGCTCATAATTGGTTCGCCTCTTACTTAGCAGACAAACAGCAAAAGGTCATTATTCACAATGTTAAGAATGGCTGGGGTATGGCCAAGTTGGGGAGGGGGGGGTTGTTCCAGGGATCAGTGTTGGGGACACTCCTGTTCCTTATTTATATAAATGATATACCCTCTAGCATTACAGCTAACTCTGAAATATTTCTGTTTTCTGATGACACTAGCTTGGTGGTAAAGGATGTTGGGAGCAAAATTGGCTCGGTTTCAAATAGTGCAGTTCATGACCTAAGTCCATAGCGTGTAGAAAATAAACTAACGCTAAATCACAGTACGACTCAGTTTCTACAGTTTCTAACACACAATTCAACAAAATCTGACGTTTTAATTTCACAGAATGGGCATATGATTAGTGAAACTGAACAGTTCGAATTTCTAGGTGTTCAGTTAGATAGTAAATTGTCGTGGAAATCCAATGTTCAGCATCTTGTTCAAAGACTCAATGCTGCCATTTTTACTATTTGAACGGTATTTGAAGTGAGTGATCATTTGACACGATAATTAGTCTATTAGCTTATTCCCAAGAATAAGCAGCTTTCACTCAGTTAATGCTAAGCAGAAATCAAACCTGCTTTTGGATCGAACTTCCTTAACTCTTGAGCAGAAAGGTGTGCAGTATACTGCTGTATTCATTTTCAATAAGCTACCACGCAAATTCAAAAGTCTTAGCAGTAATCCACGCCCTTTCAAATCTAAACTGAAGAGTTTCCTCATAGGTCACTCCTATTTTATCGACGAGTCCCTTGAAAAATTAAGCTGATTCTAATTGTGTTGTTGATTGTGTTTACTTAAACTTATAGATTGACTTTCTTCAGGTTCATAAGCATTTTATTTTTATCTGTTATTACTTTTATGTCGTAATTTCATGTACTGACACATTTCATGATCTTTGAGATTTGCTCATCAATTTGGTCCTACGGAACTTGACGGATAAATAAAATAAATATTGTTTACCAACTTGAAGAATTCTGCAGTGTCTTTTTCTTCAGGCTTTTTTTTTTTTTTTAAGTGGCCAGTACACTAACAATGTGTGTTGACTATAAACGTCAAGCTGTCACACACCACTGCAAGTTATGAACGACACATTTTCATTTGACTCATTTATTTGTGAATAAACAAACACAGAATTCAAAAGGAAAAGAGTTTGTTAGAATACTATCAACAAGTGAACAATTGTGAAAAAAGTTTGATTTTACTGTTGCATGCAACAATTAATTAATAATCATTTATTGAACACTGTTGCTAAAATCCCTATTTGAATGATAACACTACACTCACTCAGAAGATTAAAATTCCTATTTAAGGAAGTTATTCAATATTTTTGTATACAATTCTCTCCTCTCTCTACAAGCTAAAATCGAATGAAATCTCATACCTATCATATCTATGATGATGTCTCCTATAACTTCAATTGAAATAATACTTTGCATGTTACTAAAATGAATGTCAGAAAGAGATGCATCACAAACTGTTTACTAAACTCCCACAGCTAAACACAAAATAGAAAAGAGTTGGCAAGCAAGATGAACATGCTGTCGATCTCTTCCGGAAACTCTCAGATGATGAGTAATACATTTAGGGACAGGTTTATTTCTCCATTATTTTTCAACAAACATCATTTTACTGTGTGTTTAGTTATTGCTTTTTGCCATTTAATGAAAAACCATCATCCAAAATGTGAAACTTCCTGGCAGATTAAAACTGTGTGTTGAACCAAGACTCGAACTTGGGATCCTTTGCCTTTCACGGGTAAGTGATGTACTAAGTGGACTACGCAAGCATGACCCACAATTCGTTCTTACAGCTTTACTTTCAAACTCCACAGATGCTCTCCTGCCAAACTTGAAGGACTAGCACCTGTGGAAGAAAAGGTATTGCACAGGCATGGCTTATGCGGAGACTAGGGAATAGTTCCAGAATGACATTTTCACTCTGCAGCAGTGTGTGCACTGATTTGAAACTTCCTGGATGATTAAAACTGTGGGCTGGATCGAGACTCAAACATTGAGGCAAGTGCCCTACCGCCTGCGAAAGACAAAGGTCCTGAGTTTGAGCATCAGTCTGGTACACAATTTTAATATCTGCCAGGAAGTTTCATATCAGTGCACACACTGCTGCAGGGTGCAAATTTCATTCTGGATCAAAAGCTTCACCATTTACGGTACTTCTGCAAATACCCAAACATGTTTCATTTCATCACTGAGTTGTTGAAGCACATGTGACATTTAGTTTTGTGTGTGTGCAAATAGTTTTTCCAAAAATTTTACTTTCATCATCACTTTAGCACTGTGTAGATACTGAAGTCTTTGGCATTGCTTCCTTTGTCTGCTTAATGCACGAGCCAGAAATTTATTATTTGTTCTCAGTGTACTTTTACAGCTACTAAATACTGATTTATTTTTCTCTTCATTTCATCATTGATATGGCGTTTTTCTGTTTCTGCACTTTGATCCACTTCTTTCCTTCAGTGTGCCAGTGAAGTTAACTGCATGTTTACGCGTTTCATGATCTTTCCTCCAATCCTTTCTTTGTTGGATAGAAAATGAAGCAGCAGCAACAGCTTCAGTAAGATGATATGTAGGAACTGCAGTCATCTTAGATCTTTGACTGAAATTTCATTAACTTTGCTTGGAGATCCCACAAAGAATCGTTTTCATTAAAACGTACACTACAGATAGTAGCATTTTTAATGTTAATAGTATCACTTCTACAAAGCTGAACCCACCGGGCACATACCGGGTGATCAAAAAGTCAGTATAAATTTGAAAACTGAATAAATCATGGAATAATGTAGATAGAGAGGTAAAAAATAAACACACATGCTTGGAATGACATGGGGTTTTATTATAACCAAAAAAATACAAAAGTTCAAAAACCGTCTGACAGATGGCGCTTCATCTGATCAGAATAGCAATAATTAGCATAACAAAGTAAGACAAAGCAAAGATGATGTTCTTTACAGGAAATGCTCAATATGTCCACCATCATTCCTCAACAATAGCTGTAATCGAGGAATAATGTTGTGAACAGCACTGTAAAGCATGTCCGGAGTTATGGTGAGGCATTGGCATCGGATGTTGTCTTTCAGCATCCCTACAGATGTTGGTCAATCACGATACACTTGTGACTTCAGGTAATCGCAAAGCCAATAATCACACAAGCTGAGGTCTGGGGACCTGGGAGGCCAAGCATGACGAACGTGGCGGCTGAGCACACGATCACCACCAAACGAGGCGCGCAAGAGATCTTTCACACGTCTAGCAATATGGGGTTGAGCGCCATCCTGCATAAACATCATACGTTCCAGCAGGTTTTTATCTTCCAGGCTGGGGATGATGCGATTCTGTAACATAACGGCGTACCTCCCACCCGTCACGGTAGCAGCTACTGACGTGCCATCTGTCGGACATTTTGTGAACTTTGTTTTTTTTTTTCCTTCTAATAAAACCCTGTGTCATTCAAGCATGTGTGTCAATTTCTACTTCTCTATCTACATTATTCCGTGGTTTATTAAGTTTTCAAATTTATACTGACTTTTTGATCACCTGGTATTTCAGGACCTTTGGGAAACTTCTGATACGCAATACTACTCCCTTTAGTCTTCCGATTATAGTTTTCACACACAGCCACATTAACGTCAAGCAGAAAGAATGAACTCTGGAGAATACAAAAATGTATAAAAAAAAAAAAAAAAAACACCACAAAACTTACTTGCTTCTACATGTAAGATTGCGCATGAACTGAGCAGAGTTTCTCAGAGCTGATGTAATACAAAGTATGGTGAAAAATCTCTTCTCCACACACACACACACACACACACACACACACACACACACACACACACACACACAATGGGCACCCCATACAAAATGATTGTCTGCAATGGTAAATTTATGTGCTGGAACAGAGACGACTTACAAGAGAATAATCTGTTCCCTTCTTATCCCTGACATTCAAACAAAAAAGTCGCCATATGTTAGACGACAGTGCCCCCTGTATTTAACAGGCCAGAAATCAGGAACCCTAACTCTGTGTTTCAACAAGTAGTAGTAGTAGTAGTAGTAGTAGTAGTAGTGGCGGCGGCAGCAGTAGTCTTGGTGGTGGTGGTGGCAGTCGATTCAAGAGATTTGAACAGAAGGCTCCATGGCGAAATCAGATTGCAATGGGTTCCCAACAAACTGTAGGATTTTCTGCAAGCTGTACCACAGTGACTCACATTCTTTTGACGGGCGGCAGTATAACTTTTTAACTTAACACCTGTTTTTGTTGTCGAGACATCACGGTGTGACTGAAATTTGACATCGATGTAGACGAAATGTTACACTCAAACCATCCTTCCTATAAACAGAATGTGATCTAATGTCCAGGATGGCATTGCACTTTTAAGTGATTTCTCACATAAAATATAAGTAACCTCCTGGCAGATTAAAACTGTGTGCCAGACTGAGACTGGAACTCAGGACCTCTGCCTTTCACAGGCAAGTGCTCTACCGACTGAGCTACCCAAGCATGACTTACGCCTTGTCCTCACAGCTTGGCTTCCGCCAGTACCTCATCATTCTGATAAATTATAAGGGTTTGACAATAAAACATAGGACAACTAAAATCACTCACCTGTAAGGCCAGGCTTACTACCGATCAAAAATGAGTCTGCCTTTTTTTTTTCTAGCATGTGGATATCCAGGAAGAGATTCAGTCTATGGCGAAGATACGTTAAACTGTTCTTTAATGATACAGTCAAGTCACTATCATAACATGAAGTGCACGATGAGAATGAGGAGTTAGGTGTGTGTAGATGTGCATTGTACCTAAGTCTGGTAGTGTTACTCCTATAAGCACAAAATCCATACAAGCAGAGTTCACAGACAGTCTTTCTAATTCTATTAGTGCTCCTGTTTGTTTGCGTAGAAACATGCTGCATTTAAATAATATAAAAACTGTTATTTGGAAAGTGTTGCAGAGTAACGAGTAGGGTTGATGTAGAAAAAAAAGAATGAACTATGTTTTTTAATCATGCTTATTTATTTTCCACTCTTCACAAAGTACAAAACATATTAACAACATATAAAAGTTGTATATATTATATAATAATTTTACAAGTTGAGGAGAGGGCCTTAGTAGTTTATACATCTGCTATGTCAGAGAGAGAGAGAGAGAGAGAGAGATACTATAGTCCAGTTGCTGCTGCTGCTGCTGCTGCTATGTCAAAGAGGCTCAGCACATTTTACATTATATGAGATTTTTACTCTGGAAGGTGTAAGAGTTATATTTTATGGTACAGCTTGTCACAGTTTCTTCCAACATATGACCATTATTATGTACCTTCTTTTCACATTCCTACAGCAGTAGGAAGAGCCTGTGACACATTCAGCTGTCACAAAGGTAGATTTCTGATGAGGTGGTGAATAGATATTTGAAATTCTAAGACAATATGCATAGGTTATGGGGAAAAGAATGGTAATAAAACAACATGTAGAAGAACATATTGGAATGTAAGTTTAAGAGCGAGATGGTTGGATTGACGATGGGTAATACAAACTTACAGCTGACGAGCCAGTTGGTAACAGTACTGAAACCAAATTCTTAGGACTTTGGCTGCAGAGTAACATCAGATGGAATAAGCATATTGAATATCTCAAGGCTGAACTGGGCAAAACATGTTATCTTCTTTGTTCATTAAAATCATGCTGTAGTGAGAAAACAGTATTGAATGCATATTATGCGTACTTTCATTCTCGTCTTAGATATGGGGTCACCTTCTGGGGAAACTCTAAAACAGCTAATAGCACTTTTAAACTACAAAAAAGGGCCATTAGAATCTTGTTTGGGTGCAAGCCTAGAGACTCTTGTAAACCCCTGTTTAAAAAATCTGGTATTCCCCCATTACCATGTGTATACATTATGGAAACCCTTTTGTTCTTTAAATTAAACGTAATAGGCAAGGACCGGAGACTACAAAAAAACTGTGATATACATGAGCACTTTACCAGACAAAACAGAAACTTACATATGACTCAAATCAGCACAGCACTGTGCCAAGAGGGTACTTTTCACATGGGAGTTAAGCTTTATAACAAACTTCCTGAAAACATAAAAGCTATCACTGAGGTCAATACATTTGCAAAAATCTCTAAAGTCATATTTACAGCATCACTGCTTTTACGCCATTGAAGAATATTTAAATTTATGAAATGTGTTATATAAATACTTACTTATGTGTAAAGTGTACTATTGTAAGCTTAAATATGTATGCCTTGAAATTACTTTCAGCCTGTATATTTATAACTTGACTTGTCCAATGTCTTTTGCACAAGCTGCTATGTAGACAACAGGACCAATAAAATACAATCTACAATCTTGTACATTTAAGAATTACTGAGATATTACAGCCAACTGTCCATTAAGAGCACCAATTTTAATGTCGACCAACCCCAACTTACACAGTTTGTTCATGGGTCTTCTAGATGCTTTCTTGCTGTCATATGGAATACACTGTAAACTGCTGCTAGCTGGCAGTCATATAAGGAGCTAGTGCATGTGCTCCCGGCAGTGCCAACTTTGAAGGAAACCAACTGCCCATGATTCCCACTGTACCTCGTAATTTGTAGCACCACAATGCCTGTAATGTCATGCTTAACCATTGCATGGAAGAGTAAAGGTTCTATTCACCTGTAGTCTCTGGATCATGTCAACAGGATGTGTTGTGGCCTAGCATATGTTATTGGTGACAGTTTTTAGTATTGAAATGCTGCAGATAAGAAGGGTGTGGGTCATTATTCTTGTGTCATGTATTTTTTTTCCACCATCTATATTTACCACACTTTTAATGGTTGCAATTCTGTTTTAATGTCTTCCGAATTTTTGTGAAGTGGGGTGCTGTTCCGTACTGTAACCACAGCTTGCTGCGGTTGGCATACAATGTGAGTTGTTGGCAGTGAGCTGTCAATGGTTCCAAGTGGAACTGCAGCTGCCCAGTAATCTGCATGCTGTGTGAATCAAGCACTTATGGTAATGTGTCACTTCATGCAGATTGTCCCGTGCTAGACATAGCTGCTCAATACCCTGTTAGGTCCTTGCTTGCACTCTCACAGTGTAGCATTCATTTTCCTTTCACCAGAGGGAGGTAGTGGTCTGCGCTGTTTCACTGGCATAGCTACAGTCTTCTGTCGGTAGTTGGTCTTGCACTCTGCTATGAAGTAGACCAGTTTTTCAGCATGAAGTGTGGTGCAGAATTTTAGGCTCCACCTCTATTCCTGTAGAAAGTATCTTACTTTCCCATCATTTGCATTTGCCATGTTTTGACGGCTACAATTTGATTTGTAAATAAACGTACACGTGTTTCATTCTCAAATGTTGCTGCTACACACACGCGCACACACACACACACACACACACTACAAATATAGTACCTCAAATTATTGTTTTTGGCTCCAGGACCACTGCACCAGAGTCCACCTTCAAGAGGCCAAAGGTGCATCTCTAGATTTTTTTTAATTCGATGAGAACGTATGTATATGTGGGTTATAGGTTATTTAAACTTAAGTGCATTTAGATTCGTTGTCAATCAGGTTAAAGTACAAATGTGGTTCCTGCAGTTTTGTCACACAGCATACTAAGGTTGAGAATCTGAACTTCTATAGTCTATTTCACATTAGGTTATTGAATTGGTATTATGTATGTGGTTTTTTTTCTTCCCTCTCCAGAATGGAGCTGTCACCAGTGCATGGCAGCACGAATCCCAGATGACTTTGCTCTTAGTGGGCATACTGCAGACAGGGTGGAGGTGGGCTTCTCTGCAGATGGGGTGAAGTTGGGCTTCTCAACAGCGAAAAGAGAGTTAACCCTGAAAAGTTACTTGCTTAAATAAAGACTCGTATTCCTCTTAAATGGTGTCAGTATGGGCTTTAAGTTATTGGGAATAAGTCATGGAGGGGGGGGGGGGGGGAAGAGATCATGTCTGTACGGTCTGTCCCTCCCAATTTTTGTTTAACTAAAGATGCATGTGGAGAGACTCCAACTTAAAGTCAGGAGAAGTAGTGACCATATGCCCCCACAGAATAGTAGCTGGGGAAAATGAATCTAGTAAGTCATCACACAGGCCTGGCCCCACACAAACATCCTATGTTTCTCATGTCATAGTGTCGGTATTCTAGAACTCAGCTTCTGATTACACACAGCCCATCCCAATATGCCCTGGTCACCATGCTCAATCGCCATCTTGTATTCCAGCTCACCCATAGTGACACCATTTCCAAAGACGCCAAATAGGTGCCCAATGTTGAAACTCCAACAAATAGCAACCTTCTCACCCCTCTCTGTAGCTCTTTCGAACTCAAGAAAGGTGAATCTGCTGCTCAAGCATGAGAAGTTTGTCTCGCTGGCTTTACCTCATTATTAGCAGAGGTCAAAACCTCAAATCTGTTCACTGGAAGTGTCAGTCTAGCTTTTCTTATTTCTCCACATGACCTTTCCTTCAAAACAGGTCCAGATCACAGGTCCAGGACTCGCAAACCACTGAAGTGACAGTTCACTATAGATTACAGTACTTTGTAGTGAAGTATCCCATCTGGTCATTCCATGTCAATTCAACGCACATCTCAACCTGACCCCCTCTGATTTCTTTCAAATTTGGTGCATTCAGTGACCCAGATAAGAGATTGGGGGGGGGGGGGGGGGCACTTGCAGATGTGTATTACACCTGTGAAGAAAGTTACAGGTCTGGAAAGTTTGGAATTTGTGCTAAATTTATATGCATATGTTACAACATAAATGACTGTAATTCTGGTTTTAATTCAATTACAGCAATGAAAATGGCACCATTGGAAAGCTAACGAATAGACCTTTACATTGATATGCCACATGGCAGGTTTCTGAGAATTTTCATACTGAAGGTCATTGACCTTGGCCTGGAATGCATCAAAACATTCCATCTTCAATTTTTTGAAAAAAAAAAAATATATGTAATTGCTCCAGTATGTTACTACAAATACGGTAAATATCAAGATGGTACACCAAAGGCATCATGCACAAAAAATTACTTTGTCAACTTAAGTACACCAGACAGCTTTGTGATGAATGTGAAGTTAGAAGCTGATGAGCCTCAGACAGAGGTAGGTGTAGAGAGGGCACAACAAACTTTCAGTAGAAAATTGAATAAGAATGTTGGGAAGTCAGCAAAGAGAAAGAAAGTTTTGTTATTAGGTAGTTCACTTGCCAGAGGTGTAGGCCAACTTTTGCAGGACAAGTTAGGATCAGAATACCAGGTCACAATCTTTTTCAAACCAAGCGCTGGTCTGCCTCTGAGTCAGGTGAAAGAGGATTTAGGTTCACTCTGTAAAGATGTTACCAATGAAGACACCATGGTTATCATGTGTGGGCCGGGCAATAGTATTGACAGAGATCCTGAGTACAATATAAAGTGTGACCTGGCAAAGATTGCACCAGCAATGAGACATACCGGTGTTGAGTTTGTGTCTGTTCTGAGATGCCACGACTGACCTCATTTAAACCCTTCTGTCGGGATAGTTAATTTGGAGTTGGAATGGCTGCTTGGGTCGGGTGCAGGTTCACATATTGGTTTGGTTCCTGTTGATTCTCTCAGTAGGTGGGATTATACTAGACATGGCCTACACCTCAACAGGAAAGGGAAGAGTGAACTGGCTAGGCTAACAGCAAGAAATCTAAGGGGGGAGGCACTGCCATGAGTAGTAATATACCAGTGGTCATAGGTGTTGAAGCAGCACCTTTTTTAGGATAGGTAGGACAGAACGAAGTCAAGTTCTGAGAGAAGTAAAGACTGACACAAACCTTCAGTTTCATAAAGAAATCAAACAGCATAATCCTGGCACATTGGATCAGCGAACACAGCTGTTGGTTAAAAATTTACAGCAATCAGCAGAAATTTTATTTCCACCCGATTTCATCTCGGTAAATGTGAAATGCCAACTATCTTTATTGCTTCAAAATATTCCAGGGCTTAGAAGTAAAATTAATGAACTACTTATGTGCATTGATGAATTAGAGTCATCGAACCCAGTTGATATAATCTGCCTCTCTGATCATCATGTGACCACTGGTATAGATATGTTAAACCTTACAAAATTTAAGTTAGCCTCCTACTTCTGTGGACAAAAGATGGAGAAAGGAGGAGTTGCCACATTTGTTAAAAACAGTTTTAAATTTAAGAATATTGACATTAATAAATTTTGTTTAGAGCAGCACTTAGAAGCATGTGCAATTTCATAATAGGTCCTTTATAATAGTAGCCATATACAGAGCACCTTCAGGAAATTTCAACCCGTTTATAAATGGTCTTTAAGATTTATTAATTCATCTAAAATTTAAAAAAAAGAACAAAGAACTAGTGGTTGCTGGTGATTTTAATATAGATGTCCTGAAAAACACTGTCAGTGAACAGTTATTGAAATCAGTTACAGTGCCATTCATTCAATTTAATTTCTACTGTAAATTTCCCAACTAGGGTATACAAATGTTCTAAGACTGCCATTGATAATATATTTACAGATAATTCTAGACAACTAAGCAAAATTACAAAACCAGTAGTAAATGGGCTATCTGACCATGACATGCAACACCTAACATTAAATTTTGAAAATTATCAGGGAAAACATCTATCAGAAGTGAGTACAGAAGGCCAATAAAACAGTAAAAAAATGAGAAATTTAGGAGATTGCTCAAAGAAATTAATTGGATGGATGTTTATAGCATCCAAGACACAAATGGAAAATACAAAACATTTATTAATAAAGTTAGCACCTTATTTGAAAATTGTTTTCCCCTGAATGTAACTCAAACCAAGCAGAAGTCTAATAAGAAACCATGGATCACACAAGGGATAAAGATATCATGTGAGGCAAAAAGGAAACTATCTGATACGTAGGGACACCTTTGATACTAACATTATAGCTCATTACAAAAATTACTGCAAAATATTGAAGAAGGTTATCCAGAAATTGAAACACCTGCATTATGAGAAGAAGATAAACACATCCAGTAATAAAATAAAAACAATATGTGATATAATTAAGTCAGAAACGGGTAGGACCAGAAATGAGGAGGAACTAATAGCTCTAAAAATAAATGAAGCCTTGGTAACACATGCATGTTGTGTTGCAAACCATTTAAACAAATATTTTGTTTCTTACTGATAGCATGGGGTCATAAGGTTCAGTAAATAATGCAATGGAATATCTTAGACCAATGAACACAAGCAATCTCAGTAAAATGGAATTGACACTTACTTCACCCAAAGAAATAGTATCGATGATAAAGTCCTTGAAATCAGAGCATTCTAGTGGTTACGATAACACAGCACCAAAGTTGATAAAAGAGTGTTCATGTGAGCTTAGTCATATTTTAAGTTATGTGTATAATCAATCACTTATCACAGGAACATTCCCAGACTGGCTTAAATATGCTGAAGTTATACCTCTGCATAAGAAAGGGGACAAAGAAATGCTGTCAAATTACTGACCGATCTCACTTTTGGTAGCTTTTTCAAAAAACCTTTGAAAAGGTTATGTTGAAGCATCTACTTAAGCACCTTAGTGAAAATAATATACTGTCAAAGTCACATTTTGGGTTTCTTAAGGGTTCTGCTATTGAGAGGGCTATTTACACTTATAGTGAAAATGTCCTTAATTCATTGGACAACAAATTAGAGGCAACTGGCATATTCTGTGACCTGTCAAAGGTGTTCATCTGTGTGAACCACAGCATTCTTTTAAGTAAATTAAAATATTATGGCATCACTGGTAGCACTGCAAAGTGGTTTCAGTCATATCTTACTAATAGAAAAACAAAGGTTGTCATTACGTAACACTTCAGCAGTAGGCAATCGGACATCATCTGACTGGGAAGAAATTACATGTGGTGTTCCCCAAGGTCCACTACTTTTTCTTGTGTATATTAATGACCTGGCATCTGTTAAATTACCAGATGCAAAGTTTGTCTTACTTGCAGATTATACAAACATTGCAATAAATAGTAAATCAAACATAAATTTAGAAAGGGCAGCTAATCAAATTTTTACTGACATTAATAAGGGGTTCATAGCCAACTCACTGTCACTAAACTTTAAAAGACCCACTATATGCAGTTCAGAACATCCAAGAGATTTCCTTCTGGTCTGTGTATAAAAGATGATGACATGGAAATAGGAGAAGTTGGCAGGAACTGCTAAAGTGCCTAAACAAGTCTGTGTTTGCAATGTAAATGATGTCAGGAGATATAAATATAAAAAAAATAGGCATATTTTGCCTATTTTCACTCCGTTATGTCATACGGTATCATATTTTGGGGTAACTCCACAAACAGAGAAAAAAATTTTAGAGTAGAAGTGTATAATAAGAGTAATGTGTGGTATAAAACCAAGAACATCATGTTGAAACCTATTCAAAGAACTGGACATATTAACCACAGCTTCTCAGTATATTTATTCTTTAATTAAGTTTGTTGTAAATAATACATCTCTTTTTTCCAACTAACTGCTTAGTACACAGTATCAATACTAGGAATAAGAACAATATACATAAAGGTTTAAAATCACTTACTCTTGCCCAGAAAGTAGTCCAGTATTCAGCAACGCATGATTTCAATAAGTTACCAGCAACCATTAAGAGTTTAGTTTCAGACAAGGCACAATTTGAACATAATTTAAAAGAATTTTTGATGGCCAACTCCTCCTATTCTATCCATGAGTTTCTCAACAAGTGCAGTAAAGCATTTTAATGAAAATTTATTATACTTTAATTTTTGACAATACTTGGTTGTAAGAGCCAAGTAACTACCTACTGTGTGAATGATGGATGTATGGAAAGCAGATCCAAGTCTTAAGTCTGTAAATAGTGGAAGTTTAATTTTAAATCTTGTACGTAACCTGGCTTCTTAAATGAGGATCACTGAAATGAACAATTTACTTTAATTTTTGAAAATACTTGTGGTAATAGCCAATAAACTAGCAAATGTCTGAATGATGGAGTTAATGAAAGCAGATATAAGTATTAAACCTGTAAATATTAGGAGTTTAAATTTAATTCATGTACAAAATTTTACTGTTTATTGACTGAGGATCATTAAAATTAATGAAACTCAAATTTTTCTAAATACATTTTTGTAATGTGTTTATCTGACATGTCCCTCTTTTATGGGTCTATGGAATGAATAATTAACCCAATAACTAATCTAATCTAATCTAATCTAATCTCATCAACATGCAGTAAGCAGCTATGTATCCAGTTTTTTCTACAACACTAGCAAACAGCAGTTACTTTTATTCAGACTAGTTCTTTAATATTTCTAGCTGTTAACAGGCAATCAGAGAGACTTATTTCAACCAATCAACATTAACCTGTTTTAGTGAACAGCCAATCAGAGAGACTTATTTCAACTAGTCACCATTAGTCCACTGATCTCTATATATTTTCCAAATTTTGTTTCATATGTTTTATGGCTGTGGCTTGTTTAACAAAGTGCAGTCTAAATGTGTCGTAAAGTAATATTTAGTAAAAAAATGGATTTCAAGTCAAAATTGCATTCAATCTGTTTAGGGAAGAAGGTCATGCAAGAGTGCATAAGAATTTAAAGAATGCTCTGGAGTGGATGATAAATATCCTAATGTATTGTAAGGTGGAAAAATTTGCAGTAAATGTGGGGGAAAAAATGTAAAACCCAATAATCACAGCAGCTGTTGCCTCAGTTGTGCCACAGAATATTTAAGTGAAGATAAAGTAGCATTAGATCTGGCACTCGG
Organism: Schistocerca gregaria; assembly: GCF_023897955.1. NCBI lineage: Eukaryota > Metazoa > Arthropoda > Insecta > Orthoptera > Acrididae > Schistocerca > Schistocerca gregaria. The sequence continues at coordinate 831,285,022 of NC_064931.1, forward strand.
TGCTTTAAATAGTAGCCTTCAGCATTTCAGTGAATCTCCTGTGAAGAAAAAGAGGCTTCAGAGTGAGAAAAAGTACCCAAAGGAAAAACTGAAAAACTAGACTGTGTTGGAGAATACTTATGTGGCACAACCGGAAAAAGAAGACAGTGAAAATTGAGAAAGTGAAATTATCAGACAGCTGAAAGATAAGTTTCACAATTCCGACTGCATGTGCGACAAAACACAAATTCTAACTGTACCTCCAAAGAGTTGGCATATAAGGAAAACTAAGAAAGAATTTTCTGCTTCAGATTACATGGTATGGAGATCAAACCAGTTAGTAGCAGAATATGGTACATTAGTGACAACAAATCCAAAGCCAGGTAAGACATTATGTGAGAAAACTGTTCAGTGTGTGTGTGTGTGTGTGTGTGTGTGTGTGTGTGTGTGTGTGTGTGTGTGTGTGTGCATGATTTTTCTGTGATCATGAAGTGAGCCGTATGATGCCAGGAAGAAAAAGACTATGTCTGTGAAAGAAAATGGAATTACAGTACATAAACAAAAGCAGCTAGTGTTTCACAACCCTAAGGGACTGTGTGCATATTTCAAAGATAAATACCTAGATATAAATATTGGATTCTCCAAATTTTGTGAAAAATGATTGAAGGTTGTAAAATTAAAGCACTAACAAAGGCTGAAGAATACACATTACCATCATACAAGCACTGTGTAGCATTTGTTACATGTAATCCTGCACTACCAGCATGTTTCTTAGGTTTGTGTCCCTATTTTCCAGGCATGACAAGACTGATTATCTGTATGGTCTGTTTGTTAAGAACTGCATTGACGAAATTGCTTATAAGTGTTGGTTAACTACAGGCAGGGTAGTTCTACAGGCTATAACAAAGTCAACAGATGATTTCATTGAGGCGTTTGCATCAAAGTTACAACAGCTCCTACTGCACTCATTTATCTCCCAGCAGTGGTCACATTTCTGTAAAATCACTATGAAGGTCTCAAAGTAAATGAGTTTCTTGTTCTTTGTGACTTTGCAAAAAATGACTCTTTCACCATTCAGGATGAGGTACAAGGATTCCACTCCAATAATTCACAGGCTACAATTCATCAATTTTTAGCTTCCTACAGAGACTCAAGCACTAATGAAATATGACATGTATCATACGTGGAAATATCTGACTGCCTTCAGCATGATACAGTGTGTGTGTATTCTTTCCAGACAAATTTCATCAATTTTTTAAAATCTCAGTTTTCATTACTTTTTGGATAGATGTGCTGTCCAATACAAAAACAGAAAGAACTTTATGAATCTGTCCTACCATCAAGAAGATTTTGATGTTACAGCAGAATAGCATTTTCTTGCTACAGCGCATGGTAAAGGACCTTGTGATGGGGTAGCAGGGACTGTAAAGAGATCAGCAAGACTTAAAGAGATTATCAAGACTTGTCAGTCTCAAGCGATCTTACGAAAATGACATTCTGACATCACGACAGTTGTTCGAGTGGTGCAAGGAAAATATTTCATGTGTCTTCCATTATACAATGGTTTCCCATCATAATGAAGATATGGCCAAGCTGAAACAACATTTCAAAAATACAAGGATGATTACAGGTACCCATAAGTTTCATTGTGTAATACCTGTTAACAAAGGTTTAGTAAAGACAAAGACATATTCTGCTTCTTTAGCAACTAGAGAAGAGTCAGTGATTGCTATGGTGAATGAAATGCTGTTAACAAATATACATGGATTTGTTGCCTGTATTTATGACAGTCATTGGTGGGTTGCATATGTCTTACAAACATGTGAAGAAACAGATGAAGTAAACTCCTTGCATCCACATGGACCATCTCAGTCATTTGTGTTTCCTGCCAAACCAGACACTTGTGTCATCAGAAAATGTGACATTATCACAAGAGTGGTTCCAGTGACATGAACTGGAAGGACATACACTCTCCCTGCATCAGAACTGGCAAACATTTAACAATTTAGTTGGAGAATTGTGAGGAGAGATCTAATAACTTTTCATTGCCTTTTCCATTACAACTGTAATGTAAATAATATAATGTAACGTAAATAATTCATAATACCACTCTAATAATGTAAACCATATTTTTGTTCAATATTACTTATGGATTGTACTTTATCATAATTTGTGTTTCGTGTGTGTGTTACCTTCATTTCAGTAGTGTACTGATGCTGACAAAATAATTTTTTGTGCACGATGCCTTTGGTGTGCCATTTTGATATTTACCCTTTTTATAGTAACTTACTGGATCAATTAAATATTTATATATATTTTTTAATTGAAGATGCGGTGTGTTTTGAGATATACAAGGTGAAAGGTCAAAGTCAATGACATTTAATATGAAAATTCTCAGAAACTTGCCATGTAGCATATTAATGTAAAGGTCTATTCGTTAGCTTTCCAATGGTACCATTTTCATTGCTGTAACTGAATTAGAACCAGAATTACAGTCATTTATGTTGTGACAGATGCATGTAAATTTCGCACTAATTCCAAACTTTAATTACCTATAACTTTCTTCACAGTTGTAACACAGACCTATAAAGTGGTATTTTTTCCATCTTTTATCTGGGTCATTGAATGCACCAAATTTGAAAGAAATCTGAACTGATCAGGTTGAAAATCTAACTTTACTGCATTGAACTGACATGGAATGACCCCATCAGAACATACTACAGAGGTCTACATGATCTTCACAGTTGCAGGAGAAAGGCCTGTTCCACAACTGGCACTTTTCTCAACTGGAAGATGCTTGTCAACCACTGCCAACAGGTCTTCCAGCTTTTGGCAGACAACTAGTCAATCATGTTCCTGCAACGATCACAATCCCTAGCTGTACCTATTGATGAAAGTGCATAATCTACTTAAAGTTTATGGGATGAAAAACATGCAGTTAACTTTGTAGAGGGGTATCACCCAAACTAGGCTAATCCACTGAATACAGTAATCCCAAAAGCACAATGGTATAAAGCTGAATGAAGAGACTATTGCCAGTACTGTACTCATAATGTTACACACTAAATTTCGAAATGCATGCCTATTAATATTAAGGCATTACACACAACATAAAATGAAAAGGATTCAAGGCAAAAGCTAATTTAAAAGACTGCAGGAATTGGAAATCTGGGATTACCAAACATTCGATACTGTTCACCAAATCTCACAACCACATGGTTACCTTTCAACCTATCATAAATCCCATGGCACACTACAAAGCAGTAAGTCACCACAACTAACATTCCAAACATTAATACAGATGCAAATGAAAAACTGAAAAAACAACATTCCTTTTAAGAAGGACAGTGACTGACTTATTATGAACTTCTGTTTATTTTTGGCACAATGATTGTATCATAAGAAGTGATTGCGTCACAAACAGAAGTTCACAAAGAACTACTGTCAATGATTTGTTCTCTTTCTGTTTGTGCAAGTAAATCACACTCCATGTCATCTTTGTATCACACAATGAAGCTGACATCCTGCGCCAGTACATTCAGTTGAACCTAAAGCTGCACTGTTAAAATACAAATTACAAAATACAAACACAAGGAAACAAAATGAGTCTCGGTGGCTGTTAGCACTGTCAACATTTATGTTTATCATGCAGATAAGAAAAATAACATCTTTTACAACTGTATGTAACAAAAGACAGACATTTTCTTATCTATGTAATTGAAGTAACAACTAAAAAAGATATATGAATTTAGTAATTGCTCTCAAAAGAACAGATACCATTGATGGCCATGCAGCTTCTCTAGAATAAATGATAATTAATTGAAACCCTCAGCTGCCAACAGGTGGTGGTGATATACCTCGATGGTGACAGCTGAAACTTCCTGGCAGATTAAAACTGTGTGTCGGGCCGAGACTCGAACTCGGGACATTTGCCTTTCGCGAGCAAGTGCTCTACCAACTGAGCTACCCAAGCACGACTTATGCCCCGTCCTCACAGCTTTACTTCTGCCAGTACCTCGTCTCCTACCTTCCCGAGTTCGAGTCTCGGCCAGGCACACAGTTTTAATCTGCCAGGAAGTTTCATATCAGCGCACTCTCCGCTGCAGAGTGAAAATCTCGTTCTGGGTCTCCTGGTTACATAGCATATTTTCTATCCATCTGAGCCACCAAGGACACAAATGAATAGTGTGACTGCAGGGACTTATCCTAATATCTATTAGGTACATCACATATATAGATTGTTGACAGTTGGGAATGTGGGTCTCACAGGAAGCGTGCAAGGGGTAAGTCCCTGCGCACTATTCATTTGTGTCCTCGGTGGTTCAGATGAGTAGAGCGTCTGCCATGTAAGAAGGAGATCTGCGGGTTCGAGTCCTGGTCAGGGCACACATTTTCAGTTGCCACCATAGAGGTATCTCAACAACACCTGTCGGCAGCTGAGGATTTCAATTAATTATCATGTAATTGAAGTAACAACTAAAAAAGATGTATGAATTTAGTACTTGTTCTCAAAAGAACAGATACCATTGATGACCATGCAGCTTTATCGAAATACAGGGTGACACAGAAAAACGGGAACATTTCCAGAATCCAATAAAATTAGGATTGATGAAGGAAAGAAATTGCATTCATAGTAATTGGAATCTTACAACTTTGCCATTTATGAAACATTTAGGGCATAAACTCCTGTACAAATACACTCGTGAAATCTGCTGTTGAGATTCCTCATTGACCACTGAAACATCTCAGCTGGGATACTGTGAACTGCATCCCGAATTCTCTGTTTTAACTCATTCAGGGTTCTTGGTTGAGTTGCTCTTGAGGTACCGCCACAAGGGGTGGGGGTGATGGGTGGGGAATCACAAACAGATAAATCTGGCGATCTAGGGGGCCAGGGGATGTTACCGAATCATGAGATCACATGGTTGCCAAACAATTCTCACACGCATGCAACTGACTGCTGTGCAGAGTGTGATGTCACTCCACGCTGCTGAAACCATGTTTATTGAACATTTGGAAAGTTGTTCAATGCAGCTGTAACGAAAGTTTGTAACATCTCCATGTAATGATCGGCATTAAGAGTTATTATATTTCCCTGTTCATTTGAAAAAAAAATAAGGCCCGATAATCCGATGTGATGAAACACCACACCATACTGTCACTGTACTAGCGTGTAAAGGGCGCTCATGAAAGTCATTAGGATTTGTGTTTGCCCAGTAATGGTAGTTTTGTTTATTCACATAACCTGTGAGATGAAAATGTGCCTCATCTGACGACCACAATTTTTTTTAGAAATTCATCATCATTGTTTGTTTTTGTTATCATTTGCTGACAGAATCCTAATTGTAAATGGTAATCATTGGTCCTTCAATTGTAGCACCATCTGTAGTTTGTATGGATGAAATTTTAAATCAAGAGGAAGAATTCTTGTGAACACTCTCTCAGGACATTCCAACCATTGCTGCTTTCTTACGAACTGAACATCATCGGCTCCAGAATACAGACTCGCTTTCAAAACCAATGTTTGCACAAGAACAAACACTTCTTGGTCGTCCTGTTCTTGAAGGCACATCCAGTCTCTTCGAAGTTATTAATCTAACATGTTATGGTGTGTTTCGACAGTACGGCATCATGACATCCTAAATTATAAAAATGTCTAAACTCCCTCTGCGCTGCTACCAATCTATCAGTTTTTATAAAACATTTTTATGGCTATCGCGTGGTGGTGTTCGTTCCACTGATCCACAATTACTGAAATGACTGACTGTTTGCTTGCTAACTGTCATGGACCTGCAGTGCTGCCACCTGCCCATGGCTGCCACTACTCATTTCAAACATTCCCATTACTCTGTATAACCCTGTATTAACAACACTAGCAATGTGTGTGCACGCCATTTCAAAACAAATTAATCAAATTCTGTGTGATAAGAACAATATTGAGACTAGAACCACATCAAAGGTCAAAGCAGTGTTTGGAAGCCCATAGCCTTGCAGCAAGAGAAGCATCCTTATTTCCAAAAAGGTAAGGGCAGCGTTTTCTAGGATATAAAACAGGTGTTTATTATTGATTTCACTGAACAGTGTAAAAGAAAAACTGGCAATTACTGTGAAAGTCCTGTGAAGTAAATGAATAATGAAAAATGAGAAGCAGTATGGACTGCAAATAGAAACATTCATTCATCAGGATTATGCATCTTTCTACAAAGTTGCCTAAGCCTATTCACTCCATTTGGCACCCACACTGGTTTCCACACATGTCCATGCCTACAGAAATTTGTAGTTTGAAAATGTTTAGAGCCTAACTATTAGATTATGATTCCACAGACTAATGTCGGGGATAGAATTAACTCAGTGGAAAAATGCTTGGCATATTCATTGGCTTAAATATTAATTATCTAAAAAAGAGAATTGTCTTCTGTGCACTTTGTAAGTTTTTATTAATACTTTCCATTCCTCTGAGCTCAACTTGTGTGTTAAGCTTTAACACTCCCCAGACCCCCCTCTCCCCCCCCCCCCCCCCCCCCCCTCCAGCCCATGCTCCAAAATCTTTGTTGTGGGGACAGACTGATCTGTAGAGGGCCAATGTCTAAGTTACAATTTGGTTATCAGTTGGCAAAGCAGTATAGCAGAGTCCAACTGTAATGATGAGCTTTATCAAGTGAACCCCCTAACATTTAAAGAAGTTGATATAGTCCTTAATATAAGGAGCAGTCAAATGAAAATGAGATAGATGGGGAAAAGTAGGTAAACTGTTTATTATTTCAAAAGTAATCACTATACCTGTTAACACATTTACCTCACTGTAAGACGAGACAGTCAATGCCTTCACAGAAAATGGTTTGTAACTGCCTATGGAGACAAGACTGTACCATCCTCCATACAGTCCAATCTCTTCCCATGTGGTTTCCATGTTTTTGGTGACCTGAAGAAAGACATCTGTGGCCATCAATGTTCCTTGGACAAATTAGTGCATGGCTGGGTACTATCACGGTTCCATAGACAATTGTAAACATTTTTCTATGAATGTTTTGACTGTCTTGGTTACAGTGGTATAAATTTATTAATAGTTATGGTGATTACTTTTGAAATAATACACAGTTTACTTACTTTTTGCAATATCTCATTTTCATTTGACTTCCCCTTATAGTACATCCAAAGAAAAATCATCAGAATCTGATGGAGTCAGTGTAGACATGATCAAAGCAACTGGCCCACTAAGAATATAGTCACTTCGTAGAGTACCAGGTGCAATATGGAATAATGGGGAAATTCCCGACAATTGTAAAACACATTTAAATTTCTTTTTCTTCAAAAATGGAAGCTGAAAGAAATGTAGCAATTATACAGGAATCACAGTACTACATGAGTACAGGAAGAGCAGTATAGCTTCAGAAAATACAGTGCAACTACAGACCTTATAAACTGCACTCACAATGTAACTAGAAAAGCACTAAGAGAAGAAAACAGACTTAACACTTGTATTTTTAGATCCTGAGAAAGTATCTGATAACTCAAGGAAGAGCATCTGGGACAGCCTAAGAAAGAAAACTGTACCCTCAAGGCTAATTCAGAAAGTTAAATTGCTTTACTAAGGCAGCTGCAGTTGCATACAGATAAATTTGATTGGTTCCAACTAAAGGAGTGCAACTTCCCCACTACCTTTTATTATTGTCTTGGAGGAAGTTATGAAAGGAACAAAGCAGAACAATAACAAGGACATCAACACATCTGAATTTGCAGATGATATAGTAATTTGCGGCAATACAACAAAACAAGTCCTGGCGAGGAGGGGGGGGGGGGGGGTGGTGGTGGTGGTGGTGGCACACATCTAGAATAGGCAATTAAAAACAAATGGATTAACAATATATAAATCAAAATTGGTTGCAATGTCAATCAACAGGCTGAACAAGAAAGGATAAATAAGGCTGGAACATACACAGCTGGAAATAGGATAAAAGTACAAATATCTTGGGTGCATCACTTCAAGTGATAACAGGATATAGCATGAAATCAATTAACCAATCGTAAAAAAGGGCTCAGTTCAATCATATGAGTTTATCCGAGTTTGAAATCTACTCTGGAATGAACAAGTCCCCTCGAGAACAAAACAGATTCTCTTTTTTTATACTTTATCACCATAATATTGCACAGCTTAGAAATCTGCACTGCAAACATACATGTCAACAATAAACTGCAAGCCACAGAAATACTTATTAACTATGGTCCAGAAAAATAGGAAGAATAGACTAAGAAATGAAAAAAATTAAGGGAAGGAGTGCATGTGCACATCCCTGACAAGGGGCCATTTGAGACGGTTTTGCCACGTCAAACGAAGTTACACAGAAAGGATAGCAAAACAGTGGCTACACACAAATGTGATTGGTAGAAGAGTGGTAGGATGACCAATGGAGAGGTGGCTAAACCAAGTAGAGGAGGATACAGAAACAAGAGGAATCTGCTACGATACAGTCCTGAAAGAAGAATGGCACCAGGACAGACTGAAGTGGGGGCACTCAAAAACCACACACAGATAACTGGAGTGGAACACTGGTGATGGTAATGTGAATATGAAATAAAGATTGTGTAACAGGCTGGTCTGTAGTGCAGCCTGATAACTACAGTCACACAATATTTATTTCTGTTATGAGAAGTATAACATGCATGTTTATATATGTCACTTATATTTTAGCTGTGAGTATTTCTCACTTGCTGTAAGCATTTGCATGTTTTACGCTTTATGTTAATTTTGCTTCTATTATGAAAATAGTGGGAAATCCTTTACCACTGTATTTTTCAAATTTTGATTAATCATCTGTATACTGTTATATCTATAGGTTGTGCAGCGAAATGACTACATATAAATTCTATTTTCTATGTAAATGGATTGACAAGTCCTACACCGAGCGAGGTGGCGCAGTGGTTAGACACTGGACTCGCATTCGGGAGGACGACGGTTCAATCCCACGTCCGGCCATCCTGATTTAGGTTTTCCGTGATTTCCCTAAATCACTCCAGGCAAATGCCGGGATGGTTCCTCTGAAAGGGCACGGCCGACTTCCTTCCCCATCCTTCCCTAATCTGATGGGACCAATGACCACGCTGTCTGGTCTCCATCCCCAAGCAACCAACCAACAAGTCCTACATTAACATCTTTGAAATACGATATTATAAATCAATACAGTGCAATAAAAACTAGGAAAAAAATTCCTCAGGTATTACGAAGATACTAACCCACATAATGTGTCACACCACACAGAGACAAAATTTTGTATAATGGTGTATCAAACTTCACTGGTATTTAGCAGTCAAATGCTTACAATGTTTACAACTATTTGTGTCTGGTATAAAACTAAGATCAGGATTGCTTCCGTATTACTGACAGATATCAGAATCTATAAACCAACAGACTCTTGCAGGCAGATTTGTTTCCGATAATATGTAGAAAAATGGCAAAATGATTACATGTAAAATATTGTGGACTGTAGTGGACTGCCACATGGAACCACAGAACTCAAAACGTATTTTGTCAGGATCCTATGCGTCCATCATTAAGGAAACGCGTAACCACCTACCCATTGCCAAGCCAGTGCCTCAAAATCTCAAGCAGAAGCCTCTGCTAAAGTCTTTTAGTACCTGACTTAACTACCAGTAATGTTCATAGCTTAACATTATACACTGATACATATTTAAACAATATTGCAGCACATAAAACTCAAGTTAATTCAACAGCCATCTTTTGCTAATACTACCTGAAGGTATTTCTGCATAGCTAGTCACTAAGGTGAAATTTCATATTGTAAAGAATATTACATAGTCTCCAGTGCTCGTTTCCTGGAAATTTTCTCTTACTTCAAGAGAACGCACAAGACGTGGAGGACAAAAATTAAAAATATTGGGTGGTTTGGGACCAGCCTTTGGTATAACTACACAAGTGAAGGTGAAGGACGGCAGTAATGAGGACTATGGTTGGGAAATGGCAGTTGTTAGGACAGATAGCAGGTAGTGGACATAGTCTGGCAGCGTTGTTTGCCTTTTAGCAACAGGTTCCAGCTGCCATAGTTGAGAGGTTATGTTGGCCAGTTGGGTGGTTTAAAAAAAAGGGGGTGGGGGACCAAATTGCAAGGTCATCGGTCCCTTGTCCCTGGTAAAATAATTTCACAAGGGAAAGAAGAAAAGAAAGGAGATGTAGAACAATAACAGGAGAAAGGTAGAACCAGATGAACGACAGGACAACCAACACTACTATGGACAAAACAGGTAAAGAAAATCACAGAGAGAAGTAAGAATCAGGTAGAAGGGGTAAGAACAATAGAGTAGATGACCATGACTGGCTGACCACGAGAATAAAAAGGAAAAGCCAGCCACTCTGCAACACATTAAAACATCCACCCTAAAAGTATTAGGGACAAAGGAAATGCACTAAAACTTTTATAGAATGATAAAACCCACTGCCATGGATAAAACATAAAACTAAATTAGCTAATGAGCATTGTCAGCTAAAATTAATGGCAATGAGCCCGGTAACTGAACAGTCCGTCGCAGGGCAGCCAAAGGAGGACAGCTCACCAATATATGGGCCACTGTCAGCTGGGCATCACACAGACACAGATGGGTCATCACAGCACAGGAGGTAGCCGTGTGTCACCCAAGTGTGGCCAATGCGGAGCTGGCAGAGAACCACAGAGTCCCTGCGAGAGGCCCGCATGGAGGACTGCCACACATTCGTAGTCTCCTTAATGGTTGGTTGGTTTGGGCAAGGAGACCAGACAGCGTGGTCATCGGTCTCATCGGATTAGGGAAGGATGGGGAAGGAAGTCGGCCGTGCCCTTTCAGAGGAACCATCCCGGCATTTGCCTGGAGTGATTTAGGGAAATCACGGAAAAGCTAAATCAGGATGTCTAGGCGCAGGATTGAACCATCGTCCTCCGGAATGCAAGTCCAGTGTGCTAGCCACATCGCCACCTCGCTCAGTAGTCTCCTTAATGGCAAGCGTTTGTTGTGCGTGCTGAGGTAATGCCATTTCGTCTCCCAAAGCCACAAAACCTTGCTGCGCAACACTGAACGCACGTCAGTTGCAAGGAAACTGATCTCCATAAGCGGTTTCTACATAGTCTGTTTGGCCAGCCTGTTGGCAAGTTCATTGCCTGGGATTCCAATGTGACCTGGGGTCCAGTTAAACACCACTGAACAACTGGACCATTCCAGGGCTCAGATGGACTCCTGGATGGTCGCTACCAAAGGATGATGAGTGTAGCACTGGTCGATAGCTTGTAGGCTGCTCAAGGAGTCTGTACACAGAATAAACGACTCCCCAGGGCATGAATGGATGGGCTCAAGAGCACGAGATATAGCCACCAGCTCGGCAGTGAAAACACTGCAGCCATAGGGCAATGAATACTGGTCCTATATTGACATACAAGAAGTCGGCGTGACCACCAGCCATCGAGCTGTTGGTGTAAACCACTTCGTGGCTTCGGTACATGTCAAGAATGAAGTGGAAGGGGCAGCGGAGAGCCGCAGGGTTAACTGAGTCCTTAGGGCCATGTGAAAAGTCCAGACGAAGCTGCGGCTTACGAGTAACACATGGAGGTGTACACGAATGGACCTCAAGTATAGGTGGTAGAGGCAAGGACTCCAGTTCGGAAAAAGGGATGGGACACGAACTGCAATTGAAAGCCCTGATCTGAGTCACCGATGCGGGAGATGAACTGCCATGGGTGGGAAAAGGAGGTGGTGATTCAGATGCTCAGAAGAACTATGAATGTGTGCAACATAACTAGCCAGCTGTTGTGCACACCTAACCTGCAATGGAGGGACTCCGGCCTCCACAAGGACCCTGGCCACCGGATTTGTCCTAAAAGCTCTTGTTGCTAGGCAAATGCCATATAATTGTGCAATGAGTCGAGTAATCACAACGCTGAGGGCACTGCCGAACCATAAACCAGACTCCCATAGTCCAGGCGGGATTCAGCAAGGGCTCTCTAGAGCTGCAGCAGAGTAGACCCAGTTGGCGTTGCACAGGTAGCGGAGGGCATCGAGATGCTGCTAGCACTTCCGCTTAAGCAGACGAATGGGGGGGAAGCCAAATCAATACGGTGTCCAGTCCTAAAATCGGTACGTCTCCACTACAGTGGGTGGATCATCATTATAGTACAGTTCTGGTTCTGTATGAGTGGCACAATGCTGACAGAAGTGCATAACACACGACTTTGTAGCCAAACGCTGGTAACCGGGGGCTAGAGCCCACGACTGTGCCTTATGGATGGTTCACTGTAGGTGCCGCTCAGCAGCACCAGTACTGATGGAGCAGTACAAAATGCAGAAGTTGTCTGCATACAGAGAAGGTGAGATGGACAGCCCTACAGCTGCTACTAGGCCATTAATAACCACTAAAAATAGTGATACACTCAATACAGAGCCCTGCGGGAATCCATTCTCCTGGATATGGGAGGGGGGACTATGGGAGGCACAAACTTGTATATGGAAAGTATGAAGCAACAGGAAATTCTGGATAATAATTGGGAGTGGGCCTCTGAGACCTCACTTGTATAATGTGCCAAGGATATAAGGTCGACAGGTTGTGTCATATGCTTTTCGTAAATCAAAAAAGACGACAACCAGTTGTTGAGGTCTGGAAAAAGCTGTTCGGATGGCAGATTTGAGGGACACTAGATCATCAGTGGTAGAGTGACCTTGGCGGAAGCCGCCCTCACATGGAAGCAGTAGGCCACGTGACTCCAGGACCCAATCCAACTGCCGAAACACCATACATTCCAGCAGCTTACAATGAATGTTGGTGAGGCTGATGGGCCAATAGCTATCCACATCAAGCGGGTTTCTACCGGGTTTGAGCACCGGAATGATTGTGCTCTCCCGCCATAGCGATGTAAAGATGCCATCGCACCAGATCCGGTTGAAGATTATGAGGAGATGTCACTTTTAGTCAGATGAGAGATGTTTAATCATCTGACTGTGGGTCTGATGTGGCCCAGAAGCTGCCAGGGCAATGTGCAAGGGCACTGAGAAGCTCTCACTCTGTAAATGGGGCATTAGAGGCCTCACTGTGGCAAGTAGTGAACGAGAGGATTTTCCCTTCCAGCCGCCATTTGAGAGTGCGAATGGCTGGGGGGGAGGGGGGGGGTGTAATTCTTCGATGCAGAGGCTCGAGCATAGTGCTCAATAAAATGCTCGGCAAATAACACGCCATTTATGTTAACATCGGGGACACCTGTTGGGGTCTGGTACCTGAAAACACATTTGATCTTTGTCCAGACTTGCAAAGGTGACATATGGCACCCAACGGTTGAGACATATCTCTCTCAACACACCTGCTTCCGTCGTTTGATAAGTTGGCTAACAAGGCACGGAGCCGTTTAAAGGGTATGAGGTGCTTCAGGGAAGGGTACCACTTATGCCGCTGTAGAGTTCGCCAACGTTCCTTCATTGCTTTAGCGACTTCTGGCGACCACTGAGGGACTGTCTTTCACCAGGGACACCCTAAAGAGTGAGATCATGTTTTCTACCACAGAAACGAATGTTGTAGTCACCTGCTCAACCATCACATTGATGTTCCCATGTTGGGGGAGATTCAACAGTGACAGCAGAGATGAAAGTTTCCCAGCCTGTCTTGTTTAAAGCCCATCTGGGCAGGCGTCTGTGGGTCTGATGCCGGGGCAGTGACAGGAAGATGGGGAAGTGGTCACTACCACACAGGTCGTCATGTGCTCTCCAGTGGACAGATGGGAGACGTCTTGGGCTGCAAATTGACAAATCAATGGCTGAGTAACTACCATGAGCCACACTGAAATGTGTTGTGGCCCCAGTATTTAAGAGGCAGAGGTCAAACTGAGACAGTTAAGTTATGACATCTCTGCCTCGGCCAGCATGCATGGTGCCACCCCAAGAGATTGGTCGGTTGGGTTGAAAGAGGGGAAAAGGGACCAAACTACAAAGTGATCAGTCCTTTCTTCCAAATAAAACAATGCCCAAGTGTGAGAATAAAACAAACGAGACTGACAACTCAAAATGGAATGGAAGGAAAAATCACAAGAACAATGAAGGGCAACAAACATGTAAATGGACAAAAGGGGACAAAAAAATTACAGAAACCCAAGAAATGGGATGAAGAGCTTAAAAAAACAAAGCAGATTACCATGAGAATAAAAAAGGAGAAGCCAGCAACATATTAAAACCTCCACCCTAGAGGCACTGGGGTGGACGACACAAAGGGACAAAGGACATGTGCTAAAACTTACATCAAATGATAAAACCCACCCTCATGAATAAAACTAAATCAGCTGATGAAGCGTTGTCAGATAAAATTAGCGGCAACGGGTCCAGTAATCCAAGATTTCGTCACTGGGCAGTCAAAGTGGGACAGTGCACTAGAATACGGGCCAGTGTCAACCGGGTGCCACCCAGACACTCAGGCGGGTTTTGAAGGGACAGGAGGTAACTGAGGGTCACCCAAGCATGGCCAATGTGAGGTCGGCAGAGGACAACTGATTTCCTGCTCAAGGCCCGAATGGAAGTCTTCCACACATTCATAGTCTCCTTAATGACACGCAGTTTGTTGTGCGTAGAGTTATGCCATTCCGTCTCCCAAAGCCGAAAAACCCTACAGTGTAAGTCAGAATGCAGGTCAGGTTCAGAGATACCCATCTCCAGAAGCGGTTATCGCGTAGCCTGTCAGCAAATTCGTTTCCTGGGACGTTGACGTGTCCTGGGGTCCACACAAACACCACTGAACGACGGCACCAGTCCAGAGCATAGATGAACTCCTGGATGGGCACTACCAAAGGATGGTGAGGGTAGCACTGCTCCATAGCTTATAGGCTGCTCAAGGAGTCAGTACACAGAAGTACGGGGCATGAACGGATATACTGAAGTGCACGAGAGATGGCCACCAGCTCTGCAGTGAATACACTGCAGCCATCGGGCAAGAAATGCTGTCCAAAATGGCCTCTGTGGATGTAGGTGAAGCCAACATGACCAGTAGCCATCGAGCCATCAGTTTAAACCACATCCGAGCCCTGGAACACGTCAAGAATCAAGAGGAAGTGACAGCAAAGAGTGGCAGGAGTAACTGAGTAACTGAGTCCTTATGGTCATGGGAAAGTTCTAGATGAATCTGCAGCCTAGGTGTACACCATGGAGGTGTATGCGGACAGACCTGGATGGGAAGTGGTAAAGGGAAGGACACCAGTTAAGACGAAAGGGATCGCACGCAAACTGTAGTCGTCAGCCCTGACCTGGCCCGCTGATGCGGGAGATGAACTGTCGTGGGTGGAAAAAAAAAAAAAAAAAGAGACGGTAATTCGGATGCTCAGGAGAACTACAAATGTGTGCAACGTAACTGGCGAGCAGTTGTGCACGTCTGATCTGCAATGGAGGGACTTCGGCCTCCATCAGGACACTGGTCACAGCACTCGTTCTATAGAGCTCCCATCACTAGGCGAACGCCAGAGTCATGCACTGGGTCAAGTACATGCAACGCTGAGGACGCTGTCGAACCATAAACCAGACTCCCATAGTCAAGACGGGATCGAACATGGGCTTTGTAGAGTTGCAGCAGAGTAGAGTGATCTGCACCCCAGTTGTTGTTGTTCAGGCAGCGGAGGGCATTGAGGTGCCGCCAGCACTTCCACGAAAGCTGGCGATGGTGATGTAGCCAAGTCAATCGGGCGTCGAAAACCAGTCCTAAGAATCTATATGTCTCCACTACAGCGAGTGGATCATCATTAAGGTAAAGTTATGGTTCCCGATGAACGGTACGACGTCGACAAAGCGCACGACACACAACTTAGCGGCCGAAAACTGGAAGTCGCAGTTGAGAGCCCATGACTGTGCCTTGTGGCTGGCTCCCTGTAGGCGCCGCTGAGCAACACCAGTACTGGTGGAGCAGTATGAAATGCAGCAGTAGTTTGCATACAGAGAGGGTGAGGAGACGGCGATACAGCTGCTGCCAGATCGTTAATAGCCACTAAAAATAGTGATACATTCAATATAGAGCACTGCAGGACCCTATTCTCCTGGATGTGGAGGGGAACTATGGGAGGCACCAACTTTAAGTGTGGAGTGACAGGAAATTTTGGATAAAAATTGGGACCCGGCCTCTGAAACCCCACGTGTATAATGTGGCAAGGATATGATGTCGCCAGGTGGTGTCATACACTTTGCGTACATCAAAAAAGACAACAACCAACTGTTGGCGTCTGGAAAACGCTGTTCGGATGGCAGACTCGAGGGACACAAGATCATCAGTGGTAGAGCGCCCGTGTGAGAACCCATCGTGACATGCGAGCCAGTAGGTCACGTGACTCCAGGACCCAAGACAACCACCGACACACCATACGTCTCAGCAGCTTGTAACGAACGTAGGTGAGGCTGATGGGCCGATAGCTATCCGCATGAAGCGGGTTTTAATGGGTTTCAGCACCAGAATTATAGTACTTTCCTGCCATTGTGATGGGAAGACGCCATCGCACCAGATCTGGTTGAAGATGATGAGGAGATGCTAGCTGTAGTCAGATGAGAGATGTTTAATCATGTGACTGTGGATGCAACCTGGCCTTGGAGCTATGTCGGGTCAATGTGCAAGTCCGCTAAGGAACTCCCACTCCGTAAATGTGGCGTTATAGGGCTGACTGTGGCATGTAGTGAACGAGAGGACTATCCTTTCCATCCACTGTTTGAGGGTGCGAAAGGCTGGGGGGTAGCAAAGTGCTTGGCAATTGTGTTTGCATCAGTACATAGCACGCCATTGATGGTAACGCCAGGGACACCTGTCAGGGTCTGGTACCCAAAAAGACATCTGATCTTCGTCCAGGCTTGGGAAGGTGATGTACAGCACCCAATGGTCCAACACATACCTCTCTCAACACTCCTGTTTCCATCCTTTTATAAGCTGGCATACACGGGTATAGAGCTGCTTAAACACTATCAGATGCTCTAGGGAAGGGTGCCGCTTATGTCACTATAGAGCTCGCCGACGCTCTAACTGCCTCAGCGACTTCCGGTGACCACCAAGGGACCAGTTACACAGGGGGGGAGGGGGGCCCCTAATGAGTGAGGGATCACATTTTCTGCCGCAGAAACGATTGCAATAGTCACCCGCTCAACCATCACACTATGTTACCAGGTGTGGGAGAGCCAATGGTGACATCAGAGGTGAATGCTTCCCAGTCTTCCTTGTTTAAAGCCCATTTGGGCAGGCGTTCGTGGGCCTGATGCCAGGGCAGTGACAGGAAGGTGGGGAAGTGGTCACTGCCACACAGGTCGTCATATGTGTTCTCCAGTGGACAGATGAGAGTAGTCCTGGGCTGCATATTGATAAATCAATGGCTGAGCAATTACCCTGAGCCATACTGAAATGTGTGGCGGCCCCAGGATTTAAGAGGCAGAGGTCAAACAGACAGTAAAGTTCTGACACCTCTGCCTCTGCCAGTAAGCACGGTGTCACCCTACAAGGGGTTATGGGCATTAAAATCTCCCATAAGTAGGAAAGATTTAGGGAGTTGGTCAATCAGTGCAGTTAATACACTCATGGATACTGCACTATCTGGAGGAACATATATGCTGCAGACAGTTATGTCCTGCGTTGTCCTTATTCTGACAGCCACAGCTTCAAGAGGGGTTTGAAGGGGGCACAGGTTCACTACCAACTGAGTTTAGGACATAAACACAAAATACACCTGACACTTTATTATAGTCTGTACAATTCCTGTAGTATCACTTACAGCCACAGAGGGCAGGGGTCCGCATTGCTCGGAATCAGGTTTCCTGGAGGGAATGCAGGAAGCAGGTGTAAAGCTTAACAGTTGCCGTAGCTCATCCAGGCGGTTGATAAAACCGCCCCAATTCCACTGGAGGATGACATCACCATGAGATTGAGAAGGCATGGAATATTAAATGAGGCAGTTTATGCCTCAGGGTCACTCTCCACCTCATCCGCAGATGCACAGCTTGTAGGTAGCAGTGTTATGGGTGCTACTGCAATTCCCTTGGTCTTGGGGACCTTCTTTTTGGATTTCTCTCACTGCTCCATAGGTTTCCCTGACTGGGAGGACTTCCCTGATTCAGTCTCCAAGACTGAGAATGAGTGTGAAGCCCTACAACCAGCTGCTTTTGGGCTCTTCAGGCACTGGTCGGTGTCTTCTTTCCCACTAGCAGAAACCAGGGAAGGGAGTGACCCAAGGGACCCCCCTTCCTAGCGAGAGGAGCCAAATAAGACTTACGCTCCTCCAGGTCAGAAGTGGGGACTGATATCCCTTATGGTTGTGGGGGTGTTACTCCTGAAGTAGGTGGTGCGGCAGCAACAGGGAGGGAAGTGCCCCCCACCGTCAAAGGGGCAGGTGTAGTTTTCCGGTTCTGAGAGGCAACAGGAATGCGAGGAATTGACAGGGCAACAACTGTTCTCGTAGCGGCAGTGTAAGAGGAGGTCTTTGCCACAGGATGCAGGTGCTCAAATTTCCTCGTAGCCTCAGTGTAGGTCATTCGGTCCAGGGTCTTATATTCCATGATTTTCCTCTCTTTCTGTAAAATCCTGCAGTCTGGCGAGCAAGGTGAATGATCCCAGAATTACATTTTCACTCTGCAGCGGAGAGTGCGCTGATATGAAACTTCCTGGCAGATTAAAACTGTGTGCTGGACTGAGACTTGAACTTGAACTCAGGACCTTTGCCTTTTGCAGGCAAGTGCTCTACCATCTGAGCTATCCAAGCACGACTCACGCCCCATCCTCAAAGCTTTACCTCTGCCAGTACCTCGTCTCCTACCTTCCAATCTTTAATCTGCCAGAAAGTTTCAAGGTGAATGATGTTCTCCACAGTTGACACAGGTGGGAGGTGGGGCACATGGAGTATTGGGATATGATGGACGTCCACAATTTCAACATGTGACGCTGAAAGTATAGCAGGAAGACATATGGCTGTACTTCCAGCACTTAGAGCACCACATCGGGGGAGGGATATATGGCTTGACGTCACAGCAGTAGACCATCACCTTGACCTTCTTGGGCAATGTGTCATCCTTGAAGGCATAGATGAAGGCACCAGTGGCAATCTGATTATCCCTTGGAACCTGACGGACGCGCCAGAGGAAATAAACACCTCGTCATTCTAAATTGGTGTGCAGTTCATCGTGAAACTGTAAAAGAAGGTCCCTGTGGAATGTAATACCCTGGACCATATTTAAGCTCTTATGGGGCATGATGGTAACAGAAACCTCCCTCAACTTGTCACAAGCGAGTAATGCCCATGACTGGGCAGAGGTTGCTGTTTTTATCAATAATGACCCAGAGCACATTTTGGACAAGCCCTCCACCTCCCCAAACTTGTCCTCCAAATTCTCCACAAAAAACTGAGGCTTCATGGGCATGAAAGATTCCCCATCAACTCTCATACATATGAGGTACCGGGGTGAATAAACTTCACTGCCACCCTTAGTCTGGCATTCCTCCCATGGTGGGGCCAAGGAGGGGAACAATTTAGGGTCACATTTCTTAACACTGAAGTTATACTTTGCCCGCTTAGAGACTACTGGCGGTGTACCACCACCAAGAGATGACCTAATATGCTTCATGGTGTGTCATACGCCCTGATGCCACCCACTCCGATTAGGGGCCCTCCCAAGGGCACCACCCATTCTCAGCAAGGGCCACCTGGCAGGATGGCCATTGCCGGGAGTCCTGATGCCCCATGTAGATGGGCATCTACTCTGTGGCATATGTTGGGAGTTAACGGTGCAGTCATCAGCAGAGCGATCCCTGTGTTGTCAGGGGGCTACAACCAACAGGGTACATGTACAACTGACTGGCTACTGCACTTGATATGAGGTGCGTAGAAGTCCACAGTCATCGTCAGTACAGAAAGCAACCCTGCATATTGCATGGTGGAAAATGCACCCAGGAAGGTGTCCTTGCACAGGAGATGGAGAATGAGCAGGACTGGAATGCAACGATGAGAAAGTGGGCTAAAGATCTCAATGCACTACTAACACGATGCACCATGTAAGACGCCTTCCCCAATTGGCTCGCTCTTCAGGAAAATTTAGAAAGATGGAGGTCAAATCCGATAGGGGACCATCATATAAAGGCCGAAATGTGTAAGACTCCTTTTAGTTGCCTTTTATGACAGGCAGGAATACCTCGGGCCTGTTCTAACCCCCAGACCCGCAGGGGGTTGAGGGGTTAGGAGACTCAGGGTGGTATAGGAGCAGGAAATGTGCAGTAGAGTCTGCCCATGAGTAGGAAGGATAGGGGCAGGAATCAAGAAACAGCTTGGATAGGGACAGAGTCTACAATGCATATGTTGATCTGAGCAAGAGTTTCCCTAACAGATTGCATCAATGTGAGCATGTCTGAGCTGTTCCAGTGGCATGAAACTGCCTTGCCTTAACAATGCTGTATGGCAAGTCAATGTGGAGCTGGAGATGGCATTGATTACTGACCAGACACACAATGCACTGGTACTGGTCGAAACTACTGGAAGATGGAACTGCACTAGGCAAGGTCAGCACATCAACAGGACTGGGAAAGGGAGGCAGGTGCAGTTAGTGAGACTATAGCCGTGTGGGTGTGGGGCCAAACACAGTCAAATACTTGATGGCATGGGTAGGAGGATTACACATTTTTTTAGGATAAATCATGACAACAGGCTCTCCTACTTTAAAAGTATCTCGACCAGTTATGAGATTTCTTCCATGTGTTCACAGAAGGTAGAACATACTACACCAGAGTGCACAAACACCACAGAAATTTGCTTGGAATTATTAATTCTTCATCATAATGTTCAGTCTATTAAAAATAAAGTACATCAAATTAAGTTTAATTACAGTCTTTGAACAGCATGGTAGTAAGCATTACAGAGCACTGGTGTAGACGGAATGAAATGCAGCCTATAGAACTGTCATCATATGACTGTGCAAGAGAACTACCTTAAAAGGAAGGGGGATCATGTATTTATATGAGAGGTGACAATTTTAAAGCTAGAGGAAACTGCTCACAATTAGTGTAGATAAACATTGTGAACTGGCAGCCATTGAGATAACAAATAAGAAGATATTCATTCTGTGTGAGTGCTGATGACCAAGCGGTAATGTGAACACTTTGTGCAACAAATTAACCGAAGTCCAGGGAAGCACCTCAGTCCCTAGAAACTAACATCTTAAAATGTGAGGACATGAACATTGATACATGTTTGGAGGGTGAGATTAATAATAAACTACCTTAACATTTTGCACGCTTTCGGTATGGCACAAACATTAAAACACTGCTATTAGGGTGCCACAAAGTTTGGCATCAATCTTAGACTATGTATATACAGATACCAACAGGGAATGCCGTGAAGTATTTACAAGGATCTGCATTTCTGATCATTACTATCAGAAAATAAAGCTAGCAAAAGGCTTGGTAAAAACCAGAAAAATTGTAGGCCAACAAAAGTATCTTCTCTGAAGGTAAAATATGTGCTTTATTCTACAGCATTGCCAAATCAAACCGCAGATGAAGTGTACATGGAAAACAATGCAGATGCTAAGTTCTCTTAATTATGCGCACTGTTTAATGTTTGAGGAGACATTTCTGAAAGTAGCAGCATCTGCAAAAGCATCAGCAGTAAAGGAAAATAGAAGGACAACTGCAGATCTCATAAAGTCCTTCCAGACGCACAAAATTTTCAGGATTTTTTTCCCTTCCTTCTTTTAAATTTCCACAGTTCCTGGCTTACATTCACTGTTATAAAAAAAATATACAGGAGGGTACCATTTGCTGAAAAAATCAAATATATATATAAGGCAGTGTGGGAAGTCGTATAACAACAAACTGAAAAAAGTCAGAGACAAGTCGAACACACATATCATAGAAAGCTACAATAATTGAAAATCCTACGGAATTGGAAAATTTTGTAAATTACTATGTCACTTGTTTTATGAAGAAGTTGTAACAAAATGTTTCTAAAAAGGCAACAAGCATGAACAACAAGTTACGAAGCAAGCAAAATGACTGTTTCCCCACGACAGGGATTGAAGTCAGACCCGACTTTCACCCATAAAAAGAGGTACTCATCAGCATTTAACTACTTCTTCCTTCTTGTAGTCAAAACAAATGGCATGCTTGGAACAAGAGTACCATAAGGCTGTTTAGCCAACAGTCCTGTAGTCTCAGCAATACTCCATGTCTTCCAAGCCAAAATGTTAGCATCTTGAAATGCTTCAAGGCCACCATAATCTGCTTGATTGCCCCATACAACAGCAAGTGTCAACCAGGTACTACCTCCAAATACTGCTTGAACATCACAGGTGAAGTTCGGATGGAAACCACAAAAAACATTTGGACCTCCAATCAATTGCTGTTTATTAAATTTAATTTAATTATTTATTATTATTTTATTATATTTAATTATTTATAAATATAAATAATTAAATTAAATTTAACTATAAGAAATGAGGCACACATGGCTGCAGTTCCAGTCTCTGCTCTGTAGGAATGCCCTTTAAGAAACATAACAAAAGGAGTCCTTTCGTACAGATATTTTTTGAGAGTACCTACGGCACACACAAGCTGCACCATTACTAAAGATAGGTAATGCTGGGAGTACTGAAAACTACAGGCAAGTTTCACCACTGTCTATACATTCTCAAAAATAGTTGAGTCAATGGTGAAAGACAGACTAACGAGTTACATGAATATGTACCACCTTTTTGAGGAAGCACTATTTGGTTTCTGAAGTGTGAGAAGTATAATATCAATTGATACTGGTGACTATACAATACTACTGAACAAGCCAGAAGCATACAATGTAATGGGAATAGCAAGTAAGTGGTTTCAGTCTTATTTGCGAAAAACAGTGCAAAAGTTAGAAATAGCTCACACATCTGTCAAAGATAAATTTTACATAACACAACTGTCTTTCAAGAAGCATATAACATCAGATGTTCTTCAGGGTAGCGTATTGGGTTGAATACGGTTCTGAAAGCAA
Organism: Schistocerca gregaria; assembly: GCF_023897955.1. Taxonomy (NCBI): domain Eukaryota; kingdom Metazoa; phylum Arthropoda; class Insecta; order Orthoptera; family Acrididae; genus Schistocerca; species Schistocerca gregaria. The sequence goes on from NC_064931.1 coordinate 831,307,977, forward strand.
ATGAAACTCTCAATGATGAGACTGGGCAGCATGAAATAAATTAACACTGAAAATAAAGATAAACTTGGCGTACTTCATCATAAGGAGGGAAAACGCTAAGTCACATTAAGCACAGATTGTGGAAAAAATACAAAGTTTTTAGTTATGAATATTGACTGTCAATCAACAAGGAATGAACACAAAAAGATGCTGTCAAAAAAGTTATCAGCAAGTTTTGTTCTTAGGGCACTGCCATTAGTTTGTAACAGTCAATGTTTCAAGGCAACATACTATTCATACGTATACTCAGTTCTTAGCTATGGTATTCTTTTCTGAGGAGCAAAGGCACACAACATGAGTACAACTGTTCAAGAGCAGAAAAGGGCCATAAGAAAAACAACTAGAAGTAATAATCAACACTCACCATAAAGAACTATTCTGAAAACTTAGTATTCTTGCTGCAGCAAGTGAGTGCACCTACCAATCTAATATGCATATCACGGAAAACATTAGTAAGCATTTCACCAATAGTTCTGCGCGTAATCATGGCACATGAGCCAGTTTAGACTTATATGTACCAACAAAAGAAACTTAAAACAGCATTTTATATCTGGAAATAAAATTTTATAATTCCACAAGGAGGTGAAAATGATTACCGAAATAAATTTTCTTAAAAAGGCTACTAAAATGTTCATAAGAAATGCGGAATATATAATAAAATATTACTTAGAAGACTCTAGAGTTGTTGTTGTTGTGGTCCTCAGTCCCAAGACCGGCCCGATGCAGCTCTCCATGCTACTCTATCCTGTGCAAGCTTCTTCATCTCCCAGTACCTACTGCAACCTACATCCTTCTGAATCTGCTTAGTGTATTTATCTCTTGGTCTCCTCCTACGATTTTTACCCTCCATACTGCCCTCCAATACTAAACTGGTGATCCCCTGATGCCTCAGAACATGTCTCACCAACCAATCCCTTCTTCTGGTCAAGTTGTGCCACAAACTTCTCTTCTCCCCAATCCTATTCAATACTTCCTCATTAGTTATGTGATCTACCCATCTAATCTTCAGCATTTTTCTGTAGCCCCACATTTCAAAAGCTTCTATTCTCTTCTTGTCCAAACTATTTATCATCCATGTTTCACTTCCATACATGGCTGCACTCCATACAAATACTTTCAGAAATGACTTCCTGACACTTAAATCTATACTCAATGTTAACAAATTTCTCTTCTTCAGAAACGCTTTCCTTGCCATTGCCAGTCTACATTTTATATCCTCTCTACTTTGACCATCATCAGTTATTTTGCTCCCCAAATAGCAAAACTCCTTCACTACTTTAAGTGTCTCATTTCCTAATCGAATTCCCTCAGCAGCACCAGACTTAATTCGACTACATTCCATTATCCTCGTTTTGCTTTTGTTGATGTTCATCTTATATCCTCCTTTCAAGACACTACCCATTCCATTCAACTGCTCTTCCAAGTCCTTTGCTGTCTCTGACAGAATTACAATGTCATCGGCGAACCTCAAAGTTTTTATTTCTGCTCCTTGGATTTTAATACCTACCTACCCCGAATTTTTCTTTAGTTTCCTTTACTGCTTGCTCAATATACAGATTGAACAACATTGGGGAGAGACTACAACCCTGTCTAACTCCCTTCCCGAGCACTGCTTCCCTTTCATGTCCCTCGACTCATAACTGCCATATGGTTTCTGTACAAATTGTAAATAGCCTTTCGCTCCCTGTATTTTACCCCTGCCACCTTTAGAATTTGAAAGAGAGTATTCCAGTCAACATTGTCAAAAGCTTTCTCTAAGTCTACGAATGCTAGAAACGTAGGTTTGCCTTTCCTTAATCTTTCTTCTAGGATAATTTGTAAGGTCAGTATTGCCTCACGTGTTCCAACATTTCTACGGAATCCAAACTGATCTTCCCCGAGGTTGGCTTCTACTAGTTTTTCCATTCATCTGTAAAGAATTCGTGTTAGTATTTTGCAGTTGTGGGTTATTAAACTGATTGTTCGGTAATTTTCACATCTGTCAACACCTGCTTTCTTTGGGATTGGAATTATTATATTCTTCTTGAAGTCTGCGGGTATATCGCCTCTTTCATACATGTTACTCACCAGATGGTAGAGTTTTGTCAGGACTGGCTCTCCCAAAGCCGTCAGTAGTTCCAATGGAATGTTGTCTACTCCGGGGGCCTTGTTTCAAGTCAAGTCTTTCAGTGCTCTGACAAACTCTTCACGCAGTATCGTATCTCCCATTTCGTCTTCATCCACATCCTCTTCCATTTCCATAATATTGTCCTCTAGTGCATCGCCCTTGTATAGACCCTCTATATACTCCTTCCACCTTTCTGCTTTCCCTTCTTTGCTTAGAACTGAGTTTCCATCTGAGCTCTTGATGTTCATACAAGTGGTTCTCTTATCTCCAAAGGTCTCTCTAATTTTACTGTAGGCAGTATGTGTCTTTACCATAGTGAGATAATCCTCTACATCCTTACATTTGTCCTCTAGCCATCCCTGGTTAGCCATTTTGCACTTCCTGTCAATATCATTTTTGAGACATTTGTATTCCTTTTTGCCTGCTTCATTTACTGTATTTTTGTACTTTCTCCTTTCATCAATTAAATTCAATATTTCTTCTGTTACCCAAGGATTTCTATTAGCCCTCGTCTTTTTACCTACTTGTTTATCTGCTGCCTACACTACTTCATCCCTCAAAGCTAGCCATTCTTCTTCTACTGAATTTGTTTCCCCCATTCCTGTCAATTGTTCCCAAACGCTCTCCCTGTACAACCTCTGGTTTAGTCAGTTTATCCAGGTCCCATCTCCTTAAATTCCCACCTTTTTGCAGTTTCTTCAGTTTTAATCTACAGCTCATAACCAATAGATTGTGGTCAGAGTCCACATCTGCCCCTGGAAATGTCTTACAATTTAAAACCTGGTTCCTAAATCTCTGTCTTACCATTATATAATCTATCTGATACCTTTTAGTATCTCCAGGGTTCTTCCATGTATACAGCCTTCTTTTATGATTCTTAAACCAAGTATTAGCTATGATTAACTTATGCTCTGCTCAAAATTCTACCAGACGGCTTCCTCTTTCATTTCTCTTCCCCAATCCGTATTCACTTACTATGTTTCCTTCTCTCCCTTTTCCTACTGCCGAATTCCAGTCACCCATGACTATTAAATTTTCATAACCCTTTACTAATTTCTTTTATTTCATGATACATTTCTTCAATTTCTTCGTCATCTGCAGAGCTAGTTGGCATATAAACTTGTACTACTGTACTAGGTTTGGGCTTCGTATCTATCTTGGCCACAATAATGCGTTCACTATGCTGTTTGTACTAGCTTACCCGTATTCCTATTCATTATTAAACCTACTCCTTCATTACCCCTATTTGATTTTGTATTTATAACCCTGTACTCACCTGACCAGAAGTCTTGTTCCTCCTGCCACCGAACTTCACTAATTCCCACTATATCTAACTTTAACCTATCCATTTCCCTTTTTAAATTTTCTAACCTACCTGCCCGATTAAGGGATCTGACATTCCACGCTCCGATCTGTAGAGCGCCAGTTTTCTTTCTGCTGATAACGACATCCTCTTGAGTAGTCCCCGCCCAGAGATCCGAATGGGGGACTATTTTACCTCCGGAATATTTTACCCAAGAGGACGCCATCATTATTTAATCATACAGTAAAGCTGCATGCCCTCGGGAAAAATTACGGCCGTAGTTTCCCCTTGCTTTCAGCCGTTCGCAATACCAGCACAGCAAGGCCATTTTGGTTATTGTTACAAGGCCAGATCAGTCAATCATCCAGACTCTTGCCCTTGCAACTGCTGAAAAGACTGCTGCCCCTCTTCAGGAACCACACGTTTGTCTAGCCTCTCAACAGATACCCCTCCGTTGTGGTTGCACCTACGGTACGGCTATCTGTATCGCTGAGGCACGCAAGCCTCCCCACCAACGGCAAGGTCCATGGTTCATGGGGGGAGGGACTCTAGAGTAGTAGTCAAAAATGAAAGGGGATAACCATGCCACAATGTCAAATTCCAATGCTTTCAAAAAGAAAATCACATGCCAAGATCTACATTAACAAGCCAAAACATTATGACCACCTTCTTAATAGCTTACTTGTCCGTTTTTGGAATGATATAAATCACTGAGTATCAGGGATCTGGCAGCTTTTTGTGGAGGTATGTAGCATTAGATTTCTGTATCATGTAATTCACATAAATAACAGGCTCCTGATTTGGGTACACGGTATGATGGTGTCTGATATTGACCAAGATGGGTTCCATAGGATTTACATCAGGCGAATTTGGTCGCTGAACATCGATATGAGTTTACTAAAAAGCTCAAACCACTGTAGCACAGGTCTGGATCTGAGATACAGACAATTATACAGATGAAAGACCTCAAGCATGAAGGGCTGCAGATGGTTTGCAACTGTCAGTGTGACTTTGATTACTATGAGAGGTCTCACACAAGCACAAGAGAATGTTTTCCACAGCATAAACTGCTCCCACCAGCCCGTGCCTGTGGCGTGCTGCAGATTTTGAGTCACTGTTCACCTCAATGCGGCATTTGTGGAGACAATCATCGACCTAGTGTAGCAAAAATGTGATTCACCCAAATAGCTGACATCTTTCCCTTGGTTGATTAGTCCAATCCTGATGGTCTCATGCCCACTGCTGTCTTAACTGATGATGTCATTGGGTAAACATGTGAACATGTAGGTGGTGGTCTACTGTGGAGCTTCATGTTCAACAATTTATGATGAACAATGTGCTCCAAAACATTTGTGCATGCACCACCATTGTGCTCTTTTTGGCAGAAAAGCAACAGATCACTATCTGTCCTACTTTACAGACCAGATAAGCCTTAACGCCTAGTAGTAGTTTAACTATCCTACTTCTTTCCGTAGATGTTCACAACAGTAGCATGTGAACATTCGACCAGCTTCACTGTTTTAAAGATATTTGTTCACAAGCTGTGCATAATAATAATCTGTCCTTTGTCGAAGTCACTTATCTCAATGGATTTCCCCATTAGCAGCCATATCTTCACTAGGGTGATCTCCCATCTGTGTCTGCTCCGCTTACATGTTTTTGTTACCGTGTCATGTGCTCGCAATGCCACTAGGCAGCATCCAACATTGCAGTGGGCACAGGTAATAATGTTGTGGCATACCAGTGTATAGTGCATGATGTTAATGTCTTGTCATTCTCCTGAGTTTAACATCTCACTACTCATGGGAGGGGTGGAGAATCCTGACTTGGTTTCTTTCCAGTGGAGCAAGATGAGGACAGGACGACATTCGTGGGGAACAGTGGGTTGTTTATTGTCAGCTTCAGAGGTCTACTTGACATGAATGATGAAACTATGATTCCATATCCTGTTACTACATTAGAGGTATGAAATACTATAAATATGTTAAAAATGATAATTTCATGATGGTATTCCAGACAAAGTAATAAAGCACAGTGCCAGATACACAGATTTCCAACTTGCTGACATCATTACTATACCATTAGCACAGAAGTCTTCCCAGACAAACTAAAACAGATCATCAAGCCAGTATACAAATAAGATGATCAGTCTGGTGTTGTCAATTACTGACCTACATCACTGTTATCTGTATTTTCAAAAGTAATTGGAAGAGTAATGCATGAAAGACTCATTTCCTTAATAAAAATCTAATATTAGTTAATGGAAACAACAGTTTTAGGAAAAAGAGATCAACTGAAACAGCAATCTATAACTTTAAAACTGATCATAGCTTCCAAAATGGATTGAACTGTGACCTGTTTTTGGGTCTATCTAAGGTGGTCGATGTCACTGACTATAATTTATTACTTGGGAAACTACACTATGTGATCAAAAGTATCCAGACACCTGGCTGAAAATGACGCACAAGTTAGTGGCACCCTCCATCAGTAATGCTGGAATTCAATATGGTGTTGGCCCACCCTTAGCCTTGATGACAGCTTCCACTCTCACAGGCAAACGTTCAATCAGGTGCTGGAAGGTTTCTTGGGGAATGGCAGCCCATTCTTCATGGAGTGCTGCACTGAGGAGAGGGATCAATTTCGGTCGGTGAGGCCTTGCACAAGTCGGCGTTCCGAAACATCCCAACAATGTTCTATGGGATTCAGGTCAGGCCTCTGTGCAGGCCAGTCCATTACTGGGATGTTATTGTTGTGTAACCACTCCGCCACAGGCCGTGCATTATGAACAGGTGCTCAATCATGTTGAAAGATGCAATTGCCATCCCCAAATTGCTCTTCAACAGTGGGAAGCAATAAGGTGCTTAAAATATCAATGTAGGCCTGTGGTGGGGTAGTGCCACGCAAAACAGCAAGAGGTGCAAGCCTCTTCCATGAAAAACATGACCACACCATAGCACCACTGCCTCTGAAAGTTACTGTTGGCATTACACACGCTGGCATATGACGTTCACCAAGCATTCGCCACATCCACACCCTGCCATCCGATCACCACATTGTGAACAGTGATTTGTCACTCCACACAATGTTTTTCCACTGTTCAATTGCCCAACGTTTATGCTCCTTGCATCAAGCGAGGCCTTGTTTGGCTTATGAGCAGCCGTTCGAACATGAAATCCAAGTTTTCTCACCTCCTGCCTAACTGTCATAGTACTTGCAATGGAGCCTGATGCAGTAGGGACTTGCCATGCAATGGTCTGGACAAGTGTCTGCCTTTATGCTTTTGTGGCGTATGTTTCCCTTCACGAAACAGTGGACCAAGGGATGTACAGGGGTGTGGAAATCTCACATACAGACACATGACAAGTAGCACCCAATCATCTGACCATGTTCAAAGTCGGCGAGTTCCACAGACTGTCCCATTCTGTTCTCTCACGATCTCTAATAACTACTGAGGTCGCTGATATGGCATACATGGCAGCATAATGCACCTATATGAAAAATGAATGTTTTTGTGGGTGTCCGGATACTTTTGGTCACATAGTGTATAATGCTATGGGATTCGTGGAGTAGCATACAATTTGTTCATATCCTATCTATGTAATGGGTATCAAACTGTAAAAATACACCTGTGCAAAGTTTACTCATCAGGAGACCAAATAGTGAGGTATGGGGTGCCACAGATCTCAGTACTGGGACCATTACTGTCCTTAATATTTATTCTTGACATGCCAAGTCATATATCAGCATCAGATACAGTACTGCTTGCTGATGACACTAGCATGTTTGTTAAAGCAATGAATGAAGCTGATCTACAGTAGAGTGTCACAGTAGCTGCAGAAAAAGCAAACATATGATTTACGGGTAACTAGACAGTTTCAATAAACTTCAGACATACATCAAACCAACTAGGAACCAACTGAACAGTAGTGTTTGGGGAGTTTAAGACAGAGCAAACCACCCATACTAAACTTTATTGAGTGAGGCTAGATGAAAATTTAATGTGGGAAAAAAAACGCAGAAAGATTAAACAAAAAATTGAGTCAGTATTGTTATGTTCTTATACTGCTGAAAAATTCCTATAGTAATGATACAGCACTAGTCCATACTTTGCACTCATACACAGGATGTTAAGATATGGCATCATATTTTGTGGGAATACCAGTCTAATTCAAACAAAAGCCACATCTCAAAAATGGGCTCTTTATGAGCCTAAAATTATTTTTAGTGAATTACCAAAGGAAATTAAAACAGTATCAAAATTTCACATACTAAAAGGGAAAAAATAAAGACCCACGCAAATAAATGCTAACTAGCAAGAGTTTTTATAGTGTCAAGGAATACTTTAATCATCAGCATGCAAAACAGTGCAGCTTATTTTGTTCATCATAATCACCTAGGGCAGTCATTTGAAAAAAAAAAAAAGAAAAAAAAGAAAGAAAAAGACGTTATATTCATTTATTACTCTAATTCTGAATATTATGACATGTGTATGGTTTCATGTTATGCATAAGAATATTTTAAGATAGAACTGTAAATTGTTCCATGTCCTATTATCTAGGATGCTAAATAAATGAAAGAAAGGAACATCGTACAATAGGGACCAAATGAGTAAGACAGTCCAGATGTTAAGACATTGGCGTCATACTCAGAATAATGGAGTTTGCTCTGTAGCATAATTACATATTTGGTATATTTTGAGCTATTTATTTTCATTGTATTTTGACGACAAATCGAGTATTATAGCAAGATGATTCGTGGGGTAAAAAATAAATAATATATTTTCAGTTTACTCCAAAACAGAGGATAAAAGCTACCCTGCTGATTCCATAAAAAAAGAATATGGTTTCGCTTCACTGGATTACCTTACCGATTTACAAATCCGACACAACACACTAGAAAGTTATTCTCTTATACGTAAACGCATGATTTTATTTCCGAAATGGCCAATACACTGACAATGTATGTCAACTGCAAAATTTAAGTCAACTGATATTTACAATATATGAACACTGCAAAAAAGAAATGTTAGAATACTGTTGACAACACTTGTGCAGAAAATTGTAGGTATATTGTTGCATGAAACGATTAAATAATTTGCATTTAATGATCGCTGTTGCTACAATTGCTATTTGAACGATACCGCTACGGCCTTTTAATAGACTATAATTCCTGTTTAAGAAACTTATTCGGTATTTTTTTCTGTATACAATGCTCTCGTCTCCCTACAAACTAAAATCGAATGAAATGTCATATACCTTTCGCGCCTTTGTTGTTGTCTCCCATAACGGCTCCCTTACGACTTTATTCGTAATAATACTTTCTGTGTTAGTAAAATGAATGTCAAACTAGTGGGCGTATCACAAACTGTTTCGTAAATTCCCTCCTTGCAACCTGCATGCAAAACAAAACTCCAATCAATACAATGTCACACTCGCTACTACTGTTACATAGTCGGCATCGCTGCAGCAAAGCACATAAATATGCGTGAGGAAAAAAAAAGTTGTAATCAAAACTTTTACTACCGAAGGAAATAAAACTTCCAAAATTAGTTTCGAATGTCAGCGGTTGTTTTAAATGTTTTCACGAAGACAATGATGCATGCTATAGAAAGTATTTCTTTTTAATTACCATACTTGACATGAGACGTTTTTATTTATTTATTTTTATTTTACGTCTTGAAATCTTTGAAGTACATATACGAGATGTTGGAGAAATTTTCATTAATGTGAACATTGTTACATCGAATATAATTTGCTAGGGTAATCTTTATGATGTTTTCACAAGCATACTTTACAAAAGAAAAAAATTTTAACATGGGCATTATACATAATTTTGTTTGGTTTAGTGGGATACGTTGAACGTTTAATACAATGCAAAGCAATACAAAACACTTAATGCAATTTGGTACTATTGCTCCCATTTTTACAACGCTTGTGTATACATATTTCCAGGAGAGAGATTCTTGGCATCAGATGTGCATCATATTTGCAAAATTTATTTTGGGAAATACTGTGACACCGAGTAAAAAACGTTTTCCAGAAGATATAGAGTTACAAATTTTTATAACAGAAATTATTAACATGAGCATTTACCATAATTTTCTTTTGTCAAGTATTATATTCTTAACATATTATACAATGCAATGCAATAAATATACTTAATGCAATTTGGCACTTTCGCGCTCTCATTATACAATACTTATATGTAGACATATTCCATGAGAGAGCTTCTTCGCATCAGACGTGCAGTACATTTACAAATTCAGTTTTCAAGATACCGTGATACTGAGTAAAAACAGTCTTCCAGAAGATATAACGTTACAGATTTTTTTAAAGATATGTATTTTGTTAATGGCCTTTAAGTGGCTTAGCAGCCTATTAAACAACTGTGATCATGAGTGATATATACCCCTCTTGCACAGGATGGTATAACAATGATTTCTGTGTATGTCACTACCTGACCATGTAAGGTATTCATGTACAGTTTTATTTTTATTATAAACATTTTCCTTTTGTTACAAGCTCTTTTTTCATACATACCATGTATAAGATACATGGTAGATGTAGGATCATAGGGCCTTTAAAAAATGGTTTACATGATTTTCAGCTGTTTGCATTTTCCATTGTCCTCACAATTTTATTTGTTCCAAGAAAGCTGTTACAAAGCGATGCAATTTCGAATGTCAGCGGTTGTTTTAAATGTTTTCACGAAGACAATGATGCATGATGTAGAAAGAATTTTTTTTAATTGCCATACTTGATATGAGACGTTTTTATTTATTTTTTTTATTTTATGTCATGAAATCTTTGAAGTACACATACGACATGTTGGACAAACTTTCATTAATTTAAACATTGTGACATCGAATATAATTTGCTAGGGTAATTTTTATGATGTTGGCACAAGCATACTTTACAAAAGAAAAAATTTTACATGGGCATTATACATAATTTTGTTTGGTTTAGTGGGATACGTTTTACGTTTAAAACAATGCAAAGCAATACAAAGCACTTAATGCAATTTGGCACTATTGCTCTCATTTTTACAACGCTAGTATACACATATTTCCAGGAGAGAGTTTCTTGGCATCGGATGTGCAACATACACTCCTGGAAATGGAAAAAAGAACACATTGACACTGGTGTGTGAGACCCACCATACTTGCTCCGGACACTGCGAGAGGGCTGTACAAACAATGATCACACGCACGGCACAGCGGACACACCAGGAACCGCGGTGTTGGCTGTCGAATGGCGCTAGCTGCGCAGCATTTGTGCACCGCCGCCGTCAGTGTCAGCCAGTTTGCCGTGGCATACGGAGCTCCATCGCAATCTTTAACACTGGTAGCATGCCGCGACAGCGTGGACGTGAACCGTATGTGCAGTTGACGGACTTTGAGCGAGGGCGTATAGTGGGCATGCGGGAGGCCGGGTGGACGTACCGCCGAATTGCTCAACACGTTGGGCGTGAGGTCTCCACAGTACATCGATGTTGTCGCCAGTGGTCGGCGGAAGGTGCACGTGCCCGTCGACCTGGGACCGGACCGCAGCGACGCACAGATGCACGCCAAGACTGTAGGATCCTACACAGTGCCGTAGGGGACCGCACCGCCACTTCCCAGCAAATTAGGGACACTGTTGCTCCTTGGGTATCGGCGAGGACCACTCACAACCGTCTCCATGAAGCTGGGCTACGGTCCCGCACACCGTTAGGCCGTCTTCCGCTCACACCCCAACATCGTGCAGCCCGCCTCCAGTGGTGTCGCGACAGGCGTGAATGGTGGGACGAATGGAGACATGTCGTCTTCAGCAATGAGAGTCGCTTCTGTCTTGGTACCAATGATGGTCGTATGCGTGTTTGGCGCCGTGTAGGTGAGCGCCACAATCAGGACTGCATACGACCGAGGCACACAGGGCCAACACCCGGCATCATGGTGTGGGGAGCGATCTCCTACACTGGCTGTACACCTCTGGTGATCGTCGAGGGGACACTGAATAGTGCACGGTACATCCAAACCGTCATCGAACCCATCGTTCTACCATTCCTAGACCGGCAAGGGAACTTGCTGTTCCAACAGGACAATGCACGTCCGCATGTATCCCGTGCCACCCAACGTGCTCTACAAGGTGTAAGTCAACTACCCTGGCCAACAAGATCTCCGGATCTGTCCCCCATTGAGCATGTTTGGGACTGGATGAAGCGTCGTCTCACACGGTCTGCACGTCCAGCACGAACGCTGGTCCAACTGAGGCGCCAGGTGGAAATGGCATGGCAAGCCGTTCCACAGGACTACATCCAGCATCTCTACAATCGTCTCCATGGGAGAATAGCAGCCTGCATTGCTGCGAAAGGTGGATATACACTGTACTAGTGCTGACATTGTGCATGCTCTGTTGCCTGTGTCTATGTGCCTGTGGTTCTGTCAGTGTGATCATGTGATGTATCTGACCCCAGGAATGTGTCAATAAAGTTTCCCCTTCCTGGGACAATGAATTCATGGTGTTCTTATTTCAATTTCCAGGAGTGTATTTGCAAAATTTATTTTGCGAGATACTGTGATACCGAGTAAAAACAGTTTTCCAGAAGATATAGAGTTACAAATTTTTATAACAGAATTTATTAACATGGGCACTTTACATAATTTTCTTTTGTTAAGTATTATATGTTTAACACATATTATACAATTCAATTCAATAAATATACTTAATGCAATGTGGCATTTTCGCACCCTCATTATACAATACTTATATGTAGACATATTCCATGAGAGAGCTTCTTCGCATCAGATGTGCAGTACATTTACAAATTCAGTTTCCAAGATACTGTGATACTGAGTAAAAACAGTCTTCCAGAAGATATAACGTTACAGATTTTTTTAAAGATATGCATTTTGTTAACGGCCTTTAAGTGACTTAGCAGCTTATTAAACAACTGTGATCGTGAGTGATATATCTCTCTCTTGCACAGGATGGTATAACAATGATTTCTGTGTATGTCACTACCTGACCATGTAAGGTATTCATGTACAGTTTTATTTTTATTATAAACATTTTCCTTTTGTTACAAGCTCTTTTTTCATACATACCATGTATAAGATACATGGTAGATGTAGGATCATAGGGCCTTTAAAGAATGGTTTACATGATTTTCAGCTGTTTGCTTTTTCCATTGTCCTCACAATTTTATTTGTTCCAAGAAAGCCGTTATGCTGTGATGCAATTTCCCCAGAATATGTTGCCGTATCTCAACAGTGAATGTATGTGAGCATAATACATCGCTCCAACTGTTTCATTACTTGTGTTGTTCCAAACAATTGTCATTGCATAGGTCACTTAGGATTGTTTAGAATTTAAGTATGTGATGTGGAAATTCCATTTAAAATTGTATTGTAAGTAAATGGTTCAAAAGTTGTTTCAATGAAAATGTTAATTTTTTGGTTTTCCATAAATATATTTGGTTCTAATTGATTTTTGTTTTGCTGTGTGTGGAAGTGTATGGCAACTCTTTTTTGAGACTTTTTTAGTAGCTTATTCCTCACAAAACATTCTGATATTTTTTCATTTGTGACTTTAGCTTGCACACCAAGAGCTTTTCATTTTCACTTTTAATCGATACACTCGTGTAGTCTACAAATGGGAGTGCTTTTGAGAGTTGAACATGTTGAGGGAAATCATTTATGAAAACTAAAAAGAGAAAGGGACGTAAAATTGGGCCTTGTGGTGGACACGTGTTAATGTGGAAAGTGTTGAGTGATGAGCTTGGAGTTCGTTTCTTCAAACATGTTTTACCTCTGTTATCTAAAAGGGGTTTCCTAAGTATGATTTCAGCCACACGCTCTGGCAGGTCTTCTTACACCATAGCACTCTTTCTTAGAGAAACTTCATGATCTATTAGATCAAAGGCTTTAGTTAAATTTAGGAAAATCCCTGCAACAATTCTGCGATTATCCACTGCATTTAAAATACGATTTATGAGGGTGAATGTGGCTGTTTCAGTACTGCACTGTGGCCTGTAGCCATGTTGAAGTCCTAAGATAATATTGTTTTTTTTTTAAGTCAGTTAATTGTGACAGAACTAATTTTTTGATGATTTTTGAAAAAGTGTCACAGGAGTGACACAGGTCTATAGTAGGCCATTTGCTACCGATCACCTTTTATGTAAAGGGGTACAACTTTCGAAATTTTTAGCTGCAGCAAGAAGATACCACTAGACAGTGCAGAATTGGAGATATCTAGCAGGGGCGTGAGTATCTGTCCTGCCGATATCTTTATAATATAGTCTGGCACATCATCAACCTTGTCTGAATATTTATTTTTTAGTCACTTAATGGCGTGTAACAGTTCTTCCCTGCTTACTGGTAGAAGGAACAAGGATGCATTGCTTACACCTATTTCTGAAAGTTCCTCTAACACTTTGTTTGATGTTTTTCCCATTTGTTCTTTCATTAGTTCACCATCACTTTTGGTATAGTAAGTATTGAAATGGTTAGCAACTAATTTCGGATCAGTGACTCTCGGCCAGCCCGAAACAGTTCAATATTTTTGTGTGTTATCACGTTTCCAGTAAGTCTCTGTACTGTGTTCGATGTAGTTGTAGTTTTGTTTGATGACTCAGTTTGTTGTTTTCTCTTAATTTTGCCTTCTTTATAACATGACTCAGAATTACCTTGTATTTTTTGAAGTATTTAGCAAATTAAGTGCTGCTATCTGTTTTGATCGTGCAAAAAGTTCTCGTTTTCTATTGCATGATACTTTGATCCTTGATGTGGTCCATGTTTTGGATCTGTTGAAACCCTTAAAAACTATTTTCTTCTTTGAAAATGCCATATCAAAACAATGTCTGAAAATTTCCAGGAAGTTATCCACTTTTTTATCTATATTATAAATGTTATAGATTTTCTCCAATGAGTGGGTGCTTAGCATATGTTTGAAGCTTTCAGTATTTTGCTTAGTGTATTTCATTTTGTAGATAACACATCTCTTGGTGAGACATTACCTCCACATACAGTCACTAACTGTGCGCCTAGGAATGTTAGACACTGTAACAGAAAACCAGTAAATTGTTGGGCATCTCAACACAATTTAAACATTGTCTAGTTTCTTGATCGATTTTTATTTGGTCTAATTTAATTACATTGTGTACAGAATGTGTACATGTAACATAGGACAAATCACTTTAAACTGATGTCTTAAAATATTTAGCCTACATATTACAATTTAAAAAAATGTAAATATGATAACACTATGTCTGATATTTTTCAAACAGTCGCATGGATTACATATAGGTGCCATTTTCCCAACTATAAAAAAGTGTTTGCATTTGGAAACATAGAAAGTGAACACATTTCCTCACATTTGAATGAGCAACAAACTTTTAATAACAGGTGATAATTTTAACGAGAATGACACCTTTCATATGACTGAGTTTAAAAAAATGCATATATTATGATAAGTACTATTCTAATCATGGTTTACGGAACAATACATACAGATGACCTTGGAATGATTGAGGCAAATTAATTTATTACACAGTCTTCAAGCAATTCTATTTTGTGTTCCTCCATAGTCACATTACTGACCCAGAGAAATCCCCTGTGACATTTGCAATTTGAGGGCTGTCTTTCCATCATAGGAATGTCAGAATGCTCTTCCAGAATATAATCTTCTTTACTAGAACTCGAGTCACGAATATCTTCTTTGTTCTCAGCTTCTCTCCAATCATACCAGAATTCCAGTTTTTCACTTCTGATCCTGGCATCGCTAAAATGTAATGAAATTACAAATTAATTCCCATATTTATGAATTACAAAATAATGATTAGTCAATATAATAAACACATTCTAGCAAACAAAGTGGAAAAAGGCACAAAGACAAAGAACCGTATTTCAAAAATACTAACATAATTGGTCCTGTGGATTACATGAGCAGTTCCTGAGGCTCACCACACATGACCAGTGCCCACATAAAACTAAAAGGTCTGTCCAACATTCTGTCTTAAATTACAAAGACGCTTGAAGCATAGTCGCTGTGCAACTTTTCTGCAAGTGGATTATATATTTAATACATGTGACAACTGGAGGGTTAATATTATTTTCATACACTCTTTCACACTGGTGATTTCAGCACATATTTTAAAGTAAACAATATTTACGACAGTATTCACATACACATTTTTCTACACAATAAATTACCTTTTGCATTAAATGATCCTTAAGAAGTTTCTAGAATGTCTTTTCACTCTACTGATCTATCACTGTGTCCAATAGACTCTTAAGAAAACATTTTAGCCTTTGTACTCCAGTGTATCAAGGACCTTTTACTCTATCTCACAGCTGGCCTTATTATCTTGGCCTTATCAATAACATCTCCATATTTTTCTAATAATGTATTGCCATTTATTTATGAAATAATTTTCTGTAAATGTACATAAATGGAAATGTCAACATCGTTAGATATGGCAGGCAGTTTAGAATCAGTCAATTTGTGTTTTATTTAGGATGATCCTAGTGGCCTTTTTAACAGTATGAAAATTAATTTTGTGTTATTGCTGCTGCAATTTCCACAAACAGCAATTCTATGAAGAAAGCATGCCTAAAAAAATCATAGTACACTGTACTCAAAAGTTGTTTGTTGGCCTAATATGAAAGGTGTTTCATAATAAATATTACAGTGCCCAATTTAGTGCAAATATTGTCTGAATATTGTCTGCATTGAAGTGTAAGATATATAATTAAAATATTCTGTATGAACCACTGCAGTGTCTTATTTGTTGAAATAAATGTGTTTTTTTAAACTATTTCCACATATTTTTCTACATTTAATAATGTCATGTCATCAGCATACAGTATTACTAGTACCTTTTCACTGACTTCAATATCGTTTATAAAGCAGGTCTTTTTGTTCAATTTTTGCAGCTACAAAAGTGCATGGTTTTTTTCTTCACTAGACGCATTTCCCTTTCATGTCCCTCGACTCTTATAACTGCCATCTGGTCTCTGTACAAATTGTAAATAGCTTTTCGCTCCCTGTATTTTACCCCTGTCACCTTCAGAATTTGAAAGAGAGTATTCCAGGTAACATTGTCAAAAGCTTTCTCCAAGGCTACAAATGCTAGAAACATAGGTTTGCTTTTCCTTAATCTAGCTTCTAAGATAAGTTGTAGGGCAGTATTGCCTCACGTGTTCCAATATTTCTACGGAATCCAAACTAATCTCCCCCAAGGTCGGCTTCTATTAGTTTTTCCATTCGTCTGTAAATAATTAGTGCTAGTATTTTGCAGCCGTGACTTATTAAACTGATAGTTCGGTAATTTTCACATCTGTCGACACCTGCTTTCTTTGGGATTGGAATTATTATATTCTTCTTGAAGTCTGAGTGTATTTCGCCTGTCTCATACATCTTGCTCACCAGATGGTAGAGTTTTGTCAGGACTGGCTCTATCAAGGCTGTCAGTAGTTCTAATGGAATGTGACTACTCCTGGGGCCTTGTTTCAACTCAGGTCTTTCAGTGCTCTGTCAAACTCTTCATGCAGTATCAAGTCTCCCATTTCATCTTCATCTACATCCTCTTCTATTTCCATAATATTGTCCTCAAGTACATTTGTAAGCATTAGTTGCCAATATATCTGTGGTTTCACTAGCTAACCCCTGCACAAATAATGCATTGGAACTATTAAAAAAACTAGATAGAAGTGGTAAAGAAAACCTTTAAATCTTGAAAGGAAGCTTTAAATCTTGAAGCGAAAGGTATTGCTAACAAGCATCTATGCTTAACTTTAAACAAACTGATGGCAGCTCGTGACTCTGGGTTCCTTTCAGTAATTCTGGGTGCAGTTTTATGTAACAATGGAAAAGGCTGATGCTTCGACATTCTAAAATATAAAATGCACATTCCTCTTTATCAAGCTCCTTGTATAGTGTGTAAAATTCCTCTTCTGTGCCATGTGATTACGTTTTTCAGACCCACATTCTTTTTTACACTGTTTTGCACTTCTATCTTCCTTCTTTAATACACAAGCTAGCCTTGCAACTTGCAAACCATTTGAGTCGAATAATATCATTTTCTTACAAATATGCACTCCACCATCCATGTGTATAAGCAACTGTGCTGTGTATATGCACTTTGCTTGTAAAAACAGTTGAAAGTCGTCTTGCAAAGACCGCAATTCCCACAAAAAGAAATAGTTGAGGAAAGCCATTAGAGCTGATATACCATGACTCGAATTGACTTGAAGGGCCATAATGTAATTGACTGTGAATACACCCTTATGTGACGGTGCTGTGATGTGACAGTATTGTGACGCCCTATATCACTTCAGCTTCCATTTGTTTTCCATTTTTGGTTGGCTAGATTGACTGTTCATTTATCAGACGTTCATTAAGCTCACTGGGTTCATTTGAGCAGCTTACAGAAAGCTACTTTCAATCACAAGAAAACAGGCGTTACTGCTCATATAGAGTTTAGGAAACCCTTGCTCAGTGTTTGGCCTGCTCAAGCACTTCTTGTCCGTCTTCTAATTGGAATTTCGTTGTTTGGTCGTCTGTGATGCTAGTTGAAACCCCAATTTAATTTTTATGCCATGATGGATTCTATAATTTCAAAATTAAGGTGCTATGTTTCACAGTTTTTGTATGCAATTTACATATTAAGAAAATGCTATACTTAAATACATTAATACTTCAAATATCTGTGAAAAGGACGTCGTTTTTTGTGTGACTTAAAGTATTTAAAATCAGGAAATGCGACGTTAGCGTATAAACGTATTAGTTTCAATCTATGTTTGTTTACAGTTAAGAAACAGGCTACTTCTTTATACTGGTACATCGCGGCTAACTTCATGAGCTGAGGACACTGGTTGCAAATGCTACTCTGAGATGAAAAGCTCATCATAGGAGAGGAATTCGTGGAATGCCATGTCTAACCAGTTAAAAGACTTATGACAAAAAAAATCATGAATCCTATGCTTGCACTTATATAATAGTGACCAAATACCCCTCAGAGTGTGGAAAATGTTGCTTGTACTTTTTGTGTTGGCAAGTTTTATTATTGAATTCCTTGATGCAGCAGCAAACACAAGTTAAGAAAAACCATGAAGCCTAGAGAAGGTACCAGACAGGTGTCGAAACGCCTCTTGTGATCGAAAAACATTGTAGGTTACTGAAGGAAGATGAGTGAAAGAAACCATATATTCTGCTAAAGCTGTCAATATATTACAAATAAATTATTTTATTCCATAGACCATACTACTGACCAAATTCACGTGCTTAGTCATCTTAAAGCGAACTTTTAAGTACGTTTCTATGTATGGCGTTAACCAGTCTTAACACTGTATAAAAGAAACAAGACATCTGAGAATACTAAAGGGACACTGGAATTTCGTAAACTACAGTAAAAAGTGTAATTTGGTTTAAGTGCATACACACATGTCTAGATTCACGATGCAGTACATGATCTTAAGCCTTTTGGTGTGATTTTCAGAATGCCACTTTTCTTGGAGCATTAGCTCATGTTGGTTTTTCATTATGACACAACAATTAATCTGTTACTGCTGTATACACAAAGAAATGAAAATGAGCACCTGAAACTGAGTGAACAGTTGAAACTAAACAAGAGTATTGAATAAAACAGTTCATTTTTGTTTGATTAATAAAAGCCAAATTATAGCTACAGAAGAAAAGCATTAACGATGTGCTAGCAGACGGCATTTCCCGATGTAATTGAGAAATCAAGCTAAAATCATCGTAAGTACAAACTAAAATACACTCCTGGAAATTGAAATAAGAACACCGTGAATTCATTGTCCCAGGAAGGGGAAACTTTATTGACACATTCCTGGGGTCAGATACATCACATGATCACACTGACAGAACCACAGGCACATAGACACAGGCAACAGAGCATGCACAATGTCGGCACTAGTACAGTGTATATCCACCTTTCGCAGCAATGCAGGCTGCTATTCTCCCATGGAGACGATCGTAGAGATGCTGGATGTAGTCCTGTGGAACGGCTTGCCATGCCATTTCCACCTGGCGCCTCAGTTGGACCAGCGTTCGTGCTGGACGTGCAGACCGCGTGAGATGACGCTTCATCCAGTCCCAAACATGCTCAATGGGGGACAGATCCGGAGATCTTGCTGGCCAGGGTAGTTGACATACACCTTCTAGAGCACGTTGGGTGGCGCGGGATACATGCGGACGTGCATTGTCCTGTTGGAACAGTAAGTTCCCTTGCCGGTCTAGGAATGGTAGAACGATGGGTTCGATGACGGTTTGGATGTACCGTGCACTATTCAGTGTCCCCTCGACGATCACCAGAGGTGTACGGCCAGTGTAGGAGATCGCTCCCCACACCATGATGCCAGGTGTTGGCCCTGTGTGCCTTGGTCGTATGCAGTCCTGATTGTGGCGCTCACCTGCACGGCGCCAAACACGCATACGACCATCATTGGCACCAAGGCAGAAGCGACTCTCATTGCTGAAGACGACACGTCTCCATTCGTCCCTCCATTCACGCCTGTCGCGACACCACTGGAGGCGGGCTGCACGATGTTGGGGTGTGAGCGGAAGACGGCCTAACGGTGTGCAGGACCGTAGACCAGCTTCATGGAGACGGTTGCAAATGGTCCTCGCCAATACCCCAGGAGCAACGTCTCCCTAATTTGCTGCGAAGTGGCGGTGCGGTCCCCTACAGCACTGCGTAGGATCCTACGGTCTTGGCGTGCATCCGTGCGTCGCTGCGGTCCGGTCCCAGGTCGACGGGCACGTGCACCTTCCGCCGACCACTGGCGACAACATCGATGTACTGTGGAGACCTCACGCCCCACGTGTTGAGCAATTTGGCGGTACGTCCACCCGGCCTCCCGCATGCCCACTATACGCCCTCGCTCAAAGTCCGTCAACTGCACATACGTTCACGTCCACGCTGTCGCAGCATGCTACCAGTGTTAAAGACTGCGATGGAGCTCCGTATGCCACGGCAAACTGGCTGACACTGACGGCGGCGGTGCACAAATGGTGCGCAGCTAGCGCCATTCACGGCCAATACTGCGGTTCCTGGTGTGTCCGCTGTGCCGTGGGTGTGATCATTGCTTGTACAGCCCTCTCGCAGTGTCCGGAGCAAGTATGGTGGGTCTGTCACACCGGTGTCAATGTTTTCTTTTTCAATTTCCAGGAGTGTGTTATTAACGAACTGTTTTCCGATCTTAAAGCAAATCTAAATGCAAATAATTTAATTACAGTTAATGGGAAGGGAGTGAGACAGGGCTGTAGCCACTACCTGATGTTATTCAATCTCTATATTGAGCAAGCAGTGAAGGAAACAAAAGAAAAATTCGGAGTATGTATTAAAATCCATGGAGAAGAAATAAAAAAATTGAGGTTCGCCGATGACATTGTAATTCTGTCAGAGACAGCAAAGGACTTGGAAGAGCAGTTGAACGGAATGGATATTGTCTTGAAAGGAGGATATAAGATGAACATCAACAAAAGCAAAATGGAGGTAATGGAATGTAGTCGAATTAAGTCGGGTGATGCTGATGGAATTCGATTAGGAAATGAGACACTTAAAGTAGTAAAGGAGTTTTACTATTTGGGGAGCAAAATAACTGATGATGGTCGAAGTAGAGAGGATATAAAATGTAGACTGGCAATGGGAAGGAATGCGTTTCTGAAGAAGAGAAATTTGTTAACATCGAGTATAGATTTAAGTGTCAGGAAATCGTTTCTGAAAGTATTTGTATGGAGTGTTCCCATGTATGGAAGTGAAACATGGACGATAAATAGTTTAGACAAGAAGAGAATAGAAGCTTTCGAAATGTGGTGCTACAGAAGAATGCTGAAGATTAGATGGGTAGATCACATAACTAATGAGGAAGTATTGAATAGAATTGGAGAGAAGAGAAGTTTGTAGCACAACTTGACTAGAACAAGGGATTGGTTAGTAGGACATGTTCTGAGGAATCAAGGGATGACCAATTTAGTATTGGAGGGCAGTGTGGAGGGTAAAAATCCACTTTATAAATGTAACAGAGGGCAAGTAATTTAGTATGCTCATGTCGTACAGTTCAGAGTGCTACCTGACTGTTTCAACTAAGCTTTCATCATTTCTTATAAATTTTAATGAAAGAAATAACGAAACGAAACAATTTATAGCAAATAAAGAAACATTAGACATCTGATTTCAACACTGAAAACCATGACGCCACGAAATACTGCCTGCGCATGACTATGTATTGCCGAGAAAAATGCTTGGGTCATGTGACCAATAATGGACAGATGACACCGACCATCAAAACCTTCTTCCCTAGAAACCTTGACAGTACCATCACATGACATGATGGGAACAGATGGCCAATGTGGATACCATCATCTGAAATGTACTGCAGAATGTACAAGACGTGATGTGACATGATAGCAAGTGTGAACTGGCCTTATCTCAGCATATGAACATGATGTGGATAAGACATACAGGTATGAGGAACTAGATTATACAACGTTCGCAATCTAATGTTTGAGAGATTCTAGAGTCTAGTGGAATTGTAGAACAGGGTCGCCGTGTGTAATGTTGATGCATTAAGTTGTTCTGAAAGAGGTGCTGATATTCAAGACTATAAATGGGGGACAAAGGCTGTGAGCTATCTGGGGAAGTTAACCTCGCATTACTGAGCAACTGTTTCACCAAGTATCCAGTCTAGCTTACAAAATTTCCAACCAGACTAACATTAATTATAATCTTTTAATAGTCCTCATGTGACAACTGGCGATATATATATATATATATATATATATATATATATATATATATATATATATATATATATATATATATAATTTAAATAAAAAGAAATAAATCAGTTTATATTTAGAGATTTATTTTAACATTGATCATTTCAGCATATTAAACTTGATTCAAAACTAAACTGGTGCCTTATTTGCGATTGTCAAAAAGTGAGTTTGTAATCATATGGAACACATCAAATATGGAGCCAAGATTGGGAAACTGCATAGAGCACAGCATTCATAAAATAACACATGAACAACGTTGAAACATATGCAAGAGGAAATTAACCACAACCAATCATTTCAATTTTCACCCAAAGAAGTTACATTTGTAGCGCAATCCTGTCTGTCATTAAATTACCACACAATGGTATACTAAATTCATACTAACACTCTGTGAAATCTTGCCAAAAACAATAGCTGAGGGTAACTTTGATGCTTACACCACATGTTTCACATCGTCAGCTTGGTTTACACAAAGAGTGTGAAACACAGTAATTTTGATAATTAAAATAAATTACATCGAAACGCAATTTACAAAAGAAAACCCTCGAACTGGTAACTATCGTCTTACTATTAATCTGATGGGTCAAACACTTGTATAAGTACGTGGTACTGGTCTCACAAAGTACACCCCACGTGGGTTGAACGTAAAGAAAAGTTGTTATATTGAAAAATATTGTCAAGATGAGACATTATAATCTCACACACTTTTGCATTTAAGATTGATGATCTTAGTTAGAGTTACGGATCATCAACACATGGTTCCACTTTACTCACAAAGTAATGACAAAGCAACTACTGTAAGATATTCTGAACTTCACTCTCGAACGACACTGCGTTGCAATTTAAGATAACATAAGATATTTTAGACCAAAACCTGAAATATAGGTGATTAAATTTTCAATTAGGCTGAACGTAAGAAATCCATTGTCCTACGGACTTAGCAGAGACGCTCTTAGCTGGAAATCTTACCACTTCAGACGTTCGACGCGGACAGACTGGCGTGGGATCCTACCAAATGTGCTTCACAGATACAAACGGAAATGACCAGAGAGGCAGCTTCCTATACCAATATGACAAGGGACGGACAGGACCATACCAAGAATAGAAACCTCTTTGCTTTTAGAAAGCGTAGCTACCTGTTCCGACATTGGTACTACAGGTTCTCTAGCAGACCGGCTTGTCTGCTACCATCGAGCATGCAACTAGAAATACATTTCCTCATTCATCCTTTCACACAGAAGGGAAGGGAGATGACAGTATCTTATCATATACACTATATAAAAGAAAGCAGATGTAGGTTCCATATGAGACTGTGTGACGTGAATTACATATAAAGTATAGTAGTGTAACAGATTGTTCTTGATTACGTATAAAAGTAACACGTTCCACTGCTCAGTCTCCTCCCAGATGGAGTCAGAAACACCACAGTAAATTCAGAAGTGGAATGTATGCCGTAAATGACAACAGATTTAAGAAATTAACATGAAAGGAATCCAACACAGACCTTTCACTATCTTTGATGTTTTCCCTGGGATAGAGAACCATCTGTCTCTAAACTTACATGGATCTACAGTAAAGGACGACAGGAAGTAAATGGAGTGATAGGTTGAGAAGGAGAGAGGGAACTGGAGCTGCTGGTTAATTATCATGTGTTTAACCATTCCTTTCCGTTGTTCTCTCAGGGTGCATCAGTGGCATTAGTGTGATCGACTTGTATACAATTGTGCTCTGCATGTGACTCAGAACACTATCTACATGCGATCATTAACAGCCAACCTCTCTAAAAACCACAGTCATCAGAGGACTTCCAAGGCAGATGTGCTAAAACATGTCCATCGACGGAAAACCTGTTTTGGTAACCCATTTCTCGGCCAAAGTTTGGACGTAAATCGAGTCTTTAGTTTAATATAGGTATGAAACTACTATTACCATACTTTTCATATTCGTCCTACCCTAAATGCATGCAAGTGGATCATCAGGGAAAGGGCAAGTTTTCGAATATTTTAGTAGGGTGGTGTATAAGAAGTGCAGATATACTCATAGAAAATCAAGCAGCACATGCGCATGTCAGCAACATGACTCTGGAAAAAATATGAAAGATGACATAAAATCGGTAAAATTCGAGGAAAACCTAGTATAATAAAAAAAATTGATCTGAAAGAAGTAAAAATTGAGGGAAATACCATGAAGCATGTAAAATGGCGAAAACCTATCAAAATTAGAGAAATTGACAGATCATACATAAATTCTTAGACAAATAACATGAAAACAGTGCTGAGCAAAATTAATGAAATTGTATGTTCTAGAGGAAGTGAGTTACACCTTAATAGTGGAGAGATTAGACATACTAGAGCTTTGACATCAATTATTATCCTACACATGAGCAATACAGCCTGACAGCAGACCTTGACTTCTGTGCGCAAGAGGAAGGTTACCAGGGTGGTGGTAAACTGCGGTAAGACTGTTATATCTCCCCTGGTTACTGATTATAGAGCCTATTTCCTTGTGAGTTGTCATTGTTTCTTTCTGTGCATTTTCGAATGTCGACTATCATTTCATAGGGCTGTTGTGAACATATCGTAATTTACAAACCATAATGGGGCTTGAACTTCGTAAGCAGCACGTGTCATACACCTCTGAATACCTATGCAAAGTTTCTGTTAGAAAGAATCGATGTTTTCTTTGGTGTGCAAAGTAGTAATTTTATCACTTTACAGTTTGTCACCATGGTTTATCACAGATAAACATGCATGGAGAATGTGTGTCATGGCTTGGGATATATTTCTTACATTGGAATATTTAAAGTGTTGCATTCCACAAGAATAATAGGTCAGAAGCCACACTACTCTAGTGCCACACCACTCTAGCATTATAGCGTGTTTTAAGCGCAGAATCATGTAGCATTATGAATGCTAGTGTTTATATTCCAGGATCATTTCTCTCTTTCCAGTATGCTCTTGGCATGCACATCAAAGACCACAACAGTCCTTCAGAATTGATTGCAAGTAAATGAAAAGTGTAGGTTGTGGCTCATTTTCCATTTTCTAGTTCATTCATTTGTTTCACTCGTTAGTTCACAAGAACCTACACTTTCCACCTTCAATATTCCACTTTCCACGTCCAGCTCACTTAATTTCATTTAAATTACTTAGAAAAATTAATAAAAATGAATATTTTTTGTATCACATTCACCAAATATCAACATAATTATTTTTTCATACAAAAGGTGAATGTTAGAAAATACAATTTAATATTTTTACATAATAAAATAAATAAAATGCACTATGATAAATGTAAGATATCTATTCCTTGCCCAAAACTATCCTAATTCTTTCTTCTTAAGCAGTCATATATTTTATTTTTCTTAAATTTCAGTGTAGTTTCTTCTTTCTTTTCTATTTAATTGCCATTACGTCATTTTCAATTAACTGCACATCCCTACATATTTAATTTACAAGATCTATCTGGTAAAATGATCTTAAACTCATTATTAAGCTCAATATAATTTTTCCCCGCATCTAATATATAAATATTCACATCCAGTAACATTATGTGAAACATTTATCTATAACTCACTTAATTCATAAATCTCTTTCAAGACACTTACATTTTGGGCTTCTTGATTAGAGTCTCCATTTACACAGAACATTATTTATTAGATTGTTTATAACTTCTAATGTCGATCTCGAAATGTATCTATTTACTTTCCAAAAATCTTTCTTCAGTGTGATGACTCAATGCTTTCTACTTTATTTCAACTGAATAAGTTTTTTTTCTTTTTCTGTTCGAATCACATTAATTCTTCTGTACTGTTCTGTATTGATAAACAAAGAATTTTTATTATCTTCTAAGCTTTTTCTATTTTTACAATACATTTATCAAACCATAACGTTCTTCCATTATCATTCCATTACATTCATCTTTCAAAAACTTTCTTGATTATTTGTGAAATACCATAAATACTATTTTTGGGGTAATCACTAGTATCAAATTTACCAAACACCATTTCATATTTTCATTACAATCTTAAGTTTGTGTATTGTGGATGTAACTGTCCTAATCTTGATAAAACAACTCAATATTTTCTCCATATTTCGGTTCAATATTTTATTTTGGTTCTCATCGCCATATTTAAATCAATAATCCTCCTCAACCCATCGAATTGTTTAAATTTTAAAACTTTCATGTGTTTATGTTAATTTCGTTCTTAGTGATATATACGACTTAAGTTTTCTATATTGAGCTACATATTTATTTTTATTGTTCTGAGTAGTGAACAATTTGCTATCTTTAGTTCCTGGTACAATTTATTTTCAAGAGAGAAACAAATACCTTTATGTAAATCATTTACTTCTCTTGGATATTCTAAATCTACTTCAAAAATATATTCAGTTTTATCAGTATATGAAATTTCACTTGGTTTTGTACTATCAAAAGAATCTGGATTATCCCATTAAAATCTCATAAAGAAATACTGACTCATAGCACATCCATATAAATTATTCGTATCTAAATATGCTAGATAATTTGATGTCTTCTTACTATTAAAATCTTTCAAATATTTATTGTTGCTTTATCATATCTTTTACAACACAGTGATATTCCTCATCTTATTGACTTTTCAAATATTAAAATTAGTTTATAATCATATAATAAATTAATTGGCTGTTTAGTCATTTTCAACGCATCCCAAGATAATCCTGATGCAGTAAAATACCAAGATGGGTCTAAATCATATGCTTTTATACAAGTTTTTCTAAAATTTTCAAATGCGTCAGACAATAACAACAAATTAGTTTTGGATTCAAAAATGGTTCAAGTGGCTCTGAGCACTATGGGACTTAACATCTGTGGTCATCAGTCCCCTAGAACTTAGAAATACTTAAACCTAACTAACCTAAGGACATCACACACATCCATGCCCGAGGCAGGATTCGAACTTGCGACCGTAGCAGTCGCGCCGTTCTGGACTGCGTGCCTAGAACCACTAGACCACCATGGCCAGCCAAATTAGTTTTGGGATATTGATCATGATATTCACAAGGATTTTCAATATTAAATTTTTTCTGAATTATTTTTGCAAATTTATAATCTTCATGGTTTATTTCACAGTCATGCAGTCTATTATAGAATTCCTCTTTTGCTGGTAATAGTGCCTCTTCAATTTTTTTTAGAGAAACCATGTAATCATATGGATATATAACTTTTCTGATCACTAAATTAAATAACTCTTCTGGGAAAAATATTCTAATGTTCTTCATTCGATCTTTCTTCAGATGTCATGAAAGCTTAACAATTGAAAAAGCACAATTTAAATGTGTCAATAAATCTTATTTTCATACATTCTGTTATCTTACCAAAACTAATACATCTATCTTCGTTGTTTGGTATTCCATCTTTTTCCTTCCTATCATAATCAAGTTCTTTCAGAAACAGTTGTGAATCGTATCCTCGCAAATGATGCATATAAATTGGTACAAAAGACAGATGTTTTTACTGTAAATGACATTTATTACATAATGAATTTACATATTTTTCAGTCAAGTGAACATGATGTTAAACCTTTTTATGCTGTTGGTGAATAACGACAGAAACTCACTGCATTTTTTCGATCTTGCATATCTTGATTGTTCTTCAGTATTTGATGGTCTCATGTCTTCAACTTCAGAATAATTTCTTCTAAGTTCTTCAACTTCTTTTTTTACATTTAATAAATTTTTTATGACAGTTTGGTCCTCAATAAACAACAGGATCTTAACAGGGTCCACTTACATATTTATTATAATAACAGGGCCATTGGGTTCATGTTTTTGATATTTCATTGTATAAGAATTTTCTGGATTCGTTTGACAGTTATCCATCTTCAATACCACACTTCAAAATCAGCATAAATAACAAATGGAGATTTTTGTGCATGCTGATAATTTTTAAAAACTTACATAGGAACATTTCTCTGGCATAACTACTTTTAATTGTTTGTTAACTTAAGACTTGATGTGTGATTACCCAATTTTTCCTTACCAGTGAAATGGAGTAAACACATATCACAAATAAATTTCCCTTCTTGGTCTTTATTAATGTGACTGAAAACAAGCCTAGGTAATTTTTTATACGACAATAGTGTGAATTATTCCCTTACTTAAAATAAAAGAGATTTACATGTTTCTCTTTCTTACTTTTAACAGTTTTAATGGAAACCCTTGATAATTTTCATCAGATGAATAAACATTGAAAGATACATTAATTTTCTTTTCAGTTTTTGGAATATGATTAACCACTATGCGAAATTAAAAATTTTCGAATTTTTGATTAAGATCAAGACCAAAACATCTATATGTAGTAAGTATTTCTGAATTTTTATCAACAGGATATAAAGAATATTTTATAGCCCACAAAAAACATTTTTGATCGTTGTTCTTCTCATTAATAGATGCTTCTTTAGTTTTTATTTTATTTGGAAATTCAATGAATGATAATCCTCTCAATGGAATGTATCTGTTAACTCCTAGTTGAAAAACAATAATTCTGTTTAATATCCATTCTGCTCCACATCCTTCAAAGTCACCCATTCTTGATCAAATATTTTGTTTACCAATCTTAAATTGTTTAATTATCTCTCTTTCATTTGCGATCTTTGAGGACTCTGAAATTCCATAACATTCCTGCTTTTCTTCATTTGGTACTCACTAAAGTTATTTTCAACCCACATTGTATTCTTAGAATACCTTTCAAAATTTTCATAATTTTCAGTTTTCCCACATGTAAGAAATGATTAGACTCATTGAGTTAACATTATTTTGAAAATTTGTAGTTTGTAATCCGTTTCAAATGCAGTATTAACTGTATAATTTACAAGTGTTTTTTTGTGTCTTGGTTTCTCAACTAAATTGGGAATAAAAGGGAAGTAATGTTTCTTTATTAGTTCTAGTTTTTTGTTTCGCCAACACATTGCTAGAAAATGGAACTAACGTATCCAATTCTTTATCACCTTTAGTGTTGGAAACAAGATCATCATTTTTAATTATGTGATAATGTGATTGTTTCCAATTTAAATATGTAACTTGATATCTATTAATACATATACTAGATTGGCTTTATTTAATTTAATACATCCTCTTAAATTTTTCTGTTGTAATAACCGACAAGTGGAACAACTGTGAATTGCGCCTTTTGGCCTTACTGTTTACAGAAAGTAAAATTCATTAGAGTTGTCAAAATTATTTTTTCAAAATTCAGTCAGTCAGAATTCTTATATAATAAACATTTAAAATTAAGTAGGGAAGGATTTTTGTAAAAGCAATCTAAATAGTTTTATTATCTCTTGACAAGCTTTACATTTCTTTGCAGCTGTATGAGTTTCTTGTGTTTCTCCATTTTCCATTGACAGAAAGTTCTTCATACGGAATTCATTGATAATGATTTTTATAATAATATTTAGAAACATATTTACCACATACACAAGGAATTCGATTATTGCTATAATTTTTGGCATGATATTGATTTACATGTTCTCTAACATCGTTCTGAGTCCATGTTTGGTACATTTCTGTGAATTAAAATTGTCAGTTGCCTTCTCTGTATTACAATACTTATAAAATTTGGATTTGACTGGTAACTGTACCTGCTCCATTTCTATAGGAAGAAATTTATTAGATTTATGAAAAAGTAAAATTCTCTAATTTTTCTATTGTAACTTTGAATAAATTTATTACATTGTGCAATAATGTTCTACAATTAATACCGAATAAAGGTAAATCAACTGTACCAGCTCGAAGTACTTGTTTTGTAAAGTTATAATATTCATAAAAAGTACCATCCTAGAAAAAATACAACAATCCATAATGTATCTGAATGCAAAATTCATTCTGGTAGGTTATCTTGGAAATTCTACAGTTATACCTCCTCATGATCTATATGTAAAATTATGCAGATCTAATTCCACATAGAAAAATTCATTAATGTATAAAAATATTCTACCTGAATAAGTGTTGACTACACCATTAAATAAAAAGTTTTTACACTATCCTCTACTAGATATTGACTTTGGATTTGCTGGAATTAATTGCAGTGTTTGTAAATTTGCCATATATATCTCATTGTCACAAAGTAATACATGTTCACAACTTGGTCTTTCATATACTCCATCTATTTTCTGTAAATCTTGAGGTAAAAATTTTAACCAATTATTTATTGACTGTGAATTCATATCGTCACCAATCCATACCCACTTACGAAAAAATATATAGAATTCATTAATAATTAGTAAGTTATCAAATTTATTAACTTCACATAGTGTTTTAAGTGATCCATTTAAATTAACTGATGGTACAACTGGTATAGATTTTTGTATATTTATTTGTGTTTAAATATTTTTGCCATATAAACATTGAATACCATCAATATCATCTTGAGATAATTCTAAATGGGATCCATTATGTAATATATTCATTATTGATTCATAAGCATCTGAATGTTATAAACCTAAGGAGTGAACAGTTTCGTGAACTAAAACTTAGAATAAATTTGTTTGATATTTTGGTGTATTTTGATCAATTCCCATGTACCAGTTCTCATCTTTATTCATATGTATCTCTACATGATCATTATTCTTATTTGGAAAAAAGTATGACCTAACACATTTCCTTTTCCATGTAGTTCTTTGAACATCGATGATGAGATATTTCATGTCTATGTATATTTCAAATTAAAATATCAGGATTTTTAATACCAGAAACAAACTGAATAATAAAACATTTTCCCCATAATCGAAATGCTGCCTCCGTGACCTCTGACATTTTCTTATTTGCACCTTTCTAAATCCATATTATATTGTTCTAATTCAACTTATACAAACTACTTGGATAGCTAGCAAAAAAACCTGTTTTACCATATATAGGTCTGTCCATAAAATTTCAAGTTTCTTTACTTAACTCACCAATTACCTCAGGATTGTGTGTTAACTGAAATAACATTACTGATTCTATTAATAAATTATCACTCACTCCAGTAAATATTGTTTCAACTGCCTGGATGTCTAAGTAACCGAAATCATTCAAACGAGCAATTGCTTCTTTCTTATCACGTGGTTCCTGGTCTATAGCTGGCATTACTGAAATTACAAATATATATTATTCCAAGTATCTAAATTTTTAAGAACCTAAAAGCCTTCTGCTGGGATATTCATGCAGACTGGATTTCCATTCAGAAAATGTTATACGGCATTTATTAATTATTTTCTAGATTCGGCTTCCAGTACCCTGAAATACCATAATAAATACAGTTTGAAACTTGCAGGATGTATAATCATACCTCCTGGAATTCCATATAGAAAATATAACTTTAATTTCTCATAGAAAAGTAGTACATCATCGAAATTAAATTCCTGCAATGTATCAATCCTTTCCTTTTCTTGTAATATAAACTTTATTAAATCTGCTAACTTTCACATAAAAAAATCAAGAACCTTACATAATCTTACTATTTGTTATAATTTGAGAAATTTCTTAATTTTCTAAATCTTTTGGAAATGGTTTTTCAATACTAATTATAATTGTTTCGAATGTGTTAGTTGTACTCTATCATAGTTATAGTATTTTTCTATAGTAAAATCCTTCCAATAACCTGGAGCTGTTTTATTTCCTAGTCTGTTGAATATACGACTTACTTTGAAGCGATGTGGTTGTGTTGTACTTTATCGATACATTCTCTCAAATCTCTTTTACAATTGGAAGAATAACCTATTATGTTTCAATCTTTTGTTGTTTCACGTAATTCTGAAGATTCCTTCTTCAAAAGTTCTTTATTCTGTACTTCATGTTGCTTGTATACTTTGTATTTGTTGTAACTACGGCTAATTCATCTAGATTATTGGCCATTTACATTAACAAATTTTTATTAAAAGTTGAATTTTAGTGTGTATATGACTCGTTTATTTTTTATTAAATTGTTGAATTTTTGTGACGACAGGAATAACTGTCTAACATATTATTATTAAGAAAGTCGAATTTTTGTTGGAGAATATATTGAGGTACACCCATTTTTTTTAAATTAACCGTAATTAATGTTCTTTTGTTTAAATTTCCAGAGAGGAAATTTTTCCATTCTGGAATTCCATACAGCTAAGTGAAAATGAATGCAGTTCTTTGTGAAAAGAATGTATTAATTTTTTGAAAGGAAAGTTGCAGTTTTCGAATTTTTATTTTTTTGCAAATCTAATTAAAATTATTGCTGATAAATGACGAGTCTAAGTAACCTGAAAGTCAACAAACTGAGTTTAGAGCAAAAGCATAAAGATTTTATGAATATTCCATAAGTAGAAAACAGCAACTTATTGATCTTATTAATGTAAAAGTGAATAGTAATATTAATGACTCAAGCATGAGTTTTTGTTAGTGCTATGAAGAATTAAATAAATTAAAAACTAAACAACAACAATTTATTCAGATTGATTATCTGATGTGTATAAAACTGTATCATCAACAGTTATATGAATGAAACATAGATTCAGTAGCTGTTGATTATATTATATTATACTACATATACTATATTATTTGAAAATTAAACATAAACGAGAAATTTATTAGATAATTTCTGTACAAATTGAATTGAAATTATATACCCATAAATCAAATATTTGCAAAAGGATATTATTAAAGAATTTGAGGATGAAGTAAGTTGGGATGATAAATCAAATGAACATATATTTAACGAACCTTTTATGGGATTTTATTACAAATTGTATGCACAAGAAATAACTGAAAATTTTATGAGAGTATTTCAAAGTAAATTAAATTGGCTATCATATCAGGTGAAAAAATATATTCTGAAGATTTTTTTATAGTATTTAAAGAATAAGTTTACTGGGAAATAATTTTGAGAACTAACAATCTATTGAAAGAATTTTTAGAAAAAATAATTAAGCCTTATGAAATACTGATAGAAAAAAACTACAAAATATGAATATCCTGTATGCTTGAATAATGAAAATCATAAATTTATAAAAACAAGCTGTAACTATATTTTTCATAAAGAGTGTATATATGGATGGATGAAAGAACAATTTCAATGTCCAATGCAGAGAGGTGTTTTTAAAACATTAGAAATCAATTTCATTTAGGTGTTATATTGGATGAAGATGTTTATGTTGATCATGATGATGATGTTTCAGAATTCGTTAATCTTATAATATTTTAAGTCAGTGACTGAAAATGTATTAATTACAAATGATATTCCAAGCTTTATTCATTATGGAATTTCAGCAAGTGTGTCCCACTCTTTGGAAAATTACAGGATATAAAAACTTATTTTCTACAATTTTTAAATAATAATGATTTTTAAAGCACTAGAGATAAAATATGATCATCACAGAAATAAGAATGTGAAAACGCATAATTTAATTGAAAAAAATTAGAAAGTTAGTAAAAATTATTTTTAATAAATGGCAGCTATTCCAAGTAGTTATAATTCAGGTTCTTCTATGTTGTAGATGTTTGATTTTGTTCAAAAGGAAGATTATCAAATAAATTTAGGAAGTTGGTTTAAAGTGTGGAAGCTTTTAAATCGGCCGCGAACCGGTAGTATACGTCAGACCCGCGTATAGCCACTATCAGTGATTGCAGTTCGAGGGCCGACACACGGCAGGTCTTGTCTACAGAGACTCCCTAGCACTCGCCCCAGTTGTACAATCCGACTTTGCTAGCGATGGTTCAATGTCTACATACGCCCTCATTTGCATAGACGACAGTTTAGCATAGCCCTCAGCTATACTATCTTCAAGAATGTATTCTGAACAGATAATATTGTGTATCATGTACTGTCAAGAGTAACGTTCATTATTAATGGATTGAAGTTAAGTATCAAACTAATTACGTTACGTCTGCTTTGTGAATTCTCATTCCTTATATGTTCCAGACCTCATATCAGTATACTTCTTCCCATCAGTATACTTCTTCCCTGCTTACGCCATCCTGCGTGATCTCAAACGCGTGCATTTTGGCCTCCACTCGTAACACAGTGTTGGCTCTTCTGCTAACACAAAATAAAGATATTTAGTTTTCTTAATTTGAAACAAAAAATTTATTCTTTCCAATAATATATTTATTCAGTATAGAATTTCAGCCAAAGTGATAACATTGTTTGAAAATTACTCCATTATGAAAAGAAATTTAGGAAAATCTCTAAATGATTAAAATCTCAAAAAACTGAAACTAAAAATAGCGGTCCCCTTGCTTCAGAATATGAATATATTCAAAATGAAATGAAAAATATAACACCAAACAATGTACATAAAATACTTGGATATTATTACCTATTGGTAATAATTTCTTTAAGAACTAAAGTAGGTAATGAGATGAGACACTATTATATAATTTTAGAAAAATTATTATTTATCTAAAATGTACAGCATTTGTTGAAAAAAGTGAACCTAAACAACTTGCTATAAAATTTAAAATTTAATTAAAAATAGATGAAGAACGAAAAACCTTCTAAAATATAAAGTAAAAATAGAAAAATAGAAATAGAAAATAGAAAATAGAAAATAGAAAAATAGAAAAATAGAAAAATAGAAATAGAAAAATAGAAAAATGTTGAAACCAGAAAATAATGATATAATCTCTGTAGTGTCTACAAAACAGCAACAAATAGATCATTTCTATAAAGTTTTTGGAATAACAATCAAATTATACAAATCTAGAGGCTGCAAGATATAGAAGATGGTGGAAGCAGACAGTTGATGCAGCGTGTGGTCTACAGGGTCTGCGATCGCTGAGGAGAAGAAGAAGTATATTATCTACATACATTGCTGATGAACAGGCAGATAATAAATTTGAATACTGCTATTTAAGAGAATATGTAAATTATCATATTATTGAAGAAATGTTAGAAACAGCTTCTATAGCACACAGAAAAGAAGATGGTAAAGAATTGTGCAACATGTACTTTGGTGACATAAAAAAATATTAATTAGATAGTTTTGTCGATAGTAAGTCGTATATTCTACAGACTAGGAAATAAAACAGCTCCAGGTTATTGGAAGGATTTTACTATAGAAAAATACTATAACTATGATAGAGTACAACTAACACATTCGAAACAATTATAATTAGTATTGAAAAACCATTTCCAAAAGATTTAGAAAATTAAGAAATTTCTCAAATTATAACAAATAGTAACATTATGTAAAGTTCTTGATTTTCTTATGTGAATGTTAGGAAGCGTATTTGAGAAGCTGATTTAATTAAGTTTATATTACAAAAAAAGGAAAGGATTGATACATTGCAGGAATTTAATTTCGATGATGTACTACTTTTCTATTTGAAATTAAAGTTATATTTTCTATATGGAATTCCAGGAGGTATGAGTATACATCCTGCAAGTTTCAAACTTTATTCATTATGGTATTTCAGGGTACAGGAAGCCGAATTTAGAAAATAATTAATAAATGTCGTATAACATTTTCTGAATGGAAATCCGGTCTGCATGAATATCCCAGCTAAAGACTTTTAGGTACCTAAAAATTTAGATACTTGGAATAATATATATTTTCAGGGGGTCAAGCATTTGGCGTCCTACAATAACATAGGTTTTCATAATCACAAAATATGTTTTTATTAAAAACGAAATTTTAATCTTTATTCATTATCATATTTCAGGGTGTAGGAAGCCACACCCCGAAAACATAAAACAAATGATATTTTATACTTCATTTAGGAAGATTTCCAGGTAGCTAGAAGTTTGTCACAAATATAAATTTTCATGTAATTTCCTGGAGGGAGGAGGCTGTTGGATCTTAATTTTATAATATTTTAACTTATATAAATGATAAGTCTTGTGCTTTGCTCTTGTGAAATCAGTAATTTCAGTAATGCCAGCTATAGACCAGGAACCACATGATAAGAAAAAAGCAATTGCACGTTCGAATGATTTCGGTTACTTAGACATCCTGGCAGTTGAAACAATATTTACTGGAGTGAGTGATAATTTATTAATAGAATCAGTAATGTTATTTCAGTTAACACCCAATCCTGAGGTAATGTGTGAGTTAAGTAAAGAAACTTGAAATTTTATGGACAGACCTATATATGGTAAAACAGGTTTTTTTGGTAGCTATCCAAGTAGTTTGTATAACATGAATTAGAACAATATAATATGGATTTAGAAAGGTGCAAATAAGAAAATGTCGGAGGTCACGGAGGCAGCATTTCGATTATGGGGAAAATGTTTTATTATTCAGTTTATTTCTGGTATTAATAATCCTGATATTTTAATTAGAAATATACATAGACATGAAATATCTCATCATCAATGTTCAAAGGAACTACATGGAAAAGGAAATGTGTTAGGTCATACTTTTTTTCCAAATAAGAATAATGATCATGTAGAGATACATATGAATAAAGATGAGAACTGGTACATGGGAATTGATCAAAATACACCAAAATATCAAACAAATTTATTCTAAGTTTTAGTTCACGAAACTGTTCACTCCTTAGGTTTATAACATTCAGATGCTTATGAATCAATAATGAATATATTACATAATGGATCCCATTTAGAATTATCTCAAGATGATATTGATGGTATTCAATGTTTATATGGCAAAAATATTTAAACACAAATGAATATACAAAAATCTATACCAGTTGTACCAACAGTTATTTTAAATGGATCACGTAAAACGCTATGTGAAATTAATAAATTTGATAACTTACTAATTATTAATGAGTTCTATATATTTTTTCATAAGTGGGTATGGATTGGTGACGATATGAATTCACAGTCAATAAATAATTGGTTAAAATTTTTACCTCAAGATTTACAGAAAATAGATGGAGTATATGAAAGACCAAGTTGCAAACTTGTATTACTTTGTGACAATGAGATATATATGGCAAATTTACAAACACTGCAATTAATTCCAGCAAATCCAAAGTCAATATCTAGTAGAGGATAGTGTAAAAACTTTTTATTTAATGGTGTAGTCAACACTTATTCAGGTAGAATATTTTTATACATTAATGAATTTTTCTATGTGGAATTAGATCTGCATAATTTTACATATAGATCATGAGGAGGTATAACTGTAGAATTTCCAAGGTAACCTACCAGAATGAATTTTGCATTCAGATATGTTAGGGATTGTTGTATTTTTTCTAGGATGGTACTTTTTATAAATATTATAAATTTACAAAACAAGTACTTCGAGCTGGTACAGTTGATTTACCTTTATTTGGTATTAATTGTAGAACATTATTGCACAATGTAATAAATTTATTCAAAGTTACAATTGAAAAATTAGAGAATTTTACTTTTTCATAAATCTAATAAATTTCTTCCTATAGAAATGGAGCAGGTACAGTTACCAGTCAAATCCAAATTTTATAAGTATTGTAATACAGAGAAGGCAACTGACATTTTTAATTCACAGAAATATACCAAACATGGACTCAGAACGATGTTAGAGAACATGTAAATCAATATCATGCCAAAAATTATAGCAATAATCGAATTCCTTGTGTATGTGGTAAATATGTTTCTAAATATTATTTTAAAAATCATTATCAATGAATTCCGTATGAAGAACTTTCTGTCAATGGAAAATGAAGAAACACAAGAAACTCATACAGCTGCAAAGAAATGTAAAGCTTGTCAAGAAATAATAAAACTATTTAGATTGCTTTCACAAAAATCCTTCCCTACTTAATTTTAAATGTTTATTATATAATAATTCCTTGTATATGCAGAAAAAACGTTTCTAAGTATTATTATAAAAGTCATTTACAACGAGTTTCGGGTGAAGAACTTTCCAAAACATTATTGTCAATGGAAAATAAGGAAAAATAAGAAACTGATACAGTCGCAGAGAAACGCAAAGCTTGTCAAGACATAAAAAAAATTAGATTGCTCTTACAAAAATCCTTCTCATAATGATAACCAGAAGAACCAAGAGACAGAAGAACAGTTAGAGATTATCTAGTTGATACTGCATTCGAAAACAAAAAACCCTGTTGGGATTGTTTAAGTGATTGAGAATGTAGGCTGAAGTTTTCCAGTAATCACAACATCTACTTTTCAAAAGAAAAAACAGATATAAATTATGCTAAAGTTACTGATTTAATATTGTAAAAAAGTAACAGGTGGTTTAACCGTACAGTGGACAAGGATCCTGGGAGGCAGAAGTGAATCAAGTATTCTGCTCCTAAAAATGTGGATAACGCAATCTGAATTGATCTGACGTTGAGCAGTCTTTGATTGATAAAATATACAGAACTTTCTCTATATAGGTGCAGCTGAGAGCAAGCGGCGATTGAGATCTTTACACCCTGACAGTG
This sequence comes from Schistocerca gregaria, assembly GCF_023897955.1. NCBI lineage: Eukaryota > Metazoa > Arthropoda > Insecta > Orthoptera > Acrididae > Schistocerca > Schistocerca gregaria. Next base: position 831,346,542 of record NC_064931.1, read on the forward strand.
CCAGAGCAGCAGTACATTACCCTGTTTGCTTTGTGCACTGATGTAACTTGTAGCTGGAGAGATGTGTGCGCTGGAGGCGAGATGTGAAGTGGCACCTGTGACTCGATCGCGGCCACAAAAGAAATGCAAAAATCTCACGGTCTAGCGATTAGGTAGACGGAACGAAATTTACTCTACCAGAGCCCTGGACTCAGAGTGCATTTCAGTGTCTGACACACACGTTCTCTGGTTGTACCAAGAACCAATTTGGTTCACTTATACGACAGAGCGCACAAGGATACCAAACGTCAAGACTGGTGAACCAAAAACGAATAAATGTGCCCTCAGCAAAGGAGTAGACCGAGACGTATGAAATCACACTGTCAGTACAGTAAGTACCTATCCACATATGCCAGAGCATCGACCAGAAGTGTCTTACCAGACAAAGTCCAGCACCCAAGTACCTAGCACCTCTGCAGAAAATAAAATCCGTTTACCTGCAAAGTGCACGAACGACACCGCCTTCACGTCGTCTTGAACGAATCACAGGGCTCTGGAGGCCTTAAATCTCCCCTTCCACACGACAGCATAAACTCATGTTGAACCAGGCCAAGCGTTGGGAAACCTGCGTCTCTGGAAAAAAAGAAACCACAAATTACTGGCTTTTTTATGTTTTTGTGGAGGGGGAAGATGATTTACTGTTGAGTCTTGTCGCTTACCCCATCAACGAGTGAACAGATACAATCTTAAAGATCTTTATCTAAGTCACCTGTGACTTGAAGCTTGTTAGTCCTAGCTATGAAGTGTAATAAAGATTTTGTCTCTAAACGTTTCTCAGTCGCCGGAGTTTCTTATACAACCGGTTGGCATCCCTGCAGCCCGGTGGACGCGAGTGTACGAAATTTTCACTAAGTTAAGCTATTAATATTGAAATAAGAGCTAATTTAGTTAATATTACGTTTTAGACTAGCGCATTTACTTCTTATCTAATCTGTCTATTGAAGGTTTCGCTTCTTTAAGCGTAATTACATCTAAAAGGAAGTATTTCGTAGAAGCCGGCAGTCGCGAGTTTGTTTACATATTTAGGCGTAAATTTCGTACTAGCATAGATATTTGTTTTTGACTAGACTTAGCGCTTCAAAGTTAAATTAATTCGTGTCTCTCACCCATAATTTGTGTTGTTAATTAAAAGTTTATGAAGAAAGTTTATAAGTGTGTTTAATTAGTGTTTAGTTACATATTAGTACACGTTATGAAACTATTGTGTTGTTGAAGTGTGGTGGTTGAAAGGGGGTGTTCTGTATAGACTGTATGTTGAGGTTTCATGGGAACAAGTGCAGAGGAGGGTAAATGAGGGTAGATAATGAGGCTCTTCCATGGCAGTGTAGGTTATGTAGAAAGGACAGATAAATCGCGGAACAGGAGGCAAAGTTTTGTGCCCTTAAGGCTGAATTAGGAATGGCGAATTTGGAATTATGTAAGCTAAGGGAAGAAGAGGACTCTGGGCGCTGGGAAAAGGTAACAAAAAAAGGGTGAAAAAGGGAAACAATCGATAAAACTTCTGAAATTAAGTTAGCAATCAGTGGAGGAAGGGCCTCATTCAGATGTAGTTGAATGTCGGTTGAATCAGAATACTAGATAAAGAAAAAAGACAGGTCTGGATCAAAGCAGAATAGGAAAAGAAGAATTCTGCTTATAGATAGCTCTCATGGGAGGGGTGTGGGCAAACAGCTTCAGGAGAAATTAGGTACAGAGTACCAGGTCACAAGTTTTGTGAAACCAAGTGCTAGCCTTAGCCAGGTGACAGAAAATTTAGGTCAGCTGTGCAAGGACCCTGAGAAAGAAGATCAGGTGTTTATAGTTGGGGGAGCAGGAAACAGCCTGGCTATGAATCCAAGATATAGTATTAGCAGTGAACTGGATAACATAGGAGCAGAAACTGGGCACACGAATGTGGGGTTTGTGAAGGTCTTCCAGCACCGTGATCAGCCCTGGATAAACACTGCTGTAAGGTGTGTTAACACTGAGCCGAATGGGATGCTCCAGACACCGGAAAAGTCTCACATGAGTGTTGTTCCAGTTAATGCTATTGGTAGGTGGGGTTACACTACACATGGCCTACCATAATATTTCTGTTTTAAAAAAATTTCTAATTCGTTTATATAGTTAGTAATTATTTCTTCATGAATAGTATTATATTTTAAGGTATTACCCATACATTTAGTAACCTTTTTAGCCTTAGAAATGGAGCAAATTCTTTCAATTCCTTGCCTTCCATTTTTGTTTTTGTTCTATTTGAATGATGTGTTTCCCTTATTGTTTTCGTTTGAAACAAGAAATCATGAGTCTCTAAAAGGTGGTTAAGGTTATTCGTTTATAAAACATCAAATTTCACCAAATAAAATTATTTTCACATCTACCATAACAGCTTTAACTTTATTTTTTTTTAATTTTGCAGTTAGAAATATATATAATGCAATATTTTTTTAATTGCTTAGCAGTAATTATTTTGTAAGGATTATCAAACACACTCAACGAAATAACAAAATTACTAAATGAAAAATCTTAACTATACTTTTACGAGTGACAATAACTTTTCTACAGGTAAATACATACCAGAATTATATGTTTCTTGTTCATTTCTAGGTATAAATGAAAATTCCATATTTGTTTATCATAAATCTTACATTTTAACCATTATATTCGTCTAAAGAATAATTCAGTGTTGAATTGATATTATCTAATTATTTTTTGATAATCTTCTATAGAACTATCGTTAACTGTATTTTTTTAATTCCTTTGTAAATGTTTGGTAACAGAATCATAACCACTAATTGGATCACTTACTTTAACTAGTCGTTTTGAAACTGTTTAATTAAATTTTCGAAAGAGCAGAGAACCAAAGATTTATTTAGGACTTTACCTATTTTTCGATTTTTATGAAAATATTTCCCTCAGAATGAGTGGACCCTAAAAATGCATTATTTTGCCTATGTAACAAAATATTAATAATAGAAAAATATTTGTGAGGTAAGGGTACTCACTTGTTACATCACATGGTGGTCAATTGCCTTAGCTGAATCCCAGTGGCTCTTGCCATACATAAAATTGATATAAAAACCAGAAACATCATGTGCCATGAGTTAAGACATCACGAAGATTACACTCAGCAAACATTAGAATTAATACACAAATGTATTCACCCACTGGTAAAGGCTCTTGTCTACATAAAATTGCAACAGAAGTATAAAGAATGAAATATATGAATAAGTATTGACCCTGCCAGAGACAAAGGCCAACTGTTCAATGGTACAGGCTCAAGCAATAAGGGAAAATCAAAATGCATCGGGCACTAAATATATGCATGCGAGATCTATTTATTGCTTGTGTTAAGTAACATCATTTTACATTAAAGTGAGAGGGAAATTTTCTTCTACAAGGTTGCCAATAATGAGAAAAATTTACATATATACAGTACATATAAAACGCTTGATATATTTACTGACAGAGTAATACTGTACATTTAATTCAGTGTGCAGGAGCTAGAGTTCTATTTACAAAAGACCACTGTTACAAATACATAGGGAAGGAAGAGCAAATGTGGGCTAGAACAACATCAATAAAAAATAAACTTTCACTTAACATTATGGAACCTTCAGCGGTAGGGAAAAATTGGAATGCAGTGGGCAATATATGCATGCAAGTAAGCACTGCGGCTTGCTGGTGTTAAGTAACGTAATTTACATTGAAGCAAAATTACAATCTCTTACACAAGGTCAGTAATAAATGAAATAATTTTGGAGCTATACATCACATATAAAATTATGTGCAAAACATTTATGTGACAGAGTGATATTGCATGTAAATTTAGCATGCAGAGGATAACAATTCTGTTACAAAAAAGTTTCTTATATTACAAAAAGGTGGATTTGACAATAAAATGGTTGAAACACACCACAACCTAAAAAATGAGAACCTTCTGCTTAGCTGTATGGTGGCTTACACAGGTAAAAATGTAGCCAAATTACAAAATACTGTATTTTTAGAAATACCAACTGTAGGAATATGTGCTAAAAATACCATGAGAAATAATACCCAGTGATATGAAATGAAAGTAGTTTAACAGTAGAAATAAAGTATTTTTCAGAAAACAGCACATTTGCCACGTTTAGCAGAGATTGATGAACGTGTATTATGCGACTGTCAGCAGCAGTGTAAAGTCATCAATTAAGGTCTTAGTAGAGAGTTGCAATGGACTGTTCAAAATATTACCATCTATCTTAGAAAAATGTTTATAAATTTCAAGTTCTTTTAATAAATCGAATTTCCAGCCCTTTGTTTCCTTATGTAATATTACAGTTTCTTGTAATTCCCTTAGACAATGGTCTGAAACAAGTAAATATTCAGCAAAAGAAGCATTGCAAAGGTTTGCCCCTTTCTTATCCATGAGGTGCTTCTTATATCTGGCTTTAATAGTTCTACTAGTCTGCCATATATAATACCAGGGGTAGTTTAGAGACCGCTGACTTTGTGCAAGTATCTTCTTCAGTTTTGAATTTAATCACTACATTTTTGTTTCAGCTAAGTATTTGTAACAGTGGTCCTTTGTAAATAGCACTCTAGCTTGTGCACTCTCAATTATATATACAGTTTAACTCTGTCAGCAAATGTATTAGAGATTTTATACGAATGTATACCTGTAAATTTTTTGAATAATTAGTTACCTTTTAGAAGAAATTTTCATTCTTACTTTAATTTAAGACAATTTAGCCCCCTCTACACCCCAATGTCCCCTTATCGCTTGGGTCTGTACCTTTGAACAGTTGGCCTTTCTCTCTGGTGAGGTGAATACTTATGTTATGACAATATTTCATTCTTTAGATTTATGCTCTAATTTTATGTAGCCAACAGCCTTTACAGGGTGTGAATACATTTGTGTAATTATTCTGATGTATGCTGAACGTAATCTGGCTGTTGTCTTAAGCCATGGCATATGATGTTTCTGGTTTCTATATTAACTTTTTATATGATAGGAGCCACTCCACATCTGCTAATGTAATTTACCACCATGTGATGTAACATGTGAGTACACTTAACTCACAAATATTTTTCTATTGTTAATATTTTGTTAATTAAAAATGTTTGTAACAGTTTATATACGTTTTAGGGCCCACTGCTTTTGAAGATGATATTCTCATAATTAGTAAAACTTAGATCGAGCGCTCAACAACTGGTTGGCTGACATTTTCAACCTCTTCAAATTCATATAGTTGCTCAGTTGCAGAAATATTTAATATTAAATGGTCTATTCTTACATCTGTTTCATTTACCTATTTTCTTGTTTATTAATTTTTGTATTACTTTCTGATTCTATTTCTCCTAATTCGAGTTTAAAAAGTTTTCTATTAATTTATTTATTACAATTTTCATTTGCATTTAAATAAATACTTTATCTTTAGAACTACTTCGTTTTTTATTTTTTTTATTAGAATTTATTAATCCTTTATTAATGTTTGATTCTATTTCTCCAAATTCATGTTTATTAATTTATGGCTATTTCTGATTCATGTTTAACTATGTTTTTTATTTTATGAACTATTTCATGTTTTAGTGTTTCTAATTCATGTCTGTTACTCTTTGATTCTAATCGTTTATTAAATTTTGATTCAGTTACTCCTAATACCTCTTTATGCAATTATGTAAATTTTCTTTATCTAATTCTTCATGGATATCTTTGTTTTAATTTCAAAGGTGTAATTTTTTAAATTTGTAAGTACATTAAATTTTGCGACAGCTAAGCAGTCTTAGGGCTGTGACCATAATTATCAGATAATAGTTATAACCCCAATAATCATAAATAACCATAAACGAATCAGTCAAAATTTTGTATTCTTTCAACATTGTAATATAAATAATTTATTCCCAAAATAATAATTATTTTTGGTACATTTCCAGCAAATGAATTAAAAATAGTTTTTGATTTATCTGCTTTATAATAACAAATCCGACATTATCAGAACTATTTATATTAACTGTACCACACTACAATATTTTTTATTTATTGGGTGACTCATCAATCATATAAACGCCTATAGAACTTTAATTTTCAATTCCTTACCAAGATTTTCTATATAAGAATTTGTTAGAGGTTAATTATTTTATTATTTTATGAAATTGCTTTACTCTAGTTCCTTCCATTTCCATTGTTAAGTTATGTTTTCTTTGTTATTCACATTTAATATGTTTTGTTTTATTTACGATTGTGTTTGCTACTGTACTGGCTAGTGTACTAGCGACAGTTAAATATGATAATGTGGCCAATAGCAATTGTTAAAATCCATCACTACATTTTTTTCTTCTTCTATAAGATGTTCAAATATGTCTTTCCTAACAGGCAAACTCAAAGTTATAAATTAATTGCCACCAGTTTTTCATTTCCTTTTTTGTGCTTCAATTAACAAATTATGAATACTATTTAATTGTCCATTATTCTGTTTTATGTTAATTGTTTTTGTTTAGTTTTACCACTCAGCAGCAAGTATTATCAATTGTAATACTAATTGTTTATTTAGATTAAAGGTATACATAATTTTCATTAAAAAATTCTAAAAACATTTATTTGTATAAAAAATTTATAAAAATCCCATTAAAATTTGTAGTAACATTTTATTGAATATAATTAAAGTTCTTCAAATTGTGATTAAATAACTTAGAAAACTCTTCACATAATATATTTAAAATTTTCTAGATTTGGGCTGAAAAATTAATAAAAACGTTTTATTGAACTTGATTAAATAATTTATAAATCGTCAAACTTTATCATCAATGCCCATTCCTAATTTTCGTTTTACATACATTAATCCTTTAACTGCAGTTGCTGCTGATATTGTCCAAATGAAGCATTTTCAGGGTACAATTTTTTCACTTATTTGAAGTTATTCATCTGCTTCATGTGTTTTACTAAAGTTTATTTTCTCCATATGGTATATAATGTTTTTTTAGAAGCTATACCTGCTGGATTTACTCCTTTATCACTTCTACCTAATCTTTTTCTAATTTTGTTCCTGGAAGATAATAGTTACAACCAGCAAGATGAATTTCAACAGATTATTTCTTATTTATTTATTAACAGATTATTTATTATTTAAAGTATACAATTTCAAATTTTTCTGAATCTCAAATTGTGTGAAGCTCGTGATTCAAGAGTCTAATTAAATATCGTATGTCTATTTGATTATTAATAATAAAATCATTAAATTTACTTGTTAACATTTATGTTTTTCCAACTTCATTATTATAATAATTTTTATTTCCCTCTAATTCATCTCTATGAATTACTGCTGATTATTAATTAATCAACAAACATAATTCATCAAAATGTATTCGATCGGTTTTTCTGTTGATTTTTTAATAAAACTTTGACCAATTTTTTCATCTGAACTTGTATCCGAATCTAAATCTATTATGTGTTTTTAAATAAAAATCTATGACTTCTTTTATCAAATATTTTAATTGATTACCTTTCCTTGATTTTACTGTACATGGATTATTATCAGAGTATAATGCACCTGAATTGTATAATCCACTCAAGGGCCAAAGAAACTGGTATAAGCATTCATATACAGATACAGAGACATGTAAACAGTTAGAATATGGCACTGAGGTCGGCAAGGCCAATATAAGACAACTAGTGTCTGCTGCAGTTGTTAGATCGGTTACTGCTGATACAAAGATAGGTTATCATGATGTAAGTGAGTTTGAATATGGAGTTATAGCAGCACACTTGCGATAGGACATAGCATCTCTGAGGTAATTATTAAGTGGGAAGTTTTCTGAATCACAATTTCATGACAGCTTTTACATGTTTTATCACCATCACTTTTTCTGGCAATTTCCCAACAAATTTAAAATTTGTATCTTCACTATGATTGATATATTCTAGCAATCCATCACTTACATTTATCTTTTTTATATTTTCCACCTGTTAATTATCATTTAACTTTTTTCTATCTATAATCTCTTATTCATACTTATTCAATGAATCTTGTATTTCTCATTGGTTTAAAGTACAAGAACCTATCATATTCTTTGATTGATGGTATATCATTAAATTTATCTAAATAATGTTGTTGTTGATGATAAGAAACATTCTGGTTCCGAACTTCTCTATTTTCTTCAGTAGTTTTCATACATTATCTCCATCTTTTTCAGTTACGTATATAAGAGGTTGATGTCCTATTTTATATTATTCATATTCAGTTGTAGGACGTGTTTTTCATTTTTTAAATTCTTCTCTTAATTGTTCTTTTAACTTTCTATTTTGTTTAGTTTCTTTAACAACCTCTGGCTCACCTTTTTAAAACAATTAATGGAGATAAAAATTGATGTTATGTTTTATAAGATTTTATTTTTAAGGATTATTTTCTTTAAAAAACAAAACGCTCATTGTTCTATTTATGTTGATAAGACATTATTTTTAATAACAATAATGATTTCTTCTTTAACATTTTACATTTAACGATTAGATTGTTTGAAAAATCTTTTAGGTATTTTGTTTTCTTTATGTTGTTAAAAAATAATTTATTCTATTTCTGTAATTCCTTTCATTATTTTTGCTGTCACATAATTTGTAATATATCCATATTTTTCATTATCACATGGTTTAGTACATATTGCTATAAATCATCAAATTTTATATTGCAGCTGACAATTTCATGATATATGTCATTTAAATTCGTATCATCTTCTCTATAAGGTTTTAAACAATTAAAATTATCTCCAAATAATTGTTGTTATGGTTTTTAACATGGCTGTCAATCAGTGACTGTTGTATAACACAAAATTTTGAAAAACACAACCCTCAGTCTCGAATACTATTAATTTGTGACCTAGGTTTTGGTGTCACAAGGGACACCTTCTTCGGACAAAATTAAAAGTAAATGTTACAGCATAACTTACCAAAAAATACAAAAGCTGCGGTGGAAACTATTGGCGTTCAAGTACTGATCAGTGTGTGTTGGTTTCTGGTACACTGAATGCCCAAGCTGGCCTCCTGCCTTAGGCTGAACCAAAACATCCAAGAATGATAGCTTGACGTGCTTCTCCATCTCGACAGTAAATTTAATGTTGGGATGGACACCACTCATATGATCGACGAACTGCTGTAGTGTATCTTCACCACTTGGTCATTCAGTTTACTGGAAACCAACACACACTGATCGGTACTTGAACGCCAAAAGTTTCCACCACCCTGTATACAAGAAAGCTGTCCTAAACACGTTAGTTGATAGAGCCAAGATTATCTCTGACGACGACCATCTACAGTCTGAATTGCAGAACTTAAAACGTGTTTTTGGGGAAATGGGTACAGCAAATGAGACATCGCAAACGCTTTCAAGGGCCATCGACGAAAGACACATGATGAATAAGTAGAAGAGGCCAAACGGACTGTTTTCCTTTCATACTGTGGAGCAACCAGCAGTAAGTTAGGACGTCTGCTGCAGGAACATGGGCTAAGACCAGTGTTCCGGCCCGCCCCCAAGATACGAGAGATGTTGCGCCCTGTTAAAGACGACATTGCCCTAAGAGTGTCCGGTGTGTATGGTGTAACCTGTGAATGTGGGAGTATGTATATTGGACAAATAATTCGCACGGTTGCAGAGCGTTGTCCTGAACACAAGCGCCATATAAAACAAAGGGAGCTTGACAAGTCGGCCATAGCGGAGCATTCCCTAGAAAACGGACATAAAATACAGTTCGCAAATGCAAAAGTGTTGGCTGATGCGTCAACATACTGGGACACTGTTATAAAGGAGACGGCCGAGATTCGTTTAAACGACAATTTCAATAGAGACTAAAGATACACACTCAGCAGGGCATGGGAGAGGGCGTTGGACATCAAAAGAAACCAAAGACGGGTGCGCGACGCGGGAGCGGCAGTTTCAAACGTGGCGCCTGCCCCTGGCGCCTCCTGACGTCACCGGTGCTGCCGCGGGCAATAGCTCTGCTAGCTCCCCGGGTCGACTTACGCGCGCGCTACATTGGATCGATCTGATTGGCTGCCGGTGATGTCATCATGCCTATATAAGCAACAAACCGTAGCAGCACCAGCACGTGAACAGGTTGGAATCCCGTCGTGTTGACTGCACGTTTTCTTGCGAATATGCGCGTAGATTTTTCGTAACATTCACGAGTATTCTCTACACTCTACAGGGTTGTGTTGTCGTTTCAGATGACGTGATTTGTCACTGCCTTCGTAGGCGTTATTTTTGGTGTGCGTCTTTTTCGGCGTTGTAGTAGATACTACCTGGGCTATGCCGTTACAGCCAGGGTTTCTTATGGATACCACGCGGCCCTCGAGGCTGCAGCAAGGAGACTTGTCCACAGCCCCGTGTGGCGTTGTGGTGCCTATCGAGCTTCGTGCTGCCGGCGGCGCCCACACTGCCATCTCCCAAGGGGCTAAGGACTGAGCGTGGCGAGCCGGCCGCCAAAAATCTCCGGTCACCACCGGAACTGGAACCGATCGAAGTGTGCCTCTCTTGCACCTCCGTATGAGGGACCACCGATCCTGGTTGTCATCGTCTGACGATTCACCTGCTCGCTCTGTGATTGACCTCCCCTCGATGGCTGTCCTCCCCTAGCGACTCGGTCACCTGCTGTACCTCACCTCCACCTGGACGCCCCTCTTCGAGTTGCTTCGTCCACTTCCTCTCACAGCACGGATGGGCCTTCTGAGGCCATTATCCCTGTCCGACCACACCGTCACCGTACATCCTGCAGCTCGTCCCCACATTCTCATCGCAGTGGCGATGGCTCCAGCTCAGATGCCACCCTTCCAGGGGAAGCCGCACCTGCTTCAGCCAAAGACGTGGGTCCCGCTGCTGATCTCTCCTCACAGGCTTTGCCATCAGCCCCACTAAAACTCCATTAATTTGCTGCCCCACCAAGTGCTGCTGCGTCTGCTCCATTTACCGGACCGGATGGACCTTCTGAAGACTTCACTACTGTCGGCCCACGCCATCACAGAAACTCTAAACGCGCTTGTTACGGTGGCGGTGGTTCCGCATCTGCTGCGCCATCTCAAGGGGAAGCTGTGTCCGATGATGGCATGGATGTGGGTCCATCTCCTGGTCCTGCTTCTCAGGCTTCACCGTCTGCACAACTGAAGAAAGAAAAAAATCCCTCGAATTGTGTTATACCATCCAAAGAATTACCAAAAGCTGAACGCTGACCTACAACGCCTCATCGGTGGCCAGTTGCGGGCTGTCTTTCAGAAGGACCATGTTCAGTACCTTCTTTATAACAAGGAAGATTACCTAGCTGACTTTGACTTCGTCAAATCAAGGGTAATGCTTTACTATACTCACCAATTTTCTGGCGATAGGAAAACAAAAATTGTCATTAAAGACTTGCCCCCTGAAGTTACAGAAGTGGATGTCAGGAGCGAACTGCTCTGTCTCAACTTCACGGACCCTTTGGTTCATCAATACGGCATGAGGGACCGTGAGATCCGCAGGTTAATCCCACCCCTACTGCAGTAGTGATGATATTGAAAGGATCTACCAAGTCCGGTATCTTCGGAGCACTAAAGTGCACATTGAATGCTATGAAGGCCCTGCCAGGCCCTCCCTTTGCTGTAGGTGCCAGCACTAGTGCCACATTGCTAATTACGGTTCTTTACCATTGCAGTGTGTCAAGTGTGCAGGTCCGCATGCATCATAGATGTGCACCCTCCCAGACTTGAAGAAGCCCACCTGTGCCAAATGTCAGGGCGCTTCTCCTGACCTCCATCACCTGGCCTCCTGGAAGGCCAGTCTTGTGTATCATAAGGCACTTAAGTCTTCCCGCCCTCCCAGGAAGCAACCTCGGTCGAATCGGCCACCTCCATCCCAATGAGACCTCACCCATTTCCCCCTTGTCCATGGCTGAACTGAGGTTCCTCCAATGGGGGATGTTCTGCCTCTTCCTGCAACTGCACCACAGGAACCACCTTTGGGTCTGTCGCATACGCCTGCCTTTGCAGATGTGGCTTGGTCTCCTGCTCCTCGACCGTCTCCTGTGGCGGCCGCTAACGATCACGAAACAAAACGACCAGCTGCAGCATCCTCACAACCACCTGTTGAACTGGCTCAACCTGTTGGGGTGGCATCTCCTCCGCCAGCGCCAACTCCCGCGCCACCTCGTCGCAGGATCCAGCAACCAACCCAGGAAATACCTCCAGCTGAAGAAGGGGCTACATCCTTTTGGGACGACTTGCGAGAAATCCTGCAAGTTGTCTGCTTTTTCACAAAGCCATGGATCAGGGGATTATTCGTGATATGGCTAAAAAATCCGTCGGTCGGAGGAAGGGCTCATGAAGGTCATCGCCATGGTTGTAGGACTCAGCCGGATCTTATTATAATGGCGGTTCATCCACTACACGACCACCATCCCCCAAGGGATCTCGTTGTCTGCATCCTTAATACCAATGGTATCAAATGGATGAAGACTGAACTCAACACCTTCATACATGACTACCGTCTGGATATTCTTCTTGTTACTGAAACACACCTTAAGCCGACCACCAAGTTTCGACTACGCAACATGGTCTGCTATTGGACTGACCGGCTCAATCGCTGTGGTGGAGGCACAGTCGTGTTCCTCTGCAGGGTGTTGGTCCACAACGAAGAGGCTCTTCAGCCACTGGACTGCATAGAGGCAACAGCTGTCACTGTTTCCACCTGCCTTGTGGCCATCATATTTGCTGCAGCTTATTTGAACCCTAAGCAACCACTCCTTGAGGCCGACCTTCGCAAGCAGACGTCATTTGACAAGCTTATCATTGGGGCTGATCTGAATCCCAAACATCTCGTGTCGCCAATACCAAGGGTCTCCTCCTCCTTGAGCTGGAAGATACCTTGGCACTTTCTGTCTATGGCCCACACATGCCAATCTGCTCCAACTGCCAGTCAGATGTTTTGGAAGTGGCCATTTTTAAACACATTGCTGCACAGTTTTCTTTGGAAACAATACATGACCTCACTTTTGACCATGACCCAGTCCTTTTACATCTTACCGATGTTGCATTGTCCCTTGACGTCCGCTCTACTGTCACCATTACTGATTGGGCCAAATTTGCAAGGATCCTCAACAACAGCACTCGGCTGGGCCTAGACCTCATGACCACTGACAATCTTGTATGTGTGGTTAATTACTTCACTGCGAAAATCGAGCAAGTAGTAAAAATCTTTACTTCTCATGATCCTAGGGTACTAACCCCGCTGGATGATTTACCTCCACTTTTACGTGAACTAAAAATCCAAATGAACTGCTGCCGCCACCGGTGGAAGCAATATCGTAACCCTCAGGACAAATGTCGCATGAAGCAGCTCCAACAGGAGTTCAGTCGCCACTTAACCGATCGGAAGTCAGAACAGTGGGAGGTTAGGATGTCCGTCTTTCTCCTCCAGCATAAATCACACTGGGCTGTCGTCCGAGCCCTGCATCATACCACATTGCAGACCCACCACCCTGTCCAGACAGCCACTGGTCTCATGTATGATACCATCCATATGGTGGAAACCCTGGCTGATGCCTTTGAGGCCCAAACTCAGCTGCTTGTCCTGGACCCCAGGGCAGATGAACTTCAGGATGATCAAGATGTCCTGAGGGCTGTAGCTGCCTTCTGGCACAGACTACCACTTGTAGCCCCTCACCTTACGTCCACAGCAGAAGTGCTCTGAATCCTCCAGAGGAAACAAGGTAATTCGGCTCCTGGCCTGGATGGTATCAGCAACAAACATCTCTGTTGGTTACCATGAAAGACCCTAGTCCTTTTCACCAGGATATTGAACTGTTGTCTTCAGAGTGGCCCTTTCCCTCCACAGTGGGAGCAGGCAAAGCTTATTGCGATCTCAAAGCCTTATAAAGACCCTACGGTACCTACCAACAACAGGCCCATAAGCCTTTTGAACACCATGGCGAAGGTCCTGGAGTCTCTCATACACCACCGCATTTCACGGCCTCTGGGCGCAGCCAGGACGATCCGTTCCAAACAGTTTGTGTTAACATCAAACCTGTCCACTGAACTGTAAGTTCTCCAGATCACGGAGCACATCAGCAAGGGTTTTAATTCCATCATGTCGACAGCAGCGGTCTTCTTGGATGTGCATAATGCTTATGATAAGATTTGGCGGGACAACCTGATGTATAAGATGCTGACGCAAACGCCCATCTCTGACATCTACCTTAAGGTACAGGCAATGCAGAGGCCACTTTAAAGTCTGATCACCTATACTCGAGGTGAATGATCGTACGAGATGCTCCATTTTGTCCTGTTTAGTTGTTTCAAACACTGTTTTCTAACACACTTTCGTACAACGCTAAGCATTTCCTTTTTCGTTTCTGCCACGACTTCCAAGCCTGTGTCAGGTTCTAAACTGACATTAAGACGTTCTGATTCACGGCCTCTCACAGAAAACTAGACATCGCACAGTGTAAATCGTACTCTTACAGCGGATAGCATAAAACTGGATGATTTTAAATAAAAGATAGTTACAAGATAAGGAAACTAGAAGAGTTTGGCTGCGTTGGGGAGAGCTTCGAAACTACAGTCCAAAACGGATTCACGGTCTCCACATATATACTCATATGTTACATTGACGGAACAGATGATGGCTTCACGTTCCATTTCGAGTGATTCCTCATTTTACACTCATGTACGCTATCACTGTTTCACTGCTAGCAACCCCCTGAAGTTGTTACCCATCCACAAAACTTTTTCCCCAACTCAAAGAAGCTTTGTCAGTCAGTCATTATGTGGTAACCAACAGCGCACCAATGCATGGATGGGGTGAAAAAAAAACCGGCTATGTATTATAATATAAGCAACACACTTAATAGTGCAAAGAATTTTACAGTAACTCCAACACAGGCCAATCATGTGAGAGCATGTTTCCCCAATTTCAGTATCATAGCTAAACCAACCCTTCTCTACTTTGCGAGTATCATTGCGAACATGGGTAGATGACTACTCAGTACCGAAAGTGTGTTAGAAAACAGTGTTTGAAACAACTAAACAGGGCAAGATGGGCGTCTCATACGATCATTCGCCTAGAGTATAGGCGATCAGACTTTAAAGTGGCCTCTGCATTGCCTATATATATTTAATAAGATCGTGTCCACATAGGCATTTGTAGTAGCAGTAGCAGTTTGAAATGAGGACTGGGAGCGCCGTTACGTTGGTTGGATGGCTGCACTCTGCACTATTATGGTGAAGTATTGTTAAATGTGTTTATCAGCGTTGGAGGTCCGCCGCAGTGCTTCATTGCATCCACATCGATGCCTAGATGACTTGTAGATAGCATGAGCTTTTATAGTGCATAATTTTTCTATGTTGGGGGGGGGGGGGGTTAGAGAATAGTTATCTACATCTACATGGATACGCTGCAAATCATATTTAAGTGCCTGGCAGAGGGTTCATCGAACCACCTTCACAATTCTCTATTATCCCAATCTCGTACAGCGCGTGGAAAGAATGAACACTTATATCTTTCCGTATGAGCTCTGATTTCCCTTATTTTATCGTGGTGATCGTTCCGCCCTATGTAGGTCGGTGTCAATAAAATATTTTCGCATTCGGAGGAGAAAGTTGGTGATTGGGATTTTGTGAGAAGATTCCGTTGCAACGAAAAACACCTTTCTTTTAATGATTTCCAATCCAAATCCTGTATCATTTCTGTGACACTCTCTCCCATATTTCGCGATAATACAAAACTTGTTGCCTTTCTTTGAACTTTTTCGATGTATTCCGTCAGTCCCACCTGGTAAGGATCCCACATCGCGCAGCAGTATTCTAAAAGAGGACGGACAAGCGTAGTGTACGCAGTCTCCTTAGTAGGTCTGTTACATTTTCTAAGTGTCCTGCCAATAAAACGCAGCCTTTGGTTAGCCTTCCCCACAACATATTCTATGTGTTCTTTCCAATTTAAGCTGTTCGTAATTGTAATACCCAGGTATTTCGTTGAATTTACGGCTTTTAAATTAGACTGATTTATTGTGTAACCGAAGTTAAACGAGTTCCTTTTAGCACTCATGTGGATGACCTCACACTTTTCGTTATTTAGGGTCAACTGCCACTTTTCGCACCATTCAGATATTTTTTCTAAATCGTTTTGCAGTTTTTGATTTGATCTTCTGATGATTTTAATAGTTGATAAACGATGGCGTCATCTGCAAACAACCGAAGACGGCTGCTTATATTGTCTCCTAAATTGTTTGTATAGATAAGGAACAGCAAAGGGCTTATGACACTACCCTGGGGAACGTATGAAATAACTTCTGTTTTGCTCGATGACTTTCCATCAGTTATTACGAACTGTGACCTCTCTGACAGGAAATCGCAAATCCAGTCACATAACAGAGACGATATTCCATAAGCACGCAATTTTACTACGAGCCGCTTGTGTGGTACAGTGTCAAAAGCCTTCCGGAAATCCAGGAATACGGAATAGATCAGAAATCCCTTGTCAATAGCACTCACTGACCGAGCACTTCATGTGAATAAACAGCTAGTTGTGTTTCACAGGAAAGATGTTTTCTAAACCGATGTTGACTGTGTGTCAATAGACCGTTTCCTTCGAGGTAATTCATAATGTTTGAACACAATATATCTTCTAAAATCCTGCTGCATATTGACGTTAATGATATGGGCCTGTAATTTAGTGGATTACTCCTACTACCTTTCTTGAATATTGGTGTTACCTGTGCAACTTTCCATTCTTTGGATACGGATCTTTCGTCGAGCGAACGGTTGTAAATGATATTTATGGAGCTAATGCATCAGCATACTCCGAAAGGAACCTAATTGGTATACAGTCGGGACCAGAAGACTTGCTTTTATTAAGTGATTTGAGTTGCTTCACTACTCCGAGGATATTTACTTCTACGTTACTCATGTTGGCAGCTGTTCTCGATGAGAATTCTGGAGTATTTACTTCGTCCTCTCTTGTGAAGGCATTTCGGAAGGTTGTGTTTAGTAAATCTGCTTTGGCAGCACTGTCTTCGATAGTATCTCCATTTCTATAGCGCAGAGAAGGCATTGATTGTTTCTTACCGCTAACATACTTCACATACGACCAGAATCTCTTTGGATCTTCTGCCAGGTTTTGAGACAAAGTTTCGTTTTGGAAACTGTTATAGGCGTCTCGCATTGCACTCCGCGCTGAGTTTCGAGCTTCTGTAAAGGATCGCCAATCTCGGGGATTTTGCATCTGTTTCAATTTGGCATCTTTGTTTCGTTGTTTCTGCAACAGTGTTCTAGCCCGTTTTGTGTATCAAGGAGAATCAGATCTGTCGTTTGTTAGTTTATTTGGTATAAACCTCTCAATTGCTGCCTATACTATTTCTTTGAATATAAGCCATATCTGGTCTTACAATATTAATTTTAAATGAGTGGAGATTGTCTCTCAGGAAGGCGTCAAGTGAACTTTTATCTGCTTTTTTGAGTAGGTATATTTTTCGCTTATTTTTCGAGGATTTGGGGATTACAATATTCAATCTTGCTACGACAACCCTGTGTTCTCTAATCTCTATATCGGTTTTGATGCTGGTTATTAACTCAGAATTATTTGTTGCTAACCGACCGGTGTGGCCGAGCGGTTCTAGGCGCTTTAGTCTAGAACCGCGTGACCGCTACGGTCGCGGGTTCGAATCATGCCTGGGGCATGGATGTGTGTGATGTCCTTAGGTTAGTCAGGTTTAAGTAGTTCTAAGTTCTAGGGGACTGATGACCTCAGAAGTTAAGTCCCATAGTGCTCAGAGCCATTTGAACCATTTTTTAAAAGATATCGCCACAACGAAGAAAAACACCTGATTGCCTTTCCAACTCAAGAATACCCTACCCATCGCTTACTCCCACCAGGAAGCACATCATGGATATCAGATTGATAGGCTAATTAATGAATTGATCGCGAGAGTCTCTTGTATGGCGAGTAATTTTTTTCAGCAGGCAAATTACACTCACCAGGTGGTTCAAATCGGAATGCCTGGAGAGAAGACGATGTTCTTTTCAAGGAACTCTACTGAGAACCAACATTTGAGGCTGACAGCAGAAGGATGCAGGTAACATACATTTCACGTAAGATCTGTACTATTAAAAACACGATAACAACGACTGTGTTACTGTCACCCTGCGTAAAAAGCCGTCCTGATTCTACAGGCACACACGAGAGTCGATGATAGTGTTATGCTTTCTAGTAGAAATGCTGTCCGCGATTTGAAATCTATTCTGTCCATTCAATTACATACTTGCATTGGATCCTATAGAGACGTCTTAGAATGATTACAGCCACTTGTGAATCATATACATGCCATTCTCATTTCTCTAAACGAGTCACTTTTTCGAACCTGTGTGCTAGGGATCTCATACAGCAAGTCTCCAGCCTGATTGTTTAAACAGAGCCTCTGCATGTTGTACCTGTTCCTCAGTCCCCACCCCGTCCTCCCTGGAGCTTTGTCAATGTCCACGTGAACGTTCCAATTTAAATCAGAACCGAATGGAGGTCGAAGAATGCTATATCTAATACCTTCTGCATCCCATGGAGAAACAGGGTGAGCTGAGTTGATACGACAGCACCGTGTTTTGATCAGTCGGTGGAAAGGGGTACATGTTGTTGTAGCTCCATCAACCACGTACAATGTCTAAGGCCAGCGAGAAACAAAACTTCCTACTGCAATATGATGCAATAGAAAAGACAGTACGAGCAGTTATGGTGGTGTTACTTACTGGGAAAATTAGGAAGCCACCACATCATACAGGGACTGGAAGAAGGATGAGGATTTTCGTACTGCACTTCGGTGTAGCTCCAAACTACATACAGGTACTGCAGTCCAAAGGAGATCTGGGTTTCTCAGGGTGCATTCATGTCTGTCGCCCAAACATCTTTTCCCGCCTCATTAGTTTGTACCATCCAACAGAGAAAAACTACCAACTATAAAAACTCCACTAATAATACCCAGAAGAGAACTCAATAATGTATTACCGTGTTTCTGTCTTCTGATATATCGAAAACAAATACAGTCTGCATGCTGACATCAAGCATATGTGGCGATCCCATTACATATACAGGTACTGGTCCATTATAGCTTGTGGCCTGTGATCGAAGTCACTTCCACAGACCAGTGTAAAGATTTACTTGTTTGCTGTAAGACATGCAAGCAGTCCATGGCTGCAGCTCGTACACCATCATCATCTTTGGTTTTGGTGCTCCGGTATTTGCAGGATTGGCTGACTAGGTCGTTTCCAGGGGACGCCCGATTGCTTGTTGTTCGAGTGGAGAACGCAATCTTCGTGGAGGCTCCTGCAGTGTCCCGAAGAGACTCTCCGAAGAGACTCAAAAAAGGCCTTTATCAAGACCATCACTAGTGACAACTTCCTACAATGTTGAAGGCTTATCTGTAAATAAAGAAATTTTATTATCTGACATGTGCAAACGAAACAACTGTGATGTTTTAGTGTTACAAGAAACACACAGGGCACCAACTAGCCATAGACCAAAAATACAGGGCATGAAATTAGTTCTTGAGAGACCACACGAAAGGTACGGAAGTGCTATATTTGTGAAACCGAACTTAGACATATGCTCCTGTGCTCTGACCTGCGAAGAAAATATAGAAATTTTAACAATTGAGCTACATTCATGTACTGTAACATCCGTGTACAAACCACCCAGTGCGAGATTCAAATTTACGGAGCCTGGAAATTTCCATTCAAAAAACATTAAACTTATAGTAGGAGATTTTAACTGTCACGGTCTCGCATGGGGTTATAAAGAGACAAATGACGATGGTGAAATGCTGGAGATCTGGGCAGACCAGGCTAAACTGAAATTGATACATGACCCAAAGTTGCCTGCATCATTTAACAGCGGAAGATGGAAACGAGGATATAATCCAGATAACATCTTTGTCTCCGAAAAGGTATCC
Source organism: Schistocerca gregaria (assembly GCF_023897955.1). NCBI lineage: Eukaryota > Metazoa > Arthropoda > Insecta > Orthoptera > Acrididae > Schistocerca > Schistocerca gregaria. The sequence goes on from NC_064931.1 coordinate 831,366,483, forward strand.
CTGCAAACTATAAAGCAAATCGAGGACCCAATCCCAAGATCGCAACAGAGACCAATAACTTGCTGCATTACTGCAGTAATCAAATCAGATGTAATGCCCTTCAAGAGACTCTTCAATTTCAAAAAAGCTCATTGGGAACTTTTCACAGAGGACCTTGATAAGGAGATCTTGGAAATTAAACCAGAGATACAATCATATGAAACTTTTATAGACCTTGTCAAGAAAATCTCTCGACGACGCATACCTAGAGGGTGCCGCACCCAGTATATCTCTGGACTCAATGGTAGCAGCAAGGAAGCTCTGAAAAAGTATGAAGAACTGTCCAATAAGGACCCCTTCTCAGAGGAAACGATCCAGGCAGGTGAGCGAGAAAGGAAAAGTGGTGTAACCTCCTACAAGAGACGGGCATGAAGCACAGCAGTAGGAAGGCATGGAAACTGGTCAAAAGTCTCAGCAACGACCCAAGAGAACCACAACCAAATTACAGTGAAGCTACACCTGATCAGATAGCTCACCAACTACTCATGAACGGAAAAACTAAAAGGAAGATCAGGAATGGCAAAATTAAAAGAAAACTGAACGAGGAGATTAGCTTCCTAGCTCGCCCGTTCTTCATTCAGGAGCTACAAGATGCCATCAACGATTTGAAAAACAATAAGGCCGCTGGCCTCGATGATCTGAGACCTGAGCAACTTAAACATTTTGGACCGGGAGTACAAACATGGATCCTAGAGCTAATGAATCAATGTATTACAACAATGCAAATTCCTAAACTGTGGAGGAAAGCTCGGGTTATTGCGTTACTAAAACCAGGGAAAGACCCAGCTGAAGTTAAAAATTTTCGGCCTGTCTCACTGCTTTTTCATTTATTTAAAGTGCTGGAGCGAATGATCCTCAAACGCATAGCCGATTATGTGGACAAAGCCCTCATTAACGAACAAGCTGGATTTCGACCAGGAAAATCATGTTGTGGCCAAATCCTTAATCTCACACAGTACATCGAAGACGGCTATCAGAGAGGAGAAGTAACTGGGGTCGCATTCCTGGATCTCAGTGCTGCATATGACACAGTTAACCATAAGTTGCTTACCCAGAAAGTGTATAATGTCACTAAGGACTACACCCTTTCTATGTTCGTGAAATACATGCTACAGAACAGACGCTACTATGTAACCTTACAATCTAAAAACAGCCGATGGAGGACACAGAAAAATGGATTTGCACAGGGTAGTGTCTTGGCTCCAATATTATTTAAAATCTATACCAATGATCTTCCCATCAGCCACCAGACACGAATGTTCATATATGCTGATGATGCAGCAGTGGCCACACAGGATAAAACCTTTGAACAAGTGGAGGAGAATCTCACAGGAGCCTTAATAGAACTTGCTACCAAACCCTAGTAAATCTCAAGTATCCGCCTTCCATCTTAGGAACAAACAAGCCAAACGGAAACTCCGAGTCATGTGGCAAGGGGAAGAGCTGAAACATACAAACAGCCCAAAATACCTGGGAGTAACATTGGACAGAGCACTTACTTTTAAGCAGCACTGTCTCAACACTAAAAAAAAAAGGTCTGTGCCAGGAACAACTTACTGCGGAAGCTAACAGGTTCATCGTGGGGAGCTCAACCACATGTTTTGCGCACCACGGGTCTGGTGCTGAGTATCTCAGCAGCGGAATTTGCGGCGCCAGTTTGGAGGAACTCTGCTCACACTAAGCAAGTTGACGTCGACGTAAACGAAACTGTACGTATTGCCACAGGATGCCTCAAACCAACTCCCACAGACATCATTACCCCATCATAGGCATAGCACCACCCACTATCCGCAGACAAGTAGCCGCCGAGATAGAAAGATCAAAACAAATGAATGATCCCCGACACCCGTTGCATATGCACCGAAAACAACGTGTCCGGCTGAAATCCCGCAGGAGTTTCATTGAAACTACTGAAGAGCTCGCCACCAAGCCCGCCGCAAGGCGGCTATCTCTTTGGGAAGAAATGGTGCCACACTCCACAATGGAACTACTTGAGGAGGGATCTGCAGGATTTCAACTACCTTTTACAACTTGGAGGTCATTAAACCGGCTGCGTACTGGAGTAACTGGGTGCAAATCAAACCTATTTAAATGGGGTTACAGTGATAGCGATAGGTGTGAATGCGGAGCAATACAGGACTTGGACCACCTACTGATTTGCCCAGATATGTCTATAACATGCACTAAAGATGATATTTTGAAAGTCAATGACAAAGCAAACTACGTTGCTAATTACTGGCAAGGGAAGATATAATTGGTGCAACCGGATACGGAAGAAGAAGAACCATCATCATTTTGTTTACTCCACCACGACTTTGAGGTCTGTTTCAGGTGCTAAACTGACATTAAAACACTTACACTGAAGTGCCAAAGAAACTGGTATAGGCATGCGTACTCAAATACAGAGATATATAAACAGGTAGAATACATCAATGCAATTGGCAAAACCTATATAAGACAACAAGTGTCTGGCGCTGTTCTTACATCGGTTACTGCTCCAATGGCAGGTTATCAGGATTTAAGTTAGTTTGAACGTGGTGTTACAGCCAGCGCTTGAGCGATGGGACACAGTATTTCCGAGGCAGTGATAAAGTGGGGAATTTCCCGTACGACTACTTCACAAGTGTACTGTGAACATCAGGAATCCAGTTAAACACAAATCTCTGACATCGCTGCATCTAGAAAAAGATCCTGCAAGAATGGGACCAATGAAGGCTGAAGAGAATCGTTCAACGTGACAGAAGTGCAATCCTTGCGCAAATTACTGCAGATTTCAATGCTAGGCCATGAGCAAGTGTGTGAACCATTCAACGAAACATAATATAAATAGTCTTTCAGAGCTGAAGGCCCACTCTTGTACCCTTGATGACTGCATGACACAAAGCTTCATGTCTCGACTGGACCCGTCAGCACCGACATGGCACTGTTGATGACTAAAGTCGTGTTGCCTGGTTGGATGAGTCTCATCTCAAATTATATCAAGCGGATGGACGTGTATGGGTATGGAGGCAACCTCATGAATCCATGGACCCTGCATGTCAACAGGAGACTGTTCAAGCTGGTGGAGGCTCTGTAATAGCGTGGGGCCTATGTAGTTGGAGTGATATGGGACCCCTTATACATCTAGCTACGACTCTGACAGGTGACATGTACGTAAGCATCCTGTCTGATCACGTGCATCCATTCATGTCCACTGTGCATTCCGACGGACTTTGGAAATTCCAGTAGGACAATGCGACACCCCACACGTCCAGAATTGCTACAGTGGCTCCGGGAACACATTTCTGAGTTTGAACACTACCACTGGCCACCATTCTCCCCAGACATGAACATTACTGAGCATAGCTGGGATGCCTTGCAATGTGCTGTTCAGAACAGACCTCCACCCCCTCGTACTCTTACTGTTTTATGGACAGCACTGCAGGATTCATGGTGTCAATTCCCTCCAGCACTACTTCAGACAGTAGTTGAGTCTATGCCACGTCGTGTTGCGGCACTTCTGGGTATCGCGGGGGCCCTGCACGATATTAGACAAGTGTACCAGTTTCTTTGGCTCTTCAGTAAATATCCATTGGCCCTCACTGGAAAGATGGACATCGCATGGTGTCAATTATGCTGCCACTGCTCTCACAACAGATAGGTTGGCTGAAATAAAAGACTGAGGTTGTATTTCTTATCGACAAAAATGTGGAGGACATCGTGACATATGGAAACTGGAAGAGCCTGCAGCATTTGGGGTGTTTCCAAACAGTTGCCTGAAGATGACTGATGAACTCTACATTTAAACTCATCTTCCACAGCAACGTGGTAGCACATGTCTAGGTGTTCTGTTTATATTGAGGTCTCATGTTGCAGTCATGTACACAATCATTGGTTCATGCAAGCCATTCCCAGAAGGTGCTGCTCCCACAAAGACTCTCTTCATCTCAAACAAGTAGCATTAATCAATCATTATGTGGTAATTAACAGTGTACCATCGGATGGATAGGGTGGAAAAGATACTGTCAATATGGCATGATCTACTGGAAGAAGCACCAAAGTTGATAGTGCAATCAATTTTACCAATTTTATCAGTTTTCCTTGTATTTCAACACTGACCAATGACGCTACAGCATGATTTCCGATTTCTGTCTCATCGCTAAACCACCCCTTCACTGCTTTGCGTGCACCATGTAGTAGATTGCGAATGTAAATAGATGACTGTGTAGTACGTCCATTCATGGTTAATACTCCAACATATACACCAAAGTATACAAAACAGCGCTCTATGCTAATTTACATATTTCTAGCATTTCGATCATAGTGTGTAATTTACGGTTACGATTTCCCATCTTTCCCAATTTGGATAGGAGTCACAGAGCATTCTCACATTCTTAAGACAAAGTTGGAGATTGAGAGATCCCCCCGCATTGTCTTCGACCAACCCTACCTGCGACACTGTCGTCGATTTAATTTGCAGCTGGTCAGAAGTACGAGAGTACAGCAAATGTCTCTACACCACTACCAGCACCGGGCTTCCGATGCATGTGTGATGAATCACGTTCCTCGATGGAAAACCTATTTCAATACCCTCTTCTAGACGAAGGAAAATGTGTGTGGCGTACGCCATTTCTCTGTCACATCTTGGACATGAATTGAGGACTCAGTTTCATATGGGTACGAGGCGGCTGTTACTATACTTTTCATGTTCATCCTATCCGAAATGCATGCATGTGAATCATCAAGGAGAGGTCAAAGCTTAGGATTTTCTTAGTAGGTTGATGTATAAGATGCGCAAATATTCTCGTAGAATATTATATGGGTATGTCAGCAATATGACCATATACATATTGAAAACTGTGGAAAAAATATGAAAAATGACAAAAAATCGGTAAAATTAAACGAAACCGTGGCATTATTACGAAAAATTGAAGTGAAAAATGTAAAAATTGAAGGAAATATCATAAAATATGTAAAATTGGAAAACCTAGTCAAGTTGTGGAAACTGACTGTGAACACATAAAGTTAGAGAAAAATGCCATGAAATGAATACTGATCAAAATAAATAGTGGAATGAGGAGGCATTCTAGAGACATGCTGTCAAGGCGAAATGTAGATATTGTCCCGCACGTGAGCAAACAACCTAAATTGAACCAAGACTTCTGGGCGCAAGAGGAAGGTTACCAAGGGTAGTGGTAAACTGCAATCGGACTGTTACATCTACTGTGGCTGCTGATTGTGGTGTGCATTTCCTCCTAAGATGTCACTGCTTCTTCGTAAAAATTTTCGGGTGCTAACGATCATTGGGAACAATACGTTTGATCCTGAATGTATGTTTGCCTCTGATGTAGGCGACCCACAATATGGGCTGATGCTATCCTTACCTCACTACTTTCACTGTCATCTTTTGCTGTAATTTCAGCTTCTCCTCCTGATTGATTTTCTCCTCCCGAATGCTTTCTGAATCCATGTCTAATGAATTTTCATCTTCACCTCCCATTACAGCCTTTTGACCTACTTCACCACTCACATTTTTCTCCTCGTGTTGACTTATTTCATCTAATGAGGATCCCATACTGTCATCACTATCTGCGTAAACAATATCATCTTCATCTAGCTGTTCGCCACTTGAGGCCTCTCCTACCTCACCCTTTCGTTTAGGCTTGCTTGTTTTCTTTGCTTTTTGGGTATTGTCAGACGTTTCTGGGTGTCCATCAAGTGTTATGCACGTGCTGGGTGCCACATAAACTTCTTTGTGTGTCTCGGTTTGTGGTCTACTATTCTCCCTCAAAGTTCATCAAGAAACGCTCCACTACCACTTCGCATGAGATCAGTCTTGACCCCATTACATTATCACACAGTTTACTGAACACCACTGAACGATTCAGAGGATAGATACCACAAGCCTTGAACACAGCGCACATATTGGCAGCAATGTTTGGCTCAAGGACAACCACCATTCTTTTTCTTCAGAAGTCATGGGAAAACTGTCTTAGGAAGATTCATCATTTTTCTCTCTTCAGAAGTTCCCTTCCGATTATTGAGCACTCTTCGCTACACCCCTTTCACTGGGCAAACAAAAGCGACGACCTGTGGCTGGAGATGATGTGTAGAGTTAGGTGGCAAGGTGGCAATGCAATAAATTCAACATTGTTTTCATGGCGTAAGGTTAGTACATGGAAACTGAAGTGAGAGCTCAAATGTTACGCTTTTTTTTTTTTTTTTTTTTTTTTTTTAGAAATTGAAGGTGCAAAAAAAACACAAACCAATCCTCAAACATAGCAGTTTCAAACCGCCTGCCATTTGAGCGGTTCAAACAGGTTCCAGGTGATTGCGCTCCATACAGTACAATTCATTTCATCTGCCTTGCATGTAACGTACACAGGAGCCGTCTACCCTTCAGCATTTCCACAGATCATGATGGAAATCGCAACCTTTGTGGCATTTTTTTACGATATCGGTATGCTTTGCTCCCCCTTTTTACAATGACTTTACAAGCCGCAGGATCATTCTGTAGATTGAAGTCATCATAGATCCAAATGTTTGCTTTTGGAACATCCTTTAGATGTCGTTCCAAATTGTCAAAAAACGAATTAATCGATGTCTCATCCAGAGCAGCTTGATAACGTGTTATATTCTAAGCCACTCGATTATTGAGTTCATTTTGTGTCGTTTGGGGAAAGCTGTGCACAAATCACTTCTTGCCATGTTACCTTTGAATAGTGGCATAAGCCGATCTATTCGTGTCAAATAGGTTTTTATCAGCAAGTGTGATTCGAATAATGATATGGGGGAAGCCATATGTTTACAAGAGTATCGAATGAGAAACAATCATCCTCTCTTCACTGGCAGAAAATAATGTTTGTGCCCCTGAAGTTTTAGTAACACCCCTTTTTACTTCGATGTTAAATGTGTTGCATTGTATGCCATACCTACATCTACATCTACATCCATACTCAGCAAGCCACCTGACGGTGTGTGGCGGAGGGTACCTTGAGTACCTCTATCGGTTCTCCCTTCTATACCAGTCTCGTATTGTTCGTGGAAAGAAGGACTGCCGGTAGGCCTCTGTGTGGGCTCTAATCTCTCAGATTTTATCCTCATGGTCTCTTCGCGAAATATACGTAGGAGGTAGCAATATACTGCTTGACTCCTCGGTGAAGGTATGTTCTCTAAACTTCAACAAAAACCCGTACCGAGCTACTGAGCGTCTCTCCTGCAGAGTCTTCTACTGGAGTTTATCTATCATCTCCGTAACGCTTCCGCGATTACTAAATGATCCAGTAACGAAGCGCGCTGCTCTCCATTGGATCTTCTCTATCTCTTCTATCAACCCTATTGGGTACGGATCCCACACTGCTGAGCAGTATTCAAGCAGTGGGCGAACAAGCGTACTGTAACCTATTTCCTTTGTTTTCGGACTGCATTTCCTTAGAATTCTTCCAATGAATCTCAGTCTGGCATCTGCTTTACCGACGATCAACTTTATATGATCATTCAATTTTAAATCACTCCTAATGCCTACTCCCAGATAATTTATGGAATTAACTGCTTCCAGTTGCTGACCTGCTATATTGTAGCTAAATGATATGGGATCTATCTTTCTATGTATTCGCAGCACATTACACTTGTCTACATTGAGATTCAATTGCCATTCCGTGCACCATGCGTCAATTCGCTGCAAATCCTCCTGCAATTCAGTACAATTTCCCATTGCTACAACCTCTCGATACACCACAGCATCATGCGCAAAAAGCCTCAGTGAAGTTCCGATGTCATCCACCAGGTCATTTATGTATATTGTGAATAGAAACGGTCCTATGACACTCCCCTGTGGCACACCTGAAATCACTCTTACTTCGGAGGACTTCTCTCCATTGAGAATGACATGCTGCGTTCTGTTATCTAGGAACTCCTCAATCCAATCACACAATTGGTCTGATAGTCCGTATGCTGTTACTTTGTTCATTAAACGACTGTGGGGAACTGTGTCAAACGCCTTGCGGAAGTCAAGAAACACGGCATCTACCTGTGAACCCGTGTCTATGGCCCTCTGAGTCTCATGGACGAATAGCGCGAGCTGGGTTTCACACGATCGTCGTTTTCGAAACCCATGCTGATTCCTACAGACTAGATTTCTAGTCTCCAGAAAAGTCATTATACTCGAACATAATACGTGTTCCAAAATTCTACAACTGATCGACGTTAGAGATATAGGCCTATAGTTCTGCACATCTGTTCGACGTCCTTTCTTGAAAACGGGGATGACCTGTGCCCTTTTCCAATCCTTTGGAACGCTACGCTCTTCTAGAGACCTATGGTACAACGCTGCAAGAAGGGGGCAAGTTCCTTCGCGTACTCTGTGTAAAATCGAACAACACTACGATGTATAACAATCATTTCCGTCAATGGGAATAGGTACGTGCTAGCAAATATTAATATAATATCAAGGCCTTCATTAAAAAAATTTAATTAAAATGTCATCTGAATTCACGTTTTAGCAGCTTCCCTGATGGAAATCATCCTATTACGTATTTCCTCTAATGTCAGTATGGGGTCTTGCCCACTAATTGCCAATAGGGTGCCCAAGGAATGCAGCGTTCTCGGAATGCTATACAACAATTCAAAAAAAATAACATTAGTAGTTTTGTTTTTAGAAAGCACATTGACAATACTTAACTTTGGGGGTTTACACTTAATAGTGGCAAACGAGGGGCGACAAGCAATATCATTAGAGAGTCCTTGATATGTGAACCGTTCATTCAAGGTGACTCACGTCACTGATAGCAAACGTCTGCGATCCGGTGCCGATCTGAGCGGCCGAATCTAGCAGGAGAGTCGCTTATACTCGCTTCTTCCAGATGTCGCTCTTGGCGCGGTGCGGTGCAGTTCCGCGCACCATCGGCCGCCGTTTCCTCACTGCCTTCTCTGCTCTTGCGTTCCTAATCTTCGTTCTGCCGCATGTGGTTACTCCAGAACATTCCTCCCCCTCAAAGCGACGGACCGTCGTCGTGCAAGGAGTGCGACCACGGCGGGGGATGCAGGAGCGTGGACGCTCTGATTGACCGGAAGCTGTGGCTGCAAGGGACGTCCAGCTTCTGGCTGAACCCCGCCATCCGGCCTGTGCTCTGGCGGAAATGTCCACTGGAAAACAACCAGAAGGGTACGCATATACCTCCCGCTGCCATGAACCAGATGAAGAAGGCAGCGACTAATACGGTGTGGCCGGGTCCAGCTCCATCGGTACGACGAGAGGAGGCGGAGAAGACGAAGGCTCCGTCTCGATGGGGTCGTCTCACGGTGCCGTGGTCACACCCTCTGGCGACTGCAGTGGCTGCGCTGCCATCTCAACTCGTGAATCTGGGGAAGAGAGACTGAAAGATCATCGTGTACAGGACAGAGGCGAAGTTGATTTTGATGGCGGCGCTGCAAGCCATCTGGACCTGACATAGGATCTACATCTACATCTACATTTATACTCCGCAAGCCACTCAACGGTGTGTGGCGGAGGGCACTTTACCTGCCACTGTCATTAACTCCCTTTCTTGTTTTAGTCGCGTATGGTTTGCGGGAAGAACGACTGCCGGAAAGCCTCCATGCGCGCTCGAATCTCTCTAATTTTACATTCGTGATCTCATCGGGAGGTATAAGTAGGGGGAAGCAATATATTCGATACCTCATCCAGAAACGCACCCTCTCGAAACCTGGACAGCAAGCTACACCGCGATGCAGAGCACCTCTCTTGCAGAGTCTGCCACTTGAGTTTCCTAAACATCTCCGTAACGCTTTCACGCTTACCAAAGCGCCGCTCTTCTTTGGATATTCAAAATGGTTCAAATGGCTATCAGCACTATGGGACTTAACATCTATGATCATCAGTTCCCTAGAACTTAGAACTACTTAAACCTAACTAACCTAAGGACATCACACAACACTCAGTCATCACAAAGCAGAGAAAATCCCTGACCCCGCCGGGAATCGAGCCCGGGAACCCGGGCGCGGGAAGCGAGAACGCTACCGCATGACCACCAGCTGCGGACTTTGGATCTTCTCTATCTCCTCTGTCAACCAGACCTGGTACGGATCCCACACTGATGAGCAATACTCAAGTATAGGTCGAACGAGTATTTTGTAAGCGACCTCCTTTGTGGATGGACTACATTTTCTAAGGACTCTCCCAATGAATCTCAACCTAGCACTCGCCTTACCAACAATTAATTTTATATGATCATTCCACTTCAAATCGTTCCGCACGCATTCTCCCAGATATTTTACAGAAGTAACTGCTACCAGTGTTTGTTCCCCTACCATATAATCATACAATAAAGGATCCTTCTTTCTATGCATTCGCAATACATTACATTTGTCTGTGTTAAGGGTCAGTTGCCACCCCCTGTACCAAGTGCCTATCCGCTGCAGATCTTCCTGCATTTCTATGTAATTTTCTAATGCGGTAACTTCTCTGTATACTACAGCATCATCCGCGAAAAGCCGCATGGAACTTCCGACACTATCTACTAGGTCATTTATATATATTGTGAAAAGCAATGGTCCCATAACACTCCCCTGTGGCACGCCAGAGGTTACTTTAACGTCTGTAGACGTCTCTCCAATGAGAACAACATGCTGTGTTCTGTTTGCTAAAAACTCTCAATCCAAGATACATACAAGCACCAAGTCGACGGACGATCTCGCCTCGCGCCCGCCGTCTGCTGCCGATAAAAATCCTGTAAAAGATAATGTCATGCGGCGCGAAGCGATATTTGCGGGGCCTTCTTGCGGTACCGGATGCTGAGGAGGGTGGAGCAGTGTGCGATGGTGGCGGCCGTGAAGCAATTCCGCCGGCGATGGTCCATCTCGTGGATGCGAACGATACGAGGAGATAAACAGTTGCAATGCTTGATCTTTGGTGTGTGGGGAGCGAAGTTTGGCCATCTGGTGCTTGAATGTTCTGACAAAACGCCGTTCTGACAAAGCGCCGACTGACTGTGCACGGAAGGGTGCACTAGTTAGATGCAGTATGCCATGGCGTTCACAAAGCGTTTCAAACTCATGGGATGTGAACTGAGATCTGTTGTCTGACACTATTACTTCAGGTAAGCCTTCTAGGCAAAAAATCGATGACAACGCCTGAAGTGTGCTACGTGACGTAGTTGAGTTCATTGGCACAACAAAAGGAAACTTACTATATGAGTCAACCACAAATAGCCAGCGAGTGTTCCAAAAAGGTCCTGCGAAGTCGTATTGCACACGTTGCCATGGCGATTGCGACGTAGGCCAAGCAGTGAATTTTTGTGGAAGAGCAGACTGATTTTCCGCACATGTATGACACTGCGACGTCATCTGTTCTATTTGGGCGTCCATACCCTACCAAGTAAAGTGTCGACGCGCTAACTGTTTCGTACAATCAATCCCCGAGTATTCGTGGTGAAGTAACTGCAACACTTCTTTTTGGAAAGCTTTAGGGATCAAAACAACAATGACACCTTCCTGTACAGACCATGCCGACGTGCAGAGTATCGGCATGCTACAGAATTCTTTAAGCTATTCACGGAGTGGGGCCAAGATGTGCGAATGCATTTGAGCAAACCGTTCAAATCTGGATCAACTTCCATGGCCTGTGCAATTTTCTTATAGTTTATCGGAAAAGACTGAAGCAATTCAGAATCATGTGCATCGATATGACAACAAGATGCAGCAGAAGATTCAAAGTCCGTATCAGGGCGCCGGCCGCGGTGGCCCAGCGGTTCTAGGCGCTTCATGTCCGGAACCGCACGACTGCTGCGACCGCAGGTTCGGATCCTGCCTCAGTCATGGATGTGTGTGATGTCCTTAGGTTAGTTAGGTTTAAGTAGTTCTACGCTCTAGGGGACTGATTACCTCAGATGTTAAGTCCCATAGTGCTCAGAGCCATTTTTTTCGTATCAGGGCCAATCGGAAGGCGTGAAAGTGCGTCCGCATTACCATGTTGAGCTGTCGGACGATACACAATCTCGTAGTGGTATTGAGACAACAACAAAGCCCATCTTTGCAATTATTAGGCAGTTCGTACAGGAATCGGTTTCGTCGGATGAAACAATGACTGCAAGGGCTTGTGATCCGTTACTAAGTAGAATTTTCTGCCATACAAATAGTGGTGGAATTTGGTGACACCATACACAATAGCTAAAGCCTCGTTTTCAATTTGCGAATAGTTACACTGAGCTTTGGACAACATTTTGATGCGAAAGCAATAGGTCTGTCTTTTTCACCATTTCTGTGCGAAAGCACTGAACCGATTCCGTAAGAGGAAGCGTCAACTTGCAATACTACCGGTTTTTCAGGATCCAAGTGAACTAAGCATCGATCATTGTGCAATGCACCTTTCAAGTTTTTCAAAAGCAACTTGGCTCTCACCTGTCCAAAAGAAGGGGACATTCTTGCGACGCAAGCGATGCAATGGAGCTGCGATTTGTGTAGCATTCGGTATGAACCGAATACAACTGCTCATTTTCCATAAAACTGACTGCAATTCCGTCATATTGCAAGGAACTGGAAAGTCACGAATGGCTAACAAATGCGACTGAAAAGGCTATACACCTTGACTGTTTATGACAGCACGCATCTCGTGGTCGTGCGGTAGCGTTCTCATTTCCCGCGCCCGGGTTCCCGGGTTCGATTCCCGGCGGGGTCAGGGATTTTCTCTGCCTCGTGATGGCTGGGTGTTGTGTGTTGTCCTTAGGTTAGTTAGGTTTAAGTAATTCTAAGTTCTAGGGGACTGATGACCATAACTGTTAAGTCCCATAGTGCTCAGAGCCATTTGAACCATTTTTTTCTTTGTTTATGACATGGCCAAAATACTGCAGCCATGTGCTGTTGCCATTTTTCGGGGTGCACTCAGCCTCGTGATGCCAATTGAGGAGCTACTCGACCGAATAGTAGCGGCTCCGGTGACAGACGACCATTGTAACGACCGGGAGAGCGGTGTGCTGACCCCACGCCCCTCCTATCCGCATCCTCCAAAAAAAATGGCTCTGAGCACTATGGGACTTAACATCTATGGTCATCAGTCCCCTAGAACTTAGAACTACTTAACCCTAACTAACCTAAGGACATCACGCAACACCCAGTCATCACGAGGCAGAGAAAATCCCTGACCCCGCCGGGACCGCATCCTCAGTGAGGATGACACGGCGGTCGGATGGTCCCGATGGGCCACTTGTGGCCTGAAGAGGGAATGCAAGACACTGCATCTCAGGTTTAAAAAAATCACACTTGTCTACACTTACGTCCTGCACCACATAACACACGAAACAAAGCACGTAAGTTTGCAATATGTTCTTCAGGTATACGACCTGCCACCACAATATCGTTCAAATAGTTTGAACGGTTTGGCACTTATTGCTGTCAGTTGTTCCAAATACGATTGAAAAATGGCGGGCGCGGAAGTACTGCCAAAAGGCAAACGCGAATATTTAAACAAGCCCAAATGAGTATTTTCTATATACACTTTTTGAGATTATTCATCGAGCGGTATTTGAAGATACGCGTGACGCAAATCAATGTTTGAAAAGTAGGGCCCAGGGCCTAATTTGCCCATGTGATACTCTGGACGTGACAATGGATAAGTATCAATGACTGTAGACTTAAAGCCAACATAGAGGAGCAAAACTAGTGTAATTGCCCATTGACTAGCTGATATGGGCGCAATAACTCCTCTATCGTGCAATTCTTTAAGTTCAGCAGCGACTTTGTCCCCTAAAGCAATGGGAACGAGTCTAGCCCGCAAAATTTCGGCTGAGCATTGTTTTTCAGCGTAATATATACAACAAAATTGTTAGCTTTGCGCAAACCTGCAGAAAAGAGTACCAGGAATTCCTTTAGCAAGTATTGAATGCAGACACTGACAACACATTGTCCTGAATGTTAAAGCCAAGCAAGTCAAAAGAATCAAGTCCAAATATGTTCTCACATTCACGTGAGTGTAGCGCTGTAAAAGTCACTGTTCGCGTATGCGAGCGATATATAGCAGGCTAAGCACATGTTCCGAGAACGGGAATGTTTTGTCCATTGTAAGCCGTCAGTTGCGTGCTAGTTGAGACAGGGGAGCCTAACAGTTCATGTGTGTGACGAGTGAGCAATGTGACAGAGCCACTCGTGTCCAATTGAAACTTCACACGTTTCTTAGAAATAAGTAACTGACTGACGTATCACTGACAAAACGGCACGCTTGCTAGTGGCAGTATTGGAATATACTGCATTCATGGCATGGGCCTTGCGACGAGAGCTTTGTGAGTGGGCTGAATTCCTACGTTTGTTCCGTTGTGAACATACGGCTTGCACATGTCCTTTCCTACCACAAGCGTAACACTGAGCTTGTCCGGAAGGGCAGTCTTGGCGTTTGTGCCGTGTATAGCAGCGAGGACAATACTTAATTCTGTTCGCCTGTGTAGCCGCCTGTTAGCGAACTGCGCACGCGGCGTTGAAGGTTAGCTAGCGTAAGCCGCCGGTGCGAAATGGGGCGATCACAACGAAGGGACTCAACGCTACAATGGCTGGCTGCTCAAATGTATAAGCCGACAAGGCACCGGAATCGTATCGATCTAGAATTTGCACTACCTTCTGAAATGATGGATCGGACCGTTTCTAAATTTGTTCTCTGATTTTGACATCCACATCACGCAACATTACATCTGAATATAAAGCACCGCAAGAACTTTTGAATTTGCGCTCCGGCGGTATTCCGTAAGATTACCGCCCTTCGATTGTGCAGTTCCGGCACTAATCGAAACGCTAGGGTTTCAGGAGCCAGCCAGCCAACCAGCCAGCCAGCCAGCCACCCAGCCAGCCAGCCGAGCAGCAGCAGTCCAGCCGGCAGCAGCCAGCCACCCCTCCAGCAGCAGCAGCAGCAGCAGCGGCGGCCCCGGCCCCGGCCCCGTCTGCGGCAGCAGCAGCTGCGGCGGCATTCCTGCCAGCCGTCGTCGGCGCCAGCGCCAGCGCCAGCAGCTCGCGACTCTGATCCTCCTCCGTCTTCGTCTCCCTCCGTCTTCGTCTTCTTCCGTCTTCGTCTTCGTCTTCTTCCGTCTCCGTCTGTTCCCAGTTTTTTCGTCGTCATGCCAGCCCCTACCACCACTACGACCACTGCCACCACAGCCATAGTTTACACTTCCCCCTCTGCCGCCACCACCACCATCACATGGTGTGCCCAGTCTCACCCCCTCTTTCCATCCCTCCTCTTCTTACTCTCCCTTCGCCCTCGCTCTTTGTCACCCCCTCTCCAGCTTCTTCCTCTCGCTCCTCTCCCTCTGACACTTTCCCCCCACTCCCCCAGCCTGTTACTGCAGCTCCAGCTAGGGTGGTGGCCCGTCGGGCCACTGCCCATGGCCCACTCTCCCCATCGCCTTCGCCATCGCCGCCGCCGCCGTCGCCTTCACAGTCACCGTCACCATCTCCGGCGCCGGCTGCTGCGTCCACGCCAGGACCTGACCCTTCCCGCCACCTCTCTATAGCTCCCGTCCCTCATATCAACACCCACCCTTCTGCCGCCGTTAAGCGCCCTAGTGGCACCACCACCTCCTCCGCTCCCAAAAAGGCCCCGCCCCGTCTTCCTTCCCCCCCCCCCCCCCCCAGGATGCCATGGATGTCTCCCTGCCTGGCCCTGCTCCCGCCGCCTCCTCCTCCTCCACCTCCCCCCCTCTTTATACAAATACCTCCTCTCCCGCCCTGATCCTTCCCTTCTTGAGGCCCGGAATCTCTCCCTCCTCCTCTGCCAACACTTCCCTGGTGCTCCCATCTCCCTCCTCACTCCCAGACGGGATTCCATTCTCATTTCCTCCCCCAGCACTACCCTCCATACTGACACCCTCTCCCGCCTCCCCGTCAGCCATTTTGGCCCCCATGCTACCCTCACCCCTGCTCCTTCTCCATCTCCCACCCCCCAGCCCCAAACCCCGCGTCGCCCACCGACCTTCACTGCCGTGATCACTCGGCTCAGTCCGTCGATCACGGAGGAGGAGGTGTTGGCGGAGCTCAAGGCCCATCCCACTCTGGAGGTGCGGGCGGACCGCCGCATTTTCAACTCGGCCGGCCCCACCCGCCTTATGCGGGTTTTCTCCGAGGACGCCTCCTCCACTGACCATCTCCTGAAGGAGGGTGCCCTCCTCTTCCACCAGCGCTGCAAGGTCGACCCCTCCTGTTTCACTCCTCAATCCCTGCGCTGCCAGAGATGTCTGCGCTATAATGCACACCCGACAGCCAAGTGCCACGAGGCTCCCACCTGCCTGCATTGTAGACAAGCGCACTTCCTCCGACAGTGCCCTAACCTCCAATCCCCTCCCTCCTGCAATACCTGCAATCTCCCCCATCCCACCTAATCCCAAAAGTGTAAAGCCCGACCCCCTCCGACCACTCCCGAACTCACCGTACCTGTCCGTCCTCTGGACGCCCCCACCCTTCCTGGCAATTCCCTTCGTCCCCCCCCCCCCCCCACTGCTGAGGACATCATCAGGTTCCTCACCATTCTCCTACAAAACGTCCACCCTTTCCAGCGCCCTCACACCCTCCAACAGGTCTCCCTCGCCGCCTGTTCCATTTTCCACTTGAAAATGTATGCCGCCTACTCCAACAACCAGGCCCATTTCACCTTCTCCCGCCTTGACACCCTTGTCTAAATCCCTGTCATGGCGCGACAGCACCGTATCCTTTTCAACAACATCCGCTCCTGTCCCACCAACAAGAACCTGTTCCTGCATACCCTTGCCACCCACCGCGTGGATGCCTTCCTCCTCAATGAAACCTTCCTCCAACCCCACCACGCCACCCACACTTCGCCATACCTCCTTCACCGTTCTGATAATCCCCTCCCAATTGCGCGTGTCGGAGTTGCCATTGGTCACCACCGCCAGATCCCTGTTCGGCTCCAACCTCTCCTTCCCGACCCCACCGAACACCTGATCCTTAGTCTCTTCTTCCCCGGCCTTAAGGTTACCTGCGCCACCATCTATGTCCGCCCTAACACCCCTAGTCCCTTCGACTTCCTCTCCCACGTTGACCATACCTTCTCCTCCTACGTGATCACCGCCGACCTCAACATCCACAGTCGTTCCACCGCCCAGTTACAGCGGTGGCATCGGTTCCTCTCCTCCCTTCAAGGCGACCTCATCCCCATCCCCCAGCACACCCATCCCGAATCCAACTCCACTCCTGATGTTGTCCTTTGCTCCGCCAACCTCATTGGCCGCATAACGGTGGATGTCCTGGAACCTATTGGTAGCTACCATCTCCCTGTCCTCCTCACCGTTTCAGACGGTCGTCGCCCCCGCCCTGACCATCGTCATGACCCTCCCCCTAAGTACGTTCATGACTATTCCTGTGCCAACTGGAATGCCTACCGGGATACCCTCTCCACCCAGGTCGATAGCCACCCCTTCACCTACCGTCACCCTGATGATGTAACCCATGCCGCCACCTTTCTCCAGCAGACCTTATCTGAGGCCGTGGAGGCCCACGTACCTACTGTCGCCATCCACCCCCACCGTCCTACCTTACCCCCACAGGCCGTCCTCCTCCTCTGGGAATCCCACCGTCTCCACCATGCCTTCCTTCACACACGTGACCCGGACACACTTCGACACCACTGGCAATTTGCTCGTGGCGAAGAAACGCCGGGACTGGCGACAGACATGCACCCGTTTAAATGCTACCCCACCTATCAACTCGTCCAAGTTCTGGTCCGCCTTCCATCGCCTTATTGGAACTAAACCCTCCCCCTACTACCCTCTTCTCAATGATGATCACCCCTTCCCTGACACCCTTAGTAAGGCCAATCACTTTGCCTCCTACCTGTCTGATGTCTCTTCCATCCCCGATGATCCCCAGTTCGATTACTCCCTCTTCCCGGATGTCTGCGATCGAACTGACACCTCTGTCCCTTCCCTCGCGCCTGGTTTACAGTACTTGGACAACATTACACACACGGAACTCAATGCCCCAATCACTACACAGGATCTCATTGCTACACTCCGCACAAAACGCAACACTGCTCCTGGTCACGATCGTGTCACCTGTCGTCACCTTCGTGAAGCTCCTGCTCCACCAGCATCTCCGCCAGCACCGCCTCCTTCCGGTTACCCAGTGTGGCTTTCGGCCATCCATCTCTTCCGACGACCTTCTCCTTCACCTCACTCATCTCCTTTCCAACCAGCTTAATTCCCGTCGCTCCGCTATCTTCCTCTCCCTGGACCTTGAACGAGCTTATGACCACGTATGGCATTCCGGTCTCCTCTTCAAGCTCCAAACCTTCGCCCTTCCCATTAAATACGTCCGTCTGATCGGTTCCTTTCTCTCCCACCGTCCTTCCTATGTCACCATCCATAACACGGATTCCTGCCCCTTTTTTCCCTCCGCCGGTGTGCCCCAGGGCTCCGTCCCCTCCCCCCTCCTGTACCTTTTGTATACGGCGGACATGCAGCCGCCGTCACACCCTGTCCACCTTCTCCAGTTTGCCGATGACACCGCCTTCCTTGCCTTTGCCCCCAACCTGCAGCGCTCCCAACACCTTCTCCAATCCCATCTGGACTGGTTCACCGCTTGGTGCAACCAGCGGTTGCTCAAGGTCAATCCCTCCAAAACCCACGCGATCATTGTAGGCAAAACCACCCCTTCCTTCCGCCTCCTTGATTTCTATCTCACCATCTATGGCCATCCTATCGCCCTCACTCCCACCCTCAAGTACCTTGGCGTCACCCTCGACCGTCACCTCTCCTGGACCCCCCATCTCCGGACAAGCCAAGCCAAGGCACACTCCCAACTCCGTCTCCTCAAGGTCCTTTCGGGCCGTACGTGGGGTCTGGAACCCTCTACCATCCTCCACACCTATAAATCCCTTATCCGCCCTATCCTTTGCTACGCCCATCCGGCCTGGATCTCTGCCCCCCCCCCTACCTTTTATAAATCCCTTCAAATCTTGGAACGCCATGCTCTCCGCCTCGCCTATCACATCCATCTCCCCTCCCCCAATGCGGATCCTGTACGATCTCATTCCTTTCCCCCACCTCCTCCTTTTCCTTGAAAGGATACGGATCCTGTACACCTCCCGCAAACTCGACCCTCCCCACCCGCTTGTCTCGTCCATCCTCTCCCGTCCCCGCCTGCTGCCGCACCTGTATTCCCACGTCCCACCCGGTCTCCATCTCTCCACCCTCCTAACCCTATCCCACGGTGGCTTCCGCCTGCTCCCCCTCCCTGATGATGTCCTACTCCCCTCCATATACCCCTCCTACCAACTTTGATCCTTCTTCCCTCTTCATGTGTCTGTTCCTTTGGGCACCCTCCCTCCCTCCTCCCTTTCTCCCCACTCCTCCCTCCGAGCTTCCTCTCCCCTATTCCTCTCCTCCTCCTCCCATCTCCTCAGCCATTGGCGTCTTTGTTCTCCCCTCTCCCCCCCCACCCTTCTCCCCCTCTTGGCAGGTCCCCAGACTCGCACACGCTATGTGGACTTTCGCGCGCCGGAGATCATCGCCATCAGTGTCTCGTGTGTGCCGTAGTGTTTAGTGTTCAGTGTTCACCGTCACTCTCCATCGTTCACTTGTGCCATCGCCGTCTTCAGTGTTTGTGCATCGTGTCAACAGTTTCAAGTGTGGATTACTGTCGAGTGTGAACGGCTCCGTGTTTGTCTTTCTGTGTCAACTGTTTTCTTGCCCACCGTTCTGGAACCTATGTGTAATCTTCCTGTTTTTTCTCATTGTGTATCCTATGGCTGAAGAGCACCATAGAACGCTGCTGACAGCCTGCCTGTTGTACACGCTTTAAAATACCAATAAAGAAAAAAATTGCATTTTCTTGTCATACCTTGCAAATCTGTTACCCACTCGCGATTAGTTTGTTCTGGTCGTTTTTTGCAGTTCAAGAATTGATACCTAGCTGCTACCACATTCACCTGTTGAGCATAATAGTTTGTTAGTGATGTCACTATTTGGTCGTACGACAGTTCACTTGGAGTGCCGTTAACATTGTGGGTAAGCGGTGGCCATGCGGTTCTAGGCGCTTCAGTCCGGAACCGCGCGACTGCTACGGTCGCAGGTTCGAAACCTGCCTCGGGCATGGATGTGTGTGATGTCCTTAGGTTAGTTAGGTTTAAGTAGTTCTAAGTTATAGGGGTTTGACCTCTCCAACGTCGTGGAGCTTCATTCACCAACGGGAGCACTCTACGTGGTAAACATGTACTTCCAGTATGAAAAACAAATAGATGAATTCCTGGACAAGCTCGTTCAAATAGCCACGGCGTTGCGAGGACGCAAAATTCTTGTGACAGCAGACATTAACGCAAAATCCCCCCTGTGGTTCAGTGGTACTCAGGATGACCAAAGAGAAAAAGCTGTCGACACAATCATGGCACTACAACTGATGGTCGCAACCAAACAGGAAAACCCTCCCACCTACACTGGTGGTGGAGGACAGGGCACAAACATCGACGTTACTCTTGTAACTCCGAACCTTGCAGCAAAAATATCACACTGGACAGTATGGGACCAAATTACCACTAGTGACCATAATGTAATAACATTCACCATTGGAGACAGCGAGTGCCACTGGTACATGGGATGGGAAACGCAGCTCAATTACAATAAAACCGACTGGGACCGCTTGGCAAGGGAGTGTGACATTCCTGCATTACTGGAGGGTGATGTCAACGTAGAAGAATATGCCAAACTAACGAGTGCGATAACTAGGGCAGTTAAGGCAGCTGTATCAACCAGGAGGAGGGCTGTGGCGGCCTCCCACTCACCATGGTCAGCCGAAGTGGGGCAAATGCGCCAGGCGGTAAGGAGGGCGAGGAGGTATCACCAGCGGTGCGTCGTCTGGCACGAAAAGCAGCGCTGGCTGCAGGTATACAGAGAAGTCAGAGAACAGTTCCAACAGGAGCTTAAGGCTGTCAGGATGAGGAGCTGGGAGAAGTACGTACATAGCCAACTGGCTACTGACCCCTGGTGAATTCCATATAAAATAGTACGAGAAAAAATCAAATCACCCATGGTGCTACCTACCGTTGGGGACGGGGACCGGATGACGGAGATTGGCAGGAAATTGCGGGGGTCCTACTCTGTGCCCTGCTGCCTGATGATAGAGAGGAAGATGACTCTGACGAACAACAAAGAATAAGGAGAGAGAACCAACGGGTCTACGAAAACAACTGCGTGGTTTACCCCTTCTCCGAAGAAGAGGTAGGCTCCCAAATCAAGGCTCTTAAAAAAGGCAAAGCTTCTCGCCCAGACGGCATCACTGCGGAAGTGATACAGTACCTCGTCCCCCAGCTGGTGGCACCTCTCACTCAGCTGTACAATAAGTGTTTACGGCTTGAGACAATCCCCTCAATAAGGAAGAAGGTGAATGTAGTTATAATCAAAAAAGGCCCAGCTAAAGACCCCAAAGAAGCCAAATCGTACAGACCTATATGTCTACTGGACTTGTTGGGCAAGCTTTTTGAGAGGTTGCTAGCAGACAGACTGGCTGCACACCGAGTCCTGTGCGGGATGAGTGACAGACAATTGGGTTTTCGGTCAGGACGATCGGCGTCTGACGCAATCGCGCTGGTTGTGGATGTCTGTGACTCTGCCCCGCATAAGTACATTGTCGGCATCATGGTGGACATCAGTGGCGCCTTTGACAACCTGTGGTGGCCTTCGCTCTTCTCCTGCTTGCGGGAGAAGGAATGCCCAAGGAATGCCCAGGGCCACTGTATGGCTGTCTCAGGAGCTATTGTGAAGAAAGGGAGGTCGGGCTATCGGCCCCTAGCGGCAAAGTCAGCAAGAAAATTACCAAGGTGTGTCCTCAGGGATCCGTCCTGGGGCCACTCTTTTGGGACATAAATATGGAGCCATTCTTAGAAGAACTAAAGAGCAGTGAAGATGTCCTAGAGGTCATGAGGTCATAGCCTACGCAGACGACCTCCTCCTGCTGGTCGGCGGCCATAGCCGCGAAGAGTTAGAGCCAAAAGTAGAGAGAGCTATAGCAATGTTGACCACATGGTGTCACAACACAAAAATGACCATCGAACCTAAAAAGTCAACCTACCTATTACTCATAGGCCAACTACTAAGCAATCCCACAGTCAGAATAAACGGCTTGCCGGTCCTCAGGCGCCGAGAAGCCCAGTACCTTGGTGTCATCGTCGACGAGAGGTGGAACTACGCATCACACATTGACGTGGTAACACAGAGATCACTAACAGTACTAAACAATTTAATCGGAATAGGGCACAAAAGATTCCTTCTCTCACCTGATCAAATTGTATCACAGCAGCATTCTCACATCCATAGTAGGCTACGAGTCAGCGGTCTGGGCACACAGGATCACGAGGGTCATGCCTGCCATGGCCGTAAGAAGAATGCAGCGAAATATGCTCCTACGTTCAGTAGGAGCATATAGAAAACTCCGGGAGGGGCACTTTTAGTACTGATGGGGTTATGTCCATTAGACATAAAAATTAGGGAACAGGCCACCTGGTATTGGATAAAGAAGAATAGAAGAGAACAAATTGAAGAAATCATGGGGCTGTACGTAGGAGATAAACAAATTATTAAAAGAAGGGGAACTGAATTATGGCAGGAACTTTGGAATAATGACGAGACAGGGCGAAGAACACACAAGCTACTTCCAAACCCTCTAGAGGCTTGCTGCACTTTCTTACTGAGCATGGACCCTACCCGACATATTTGTGTCGGTTCGGGAAAAGGGCAACACCAGCGTGTGACTGTGGAGCAGTGCAGGGCACTCCAGACCATGTGGTGTGCGAGTGTCCCCTCTTCGACGCCGTTGCACAACAATTTAGGGAACAACTGCCGAATAACGATACGCACTTGCTGAGGCATGAAAACACTTTTAAGGTCCTGAATCACCTAGTAGATGCAATCTCAGGTAAAGTCCTCAAAGAGTACCTGGGAACCAACCAATGAAAAAACACCAGACTTGACACGTACACCCTCCCTGTTCCGCCGGGACATGGACTTGGCCAGCCGCCTCATGGCTGGAACCCGCCAGGTTTTTGATAATGTTGGGTGGGGGGGGGGGGGGGGGGGGGGAGCTGGGGGGCAGTACATCACCACCGGATTTGACAACGCACCGATTACGACAGTAGATATAAATAGTTATAGGTTCAGATTGAGATAATAACATTAGCATATAGCTGCAGCGACCAAGTCATCGGCCAGCCCAGTGCCAGCGGCACTTCCACTGGGATTAGCTCAGTGGGAAAGGCCAATAATTAGGTTTGTATCTTCTTCTGGCACACCTGTAAAGCTGCAGGTAGAGTAGTCATAGTCACTCGTTATATGTAGTATCCAAATCTAACAGTAGCTGAAAATTACAATAACACCAAAGCAATAGCGTAGTAAATAATAGTAGAATAATCCCCATAGTGGTGAAGGAGCACAGTACTAACCTGTAGTGTTAAAAAATAATAATAGCTGCAGATTGTACGTTTTAATAGTTAAAAATAGGACCTACTAATTTATTTAGGCAGTAGGTTAAATTGTATCATAATAATGATTGAATAAAGAAATTTTTTTACAATATATATATAAACGTTATAGGGGACTGATGACCTCAGATGTTAAGTCCCATAGTGCTCTGAGCCATTTGAACCATTTTGAACCAAATGTGCCTCAAACTGTTCTAACGACTTGAGCCATTCTTCGTCTTATTCACTAAATTGCCGGAAAGGTGGCATAGCACTGTGTTTAGCAGGGTAGAAATCTGGTTCATCTTAAACTTAAACATCTGCATTGACTGTGTTGTATCTAACGCTTGCGGCTGTGACGCCTGAGCAGGAGGCGGGACAGGTAGGGGGAGTCATACTGGAAGACACCACTGCAAAACATATTCGAGGCAAGATTTCTAAACAACGACAAACTCAAATAAATGTTCTGCAACGCCCATTTGAAAGCACTGATTAGCGAAAACGACAACAAACTATTAAAGCAAATCGAGCACTCCTGCGAAGTAGACAAGAGAGAATTAAGGCGCCTGCAAAAATCTTGGTGTGCCCATTGGCACGTAGTTCGGTTGATGAGTCGTCGCCAGTTTTAGGTCTTGCCCACTCGTCGCTAATAGGGTGCCCAAGGGATGCAGCGTTCTCGGAGTGCTATACAATAATTCAAACAAATAACTTTTGCAGTTTTATTTCTAGAAAGCAAATTGACCGCACTTAAAATTGGAGATTTATAAGTGGTAGTCGCAACAACGTGCGACAAGTAATATAATTTAGAGTCCTTGATATGTGTGCTGTTCAGGCAAGTTGACACACGTCACTGATAACTAGCGTCCGCGATCTGAGCGGCCGAAGCTGGCAGGATCGTCGCTTATATTCGCTTCTTCTCCCAGATGTCGCTCCAGGCATGGTGCGGTCCAGTTCCGCTCACCATTGGCCGCCGCTTCCTCACCGCTTTCTCTGCTGTTGGGTTCGCATCTTCGTTCTGGCGCTTGTGGTTACGCCAGAGCAGTTAGGCGTAATAGTTTATACGTCCAACTATGATACCGCCGTCCTCCGACCTTTTTCGTATATGTATGTCCGATATCTATAAATCACAAAGGAACGATGGGCAAAAAATTTGTGTTTTTTTTTCCTTTATTGTAATTTCAACACCTGTACATCAAGTAGGCTGGCAACAGCACCTCACGCTGCTCTTCAGCCTCAGAGTTAACAATGAGAAGACATATAGAAGACGCAAAAGAGATTGAACAATTTGGCGGGTAAAAACCAGTAGACACAGAACATAAAAAACATGAAGCCGTTCACACTCGACGAAAAATCACACTGCAAACTGTTGACACGACGCACAAACACTAATGAAATCGATGGCACATGTGAACGTTGGAGCGTGACGCCGAACACTTAACACAAACACGATGACAAACACACGAGAAACTGGTGGCGATGATCTCCGGCGCGCGAATGTCCACGTAGCATGTGCGAGTCCGGGAACCTGCCGAGAGGGGAAGAGGGGGGAGGGGAAGGGAGAGAGGGTGAGCAAAGATGCCAATGGCAGAGGAGATGGTAGGAAGAGTGGAGGAAGGGGGGTGGGGGAAGCCCGGGGGAGGAGTTGAGAGAAAGAGAGAAGGGAGGGAAGGGGGAGAGAAGGGAGAGAGGGTGCCCACAGGAACAAACACGGGAACAGGGAGGGAGAATCAAAGTTGGTAGGAGGGGTAGATGGAGGAGAGGAGGGCATCATCAGGGAGGGGGAGCTGGCGGAAGCCACCTTGGGAGAGGGTATGGAGAGTGAAGAGATGGAGAGCAGGTGTGACGTGGAAGTACAGGCGCGGCAGCGGACGGGGGCGGTAGATGATGGGAGAGACCAGCAGGTGAGGAGGATCGAGTTTACAGGAGGTGTAGAGGATCCGCATCCATTCGAGGGAAAGGAGGAGGTGGGGGAAGGGAATAAGGTCGTACAGGATCCCCGTGGGGATAGCAAAGGTGAAGAGTATGGCGTTCTAGGATTTGAAGGGATTTGGAAAAGGTAGAGGGAGCGGAAATCCAGGCAGGGTGGGCGTAGCAAAGGATAGGGCGAATGAGGGATTTATAGGTATGGAGGATGGTGGAGGGGTCCAGACCCCAAGTACGGCCGCAAAGGAGCTTCAGGAGACAGAGGCGGGAGCGTGCCTTGGCTTCGATCGTCCGGAGGTGGGGGGTAAAATTTGTGGCACACACTCACCCCTATAAGTGCTGACTTCTCAGAACTTTATGTGTTATGCAGAAATATTCAATTTATAGAAACGCCCCCAACCAATTATCTTCCACAATAGTTATAGCATTGATGTACAGGGTGATTATAATTAAACTTTCAAACCGCTGTGGAAATAGCACCACAGGTCAGAATGAGGTCAAATTGCAAACAGAACATTATTGGAGAAGGAGGAAAACGTATGGCAGAAGAAAAATAAATAGATACAAAATGTAGCAATAGATAACGCTGTAAGCATCGTAATTTAAAAGTGGTCGACTACAAATGACAACTTAATCATACAACAATACCTGAAGTGTATGTCTTACGTTAAATAAACTGTACTACTGAGTGTGCACGGGTGTACACGTGTGATACTGTTAGTTACGTAAGTCCGTCCACCATGGCAAGGTCATATCACATCGGAGGGGAAAAATCGGTTTTTAATTGCCCCGAGGCTAAAAACCACATAAAAATCATCAGTCACATCGGTTTCTAATTTTCCTGAGGCCAAAAACTGCATCAAAAGCATCAATCAAAATCAAATCGGATTATTAATTTCCGTGTGACTGGAGCAAAACATGTTCAATATGCTGTCCACCGTTTTCTGCAACAAGTTGAAATCGAGAAACAGCATGTTCCACAACTGACTGAAATGTTTCCGGGGTCATGTTCAGAATGTGTTGCGCAATGCGTGCCTTCAATGCAGCTATGTTTGCAATCGGAACACTGTATACAACATCTTTCAGATAGCCCCACAGCCAGAAGTCACACGGATTAAGATCAGGTGATCGGGACGGCCAGACTGCAGGGAAATGGGGCTGATAATTCTAACATTTCCGAAATGGCGCTTCAGCAGCTGCTTAACTGGATTTGCAATGTGGGGTGGTGCGCCATCTTGCAGAAAAATGATCTCAACCACACATCCAAGCTGTTGGAGAGCTGCAATTACGTGGTTGCGTAGAAGACACTCATAGCGCTTACCAGCGACGGTACAGGTAACAGGACCGGAAGCGCCTGTCTTGGAAAAAATATGGCCCTATGATAAATGATGCCGTAAACCCGCACCACACAGTGACCTCTTCAGGATGAAGTGGTACTGGTTGATTTGCGAGGGGATTTTCCGTTGGCATAATCGACAGTTCTGTGCATTGACATATCCTGTCCGATGGAAGTAGGCTTCGTCTATCCACAAAATCTTCCACGGCCAATCATTGTCCACTTCAAGCGCGCAAGAAATTCTAAAGCAAAGGTCTGTCTTGCTGGCAGGTCAACAGGAAGCAACTCGTGTACATGGGTAACTTTGAATGGATAGCAAAGAAGGATGTTTCGTAGGATTTTATGCACCGTGCTCACAGGTATGTCCAATGTTGGGGCAATTCTCCGTGCATTACACGTTTGCACACCACCACTCATCTCCGCCTGCGCTGCTGTGGCCACTGCTTCCACTGATGTCGAATCAATTCGTTGCCCCCCTCTGCCAAGCTGCACACCAAAAGAACCCATCTCTTCAAATTTCCGAATCATTTTCTCCAGACCCACGGCAGTCATAGGACCAACGCCTGTTTTTCAAACCCTTCAGTGTCCGGAACTTCTGCAGAGCGACGTGCGCACAATCATCATTCTTGTAATACAGCTTTATAAGCGGCGCGATACTGCATTGAGACAGTCATGGCAAACTTCGCAGACGCGAAAGGAGGAAAAGTCTTGTACCTGGGTCAACTTCAATGGGTCGTGCGTATGACAGGTGATTTCATTTACGTACTCTGACACATACAGCGCCATCTGTTCATCAATTTTCACACTATTTTTTCTGCCATACGTTTCCCCCTTTTCCCATAACATTCCGTTGCAATATGACGTCATTCTGACCAGTGGTGTTAGTTCTACAGCGTTTTGAAAGTTTAACTTTAATTGTAGTCATTATGTACTAACTTAACTTCCCATGATTTAACTTACACTACAGTGTACAAACAAGACTGTACTCCAGTTATTAATAAAACTGATGAAACAATCATAAATCTGAATATGGACTGATAGCGGTGATGAAGTGAGATAAACAAGGCAACTAGAGTGTGTGAAGAAATTGACTACGGAAGAGATGTTTGTCACATCACAAATGGTAGTCAAACTTGATCTTGTTTGTCACAAAATGACACATCTACCGATTCTGTACGTTATCTCAATAAATTTCTATATTATTCCAAAGTTGTAAAGTGCTTTTTGACTCATCCAGTATTGATACTTATTTGTACTATCTCCCAGCACTTCCGTATCGCTCCAAATTGTAATACTACCACGCGTAAGTTGATGTGGTTAGGCCGAGACAGATATTCGTGTAATGCCTCTATACCTTATGTAAGGTTAGATGACTATTAAATGTATAGGTTCTGAGTATAGTTTTACTGGTAATGGTTTATATTCATAGAGGTTTACGCGTAAATTTAATTTCTCACATATAACTATACTGACAGTTGTTCCAAGTTGCCCTGTCAGATCATTTCGCGACGTTAAAGGCGATTCTGTTGTGTTACTGAGTTTGTGAGACACTTCCTCCTACGTTGGCCAATAAGAAACGTAATACAATCATCAGGCTTTTGTTTGGACTTACAGCTAGAATCATGCACTGAGATTATGAGACGTGTTGATAGCATCGAACATCGTATGTGAATTTGGAATCGTAATAATAATATGAGGTCTGAACAATCGTTCAAGGTGTGACGGTCAATGTGGAACGATGGATGGAAAATGTGGAATTATGGTCATCAACACATGCATTAAACATGACGACAGAGAGAAAGTAAAGTCGATATAGCGAGGTAAAGTTTCCTGCTCGTCGGTCACGACTTGCGGTGTGGCGCTGCGTAGTGCAGCCGGCGGTCTTGGGCCCTAGCAGATGAGTGGACATTTCCGGATTAAGAACCGCGCCGGCTCTTAGGCTCCCGAACCGCTCATGCGGTGTGCGAGGGTCCTGTTGACCCACGAATGTGTTCCCGCCATCACCGACATTCAGGCATAACAATTACAGAATGGTTTGATCTACAAAGTGCTCTGTCCATGAATCGAGTCTTCAGTTTCAAATCAAATCAAATTTTATTGTCGTTAAATGACTTAGTATTATAATAGACAGCGTCAAAAAATACAAGGAAGGGTACCAAAACATAATACAATACATACATGTTTTTTTTAAAGGTACCAATTAGTTTTTAAAAAATATACATAAAAGAAAAGTATTTACAGTTATACATCTCCTTGGACCAAATTTGTCACAGAATATGATACCGCCTATATTTTCACTACATGCTATAATCATCATTCATTCTGGAGGCGTCTCAAGTTTTCTTCGAATTCCAGAATGTTGTAGGTTGTATCCAGGATCAGCCAATTTTTTAGATTCTTCCCTCGTTGCTGTACTGGCATTTCCCTCAGTGTTATAGGCAGTTTGTTGAATAGATTAATCCCCATGTAGTTATGGTAGTTTTGGGTTTTCCTTAGCCTTATCTGGAGCATGTCAATGTAATGTTTATTTCTTGTGTTGTGTGAATGTACCTCCCTTCTTACTGTGAAGTTACTCTGGTTTTCTTTGATGTCTATCAGACAGTGGTATATGAACGTCGCAGAGAGAGTCATTATTTTCTGCTCCCTGAATACTGGTCTGCATTATTTATTGTCAGGTAAGCCCTTTATACACCTCACTGCCCTCTTCTGCCACTTAAAAATTTCCTGAGCCCCTGAAGAGTGGAGTTTTCTACCATGTCTGTATTTTTGTCCTGTAAAGTTTCCAGATTTCCGTCTGATGTTATTAAGGTGATGTCGTCAGCATATAGAATTGATCTGTCTAGCCAGTGATTTACTGCAAACCCTGTGTACATATTTCCTTGACAGTGTTTGTGTGTATGTGTGTGTGTGTGTGTGGGGGGGGGGGGGGGGGTTATGTGTGTGTGTGTGTGTGTGTGTGTGTGTGTGTGTGTGTGTGTGTGTGTGTGTGTGGAAGAGCAGGCTGTGTTCTGTTCATGGAGTTAGTTCAACATGGTGTGTAGGATTGTGTGTTTAAGTTCTATGATAATTTCTCTCTACTTAGTATGGTCACCAAACAGTAGAACAATACTTCAGGATTCATATCACAAGTGATTTACGTAAAATATTTCAAACTCCTGTCTAGAGCTCCATCATGCACAAACCATATGTTTCTTCTTCTTCATCTCCTTCTTAACCGTCTTTTGTATCACCGCAACACTCTCAAATGTCTCAGTCTCTTATTTACCATATACCAGTAGGGACTGCTAACTTCCTAAGCGTGCACACATCTAGACATCGTGTGTACTTGGAGTAAGACTGGTACGGAACTGTCTTCACATAACAGTAGTTACTGTATTGAAATGAGAATAGCAGTCAATATCACTAGCGTCGGTCGATTGTGCAATTTTCCTGTGGGCACCCTCTCTCCCTTCTCTCGCCCTTCCCTCCCTTCTCTCTTTCTCTCAACTCCTCCCCCTATGTTCCTTCTGTTCAATCATGACACGTCGAATGTAGCGGTTAACCCTCCTACTTCTGGTCATTTCCAAATTAAATCAGAGACAATATTGCAGGGACGGATGGCCATGGAGAGAGAATGTCTAGGATTTTTCTCAGTATCCTTAGGAGATAGTTTCAATCAAGAAATAGAGGTCAGATTACTGCTAATGTAGTTCATAGTTATACTATGTTGGATGTTACAGAATAACGAGGAGAGAGAGATGTGCATTGTAGCTTACTGTCGAATGTAAAAATGGCTGTTTTTTTTCCTTTTTTTTTTTTTTGACATGCACGAAAGACACTGTTTCGTATTGATGAGTCATGTGTCTGATGTGCCGGCCGCGGTGGTCTAGCGGTTCAGGCGCTCAGTCCGGAACCGCGCGACTGCTACGGTCACAGGTTTGAATCCTGCCTCGGGCATGGATGTGTGTGATGTCCTTAGGTTAGTTAGGTTTAAGTAGTTCTAAGTTCTAGGGGACTGATGACCACAGATGTTAAGTCCCACAGTGCTCAGAGCCATTTGAACCATTTGAACCATGTGTATGATGTGCATGTAATACCTACATGCATGACAATACTTCCACTGACACTAATTTTCTCTCAAAATATGTCAATTTGTCCGTCAGACTGACAGAAATCGGCTGTATCTGTTCTCGCAGAACCATGACTGCTTCATTATCATTACGATTGTGTTTTTTAAAAAGCTGATCGCATATAAGAGGTAGGTTGACGTTAGGTACGACTGTTACACTGAATGTTTCCGTCACACAACAGCTTATAACACAGATGTTTCAGAGCTTAAAATTTGACCCGAAATGACATTCTGTAGTTGTCACGTCAGCATAGTCGAAGTTTTCTGTGTGTTATCGGTAGACAAGTACAACAAGTGTGTGGTAGGTTAACACATGTGTGGTGGGAGAGGGGGAGCGTGGGGATGGCCGTTGGTGCAGGCTATGGTGTGTGAAGACAGCTGTAAGATAACACCCTCGAAAGTAGTGTGTTTTGTCGAGTGGTATTGTTGTTTAGGGCTGTAGTGTTACAAAGAATCGGTGTTTTCTCAACATAAAGTTTGTCGTCAAAATGTGTGAGCCAGAAACTTGCAGGATGAATGTATGTCAGACGCTGGAGGGGGCTACTGTAGGATAATAAATATAGAGACCACCTGATCTGTCCGCAGACCAGTCAGTACAGATGGGTGAGTGTGGAATGCTGCGTTCCCACGAATTCCGAACGCCCTCTTCGAACTAGGTCAGTTGAGCCCCGTTCACAAAGGTGAGCACTCTGGGGCAAGCTGCAGAAGGACCATCAGGTGTTGTGTGAGGTTCCCATACATCGGTATCGTCAATAAAATGTCGGCAGTGGACCACCCACATTGTGAATCTTTGTCCTACAAGCACATACCTGTCTGAGAAACGCCACAGCTGCAGACTTGGTCCTCGAAAAAAGTGGAGGCGGCTGTAGACGGTTTCCTGTCAATTTCGAGCGGAATTGTAGACTAAAGCCGTCGGCACACGGACCTTGCATCCGAACATTGAGCGTTGAGTGTGCCGAGTTTCTGACGTCATAGCGTGGAATAGCACGTTCTGGAGTCTTTCCGAAACTGCAGAGCAATATCTGGCATGCCAGATATTCTGAGAGTGCGTCTGAGCGTTGACCAATGAGATGGCACTACGCCACCTGCGTCACTCGCTCGCCGTCCCCCTTCAGTACAGAGTTGTGTGGCGCCATATTGGCATTCATTTCAAGCCTGTATGTATATATATGCCGTTTCTGAGCAGCAGCGAATTGAGAATCACTGGAAAACTCGTTGTTAACTGTGGGATTCATTCCAATAAAATAATGAGAAACATCATATTTGTGGCAAAAGAATTATTGTAACTTGCGTATTATGAGAGTAGGCTAATTGGAGGCAGCGGCACACTGAAGACCCACCCAAAACTCATTGTTCTTGGTACAATTTCTTATAATTAAATTTCAATTAGTAACATATCTACGATCAAGGTTTCCAGCAAGGAGTAACATACTATTATTAGAAACAGGGGCTCTGTTGTTGGCTCGAATCCTGCCTCGGGCATGGATGTGTGTGATGTCCTTAGGTTAGTTAGGTTTAAGTAGTTCTAAGTTCTAGGGGACTAATGACCACAGCAGTTGAGTCCCATTGTGCTCAGAGCCATTTGAACCATTTTTTTTGTTGTTGGCTTAACGTAATAAGTAGAAACACTGTATTGTAGCGAGTGGTTTATCAGAGCGATGGTTTGCGTCTTGATACTTCCAATTTTTTTCCTAACATTCGCGTTATTATTAGCTTCCTATACTTCATTATTAGTTTAATATGAGCGTATACTATAATATTTCATGTTATGTAAATATCAGTTCACCTTTTTTTGAGGGGTGACTTTGTTCGATTGTCTTAATCTACTAGACAGCTTGCGCTACTCGTATAAAGATATTTTGCTCCTTTTTCTTTTACGCTTCGTAATTCATATGTTGCAAAGATTCTGCTACTGGATAGGAACAAAAATTGGCTCTGAGCACTATGGGACTTAACATCTGAGGTCATCAGTCCCCTAGAACTTAGGACTACTTAAACCTAACTAACCTAAGGTCATCCCACACATCCATGCCCGAGGCAGGATTCGAACCTGCGACCGTAGCAGTCGCGTGGGTAGGAACAGTGATCAAGTAAGACTGACCTTGGGGTTTTTACTAAAATGTGGGAATGATGAAATAATAAAGATTATTTATTATTCTTATGCGGAGAAGTATTCCAAATTTGTACCGCACTGTTTGTAATGGAGCTTTATAAGCCTGTGTCCTTATTGATTGGACATGGTACTTTCCATTTCGTGGACGATGGAGGAAATGTGCGTTTTAATAGAGCTAACGTGGGAATTTTACGCGGGCCCATTGAGTAAAGTGTGATGTACGAGCTAGAAACATCCCTTAACTGCCGCTGGAGTGCGTTGCGATCGCCTGTACCATGTCGGGTCCCGCGTTCCGTATGCACAACTCGCATCGTTCCTGAGCGTTCAGCAGCACGTTGAACTTCGCACGCTCAACGTTAACGTTCGACAGCACGACCAGTGTGCCGACGGCTTAAGGCGTACAGCAAGGGGAACATGTACTCAAGTATGCGCAGTCGGACAAAGTAGGGGGCAGAGGCAGTGAAAAGGACAATACAGCAAGATAACATCCTAAAACATAAATAAAGTAAATAAATACACTCCTGGAAATGGAAAAAAGAACACATTGACACCGGTGTGTCAGACCCACCATACTTGCTCCGGGCACTGCGAGAGGGCTGTACAAACAATGATCACACGCACGGCACAGCGGACACACCAGGAACCGCGGTGTTGGCCGTCGAATGGCGCTAGCTGCGTAGCATTTGTGCACCGCCGCCGTCAGTGTCAGCCAGTTTGCCGTGGCATACGGAGCTCCATCGCAGTCTTTAACACTGGTAGCATGCCGCGACAGCGTGGATGTGAACCGTATGTGCAGTTGACGGACTTTGAGCGAGGGCGTATAGTGGGCATGCGGGAGGCCGGGTGCACGTACCGCCGAATTGCTCAACACGTGGGGCGTGAGGTCTCCACAGTACATCGATGTTGTCGCCAGTGGTTGGCGGAAGGTGCACGTGCCCGTCGACCTGGGACCAGACCGCAGCGACGCACGGATGCACGCCAAGACCGTAGGATCCTACGCAGTGCCGTAGGGGACCGCACCGCCACTTCCCAGCAAATTAGGGACACTGTTGCTCCTGGGGTATCGGCGAGTACCATTCGCAACCGTCTCCATGAAGCTGGGCTACGGTCCCGCACACCGTTAGGCCGTCTTCCGCTCACGCCCCAACATCGTGCAGCCCGCCTCCAGTGGTGTCGCGACAGGCTTGAATGGAGGGACGAATGGATACGTGTCGTCTTCAGCGATGAGAGTCGCTTCTGCCTTGGTGCCAATGATGGTCGTATGCGTGTTTGGCGCCGTGCAGGTGAGCGCCACAATCAGGACTGCATACGACCGAGGCACACAGGGCCAAAACCCGGCATCATGGTGTGGGGAGCGATCTCCTACACTGGCCGTACACCTCTGGTGATCGTCGAGGGGACACTGAATATTGCATGGTACATCCAAACCGTCATCGAACCCATCGTTCTACCATTCCTAGACCGGCAAGGGAACTTGCTGTTCCAACAGGACAATGCACGTGCTCTGGAAGGTGTAAGTCAACTACCCTGGCCAGCAAGATCTCCGGATCTGTCCCCCATTGAGCATGTTTGGGACTGGATGAAGCGTCGTCTCACGCGGTCTGCACGTCCAGCACGAACGTTGGTCCAACTGAGGCGTCAGGTGGAAATGGCATGGCAAGCCGTTCCACAGGACTACATCCAGCATCTCTACAATCGTTTCCATGGGAGAATAGCAGCCTGCATTGCTGCGAAAGGTGGATATACACTGTACTAGTGCCGACATTGTGCATGCTCTGTTGCCTGTGTCTATGTGTCTGTGGTTCTGTCAGTGTGATCATGTGATGTATCTGACCCCAGGAATGTGTCAATAAAGTTTCCCCTTCCTGGGACAATGAATTCACGGTGTTCTTATTTCAATTTCCAGGAGTGTATCTTACATCATCTCTCCTGTAGCTCAGCACAGAATGAGTCTTTTCCCCGGCAATTCATAAGTGGGGGAGGGGAGGGGAAGTGGAGGAGGGGAGGGCTGGGGGAGAACACCGTGGTCTACCGGTTTGTGGTTCATGTGTTACAACAAGTAGCAGCCATTTGAGAGAGAGCGTGGGTGCTTTCCTGGATATCGAATATCAACGGACATCTACTTCTGGTCCGCTGTCGCTGGGCTGTGAGATAAAAGGGAGCTACTGGCCTGGGGCTTCCGGCTGACCAGGCGGCTTATGTCAGCTGTGCAAGGGTTATGGACAGTGCGTGGAGGAGGGTGCTTCAGCTCTCAAATGTTGGTGCATACAAGACACGGATACGTTTAATGCTACGATCTATTTGTGGCAGAAATTTAATTACTTGATTTGCAAAATGTATATGTGATTCTGATGTGTGTGTGTGTGTGTGTGTGTGTGTGTGTGTGTGTGTTTCATCATGATCGGTTGTTTACGAGTGGTGGTTTTTTAACTACAATTTTGGTGCGTGATTAGAGCAGTGAGGCATTTTCCGTTAGTTGTACTGGAGTGTATTGAACCATGATCAGTGTGTGTTTGAAACACTAGAGCTGTAGGGTGTTTGTCAGTTCACTTTCCCAGAAAATTTTTCCAGCAGCAGTAGTAGGACAGTTACGAGTGGTATTGTGAACTAGGGACACACAGAAATGTCTCGTTACAAAGAAACAATGTGTTCTTTGGTGTACGAGGTAGTTGTTTTATCACCTTAAAATTTGTCGCCATACTGTATCGGAGAGAAAATTGCAGGGTGCATGTCAGACGCTTAGGACAACGCCCAGAGACAGGTACTGGAGGAATGTTGCGTTCGAAACATTTCGGGCCAGCGGCGGCGTCTGGCGAGATGCAGTCGCACCGACTTGACGCTACTGCAGTTGGCTTCGAAAACAATGTTCGGCTGCGTTCCCAAGCTGCTACTACAAAGCTAAGCCAATAGCCTCCACCTGAATTTGTCTAGTGGCATACATTTGCTATTATAAGCACATTCACTCAAACTGAATGAGCATCCATGTTTGAGACAGGTGGTAATAGATATATGCTGTACTGACACTCTAATTAACGTGAGAATAAAGACACACAAATTCAGGTCCCCAGCGTGATGTTCCTGCCTGGTACGGAAAATATGAAAATGGAAGATACTAGCTAATGTAGGCAGAGAAAAGATACTCTGCCGAACTTGTTAAGTAAGGCATAACCAAGAAAGTTGTATGAGAGGCTGATTGACTTATGCCTTTCAAAGTAAGTTGCCTTTCAAAGTACACTACTGGCCATTAAAATTGCTACACCACGAAGAGACCGTGCTACAGACGCGAATATTAACCGACAACAAGAAGATGCTGTGATATGCAAATGATTATCTTTTCTGCGCATCCACACGAGGTTGGCGCCGTTGGCGACACCTACAACGTGCTGACACGAGGAAAGTTCCCAACCGATTTCTCATAAACAAACAGCAGCTGACCGGCGTTGCCTGGTGAAACGTTGTTGTGATGCGTCGTGTAAGGAGGAGAAATGCGTACCATCACGTTTCCGACTTTGATAAAGGTCAGATTGTAGCCTTTCGCGATTGCGGTTCATCGTATCGCGACATTACTGCTCGCGTTGGTCGAGATCCAATGACTGTTAGCAGAATATGGAATCGGTGGGCTCAGGATGATAATACGGAACGCAGTGCTGGATCCCAACGACCTCGTATCACCAGCAGTCGAGATGAAAGGCATCTAATTCGCAAAGCTCGATCCCTGAGTCAACAGATGGGGACGTTTGCAAGACAACAACCATCTGCACGAACAGTTCGACGTTTGCAGCAGCGTGGACCATCAGCTCGGAGACCATGGCTGCGGTCACCCTTGACGCTGCATCACAGACAGGAGCGCCTGCGATGGTGTACTCAACTACGAACCTAGATGCACGAATGGCACAACGTCATTTTTTCGGATAAATCCAGGTTCTGTTTACAGCATCATGATGGTCGCATCGCGGTGAACGCACATTGGAAGCGTGTATTCGTCATCGCCATACTGGCGTGTCACCCAGCGTGATGGCATAGGGTAACATTGCTTACGCATCTCGGCTACCTCTCGTTCGCATTGACGGCACTTTGAACAGTGGACGTTACATTTCAGATGTGTTACAACCCGTGGCTCTACCCACCATTCGATCCCTGCGAAACCCTACATTTCAGCAGGATAATGCACGACCGCAGACTGATGCCCTGGCCAGCACATTCTCCAGATCCCTCACCAACTGAAAACGTCTGGTCAATGGCGGCCGAGCAACTGGCTCGTCACAATACGCCAGTCACTACTCTTGATGAACTGTGGTATCGTGTTGAAGCTACATGGGCAGCTGTACCTGTACATGTCATCCAAGCTCTTACTCAATGCCCAGGCATATCAAGGCCGTTATTATGGCCAGAGGTGGTTGTTCTGGGTACTGATTTCTCAGGATCTATGCACCCAAACTGCGTGAAAATGTAATCACATGTCAGTTCTAGTATAATATATTTGTCCAATGAATATCCGTTTATCATCTGCATTTCTTCTTGGTGTAGCACTTTTAATGGCCAGTAGTGTAACACCTTCACTTTAGGTTTTTTTAATTCTTTTTTCCTTTCTAGAAATACTTACCCCCAAGCTATGTATAGCACAATGCTAACACCTCTTCCTCTTTCTGAACTCAACATCTCACTCATTATGGAGGGATGCTGACTCAGTTTTTCAGGATGGTACACATATGGCCCAGAGATCACCGGTGTGTGTGTGTGTGTGTGTGTGTGTGTGTGTGTGTGTGTGTGTGTGTGTGTGTGTGCGTGTGTGCGTGTAATGAGTGAAGTGTTATGAAACAATGTGTGTATAGTGTGTGCAGTGACTGATAGTGGGATATGAGTGAACAGTGTGGCATTACATTATTTAATAAGTTATTTGTAAAAAAAAGTATTATATACCAGGAGTAAATCTAATGATTGTCTCTAACTAGAAGTCTGTAAATATATGTGTATGCGAATTAGCTTATTTTAAATTGATCTAAATTTGTAAATACTTCGACATGTCCTATATCCTTGTAAAATGAGATCTACGGATGAATAAAGCTACTACTACTACTACTACTACTACTGCTGCTGTTATTAACATCAATGTCCTAAAACTTGTTATAGCTGTATTATTTAATATGCTTCATCACGCGTTGTAACCAAAACTTTCTAGCATTAATATAGCAGATAATTAATTGAAACTTCCTGGCAGATTGAAACTATGTGCTCGACCGAGACTCGAAGTCGGGACCTTTGCCTTTCGCGGGCAAGTGCTCTACCATCTGAGCTACCGAAGCACGACTCACGGCTGGTACTCACAGCTTTACTTCTGCCAGTACCTCGTCTCCTACCTTCCAAACTTCGCCGGCCGCGGTGGTCTCGCGGTTCTAGGCGCTCATTCCGGAACCGCGCGACTGCTACGGTCGCAGGTTCGAATCCTGCCTCGGGCATGGCTGTGTGTGATGTCCTTAAGTTAGTTAGGTTTAAGTAGTTCTAAGTTCTAGGGGACTGATGACCTCAGAAGTTAAGTCCCATAGTGCTCAGAGCCATTTGAACCATTTTTTCAAACTTCACAGAAGCTCTCCTGCGAGGTTCGCAGGAGAGCTTCTGTAAAGTTTGGAAGGTAGGAGACGAGGTACTGGCAGAAGTAAAGCTGTGAGTACCGGCCGTGAGTAGTGCTTCGGTAGCTCAGATGGTTAGCCGGCACGGTAGCTCAGCGTGTTCGGTCAGAGGCTTAGGTACCCTCTGTAATAACAAAAACTGAGTTAATCGATCAACAACGAACCTCAATGGACGTCTTGGACGTCTTACGACGTCCGCCCAGAGCAGATGCAACGAACAAAAGCGAACAAAATGAGATTAAAAAAAAAGAGAGAGAGAGAGAGATGGTAGCGCAGATGGTAGAGCACTTGCCCGTCAAAGGCAAAGGTCCTGAGTTCGAGTCTCGGTCGGGCACACAGTTTTAATCTGCCCGGAAGTTTTATATCAGCGCACACTCCGCTGCAGAGTGAAAATCTCATTCTAGATAATTAATTTACTACAAATGAGGAAGTTTTTGCTCCAAATTTAGTTTTCAATAAATTACTCGAAACTATTAGAGGTAGCTTAATGGGGTCACGTAGTTACTATTTTTAAGCTGAGCTGAAGCTTCATAGAAATTTTCACATTTCTAACTCTAATATTTAGTGCCCACCATTTTTCTTAGGAAAGTTGATTCTGACCAAAATATTGCTTTAATCACGTTGAGACTTGTACCAGTTAATTTTGACATACATCTGCATATTATGACCAATTTCTGGTTTCCTAGCGTTATTATTTAGCACCACTTAGTTTTTTCTTGAAAAGATGTATTTAGGTAAAAACATTGACCTAATCAATCTGATACTTGACAGTTTAAACAATATTACGCTAAAGCATATGTTGACAAAGTTTTTTAATATCATTCTTAAATATGGTGCAATACTTGCATGCTACGCACAGACGCGTTATGGTGACGTGGCGCTACTAGCAGTGAACTAGCGCGAGTCCCACCACACTCGCTCGCCTCTGCATCTCTCAAACGATACAGCGCTTGTTTCGCCACAACCTGCACACATCTTTACAAAATTACTGAGTGACATGTCAGTTTCTATATATTCCTGGCGAATGTGTTTTAGATTCAGATTGTCTTGTCTGAAGGCTGTAATGAGATTTGCATTACCCCTCACCAACTGTTTTAGGATTCTGGAATATGTCTGACTCAAATAAAACACGTCAATACCCATATGATGGACAAAACAGAAGTATCGTAGAATTTGATCTTGGTTTTCCACAGCAACATAATCAAATACGAACACTGTGTTTGGCTTTACATTTTCCGGTGAGGGAATTTGACTGCTTTGACTGAACGTTGTGTATGTCGCACCATCGGCACCCTGCAGTATCTTTTGAAGAAGCTGGTACCTGGGTTGAAACAGAGTTTCTGAAAATGCACAGGCATGGTCAAAACGGACTTCATCCAAGTGTGTTAGTAATGACATGAGAACATTTGTCTTGCTACAGCTGGATGGATCTACAGTAATTGCTCCTATGTTAACTGGGAGGAGTATTCCATTTTTCTTCTTCTTTTTCTTCCAGTCTTCTTCTGCACCATCACAGTACCAGTCACTTACAACAAAGTCCTGACTCTTCACCAACCCAGCCATGATACTGACTACATCAGGTTTTGGTGTGCAACGGGCTTTTACAGAAAAAAAATGAACACTTGTAATAATAATAATATGTGTAGCCACTAGAGCACAACCATCTTACTGTGTGAGCTACAATAGCTTCACCTTACAGTATACAGCGTGTTACAAAAAGGTAAGGCGAAACTTTTAGGAAATAGTCCTCACACACAAAGAAAGAAAATATGTTATGTGGACATGTGTCCAGAAACGCTTAATTTCCATTTTACAGCTCATTTTAGTTTCGTCATTATTTACTGTACTTCCTCGATTCACCGCCAGTTGGCCCAATTGAAGGAAGGTAATGTTGACTTCGGTGCTTGTGTTGGCATGCGACTCATTGCTCTACATACTGGCATCAAGTACATCAGTACGTAGCATCAGCAGGTTAGTGTCCATCACGAACGTGGTTTTGTAGTCAGTGCAATGTTTACAAATGCGGAGTTGGCAGATGCCCATTTGATGTATGGATTAGCATGGGGCAATAGCCGTGGCACGGTACGTTTGTATCGAGACAGATTTCCAGAACGAAGGTGTCCCGACAGGAAGACGTTCGAAGCAATTGATCGGCGTCTTAGGGAGCACGGAAAATTCCAGCCTATGACTCGCGACTGGGGAAGACCTAGAACGACGAGGACACCTGCAATGGACGAGGCAGTTCTTCGAGCAGTTGACGATAACCCTAATGTCAGCGTCAGAGAAGTTGCTGCTGTACAAGGTAACGTTGACCACGCCACTGTATGGAGAATGCTACGGGAGAACCAGTTGTTTCCGTGCCATGTACAGCGTGTGCAGGCACTATCAGCAGCTAATTGGCCTCCACGGGTACACTTTTGCGAATAGTTCATCCAACAATGTGTCAATCCTCATTTCAGTGCAAATGTTCTCTTTACGGATGAGGCTTCATTCCAATGTGATCAAATTGTAAATTTTCACAATCAACATGTGTGGGCTGACGAGAATCCGCACGCAATTGTGCAATAACGTCATTAACACAGATTTTCTGTGAACGTTTGGGCAGGCATTGTTGGTGGTGTCTTGATTGGGCCCCATGTTCTTCCACCTACGCTCAATGGAGCACGTTATCATGATTTCATACGAGATACTCTACGTGTGCTGCTAGAACATGTGCCTTTAAAGTACGACACAATATGTGGTTCATGCACGATGGAGCTCCTGCACATTTCAGTCGGAGTGTTGGCACACTTCTCAACAACAGATTCGGTGACCGATGGATTGGTAGAGGCGGACCAATTCCATGGCCTCCACGCTCTCCTGACCTCAACCCTCTTGACTTTCATTTATGGGGGCATGTGAAAGCTCTTGTCTACGCAACCCCGGTACCAAATATAGAGACTCTTCGTGCTTGTATTGTGGACGGCTGTGATACAATACGCCATTCTCCAGGGCTGAATCAGCGCATCAGGGATTCCATGCGACGGAGGGTGGATGTATGTATCCTCGCTAACGGAGGACATTTTGAACATTTCCCGTTACAAAGTGTTTCAAGTCAAGCTGGTACGTTCTGTTGCTGTGTGTTTCCATTCCATGATTAATGTGATTTGAAGAGAAGTAATTAAATGAGCTCTAATATGGAAAGTAAGCGTTTCTGGACACATGTCCACATAACATATTTTCTTTCTTTGTGTGTGAGGAATGTTTCCTGGAAGTTTGGCCGTACCTTTTTGTAACACCCTGTATAATGATGGCGTAGTTAAATAAGAAAAACAAGAAAGATTTGCGATTATATCCATTTTATTTACATTTAAGTAATGACACATAGGCTGCACTGTATCATCAACAAGAACAAAAACTACTCACTCATTTTTTACAGTATTTCCCAAACAAGTGTTTCTCATATGCAGAATAAATTCAGCATGTGCTTCTCTCAAACTCATAGAAGTTCCTTTAGCTTCTTCTTTTACACTGTATTGATGCACTGTTCCATGTCATCTCCATGCACACTGTACATACAGAGATAGTTCATGATGTCTTTTGACACAGTTTGAAGACACAGCAGCCCGCAGTTTAGTCTTTCCAGCAAAAGGGACAGCACCATCCATAGATCGAACAAGTTGGTACCAGTGGAGTGTTGCAGATAAATGGCTCGACCTCCACATCTCACCATGAGTGTCATGCCGTTGTACAGTGAAGTAGAAAGCGACAGACCCGCACAGTAAATGTCCGGAGGTGGAGAATACTGGAAGGTCATATGCTGGTTGATGTAATGTTCTGCACAACACAGTTCATCCCATTGCAGCTCCATAAACCGCACTGTAACACTTCTTGATGCGTTTACAATCTCTAACACAACACGCCAGTCAATGTCCATTGATGCTTCTATATCGATAATTAAGTGCTTTGAACCACTAGCTAATATATTATAAGTTGAAGTGAAAAGCAGTAGATCACTGGGTGGAAGTGGCAACTTCTCATCCACCACATCAACACACTGTCCTTGCAGTAGCTCCAGAATGTTCTTGGATGGTGCATATGCTGGAGACCAGTACTGACCCGCATTGTGTGGTGTAGGGCCCCAGCACAGTTCTTCTGAGATTCGGGGACTTCCTGGGTGTCTAAATCAATGAGCGAGATGGATAATAGCATCTCGTTATCCTTTCCAACATGCTGGTCAGGTGCGCTACGGGATCCCGTGTTGCTGCTACCGCTGCTGATTCTGACAGGTCAGAGTTCACAGCAAGTCCCGATGAGCTGATGGTGGCTGCTGCTGATTCAGACATCCCAGAGGCCGCTGAGCAAAGAAGAAGAAAAAACAATAAGAGTCCACAGAAAATGCTATGTAGTTGAACAAAGGAAGGAAACTTGACAAAGAAGAAGAAGAGAAGAAGGAGGATGAGAAGGAACTGCTACATGCAGTAGTAGCAGCAATGACATGTAATGAGCACTTACTTCTACGCTTCTTCTGCAATGGAGAAACAGATGAGAGTCTCGACTGCTGGTGATGCTTCTTCCCGAGACTGAATGCGACTAGGGGTGGTGAGCCATCGCGTCCGCCTTATATCCCCTACATCACGATCACGTGACCAGAAATTAATAATTATTGACTTCAGCTGTATTTCTAGGTCAGTTCTGAGTTAGGCATTTGCCTTGTAAGTATTCTGCAAGAGTTTACCAGTTAATGCTGCTTATGGTTCGGTGCCACCACAACCCATGGTCTATGCAGGCCTTGCGGTAGGGCACTAATAACGAGAGAGAGAGGGAGAGAAATAGATAGAGAGAGTGAGTGAGTGAGTGAGAGAGAGATAGAGAGAGAGTACGTGTTTTGACTGGAATTTCTTGGGTATCAATTATCAAATGTTTGCTGCCACCTGATGATTCTGTTCAGGGATTAGTGTGACATGTGGTCTGTCAGTCGTGGGGCCCGAGTGGACTCGTCTTGGACACAGGTGCATGGCATGGCTGCTGGCGAACACGTTGTTTCGTGGGACCCCCAGAGCATCCTGACTCTGGGCAGTCTGCACGGGTGGTGCTCTGTGCGGGCCAGTGGACGGTGCATGCTTCATGATCAAAAGGCTTTTAACAGTTTAATTACTTGTGATGAGTGTTTCATTCGTTGTGCAATCAGAATGAAAAAAACAATTTATTTAATTACTTCTCTAAAAGACCTGCATCTACCCAAGCAGCAGAGAATGATGAGCAAGAGAGATCCAATCCCTGCAAACTGAATTTTTTATAAATTAACAGTATACACTCTGCTATGTAATTGAATTTCCTATCATGAGATCCTTCCTCTCCGGCACAGAGCCGCCAACGTCCAGGCAGACAGGGGCGAAAGTGAAGGGGGTGTTGGGAGATCTACCAGAGGGGGAGGGGTTAATCAGTTGATCAATTTAATTAAGTAGCCAATCAAACTGATAGAGTATGAGGCGGCTATTCGAATAACTCAAGCCAGAATGTGTACGTGTATCAGTGAGGGGGAGGTTGGAGGTGTCCTGAGAAGTTGGGGAGAGGAGAAGGGGGAGGACAGGTGGGGGAGATTTCTCAGAAGGACACATTATCCCAGGGGGTCATAATCCACTTAGCAGAACAACAGTAGGTTAAGGGCCTGTCAATTAAAAGAGAACTATAAGTTTGCCCCTGACTGCACTGACAAAATGCCCTGATG
Source organism: Schistocerca gregaria (assembly GCF_023897955.1). Lineage (NCBI taxonomy): Eukaryota > Metazoa > Arthropoda > Insecta > Orthoptera > Acrididae > Schistocerca > Schistocerca gregaria. Next base: position 831,410,752 of record NC_064931.1, read on the forward strand.
CCCACTTTGTCCCCCGACTCGCTTTTATCAACGATTGAATTGTTCCTTGTGTAGGTACATGGTGAAAGACCCCCAGGATATCGTAAGGTTAAAATTTATCAAAAACAAAAAATGAAACACCGATCGACAATAAGCATCGGCAAAGACATTAATTGTGAATGTGCGGTAAGGCACAGACAAATGAAAAAAGAAACATCATTCATTTTTCCTTGTATATGATTTTGTTTTTTCAGTTTCTCGTAAGTAGATGTTTCTGTTAAGATGTGCGGCTCAGAGTATGACGGGCTACGAGTGTTTTGTATCATGTATGTTGCGAAATAAGGAAGTGAAGTGGAACCAAGTAAGGAGCATTTTCTTATTTTTGACATGCACTGGTGTCCTTGAAATCTGCTGCCAGCATCTACAATTGAAATGTAAGAAAGGAAATCCGATTAACCAAAATTCGTATGAGAAATTGTAATATACTTTTGATTAATTTTTTTCATTCATATGCATTATTTTTTTATCATAACAAATCCTGCCTAAATACAGTGCTGCAGAATGCTTTTAATGGAGAGTATATATGCATCGACTGTCCACAAGTTCATGATCTTTTGACTGCGCCGAAAGAACTCGCCACTTATGCAAAGAAAAGTGGTTTTCTTAATGCTCTTGATAGATCACTGAAAAAATCCAACGACACCCGCTGGAATACGCGGCTGAAAGTGCTAGGACTGGTATGAAGCCAATATTTGTGTGCATGCAAAAAGTTGTCTCAGAAGGGACAAATAGCTTAAAATGAAGGAATCAATATCACTATGATGAAAGAACCAATTTTTCTTCTCATGGCAGTAGTATGGCAACGAGGACATTAGGGTGTTATGCTACTGTGGGTTGCCTACATCAGGGGAAGTATGTACTCAGGGGCAAACCTACTGCTCTGTTTTGATTGACAGGCAATGACCCCCTGGGGATAATCTATCCATTTGATTAACATGTTCTCAACCTATTGATCTCCAACCACCCCCCCCCCCCCCTATTCCTCCTCCCAAGTCCTCAGGAAACCTCTAACCCTCCACCCTTCCCCTCACTGATACAGGTACACTTTCAGGCCTGAGTTATTCTAACAGCCCCCTCTCGCTCTTATCAATTTTTTGACTACTTAATTAAATTGATCAATTAATTTACCCCTTCCCCCCTGGTAAATCCCACAATCCCCTTCCCCTACCTGGAAACTGGCGACTCTGAGTAGAGAGCAAGGATCACATGACAGGAAATTCTATTACATAACACAGGGTATATTACATTCCTGGAAATGGAAAAAAGAACACATTGACACCGGTGTGTCAGACCCACCATACTTGCTCCGGACACTGCGAGAGGGCTGTACAAGCAATGATCACACGCACGGCACAGCGGACACACCAGGAACCGCCGTGTTGGCCGTCGAATGGCGCTAGCTGCGCAGCATTTGTGCACCGCCGCCGTCAGTGTCAGCCAGTTTGCCGTGGCATACGGAGCTCCATCGCAGTCTTTAACACTGGTAGCATGCCGCGACAGCGTGGACGTCAACCGTATGTGCAGTTGACGGACTTTGAGCGAGGGCGTATAGTGGGCATGCGGGAGGCCGGGTGGACGTACCGCCGAATTGTTCAACACGTGGGGCGTGAGGTCTCCACAGTACATCGATGTTGTCGCCAGTGGTCGGCGGAAGGTGCACGTGCCCGTCGACCTGGGACCGGACCGCAGCGACGCACGGATGCACGCCAAGACCGTAGGATCCTACGCAGTGCCGTAGGGGACCGCACCGCCACTTCCCAGCAAATTAGGGACACTGTTGCTCCTGGGGTATCGGCGAGGACCATTCGCAACCGTCTCCATGAAGCTGGGCTACGGTCCCGTACACCGTTAGGCCGTCTTCCGCTCACGCCCCAACATCGTGCAGCCCGCCTCCAGTGGTGTCGCGACAGGCGTGAATGGAGGGACGAATGGAGACGTGTCGTCTTCAGCGATGAGAGTCGCTTCTGCCTTGGTGCCAATGATGGTCGTATGCGTGTTTGGCGCCGTGCAGGTGAGCGCCACAATCAGGACTGCATACGACCGAGGCACACAGGGCCAACACCTGGCATCATGGTGCGGGGAGCGATCTACTACACTGGCCGTACACCTCTGGTGATCGTCGAGGGGACACTGAATAGTGCACGGTACATCCAAACCGTCATCGAACCCATCGTTCTACCATTCCTAGACCGGCAAGGGAACTTGCTGTTCCAACAGGACAATGCACGTCCGCATGTATCCCGTGCCACCCAACGTGCTCTAGAAGGTGTAAGTCAACTACCCTGGCCAGCAAGATCTCCGGATCTGTCCCCCATTGAGCATTTTTGGGACTGGATGGAGCGTCGTCTGACGCGGTCTGCATGTCCAGCACGAACGCTGGTCGAACTGAGGCGCCAGGTGGAAATGGCATGGCAAGCCGTTCCACAGGACTACATCCAGCATCTCTACGATCGTCTCCATGGGAGAATAGCAGCCTGCATTGCTGCGAAAGGCGGATATACACTGTACTAGTGCCGACATTGTGCATGCTCTGTTGCCTGTGTCTATGTGCCTGTGGTTCTGTCAGTGTGCTCATGCGATGTATCTGACCCCAGGAATGTGTCAATAAAGTTTCCTCTTCCTGGGACAATGAATTCACGGTGTTCTTATTTCAATTTGCAGGAGTGTACTTACTTCTAAAAAATTCAGTTTGCAGTGGGTGGATCTCTCTTGCTCACCATTCTCTGCCTTTTGGGAGTATGCAGGGTTAATAAAGAAGTAATTACATCGATCACTTTTTTTTATTCCAAGCGCGCAAGGAATACCATAATGAAACACCCAAATCACACGTAATTATGCTGTTAAAAATCGCTCGATCGCGAAGCACGCTGTGTCTACCATCCCCTGACCACTGGACTGTGTCCAAAGTCTGCTCGTGTCATCACAAACTCAACTCGCTCAGGATTCTGCAAAGCTACGAGCCACGCACCTGTCCAGGAGTGAACGTTCAGGTTCCGCAACTGCCAGACCAGATGTCATGGTAATCCTCGAACAAAAGCATCAGAGAAATTCCTGTCCTAGGCGCTACAGTCTGGAACCGTGCGACCGTTACGATCGCAGGTTCGAATCCTGCCTCGGGCATGGGTGTGTGTGATGTCCTTAGGTTAGTTAAGTTTAAGTAGTTCTAAGTTCTAGGGGACTCATGACCTCAGAAGTTAAGTCCCATAGTGCTCAGAGCCATTTGAGCCATTGAAATTCCTGTCAAAACATGTGCTCTTTCTCCATTTCTCCTTCCGTAACGTGCCACCGCCACACCTGCACACGCCATCGCTCCCGGTTGGACCGAACTGCTAACAAAGCAGCATTTACCCAGTAAACTCCTGCGGAACAATGAAGCATGTGGGGTACCTTCCTTCTAAGGCAAATTTCTGAGTGAGAATGGATTCCACCATGGGCTCTAAGCTGCCATCCGTGCTGGAGAGAAAGTGTCTCACGACAAGAAATTCAATTTTATAACATAGGATATACTGTTTATTTATAAAATTCAATTTGGAGGGGCTGGATGTCACTTTTATTTGGTGAGAAAAAATTGCATCCCCCAACTACATGTCCCAATTATATAATTACTCTGCAGCAGATTGAAGGTATCTTCTTATTGGAAAATTTCCATATGTGTGCTCACCTTGACATGCAGGGATCGACTGATCTAGTACACTGTACCACCACTAGAGTACGTTACACCCCTCCTTATCTCTCGCCCCCTCCCTCCCCACCCCACCCAGAAAAAAGTGGTAGGAAAAAGACTCACATTGTGCTTGGGAAGAAGGCTCTCACGCTACAAAATTTAAATTGAAGTCAATAATATATTGATACATATTCTTTATTTAATCACTTTGCAGGAGATGGTGTTTCCCCACTTGGGTAGACATCATGACTACATCCCCCACCCTTGTCCCCCATGACATAATAACAGTAATCACAAGGAAATGGAATGATGTGTCATATAGTAGCCACAATTAGGGGATCCTGCATGTATGTCTATCATCAGGGTGTCGCCAATAAAGTGAAAACAACCCAATGTTCTAATTACAGGTCACGTTACAAAATACCACCGACCATGGACCGGATATCAGTCTCCTTTGATCTCACGTCCCCAAAACAAATCATCAAGTGACAGCATTCTGTTGATCAGCAAATTCCAGACCCGCTTTCTGTCTCTGTCACTCCCAAGAAGCCACTCACTCTATGCTTGTCTGTGGGAACCAGCGTCTCCAAACACGAACGTGGAGGTTTCATCTCTCCTCAGAATACTGTATTCTTATTGGCCAATGCTGAAGACAAAGTGAAATCTGACGCAATTTCGATATTGAAAATAGAGTGAAATAATCCATTTGCACTGTCCTGTTTAATTAATTGTTTAATAATTTGCTTGAGTCAAATAGGCCGCTTACAACACTCACTACCACCTTACAATGGTCCTTCTTCGTAATAAAACATATTTCAACATTTGAGTATAACACGAGAACATTATGCAAATCAAGTAATGAAATTTCCGTCACAAATAGATCGTAAACCTAAATATACCCGAGGTCTTGTACGCGCCCACCTCCACCACAATGTTTTCAATAAACATTTCTGGTGACACAAGAAAATAAGGTCCTTATGATCACACAAGCTGGCGATCACGAAGCTCACGCCGTCAGCTGACTGCAGGGCAGCCACCGTCTGCACCAGCTGGGAGAGAGAGACCCACATCTGCGCTGGTCATACCTGCCCGCACGCAATACAACTGTCGGAAACGTTGAATTGAAGGGGTCAGAGAGATATAGTCATAAGCCACATTCAACTAGTTTTGAGATACAGCGACATTAAAGTTTCATGGAAGTATAGAAATGTTGAAGACGAAATAGACATTTCCTTCTAATATACTGCAAACCTTGTGTAAAATACGTATCTTCTTTCTGTTATGTAATATTAATTTGGGAGTCATTTTAATTATGATGTGGTCGAAAATAGTTTATGACTGTGTCTCCCTGGAAATAATTTAGAACAAAAAATACGTTTTTACGTTTTACTTTGAAAATTGTGTAACAATTAGTAATTTTTAACCATTTTTGCACTTTCACACACACATATATACAACAGATAAGTCAGTCTAATACTTTATTCTACACTGAAAATGTGAAATCAAAGCGGGCCGGTATGGCTAAGTGGTTCTAGCCGCTTCAGTCTGGAACCGTGCGACCGCTACGATCGCATGTTCGGATCCTGCCTTGGGCATGGATGTGTGTGATATCCTTAGGTTAGATACCATTAAGTAGTTCTAAGTTCTAGGGGACTGATGACCTCAGATGTTAAGTCCCATAGTGCTCAGAGCCATTTGAACCATTTTTGTGAAACCAAGGAAGTTCTACGTCATCATCGTCACGTTATTTCCAGCACATGACCGAAAAAGCTTTGATATGCTGCAGGTATTTATGCCGTAAGAGACAGTATGTCATCAATCTTTTGCTGATTAATTTGAAGTGACTATATTTTATTGACAGATGAAATAGATCTGGTTCAGCAGGTCTTCCTTTCCTCTTGCTATATAGATCCACTGACATGAAGGTTCCTATATCTTAGTAGCAGTGCTTCACACTTAACGTAAAGGGTTCTTTATACTCAAACTCAAATTGAGTCACTTCACTAAAACGAACGGGATCTCCAGATCTTGATAGAGTGGGTATCGAGATTAATGACTTCAGATCACCCAAGATTTTGAAGTCTTGTCTGTGCATTTTCGTCACAATGAAATTTTTTGGACTAGCAGATTTGACTACTTCTGCCCATTCACCTGGCATGTATACTACTGGACGTCTGTTTCTCACATAAATTTCAATGCAACCCAAATCATGATTGCAAGGAAGTCTACTATGACCTACCACAGGGAAATAATGCTGCTCAGATTCAAATCTCTCAGTGGCAACGATATTCCTTTCCATTGCAATAAGAGACCAGATATTTGCCCGGCCCTTACAATTATCTGTGAATATGTGGAGATTTTTGGCTTGAGTGTTCGTTATATACATTTATTTTAATAAACAGCTCCCAACTTCATCTAAACCCCTTCCTCTGTCCTTCTCACTCCACAGAAACATGTATCATTTATTTGACCCACAATCGTGGCTATCGTAGTTATACGTCCACATTTATCTCTTATCTCAACGACTATGTCATCGTCACTTTGCATAAAAAGCGGTCTTGGTCGTACAGGCACCCATAAGAGTCTGATAGTGTAAAGTTTTCAGGTAGAAATTTTGTATGCGATTTGGAATCAAGTCCTTCCGTCGAACCACACACCTGCGTTGGATCCTATGGAGATTTCTTTATATGATTGCAGCCACAAGTGAATCATATTCGTGGCAGTCTCATATCAGGAAAAGAATCACCTTTCTCCGAGATATGAGCTACAGTAAAACTCCAACGTGGTTTTACATAGTTCCAATGCATCTTCTAAGTGCTCCTCAGTCGCTGCCCCGCCATGTGATCGTTCCAATTTAATCGGAACTGAGCAGAAGTCGGGGAGCGCTATATCTACCATCTGCTGCAACCCGTGAAGAAACAGAGTGAGCTGAGTTAATGCGACAGGACCGTGTTTTGACCACTCGATGGAAATGGGGCCATGTTGTTGTAGCTCTGCCAACCGTGAAAAATGTGTGAAGTCAGCGAAAAACGAAGCCTGCTCTTGCAAACATGAGGTAGTACAACAAGAAGTACAAACAGTCACGGTGGTGTTTCTTATCGGGAAAATTAGAAAGACTCCACGTCATACAGGAACTACAGTCCGAAGCAATTCTGCTTCCCTCAGGGTCCATCCACGTCCATCACCCAAACATTCTATCATTGTTATTCTGTATCACCCAACGGAGAAACATTACGAACTCCAAAAGCTCCGCTAACTTCATACGACAGAGAACTCGATAAGATTTTTACCGCATCTCAATCTTCCGATGTATCGAAGACAAGATACCGTCTGCGTGCCGGTATCAAGCATATGTGGTGATCCTATTACAAATACAGGTATTGATCCATTGGGCCAGGTGGCCAATGATCAAAGTCACTTTCATATACCAGTGGAAAGTTTCATCATCGCCTGTACTGTAGGAGGACCATATCCTACAGATTATCAATCGCAAGAGATGGTTCCTGTATTTTTTTTGATACACTGTTTCTATTTTAAATAAAAGACAGTCACAACACATGGAAACTGGAAGAGTTGTGGAGCGTTTCCAAACTGGTGCCCGGAGGTGACTGACGGCCTCTACATTTAAACTCATCTTTCACAGTGATGGAATACCTGACAGCTCAGTGTTCTGTTTCGATTGATTCCTCATATTGCAGTCATGTACACGATCACTGTTTTGGTGATAGCCATCTCCTCCACCAAGACTCTTTCTCCATCTAAAAAAGCAATGTCAGTCAATCATAATGTGGTAATCAACAGCTTACCAGCGAACGGATGGGACGGAAAAGTCACCGTTGATGTTCTGTTATAAGCATCACAGTTGATAGTTCGACCAATTTTAGCAATTTTTGCTGTGATTTCAACATCGGCCAATGACGCTACAGCATGCTTCCCAATTTCTGTATTAACGCTAAACCGCCCCTCCTCTACTTTGCGAGTGCCATTGTCAATGTAGATAGATGACTCTGCAATACGTCCGTTCATTGTTAATTCTCGAACATATACATCAAAGTATACCAGACAGCGATCTACACATTTCTAGCATTCCGTGACACAGACATACAGAAGAGAGAACAATCCCGCTGCAACTGTAGAATATGTGTTTGGAGGTAACTGGAAGCATTCGAGTACAGTGCTATACTATTCCGTCCGATGAGAAAAATAGTTCATTTGCGCTAACAGTTGGCAAATGCACTACAAGTAATTTTAGAATACGGAATGTGAAGTGGTGTCATGACCGCACGGGTAAAGGGGACATAAAATCGATAAAATTACGAAGAATGACCAAAAATACAAATAAATTGAGGGTAAACATGTCGAAGTGCGGTGAAATTGAGTGGATACTTGCATGTCTTCTGCTTGGTGCAGCACAATTCCTGTACTTGGGAACGAGTATGCAACAGCAAGAGGACATACCAGAAGACGTAGACATGGAAGCTCTGGGAACCAGAGAAACAGTCATTTTTTTTCATCGAGGCAACATTCTACTGTATGCCTATTGAGGTAATAGTGATACATGTCTTCATGGAAAAAAAGACAATCATCTGTCTCTAAACTTCCTTGCATCTTCTTTAAAGGATGACCGAGAGTGAATGGAGTGATTGGTTGAGATGGAGTTGTAACGAGGTATGATTTAATGGTAGACTGATGATGCATCCTAGAAAGAGAGGGAGATGTTGCTGAAGGTAGTTTGACCATTTTCTTCAATGTTCTGTCGGGATGTATCAGCTGTGTGACATAACGTGCGTTCGACTCGTATACTACTGGATGTTCTGTGTGTGACTTACAGCACTCTCTACTTGCGATCGTTAACAGCAAACCTCTCAGTCATCTGAGGACTTCCTTCTGATGTGTTATGAAACATGTCCATCCTGTTTCGACAGATTCCTCTAGATGAACGAAGATTTATGTGACGTATTCCATCCCCCTGTCGCACATTGGTGAAAAAGTCGAGACTTCAGTTTCGTAACTATGGTGATTTTAAGTTAGTGACAGGTGTTTGTGAGGTACTGAAATCTCGGGGTATGAATCTACTTGACAGATGTCATGTTTACGGAGCCAGTGGCAGCGTGACGTCTAACGTCAGATGCCAAACACCGCTCCTGTGCTCGAACAATCCACTGGTATACTGCCAGTCCGTAGTGTCCAATGGCCATAACATTTCGGCGATCAGACATGTGGCCATCGTCAGGTGCGCTGACGACCTGAGGACCTGAGGGCTGGCGGCCGTCTTAAATACTCTCCCCCTGCGAGGCGTTTTCTCCGCGGTCGGCGTCCGTGGCCGCGCGGTGGCGGTCGCTGGGCCGTTGGCGTCGGCGTCTGTGGTGGCTAATTGCCTCGTCCGCCCTGTCGCCCGTTCGTTTTCTTTGCTGAGAGGAATGTGGTGCTAAAAACACTGGTGCACAGGGCGCGCACCATCTCTGACGCACAGAGTCTGCCCCATGAGCTGGAACACCTCAAAACTGTATTCCGTAAAAACGGGTGCTTGGAATGGAAGATCAGACGCACTCTCCACCCCACCTCTACAGTACACAGTGTGGAGACGGAAGAAATCACGGAGGAAGAGATAGCCACTGCCTATATACCGTATACTGGCGCCCTATCGGGGAAAATAGGACGAATATTGAGGAAACACCGAGTAGGAACTGCCTTTTGCCCACCCAATAAAACAAGAGCATAATTGGGAAGTGTCAAAGACGATCTCAGTTTGCGGAAGGCCAGATTTCGTGTCAGTGTGGGAAGACTTATATTGAACAGACAGTGCACACCATCGAATGTCGTTGTTGAGAACATCAGAGGCACACTCGACTTAGGTACCCCAACAAGTCGGCGGTCCCAGAGCACTGTTTGTCCAAAAATCGCGAAATGGACTACCAACATACCAGGGTCTTGGCACAGACATCTAAATACTGGGACAGCGTCGTTAGAAAGGCCATCAAAATTCGTACCAGGGACTGACTCATCAACCGAGACTGCGGCTATAACCTCAGCAAGGCACGGGAACCAGCATTGTGTCTAATTAAAAAGACGCTCAGCGACCAGGGCAGATGAGGCAATTACACGACGCCACCACAGACGGCGACGTCAGCGTCTTAGCGACCGTCACTGCACGGCCGCGGGCGCGGACCGCGAAGAGAACGCCTCGCTGGGAGAGGGGATTTAAGACGGCCGCCCGCCCTCAGGAGCCTGTGACCTCGACGCAAGATCAGTGACAGTCGCTGAGATGTGCAGCCGCGAGAAGGACGTACCTGCGCTTGCTAGCGACGCGAAGGGTGTGGCAGATCGCCGTCCGGCTGCGCTTGCGCCGTCGGCGGCCCCATCTGGCCCTCCACTTATGACGACTAGTGCTATGGCTATGGATTTGATGGAGACAGCTCCGGAAACTTTGAAGACTGCGCTGTCTGTTCCGCTCCCCGATTCTGAAGATGTGAGCTCCACCGCCCCTCAGCCACGCGGACGAAGTGGGAAACAGAAGAGGAGGGCAACAGCCGCGACGTCCGCTGTTCACAGCTCGCCGATCGAGAAGAGGGCCAAGCAAGATTTCGCCCCTGTCCCGACCCGGCGCACTGCAAGACGTATGCAGTCATCGACGACGCTTCCAACTGCCGTCGCCAACTCATTCGGAGCGCTCGCTGACGCGCCGGACCAGCTGCCACGCGATCCTGCGCCGAAGAAAGACTCCCATCTTCCGCCGGTGGTCCTCCAGTTTCGGCCGCCCTATGGGGAACTGCAGAAGTTGTTGCGCAGCTGGACAACGGCCGTGTATACTGTGAAGCCTGCCGGACGAGACCTGTACAGGATCACACTCCGCACTGCTGACGGCTATCGCCGGGTCACTCAGGAGGCGTCTGAGCGTGGTATCCCGTTCTATACCCACGCTTCCGCCCCTGACAAAGTCTTGCAGATTGTAATCCGGGACCTGCCATTCAACATGGAAGCCGATCACCTGCATCGCGAACTCGCTGACCTGGGCTTCTACATACGGGCAGTCGTGAAGATGAAGTCGCCTAAATCGCGCGATGATATGCCGCTCTTCCTGGTCGTCTGCTCCGACACCGTGGAGAACCGCAAACTATACGAATTGACGCGGGTCGCCGACGTTCCGGTTCAGACCGAAGATCTTCGCTCCAGGAGAGGCCCTGTGCAGTGCTTTCGCTGCCAGGGGATCAATCACGTCGCGCGCCACTGCTCTATGCCGGACAGATGTGTTAAATGCGCCGGCGCCCATGCAGGAAGTGCGTGCCCCCGTCCGCCCACCGAGAAGCCGACGTGTGCACTCTGTGGCGGTGATCACGTGGCCAGCTATCGTGGGTGTGAGGTGTGGAAGCGTGCCATCGCTCGCCAACGTGGCCAAACACCAGCGCCGCGTCCGAAGAAGCCAGCAACGAGACGGCCCGGCGTCTTTTTCGCGGCGGCAACGTCAGGGGCGCCTCCGCCGTCCCGGCTGCGTCGGCAGCTCCTGCTGCTGTCGCGTCCGATGCCGTGCCGATACCTGAGGCTCCTGCGCCTCCACCACAGCTGCTAGTGGCGGACCCGGATACTGCCTCTCTCGGGCCGTCGGCCGGACCGCGCCCCGCCAGCGCCGGCGCGGGGGTCAGCGCCCCGTGGGTACCCAGCGCTCAGCACCGTCAGTCGAGCAGCCCCTGGTGGACTCTCACAGCGAGTCAGCCACACCTCCCCCTTCCAGCGACGGGGCCGCGCCGGCTGCCTCCACCGCTGACCTGGCCAACCTCGTCGCTCAGCTCACTGCCTTGGCGACCAGTGCTACGAAGTTGATTGAAGTCCTGTCGCAGCAACTCACCGCTGCAGTGCCGATGGCCTCACCTGCCACGACCGCTGTCAAAACTCACCAGCTGCACCGTGGGCAGCGTTAGAGGGCTCACGGTCGTCGCGTGGAATGCCAACGGCATCCGCACTCAAGCTGGTGAACTTCGCCAATTTCTTCGAGATGAAGCCGTCGACGTCTGCCTTATCAATGAAACCCACCTGAAGCCTGGGGTCGACGTTAGGGCGGCCAACTACTCCAGCTATCGCACCGATCGACTGACGGCGGGTGGTGGGACAGCCGTTTACGTCCGCAATGGCATTCGTCATCACGTGATACAACTTCCACCACTGGCAACCCTGGAGGCCACTGGTGTCGTCGTTCCCACCTCGGCGGGCGCCATCACGTTCGTCGCTGCCTATCGGCCGCCGTCTCGTCCACTGGACCCTGCTGACATCGATGCTCTGCTCTCCTTGAGGGGGCAGGTGTTCGTCGCCGGGGACTTCAATAGTAAACATGTCTCCTGGAACTCCAGGATCACCAATGCCCCTGTCCGCTGCCTGCTCCGGGTAGCAGAACGCCACCATGCGCTTGTGGTGGGGCCGTACGATCCGACAATCTTCCCTGCCCGTGGCCTCCTGGATATCATCGACATCGCAGTCGTCAAGGGCATCCCTCATCAGATCACCGCCACGACGAGGACGGCACTGTCTTCTGATCATGTCCCAGTGGTTTTCGATATCGACTTAGACGCCCTGCAACAGCCCAGGCGAGGCATCTCACTTGCTGGCATCGACTGGGGCAGGTTTCAAGCAGCCGTGACGGACTCACTCGCCGCCGCGCCGCCCCCTGCGGAAGCTGGAGCGGACGCAGCACTTCCGCACTTTGCGGCAACCACGATCGACGCTGCCAATATAGCAACGCCGCCCCGACCTCGCACTCCGCCTGACTACTCCCGCCAGCTGCCGCCGGACATCCTTGCGGCCATCACTGAGAAAAACCGGGTCTACCGGGAGTGGCAGCGGACAAGAAATGCCGACACCAAGCGCCTCCTCAACAGGATGCGGCGGGACATCCGGGTCGCCATTGACAACCATCGCAATCGCGACTGGAATAACAAGGTCTTGACGACGGCACGGCCTGGCAGACGACGAAGCGTTTCCTACACCGTACGCAACGTATCCCTCCACTGCTGGTCAATGGTCAGGCTGTCTGCGAACCAGCTGCGAAGGCTGATGCCGTCGTAGACGTCTTTGAGGCTGCGTTTACGCCGGTCGAAGACCCGACCGACGCTGTCCACGACGACCTGGTTGCTGACCGGCTCCCACGCTACTTGGAGTCACGCGACGACGATGACGTCATTGAAGAGACGACGGTGGAGGAGGTGTCGTCCATCCTGCGTGCCCTGAACCCCGGGAAAGCTGCGGGCCCAGACGAGGTTTCCAACGCCCTACTCCAGAAGTTGCCGCCGGTGGCTGTCACTCATCTCGCCGCCGTCTTTAATGTAATCCTCCGGTCCTGCAGTTTTCCTCAGTCCTGGAAGCATGCAGAGATCGTGGCGATTCCGAAGATGGGGAAGGATCTACGTCAGCCCGCGAACTACAGACCTATTAGTTTACTGCCGGCCGTCTCCGAGGTCTTTGAAAGGGTGTACATCAGGCGGCTGCAGCGCCACGTTGACGAAGAAGGCCTCCTGCCCGAAGAGCAGTTCGGCTTTCACAGGGGCCACTCGGCAGTTCACCAACTCCTACGGCTAGTGGAAGATGCGTTCGTCGCCCTCGAGCAGCGCGAGTTCTTCGGCGCGATGTTCCTGGACGTGTCGCGTGCTTTCGACAGTGTGTGCCACCGCGGCCTCTTGTTCAAACTTTTTGAACTTGGGGTCCCGACGTCGCACGTCCGTCTCATCCATTCCTATCTTGCCGATAGGACCTTCCATGTGCGGGCCGCGCATGGCTTGTCCTCCGTCCGCCGCATCAACGCCGGTGTGCCACAGGGTTCGGTCTTGGGACCACTCCTGTATTCGCTGTACACTTCTGATGCGCCGAAGATCGACCGTGTGCGGCTCGCCCTGTACGCGGATGACACGGCTCTATATACGAGGAGCCTCAATGCCGCCGTCATGCGCCGCCGTCTGCAGCTCGCCGTTGACACCCTGGCAGCCTGGGCCGTCAAGTGGCGTCTACAATTCAATGGGGCCAAGACGCAGTTCCTTATCGTCACCAGGAGACTCGTTCCTGCGGGTCTGCAACCGCTCACCGTCGGTGGCAGCCCTGTCCCGTGGCGTCCCACGGCGCATTACCTCGGCGTCACCATCGACCGCCGACTCACGTGGGTTCCGCACATCCGCGAAGTTCGGAACCGGCTTCGCGTCCTGTACCCGGTGCTGAATCCCGGCTCCCGACTACCACCGCGTCTGGGCATCACTCTCTACAAGGCGCTGCTCCGCCCTGTACTCCAATACGCCGCCGTCGTCTGGGGGAACGCCGCCGACACGAACCTGAAGAAGCTGGAGACACTGCAGAATCGCATCCTTCGGCTGGCCTTGCACCTGCCTTCCGATTTCCCCACCGCTCCTCTTCACGACATCGCGGAAGTACCTCTGCTCCGTGACCTCTTTCAGGCGGCCGCCCGCACCTTTTACGAACGTGCTGGCACACCCAAATCCGGACGCTGGGCCGCAAACTGCCGCGCAGCGTCAACACCCGCTGGCCACACCTGCTCGCTGCATAGCTAGCACTGCAGAACTGTGCTGAGGAGACACCCAAGAAGACATTCTACATGTGAAGACGTATTACATCGGCATGCATGGGAGGCAAAGCACTAACTGCTGCGAACTCCATCACACATCGGAGGAAAAGTTATCTCCGTGCAGATCCACGCGCGAGGAGCCTGTGACGAACTAGTAAGATGGGCAACAAAATGGCGCATGTCATTCAATGCAACAAAAACGCAAGCCATTCCCATCTGCCGCAGACCAGTACCAAGAAACTACCGGATGATACAAATAAGAGGAACCCCAGTACCGGTAGTGCGGTAGCGTCCTCGCTTTCCGCGCCCGGGTTCCCGGGTTCGATTCCCTTCGGGGTCAGGTATTTTCTCTGCTTCGTGATGACTGGGTGTTGTGTGATGTCCTTAGGTTAGTTAGGTTTAAGTAGTTCTAAGTTCTAGAGGACTGATGACCATGGACGTTAAATCCCGTAGTGCTCAGAGCCATTTGAACCCCAGTACCATTTACAACAACAGCCAAGTATCTGGGTGTAACACTGGACAGGTACTTAACGTGGAAGCCATACATCGAGGATATAAGACAAATAGGCTACGCCAGGCTGAAGGAGCTATATCCTCTTATCAGCCCGACGTCGCCACTACCGCCACGACTCGCAGTCATCCTATACCTCAGACTAGTGCGGCCGGTCCTTGAATATGCCGCAGTAGTGTGGGGAAACGCAGCGCCCACACGCCTGAGGAGGCTTCAGACGGTGCGAAGCTGCGCTCTAAAGAGGGCGCTGCACCTTCAGCGCAGATTCACGACGGCCGAAGTACACCAGATGGCGGACGTTCCACTCTTAACAACAGGGATAAGAGAGTCTGCAACCGTTTTGTACCAGCAGACCAGAAAGACACCAAACTCACTAATACAAGAACTAGGACAAAGAGTCCATCGACTGACGACAACCAGATGGCCAGACCTACTGCGTGAGTGTGAGAGAGTGAATGAAATCAAGCACAGATGAATGAATGTGAGACCCCATCACTGTAAATACTGCCCCCTATTAGAAATATTGAACAAAAGTGCTCCCCTGGAACTGTAAATACAGCCCCCCCCCCTTAGGAATAATGAAAGAGAGACGCCCCACATGTAAATACAACCCTCCCTAGACTTAGTCAAACAAATAAACTGCCAACCATAGGAAAATTTCAAATCAAATAGAGAGCCCAGTCACTCCCTCCCCCCTTAGCATATAAGTCACCCCCTTCTACATCTACATCTACATCCATACTCCGCAAGCCACCTGACGGTGTGTGGCGGAGGGTACCCTGAGAACCTCTATCGGTTCTCCCTTCTATTCCAGTCTCGTATTGTACGTGGAAAGAAGGATTGTCGGTATGCTTCTGTGTGGGCTCTAATCTCTCTGACTTTATCCTCATGGTCTCTTCGCGAGATATACGTAGGAGGGAGCAATATACTGCTTGACTCTTCGGTGAAGGTATGTTCTCAAAAGCCCGTACCGAGCTACTGAGCGTCTCTCCTGCAGAGTCTTCCACTGGAGTTTATCTATCATCTCCGTAACGCTTTCGCGATCACTAAATGATCCTGTAACGAAGCGCGCTGCTCTCCGTTGGATCTTCTCTATCTCTTCTACCAACCCTATCTGGTGCGGATCCCACACTGCTGAGCAGTATTCAAGCAGTGGGCGAACAAGTGTACTGTAACCTACTTCCTTTGTTGTCGGATTGCATTTCCTTAGGATTCTTCCAATGAATCTCAGTCTGGCATCTGCTTTACCGACGATCAACTTTATATGATCATTCCATTTTAAATCACTCCTAATGCATACTCCCAGATAATTTATGGAATTAACTGCTTCCAGTTGCTGACCTGCTATTTTGTAGCTAAATGATAAGGGACCTATCTTTCTATGTATTTGCATCACATTACACTTGTCTACATTGAGATTCAATTGCCATTTCGTGCACCATGCGTCAATTCGCTGCAGATCCTCCTGCATTTCAGTACAATTTTTCATTGTTGCAACCTCTCGATACACCACAGCATCATCTGCAAAAAGCCTCAGTGAACTTCCGATGTCATCCATCAGGTCATTTATGTATATTGTGAATAGCAACGGTCCTATGACACTCCCCTGCGGCACACCTGAAATCACTCTTACTTCGGAAGACTTCTCTCCATTGAGAATGACATGCTGCGTTCTGTTATCTAGGAACTCCTCAATCCAATCACACAATTTATCTGATAGTCCGTATGCTCTTACTTTGTTCATTAAATGACTGTGGGGAACTGTGTCAAACGCCTTGCGGAAGTCAAGAAACACGGTATCTACCTGTGAACCCGTGTCTAAGGCCCTCTGAGTCTCGTGGACGAATAGCGCGAGCTGGGTTTCACACGACCGTCTTTTTCGAAACCCATGCTGATTCCTACAGAGTAGATTTCTAGTCTCCAGAAAAGACATTATACTCGAACATAATACGTGTTCCAAAATTCTACAACTGATCGACGTTAGAGATATAGGTCTATAGTTCTTCACATCGGTTCGACGCCCCTTCTTGAAAACGGGGATTACCTGTGCCCTTTTCCAATCCTTTGGAACGCTTCGCTCTTCTAGAGACCTACGGTACACCGCTGCAAGAAGGGGGGCAAGTTCCTTCGCGTACTCTGTGTAAAATCGAACTGGTATCCCATCAGGACCAGCGGCCTTTCCTCTTTTGAGCGATTTTAATTGTTTCTCTATCCCTCTGTCGTCTATTTCGATATCTACCATTTTGTCAACTGTGCGACAATCTAGAGAAGGAAGCACAGTGCAGTCTTCCTCTGTGAAACAGCTTTGGAAGAAGGCATTTAGTATTTCGGCCTTTAGTCTGTCATCCTCTGTTTCAGTACCATTTTGGTCACAGAGTGTCTGGACATTTTGTTTTGATCCACCTACCGCTTTGACATAGGACCAAAATTTCTTAGGATTTTCTGCCAAGTCAGTACATAGAACTTTACTTTCGACTTCATTGAAAGCCTCTCGCATCGCCCTCCTCACGCTACATTTCGCTTCGCGTAATTTCGCTTCGCGTAAATTCACAATACTTAGCAAGAGGTAACAAAACCCACAACAAAAAAATAATCATAAGCAATTCATACCCATCATACCGGACGCTCGAACGGCCCACACGACCCTCATTGAGCAAAATTGTCCAGGGCACAAAACTCATAACCATCATACCCAATCGCACCCCCACACCTCCACTTAGCATGTAAGACTGCAAAACCAAATCTCATAGTAATAAGTTAACCCATAACTATTCCACCAGGCTATCATATGTCCACAAGCCTATCACAGTAGCAAACTGTCGTAAGGACACCCGCAAATCATCATCATCATCGAATTAACGATCACCACCATCAAGTCACCAAACTACACTTATCAGCATCATCAAAAATCTCTGACTATCCGCTCTATATTTCTCTTCTCTCACTACTCATACTATGTTTTTTAAAAAAAAACTGACGAAAGTCAATCCTAAGATACTCTATCCACTGTCCAACAGTAAACCCTATTCCTCTCATGCAGCAAGATATCCTGTGAATCCAAAACTCCCTCGTATATAACAACCCCAACACAATTCTAGGCAGAAGGCGATGCAGAAATGCAAATACTGCTACACCACCGAGGTACCGAAGATACCTCCCTGAAGAGCTGCAGCGACGACAGGAGCTCACTTCGTCAGCGCACCTGACGATAGCGGCATGTCTGATCGCCGAAATATTGTGCCAGTTGGACGCTATGGACCGGCAGTACACCCGTGGACTGTACGAGCAAGAAATACGCCAGGAGAAACTGAAGGCTCACCGCTCCTGTGCGTTTGTCTCTTTCTTTGTAAGAGGTATTCTCCGTTACTAACGATAACTTTATGTAGCACTGATGCGAGCATTGTACACTTTCTGAACCGTGATCGAAGGTGAACAGTGGGCGCTATACACCTCTGGAAAGCTATATCGTGCATGTATCACACATAGTCGATGTTTTAAGGAAATAGTTGTTTGAAATCAAATGGTTCAAATGGCTCTGAGCACTATGGGACTTAACTGCTGAGGTCATCAGTCCCCTAGAACTTAGAACTACTTAAACCTAACTAACCTAAGGACAGCACACACATCCATGCCCGAGGCAGGATTCGAACCTGCGACCGTAGCGGTTGCGCGGTTCCAGACTGTAGCGCCTAGAACCGCACGGCCACCCCGGCCGGCGAAATAGTTGTTTCATTTTACAGTTTGTCACCATAGTTTATCATATAGAAACTTGGAAGGAGAATGTGTGTCATGAGCTGGAAATATATTTCTTACATTGGAATATTAACAGCATTGCATTCCACATGACTAATAGGTCAGAAAAACCGCTCTAACATTATAGCCTGTTTGAAGTGCAGAACCGTGTAGCCTTAGGAGTGCATGTGTTTATGTTCTCTCTTACCAATACCTTCTTGGTACTGATCCCAAACACTAGAACAATACTTCAGAATTGATAGTGCAGTTGATTTACATAAAATGTTTCAAATTCCGTCCGCCTGGAGCTCATAAAAACTACACTTTCCTTCTTCTTGTTAACTGTCTGCTATTACATCACAATGCTTTCATAACTACTACTATACACCGACTTTGGATGCTAACTTCCTCGACATGCATCGCCGGCCGATGTGACGAAGCGGTTCTAGGCGCTTCAGTTCGGAACTGCGCGACTGCTGCGGTCGCAGGTTCGAATCCTGCCTCGTGGGTGTGTGTGTGTGATGTCCTTAGGTTAGTTAGGCTTAAGTAGTTGTAAGTTCTAGGGGACTAATGACCTCAGATGTTAAGTCCCATAGTTCTCAGAGCCGTTTTAACCATGCGCGCATCTGGAGAAATCTTGTGCTCTTGGATGGGTACAGAACAGCGGTTACGGACTCGGCTCGCTCTATTCCTTCACAAGACGCGGAATGTAGCGAAATGCTTCTGGTTAGCTGCAGATTAAATCATGACAGTACTGCAGAGAGAGTTGATCAAAGACAGTGCAAAGAGATCTTTCCGACTCTTACTTTATCCTAAGAATGCGAGAATACCCTGTGATTCCCATCCGCTTAGTGAAAGATCATAAATTACGCACTATGGCCGAAGTGTTAGAAATATATAGATCGCTGTCTGGTTTACTTTGATGTATATGTTCGAGAATTAACAATGAAGAGACGTACTGCAAAGTCATCTATCTACACCCGCAAAGTTATTTGCAAAGTAGAGGACGGACGGTTTAGGGTTGATACAGAAGTTGGGAAGCATGCTGCCGCGTCACTGGTCGTGTTGAAATTACGGTAAAATTGCTTAAACTGATCACACTAACTGCGATGCTTATTACAGAACATCGAGGGTGTATTTTCCATCCCAATTGTTGACTGGTACATAGTTAATTACCACATGATGAATGACTGACATGGCCTATTTCAGATGGAGAAAGATTCTTGGTGCAGGGGATGCCTAGCACCTAAACAGTGATCGCGTACATGACTGCAATATGAGGAATCAATCGAAACGGAACACTGAGCCATAAGCTATTCTGTCACTGTGAAAGATGAGTTTAAATGTAGAGACCGTCAATCACCTTTCGGACAGCTGCAAAACTCTTCCAGTTTCCATATGTTGTGACTGTCTTTTATTTGAAATCATCTAGTGTGTAGCAACAGCAACATGATTTACACTGTGCGACAACTAGTTTTCTGTGAGAGGCAATGGATCAGAACGTGTTAATGTAATTTTAGAACCTGTGACAGACCCTGAAGTCTTGACATAAAAAACAAGATGTATGGCAGTCTACAAAGTGTGTTACAGCAGAAAAAAGACAATGAAGGATTGGGTGATAGACGTGAATAGTCCCTGACAGGTGCACATCTGCTTCGGACTGCAGTCCCTGTATGATGTGGAGTCTTCCTAATATTCCTGATAACAAACTCCACCGTCACTGTTTGTACAGTCTTTTATACTGCCTGCTGTTCCGAGAGCAGGCTTCGTTTGGCGCAGACCTTACGCATCGTACGTGGTTCCCTCGAGCGGTCAAAACACGGTCCTATCGCATTAACTCAGCTCACTCCGTTTCTACACGGGTTGCAGGAGGTGGTAGATATAGCTCTCTCCGGCGTCTGCTCAATTCCGATTAAATTGGATCGATCACAT
This sequence comes from Schistocerca gregaria, assembly GCF_023897955.1. Classification (NCBI taxonomy): domain Eukaryota; kingdom Metazoa; phylum Arthropoda; class Insecta; order Orthoptera; family Acrididae; genus Schistocerca; species Schistocerca gregaria. The sequence continues at coordinate 831,431,185 of NC_064931.1, forward strand.
GCGCAAAACTGCAGGGTTGTTGGGGCAGCGGAGGAGGGAGGAGGATCTTAGTGTTTAACGCCCCGTCGACAACAAGGTCATTAGAGACGGAGCGCAAGCTCCGCTGAGGGAAGGATGGGGAAGGAAATCGGCCGTGCCCTTTCAAAGGAACCATCCCCGCATTTGCCTGAAGCGATTTAGGGAAATCACGGAAAACCTAAATCAGGATGGCCGGAGACGGGATTGAACCGTCGTCCTCCCGAATGCGAGTCCAGTGTGCTAACCACTGCGCCACATCGCTCGGTGTGGGGCAGCGATTGAGGAGCAGTCAGATGATGCATAGGGACTATCTAAAACCGCATTGGAGTCTTACTGTAGCACATACGTTCGAAAAAGGTGAATCGTTTCCTGATATGAGAGTGCCACGAATATGATTCACTTGTGGCTGCAATCATAAAAAGACATCTCCATAGGATCCAATGCAGATGTGTGGTTAGATGAAAGGACTTGATTCCAAATCGCATACAGAATTTCTACCAGAAAACGTTACACTATCAGAGACTCTTATGTGTGCCTCTACGACCAAGGCCGCTCTTATGCAGGGTGACGGTGACATAGTCATTGTGATCGTGTTTTAATTGCATGGTCCTTATGCGTAATGTATGTTGCCGGCGGTAGAATCCTTCTGTGGTCAGCTTCAAATGTCGGTTCTCAGTAGTGTTCCTCGGAAAGAACATCGTCTTCCCTCCAGGGATTCCCATTTCAACCACCCGGTGAGTGTAATCCGACTACTGGAAAAGAAAAATTACTCGCCATGCAAAGAGACTCTCATGATAAATTTAATTAATTAGCCTATCAATTTGATGTCAGTGACATGCCACCTGCCAGGTATATACAATGGCTACCTCAACAATCGTGTGATCTTTCACTTGGGGTTTTTTTTTTTTCAGTGATATCTTTTAATGATATTTCAATCGTTCTCCTATATAGGGAGAGACAACCATCGTAATAAAATCGCATGTGATACCGAATTTATAAAGAGATACCTAGTATAAAACTTATATTTACAACTTCTCTGTGCTGTTACCGTAAGAGACTTCGAATGCGACGAGACATTTTGTTACCTGAAGAGAGAGTTCAAAAGTGAGGGGGCGTCCTGTAACAGTGATAGATCTTGGCATGCTGTCATAAGCCAAAAATGAGTTTAATATTCTAGTCCTGTGATGCATGATGTGACAGATCAGGAGAGAGATTTTTTTTTACACTTGCTGAGGGAATACGTAGATGGAATATAATCCATGCCATTGTCCTGTATGAGATTTTCACAACAAGTAACGACACTTTAGCTATGTGAAAACGCGTGTATTGTCCGATTTGTTCTATCTTCGAAAATAACGCTTATAAACGTGAGGACTCTACATTTCGCATGAGAAATTCGAGGTGTATGGTCAACAACATCGCTGCCCATGATTTGGTAAACTAGATTTTTTAAAGTGGTGGGTCTATGTGGGGGTGGGATTTTTTAGAATTACTGTATACTCCAAGCAGCAATTTCTTGTTTCACAGTGCCTCGCCTGCAAGGGCGGTCACAAGAAGTCGGCAACCAGAAGTACTGGATTAGCGCAACGTTTGACGTGTGCAAAGAATGCACCTACCTATCCGATCTTGCCCGCGGCGCTAGGGCTGGCAAAGTGACCAGTGTGCTGGGTGAGCGCGGCAGAAGCAGACGTGTGTGTGTTACGTGAGAGAAGATTCAAAATGACAGGCGTTTGCGCTGGACATATTGGTAACTTCCGAATTCCTACCACTCCATTCTTCCCCAGATGCCCTCCATGGCGAGCGTAGAGCACTCTGTCATACACGCGCATTCCCGGCTGCGACTGCGTCCGCGGCGTAAATGTTCGCTGACCTCTTTACGTTAGCGCTGGCGGTGTACATGGAGCTCGGGGGCGCCACATGTAGACCTAGGAACAGGATTGCGCATCTAGCCATGACAGTTTAATGCTACGGACGAGATCGTGGTTTAAGTGTGTCGTGTTTAGTGCTTCTCAATACATCGCACTGGACTCTGTCTTACTGTGGCATTCGTTGTTGTCTCTAGTCTGTCACGCAGCAGAACCTTCCTCCCGCCTTCTGAGAGAATCAGTTAAGGGAGTCTATACTACTTTTAAAGAGGTAATCACAACGTCAAATTCCCGATTGATAATTTATTGTTTGCAATCGTATTGCGTGCACACATACGTTCTGTGTTGGCGGGTATAGCCAGCGCATGTGTGGGTCTGCAGTCAGCTGACGGAGCGCGATTCGTGATCCCTAGCTTTTATGATCGTAAGAATCTTTTTTTTTCCACTAGATATGTTTAGTGGAAGTGTTATGGCGGAGGCGGGCGCGTACAAGATCTCGGCAGTATTTAGCGCTACGATCTATTGCTGACGGAAATTTTATTAGTTGATTAGCCGGCTCGTGTGGCCGAGCGGTTCTAGGCGCTACAGTCTGGAACCGCGCACCGCTACGGTCGCAGGTTCGAATCCTGCCTCGGGCACGGATGTATGTGGTGTCCTTAGGTTAGTTAGGTTTAAGTAGTTCTAAGTTCTAGGGGACTGATGACCTCAGAAGTTGAGTCCCATAGTGCTCAGATACATTTGAACCATTTTTATTAGATGATTAGCATAAGTTAATGTGTTATACCCATACTAAATGTCTTCTTCCAAAGCTGTTTCACAGAGGAAGACTGCACTGTAGTTCCTTCTCTAGATTGCCACACAGATGACAAAATGGTAGATATCGAAATAGACAACAGAGGGATAGAGAAACAATTAAAATCGCTCAAAAGAGGAAAGGCCGCTGGACCTGATGGGATACCAGTTCGATTTTACACAGAGTACGCGAAGGAACTTGCCCCCCTTCTTGCAGCGGTGTACCGTAGGTCTCTAGAAGAGCGAAGCGTTCCAAAGGATTGGAAAAGGGCACAGGTAATCCCCGTTTTCAAGAAGGGACGTCGAACAGATGTGCAGAACTATAGGCCTATATCCCTAACGTCGATCAGTTGTAGAATTTTGGAACACGTATTATGTTCGAGTATAATGACTTTTCTGGAAACTAGAAATCTAGTCTGTAGGAATCAGCATGGGTTTCGAAAAAGACGGTCGCGTGAAACCCAGCTCGCGCTGCTCGTCCACGAGACTCAGAGGGCCATAGACACGGGTTCACAGGTAGATGCCGTGTTTCTTGACTTCCGCAAGGCGTTTGACACAGTTCCCCACAGTCGTTTAATGAACAAAGTAACAGCATACGGACTATCAGACCAATTGTGTGATTGGATTGAGGAGTTCCTAGATAACAGAACGCAGCATGTCATTCTCAATGGAGAGAAGTCTTCCGAAGTAAGAGTGATTTCAGGTGTGCCGCAGGGGAGTGTCGTAGGACCGTTGCTATTCACAATATACATAAATGACCTGGTGGATGACATCGGAAGTTCACTGAGGCTTTTTGCAGATGATGCTGCGGTGTATCGAGAGGTTGCAACAATGAAAAATTGTACTGAAATGCAGGAGGATCTGCAGCGAATTGAGGCATGGTGCAGGGAATGGCTATTGAATCTCAATTTAGACAAGTGTAATGTGCTGCGAATACACAGAAAGATAGATCCCTTATCATTTAGCTACAAAATAGCAGGTCAGCAACTGGAAGCAGTTAATTCCATAAATTATCTGGGAGTACGCATTAGGAGTGATTTAAAATGGAATGATCATATAAAGTTGATCATCGGTAAAGCAGATGCCAGACTGAGATTCATTGGAAGAATCCTAAGGAAATGCAATCCGAAAACAAAGAAAGTAGGTTACAGTACACTTGTTCGCCCACTGCTTGAATACTGCTCAACAGTGTGGGATCCGTACCAGATAGGGTTGATAGAACAGGTAGAGAAGCCCAACGGAGAGCAGCGCGCTTCGTTACAGGATCATTTAGTAATCGCGAAAGCGTTACGGAGATGATAGATAAACTCCAGTGGAAGACTCTGCAGGACAGACGCTCAGTAGCTCGATACGGGCTTTTGTTAAAGTTTTGAGAACATACCTTCACCGAAGAGTCAAGCAGTATATTGCTCTCTCCTACGTATATCTCGCGAAGAGACCATGAGGATAAAATCAGAGAGATTAGAGTCCACACAGAAGCATACCGACAATCCTTCTTTCCACTAACAATATGAGACTGGAATAGAAGGGAGAACCGATACAGGTACTCAGGGTACCCTCCGCCATACACCGTCAGGTGGCTTGCGGAGTATGGATGTAGATGTAGATGTAGATGTAGAACGTTGAAAATATGTTTTAATAGAAGAAGAATCATTGTAAGGTGGAAGTGAGTGTTTTAAGTGATCTATTTTACTCCTGTAAATTGTTAAGCAATTAAACTGATAGGGTAGTGTAATTGGATTGTTTCACTCTATTTTCGATATAGAAATTGCGTCAGCTTTCCCTTTGTCTCCAGCCTTAACCAATAAGAATACAGTATTCTGAGGAGAGATGAAACTTCTATGTTTATGTTTGGAGAAGTTGGTTCACACAGACAAGCATGAAGTGGCTTCTAGGGAGCAACAAAAACAGGAAGCCAGTCTGGAATTTGGTGATCAACAGTATACTGCCTCTTGATGTTTTGTTTTGGGGCCGTGAGATCAAAGGAGGCCGATATCCAGTTTTTGGTTAGTGGTATTTAGTAACGTGATCTGTAAATAGGACTTTCGTGGCGGCACCCTGACAATTGACACACATGTGAGAGAGCCCAAACAGTGTCTACTATATCACACTTCATTCCATTCCCTTGTGATTACAGTTATTATGATGGGGGGAAGGGTGGGGGGGGGGGGCGCAGTCGCAATGTCTGCACAAGCGAGGAAACCCCGTCTGCTGCAAAAGTAATTAAATAAAGAATATGTATCAATACATTATTGACTTTGATTTGAATTTTGTGTCATGAGAGCCGCGCTGGATTAGCCGAGCGGTCTCGGGCGCTACTGTCATGGACTGTGCGGCTGGTCCTCCCTCGGGCATGGGTGTGTGTATTTGTCCTTAGGATAATTTAGGTTAAGTAGTGTGTAAGCTTAGGGACTGATGATCCTGGCAGTTAAGTCCCATAAGATTTCACACACACATTTTTTTGGGTCGTGAGATCCTTCTTCTCCAGCACAGAGTGAGTCTTTTTCCTACCACAGTTTTCTGGGTGGGGTTGGAGTGTGGGATGGGCGAGTGGTAGTGGGATGGAACACCCTCTGGTGCTGGCACTGTGTACTAGCTCAGTTGATCCCTGCGTGTCAAGATGAATGCACACATGAAAGTTTTCCAATAAGCCAACACCTTCAATCTGTCACAGTGTACTTACGTAATTAAGACATGTAGTTACTGCATGTGAGCTTTTCCCACCAAATAAAAATGACATCCAACCCCTGGAAATTGAATTTTATAAATTAAAAGCATATCCTATGCTATATGATTGAATTTCTTTTCGTGAGCTACTACTGCGGCGTTGCTGGGTTAAAACTCATGTAATTACTTACTGCTTCTTTCGTCGTACTGTCATCCACAAAAGTTCCACCTACCTCAGTAGAGCGTCTGATCACCAACCCACTCTGCAATGTAGATACTGTTCTGATGATGTTAAAAGCAGCACTGAAGAAACACATCGTTAATACTTACGTTAGCACAGTCCGCGTTAACTCTGTAGCTAAATGCCGTGTAAATAGCTTTTAACAATTTTCGGGTGGAGGGCGATTGTTTCATCTCTTAGAAAAATGACAAAATTCGGCAAATAGTTCTTTATTTGCTTTAGATGTCAAATCAAATAGGTGCCTTCAGCCTGCGTTTAAAACTAACAGCTAATATTACTGTCCTCATCTCACAGCTCGTACCATCTAGTACACACGCAACACAACCAGAAATGTAGCAAAGTTCAACCCTAATTGTTACGCGATTTTCATAGTTCATACTCAGCTACAATATGAGTTTTATATTCGGTCCTTCTCAGTGGATTTCTTTAAAAGAAGTTGCTCGCCAACTATTCCGTAAACGATTACGAAACATGCCACGCGGAATTCTTCACAAAGGCCGAGAGTTAACACGCGTTTGTCTCTCCAACTGATTCCTTCACAAAAATCAAATTATCACAGTACGCCCGTAAATGCTTCTGCTTTCACGACGATATAAACGGAACGCGAAATAACAGTACCTTCTTCATTTTACATGTAATTTTTTCGGACACATTCAACTTGACCTGCGTGTCCGACAGCGAGACTACTACTGCCTCAATGCCGTTGCTGACAGTGCATATACTACTTCACTGAGCGCGGGAAAGACTTCACTCTGATTGGTTGATCAAATGAACAGCCAATCAGATCAATCTTTCAAGATCATATTCGCTCCTAAACTGTTTTACTCCAACTAACATTCACAAATGCACTTACGTCATTTTATGCTGCAAATATTAATAAAATGTTCCGCCAAACCAAACCAAACGATCTGATCTTGAAATAACTTTAGAAAAACATTACTCTACAAATAACTATTCCGGCTGCCTTCTTACAAAAACAAGCACACTTGGACATACGTCATCAGCGAGTAAGGGGAATTACATCTTTTGTTGCAACATCTTGCTGAAAATTTTCCCATGACCAAGTTGCATAATGTTTACAGGAGATAATATTGAATCTTTCCGTATGTCCCACATACACACTCTCATTTACCCTCACTCATTTACACAACAAAATAAATAGTTATTAAATGAATACTAATTCTTTCTGAATCCTATATTACGAAAACGAAAAATAGTGAACGTTACTTAAATATAAAAATTCGAACACAATGACCTAACATTTTATAAACTTCAGTAATGATTCCAACTGATAGCAAAGGACAAACTGTTATGCATCCTAACTGACTTTAATCTTACTAGTGTCGGTTTTTGATATTTTTGATAATTTTCGCTAACTTTGAAAGTATCCCAGCCAGAAAGCCGAGATTTTCCAACCAGCTTCTTTTTTGTAACAAAAGGCTAAATATGAAGTTTTTTTCGAAATTGAATAAGACTTAGTATAGTTTGTTTAGATTCTTAAGGGTTTGAATATTCTGTCACTGAAACTGATCCAAGTAGCGCTTCCCACGGTCGTGCTAGCGACAGGTGCGAGTGAATCAGGCCGAGATGCAAGCGGCTGTCACCGCCATCGCCTCCAAAGCTACTAGCCCGTACTGCCAGGTAGCTTACTGCAATAAAATGCTACTGCGGTTTGACTCACGACGTTACACTACCTCTCCAGCACAGATAGCAGCTTAGAGCCCATGACGGGATCCATTCTGTCAGGAATTTGCCTTGCATGGAAGGAGTTTCTCGTGTGTCGGTATTCCACAGGAGTTTACCGGGTAAATGCTGCTTTGTTTGCGGTTCGGTAAGACCACAAGTGACAGTGCGTGCAGGCCCGGCGGTAGAACGATACAGAAGGAGAAACAGAAAAAGAGTAATTGAATTTCCTGCCCTGAGATACTTCCACTCCACCACAGAACCGCCAATTTCCAGGTAGAGGGGAGGGGGAGATAGGAGGGGAAGGGGTGTTGGTGGTTTACCAGAGGGGGTGGGGTTAATTAATTGATCAATTAAATTAAGTAGTCAATCAAATTGATAAGAGTGAGAGAGGGCTATTCGAATAACTCAGGCCTAAAAATGTACCTGTATCAGTGAGGAGAAAGTATGAGGGTTGCCGAGGAGGTCATAATCTATCAATCGAAAGGATGGATTTTCCCCAGGGGGTCATTACCTGTCAATCAAAAGAGAACAACAGGTTTCCTCCTGAGTACATACTTGCCCCTGATGTAGGCAATCCACACTATCAATACGATCTGATGTCTTTGTTGCCCAATTTCTCACGGTATGTATGCCATTCTATTACTGTTATTCTTATGTGTTATCGGCTATTCTATAGCTTTTAAAACATGAGGGTTCTTGTAGCCCTTCAAAGAGATGCCCAAGGAAATACACTCCTGGAAATGGAAAAAAGAACACATTGAAACCGGTGTGTCAGACCCACCATACTTGTTCCGGACACTGCGAGAGGGTTGTACAAGCAATGATCACACGCACGGCACAGCGGACACACCAGGAACCGCGGTGTTGGCCGTCGAATAGCGCTAGCTGCGCAGCATTTGTGCACCGCCGCCGTCAGTGTCAGCCAGTTTGCCGTGGCATACGGAGCTCTATCGCAGTCTTTAACACTGGTAGCATGCCGCGACAGCGTGGACGTGAACCGTATGTGCAGTTGACGGACTTTGAGCGAGGGCGTATAGTGGGCATGCGGGAGGCCGGGTGAACGTACCACCGAATTGCTCAACACGTGGGGCGTGAGGTCTCCACAGTACATCGATGTTGTCGCCAGTGGTCGGCGGAAGGTGCACGTGCCCGTCGACCTGGGACCGGACCGCAGCAACGCACGGATGCACGCCAAGACTGTAGGATCCTACACAGTGCCGTAGGGGACCGCACCGCCACTTCCCAGCAAATTAGGGACACTGTTGCTCCTGGGGTATCGGCGAGGACCATTCGCAACCGTCTCCATGAAGCTGAGCTACGGTCCTGCACACCGTTAGGCCGTCTTCCGCTCACGCCCCAACATCGTGCAGCCCGCCTCCAGTGGTGTCGCGACAGGCGTGAATGGAGGGACGAATGGAGACGTGTCGTCTTCAGCGATGAGAGTCGCTTCTACCTTGGTGCCAATGATGGTCGTATGCGTGTTTGGCGCCGTGCAGGTGAGCGCCACAATCAGGACTGCATACGACCCAGGCACACAGGGCCAACACCCGGCATCATGGTGTGGGGAGCGATCTCCTACACTGGCCGTACACCTCTGGTGATCGTCGAGGGGACACTGAATAGTGCACGGTACATCCAAACCGTCATCGAACCCATCGTTCTACCATTCCTAGACCGGCAAGGGAACTTGCTGTTCCAACAGGACAATGCACGTTCGCATTTATCCCGTGCTACCCAACGTGCTCTAGAAGGTGTAAGTCAACTACCCTGGCCAGCAAGATCTCCGGATCTGTCCCCCATTGAGCATGTTTGGGACTGGATGAAGCGTCGTCTCACGCGGTCTGCACGTCCAGCACGAACGCTGGTCCAACTGAGGCGCTAGGTGGAAATGGCATGGCAAGCCGTTCCACAGGACTACATCCAGCATCTCTACGATCATCTCCATGGGAGAATAGCAGCCTGCATTGCTGCGAAAGGTGGATATACACTGTACTAGTGCCGACATTGTGCATGCTCTGTTGCCTTTGTCTATGTGCCTGTGGTTCTGTCAGTGTGATCATGTGATGTATCTGACCCCAGGAATGTGTCAATAAAGTTTCCCCTTCCTGGGACAATGAATTCACGGTGTTCTTATTTCAATTTCCAGGAGTGTATTTTAGCCTTCCGTAATTATGTGAATGTATTTTAATTCACTTGATAGCTCCCAGCCACAGAAATCCGTCTTCTTTCCATTTGACGTGAGAGCAGTAAACGAAGAGGAAACAGAAAAATCACTAAATGTAAACACGGGTCACGTGGAGACTACCCCCACCCCCAAAAATAAGTTCATTGTGTAGCGCACATCATTCTGAAGAGTCTGATACATAAAACACATATCTTCGAGGAAACGTAAGACATGTTATTTGGTCTTAAGTGTGCCGAAGTGCAGTGCCAGGCCTCTTCAAACAACATTATTATACCGCACATCACTATATTTCGCTCTGTGGAACTCAAACGTGTATATTTTCCAATGCATGCCATCAAACTATTTCAGGACAGTGGAAATTAAAATGTCCTGTAGTGCCTCTCCTGCTCCCAGTCGGCCGGTTTGACATCATGCCCCTCTAAACCATAAAAAATAAAGATAAACGTAATTAATACTGGGTGGGATTATTTGTAACCGGGAGAACAAGAACTCTTCAGCAAATCTGGACTTTTTATTGCCTATTAGCTAATAACTTGCTCTTCTGTATGACATAAAATTAAATATAGGATACGTAAAACCAATAAAGATAAGAGACAGGCAAGACAGTACACATTTCTTCAGTCCTTAGATCCTGGCGATTTTTCTCTCTAATCTTGCTGCAGCTTTACATGGCGTGCTTTCCGTTCTGCGAAAGAACTATTACCTCATCAAAGTTCGTCAAACGTTTTGCTACGTGAAAAATCGTTGGTTTCTCGATCTGATTATGTCTATTTTGTCACTGTGTGCTGTATAAAACAAATGAGGACTTTCTGATATTGCAGCAATTCTAACATACACAAAATAAGTGAGATTGTTTTGGCAATAATTATCATTTTTATAAAAAATGGCATTGAGCACATTGGGACTTAATTTCTGAGGTCATCAGTCCCCTAGAACTTAGAACTACATAAACCTAACTAACCGAAGGACATCACACATCCATGCCCGAGGCAGGATTCGAACCTGCGACCGCAGCGGTCGCGCGGCTCCAGACTGTAGCGCCTAGAACCGCTCTTCCACTCCGGCCGGCTCATTTTTATAGTACGACAATATAATCCACGAAGTACCAATGCGAAATACCTATTTGACCTACTTCAATCAAAAAGCTTTATGTTATGGAATAGTTTCACGTTTCATTCACACGCTCCGGTTTCTCATGAACGACACCGAAAAGTAGTAGAATCGTCATATTCTTCCATAATCTGTGTGAGGTCCCCGTTCTTCTCCTTCCTCGTTTTAACAAACAATCTTATCATCACTAATTCTGTAACTATTCCTACCACTGTCAAAACTCATTCTCCGGTTAACTTTACTAACCCTGCCACAACCACCGGTTTAGTTATCCAGCGATTATTCTCCGGTTAGGAGTTATTACGTGTTCGTACAATGCGTTTTTCGCGCTACTCCCAGAATGGAGCTTAAGCAGCTGCTAGACGGGGACTACAACTGGCCCTGTCTAATGTAGCGATGTGGCCAAACATTTTATGTCAGAGTTTCACTTTCTTCGGTAGTCGTTTATTTCCACTCTGGTAGTCTGAATCTATGGATTTCACTAGTAATTATAATAAACGCAGAACATTTGCAAACCGATTCAACCAACAAGCAGCAGTTGGTATTCACCGGTTCGGCCTTATTCCGCTCAGCTCGTATAGCCCCTTCCAGTTTTGTGTGCAGGAAAGTTCATTTCTAGACGCGACGAGGATTCCCCTGGCAGAGACATCACGTACACTATGCACTCATTCAAAAATCAACTTATAATTCATTCAGAAATCAACTTCGAATGTGTTCAAAAATGTCCAGAAACCAGTAGGGGTGCCTTTCAAAATCATATGAATCATCAATAGATCAACATGCGCGTAGATCCAAGCCTGTTGCGCACGCGTGAACCTGGCAGCTTCGGCGCGCCAGTAAAATTTTTTCGGGTACCCCATGTGGCTGGTTGCTGCTTACACAGCCAACAGCCACATTCCTGTAGCCAGAAGCGGGGGAACGTATTACTCATACGCGACTCAACTGCGCGCATTCATGAGCCCGCTCGTAACTGCTTAAATGAATCTAATGTTAACAGTTGTGAGGTCTCGCTCATCGGAGGCAATTTGTTTTTATGAAGCATTGCATAGTCTTCTTAAAGCCTTTGACACATTTTGCTGTTGGCAGACGCTTGTACATGCACTGTGTTATTTTATATGGCGCATTTCCTTTGCAGTTTAAGTTTTATTTTCGTTTTTTCTCTCGTTCATGTTTTAATGCCGCAGTATTATTCTGCAGTAGCGGGATACAGTATTATCCTTTGTTAGAGTATCGGTTCTTACCAGTCAAACATACAAAAATTTAACCGAAAACTAAAACAACGAAAAATTCCCGAAATTCTAACAAATTTCCGGGTTTTTCCCGGATCCCCCGGTTGTCCCGGGTCGTATACACCCTGTAATACTGCTCCCACCAGCCTGGGTCCGTGGGGCGCTGCACGTTTCCAGCCGCCGTTTACCTCGATGACGGCGTTTGTGGAGACGACCATCTACTTAGTGTAGCAAAAATGTGATTCATCCGGAGAGCCGACACGTTTCCATTGATGGTCTCGTTTCCCCTGCAGTCGCAATTGATGACGTCAGGGTGGTCCATTGATAGTGACCGGGCCAAATATCTCACGAAAATAGCATCAAATGAAAAAACTACAAAGAACGAAACTCTTCTAGCTTGAAGGGGGAAACCAGATGGCGCTATGGTTGGCCCACTAGATGGCGCTGCCATAGGTCAAACAGATACCAATTCTGTTTTTTTTTAAATAGGAACACCCATTTTTTTTATTACATATTCGTGTAGTACGTAAAGAAATATGGATGTTTTAGTTGGACCACTTTTTTTGCTTTCTGATAGATGGCGCTGTAACAGTCACAAACGTATAAGCCGTGCTATCACGTAACATTCCGCCAGTGCGGACGGTATTTGCTTCGTGATACTTTACCCATGTTAAAATGTACCGTTTACCAATTGCGGAAAAGGTCGATATCGTGTTAATGTATGGCTATTGTGATCAAAATGCCCAACGGGCGTGCGCTATGTATGCTGCTCGGTATCCTGAACGACATCATCCAAGTGTCCGGACCGTTCGCCATATAGTTACGTTATTTAAGGAAACAGAAAGTGTTCAGCCACATGTGAAACGTGAACCACGACCTGCAACAACTGATGGTGCCCAAGTAGATGTTTTAGCTGCTGTCGCGGCTAATCCGCACATCAGTAGCAGGCAAACTGCGCGAGAATAGGGAATCTCAAAAACTTCGGTGTTGAGAATGCTACATCAACATCGATTGCAGCCGTACCAAATTTTTTATGCACCAGGAATTGCATGGCGACAACTTTGAACGTCGTGTAAAGTTCTGCCACTGAGCACAAGAGAAATTACGGAGGAGTTGATATCAGTTTGACCTATGGCAACGCCATCTAGCGGGCCAACCATAGCGCCATCTGGTTTCCCCCTTCAAGCTAGACAAGTTTCGTTCTTTGTAGTTTTTTCGTTTGACGCTTATTTCGTGAGATATTTGGCCCGGTCACGATCAATGGACCACCCTGTATATAGGAGAGAACCGGCCGCTGTGGCCGAGCTGTTCTAGGCACTTCAGTCCGGAACTGTGCTGCTGCTACGGTCGCAGGTTCGAATTCTGCTGCCTAGGGCATGGATGTGTTTGATGTCTTTAGGTTTGTTGGGTTTAAGTAGTTGTAAGTCTAGGAGACTGATGACCTCAGGTGTTTAGTGTCATAGTGCTTAGAGCCATTTGAACCATTTAGAGAGAAAGGTGGCAGGGGGGTGGGGGAGTGCAGTGCTGCACGTCGCTCTGCTAGGCTACTCTTCTTTTGTAAATGTGTCTGTTGTAGAGGTAGAAGTTACAAAATTATCGTCCTCATTGTATCCAAGCGAAAGCTGTTCTTATTTTGCGTTTCTTTCCATTTGTTCCCTCTTTTTATATACACACGTAGGGTGACGATTATTGAATTATATGAAATAAAATCGTGACAACTTCTGAACGGTTTGCATTAAGAAGTTCAAACTGCAAGTTTGGCCGCGAGGCATGATGGGAAATAGTATGCACATGCGCACGCGCCTTGTTGTTGTCGGCCCACATTCATTTGGATGGGTTCGTCAATACGCAAAATTGGCACATTTAGGGGACTGAGAATCCGCATTTCGCGATCTAGAAGACTCTTCACCCTCAACAGGTGACTGTGTGATGTGCGATGTCCAGTCACGGAATAATCGGTGCGATATTCCTTGATGGCATGGTGAGTACCGAACGGTACGTGAAGGTTTTGGAAGATGATTTCATCCCAATTATCCAGAGTGGTCCTAATGAACAAGATGTGGTTAATGCAAGATGGAGCTCGACCACATGGAAGCAGGAGAGCGTTTGATGTCCTGGAGGAACACTTTGGGGACAGCTTTCTCGCTGTGGGGCACCCAAAGGCCACTGCATGGGAATCGATTGGCCGCCATATTCTCTGGCTCTGAACGCATGCGACTTCTTTTTGTGAGGCTGTATTAAAGACAAAGTGTACAGCAATAGCCCCAAAACCATTGCCGAGTTGGAAACAGCCATTCAGGAGGTCATCGACAGCTCATGCAGAATTTCGCTATTCGTCTGCGCCACATCATCACGAATGATAGCAGGCACATCGAACATGTCATAACCTAAACCCGAATATCTGTAGTAACGTTTACATGTTGAATAACGCGTGTGCACGCCGTAGTTTGTAACTAATTTACTTTTTTTATATATAGTTCAATAATTGTCACCCTATATATGTGAGTCAAAAAGAAAGAACAGACTTCACTTGGTTATTAGAGATAAACTATAAATCGTAGAAACACATTGTGCATGTTTGGCACAGGTACGCTGTTGGTTGTTTGTAGCAACTCGGTGACAGCACCGCAAGAGAAATCATTCCGTGCATTGGAGTTTGCGCGAAGTCAGTCCATTATTAACTGCAGCATGCATTCTGCCACCGATTTAGCAACAAGCCGCTTCCGCACAACCATGTTTATGACTAACATACAAAATTCTTGGAACTTGGTTGTACATGCAAAGGGAAGAGCACTAATCAGACAGGCCCGTCTAATGAAAATGTCGAGCGTAACCGAGATGCGTTTACACGGAGTCCTCGGAAGATGGGCATGCCAGGAACTTTAACTTCCTCAAATAATTGTACGGCGTCTTCTGAAACGATGTTCTAAAATGACACCTGTGTATGGAACCTTTCAAGTCGTAATTACTACAGAAATTGCATCCTGGCGACCATAACAGAAGATATGAATTTCTCCAGGACATGGCAGAGGACACGTTTTCCGAACGGCTCATCTTTTTAGACGAATTGACGTTTCATCTGTCTGGTAAAGTAAATCGTCATGATGTAAGAATCTGGGGGTCACAAAATCGTGGCATCGTCGTCGACTACGAAATAAAATCACCGAAACGGAGTGTGTTTTGTGCTGTTCCTATTCATACGTTTATGGAACTTTCTTTTTTGTGGAGAAAACTGTACGAGGAATGTCATACCTGGACATGCTGCAAAACTGGTTGTTTCCTCAACTTCACGAAGATTCCAATGATTTCATTTTTATGCATGGCGGCGCCCCATATAACTTTCATCTCGAGGAGTGGCGTGATCTTAACACCACCATCCCAAAATGTTGGACTGGAAGAGGTGTACAATAAGATGTTCATTGCTTTTGGTCTCGCAGGTCATCAGACCTCACACCTTGCGATTTTTTTCTGTGGGTGTACGTAGATGACAGAGTCTTTGTCCAACCTATGGCAGCTACTCTTCAAGAACTGAGAAATCAAATTGTTGGAGCTGTCAATTCAATAATCAGAGGTAGACTAGCTTTTCGATGTTTCTCGAAAGCATGGTGCTCATGTTGAGTGTATAGTACAGAGTCCACCCAAACATAAAACTTTGAACCCTTATCTAGTTAGTGACATGCGCAATATGTTTCTCCAGTATGTCCACCTGCCGTTGCCCGCGCTGTGACGCAGGATGCAGAGTGCGGTGGGCTGAGGTAGCCCAGAGACACGATGCTGCAGCACCATTCTGTATCGTCCATTCCCCTTGGTGCAGTAGGTTAGCCTAGGTAATGATGTTCGTTAGTCAAAGCTGCCATTCTGTAAGCTTCTGAGGCCTATTACCAATCTGTCTGCCTGTGGATTTAAAACTATACCGAGCGGTAGCTAGGTTCCGGTATGGCCACTCGTTCAGTTGAGTGGTTTTAGCTTTGGATTTAGTGACTACTTTCTACTGAAGAGACATTGGGTTGCACTCGAGTGTAAAATGAGTTCATAATAAATCGTTTTCATTTGTTATACATACGGTTTGTATTATTGTTACTGTGAATGATTATAACGTCCATAAAAAAACATTTTCGGTCAATATTCTCGGAAAAAACCTATTGTTTTTATGTAAATTAAGAGTCTAAAAATCATTAAATTTCAAGGCATCAGCTCTGCTTACGTCTGTTACATAAGTGTTAGCTGAAATTGCTGGTGACTTCCTGTAGATGGTTTAGTTATTAATTATCGAAACGCGTTTACAATTTTTAAGTAAGGAATTTTGTGAAGCCTGACAGTGGAAACCTTCCAGAATTTCATGCAGTTATGGCTTACGCTCACATCATTCTGCAACAAAGTCATCCTGCGTCCGTCTCCATTAAACTCAACAGAAATAGAGCATGTGTTATGTACCATTTGTTGTGGCCAAATGGCTAACGCAAGGAACTACCATGCTAGAGCTCGTCAGTTCACGCCCTGATGGGTATAAATTTTTATCCCCTTAGTGTTTGTAACACATTCTGAGACTGTGATTCGTGAAAGTTAAATTTTTTGTGTGTGATTCGTTGTTATTTGCATATATGAGCGTGTTTTCTCAGGATCTTCATGACTTCGGAAAAAAACCCACGAAAGTTGAAATTGCTGTGCATAAAAACAAACAATAGCATCATTTATATTATAATTCAACATTTTTTCAGAATACATAGCGATTTCCGAAAGAAAAATTTATAAGTGGTAAAAAGTAAATCAATTAAAAAATGCCAAAGTACAGATAAAAAACAGTAAACCATAACATGTTTTTAAGTTCCTCTGTTTTTTCCTTACTCTGGCTGTCTAATGCTTTAACTACTACTTTCTTTTGATGACCCTTTTTCCTTAGTATTAGATTGTGAGCAGTAAGAAATGATCACTGTCTTTTCTGCAAGCCCTGAAAGTTCATCCGCTGATTTGTGCAATGAATAAATGTCGGAATTGATCAGCATTCTTTTCTGCTTTAACCCTTCCAATTACTCTTTGCAATTTGTGCTTCCTTTCTGACAAAACACTATCTTCTGCACTTGTTGTTGTTCCTCAAGATGAGCTATGTATTTTTTTCTTGCAGACGATGCAGATGCCAACAAATCCTTAGTAGTTTGTACATACTGCATTCCCCCCCCCCTCCCCCTCACAAAATTAAAGGTGATCTTTAATTTGCTACATGACAATATAGGATCTTTCTTTCAAATTCTCTACGGTTGCCTGACCATGTGAACAGATTAACTCTTCTTTCAAACCTTCCAGATTTCTTTGAAACCTCTCGAATGAATATTCTTGAGCAAGAAATCATCTAATCTTAAAATTTTAACATCAAAATCTCTACATTCTTGATACGGAATCTGCTGTACAAAATCTTCAAACTCCAATAGGAGCACATCAAGTCAAGTCAGTCTAATCCAGTTACATATAACATGAAATAGCACTTACCTTTCATATGGGCTTTTAATGCCACTTCTCCCATCATTGCCATATCAACGTCCTTTGTAAATCTTACACTTTCCTTTGTGAATGTTTTTCAATGGCACTAGCCATTGCTTATATTCATCCTGTCATGGTCACAGTTGGCTAAATGCATACTTTCCATGCATTTCAATCAAAATTTTAATAATACAACGGTTCTGCAGTTTTTCCACGAAACGCGTGTTACAAGTAGCGACGGGCAATAAATTGCGTGTTATACTTTGCCATAGATATTTTCTTGTCACAGGTGTACTATTTAGTTAGGTTTCAAAAATGGTTCAAATGGCTCTGAACACTATGGGACTTAACATCTGAGGTCATCAGTCCCTTAGAACTTAGAACTACTTAAATCTAACTAACCTAAGGACATCACACACTTCCATGCCCGAGGCAGGATTCGAACATGCGACCGTAGCGGTCACGCGGTTCCATACTGAAGCGCCTAGAACCGCTCGTCCACTGTGGCAGGCGGTTAGGTTTCCATGCCCCTTGCCATTGCTGCCAATGTATAGTATGTCCCATTACTGGCACTGCAGTAATCAGTTTACATACAGCAAACGGTGTCCGTCGCCAGTACTGTGTGCAATTGTACCCCTATTCTATTGTAAGGGTCTACGGATTGCGTGCAGCAGTACGCTACTAACACGCGCTCGCCAGCCGACCTGTTGGAAGTGCTGACAATTTGCTTGGTCAGTAGACGCGCGTCCAGCCGCACTGCGGCGCAGAGTACGAAACTAACCGCCATCCGCAGCGTTCAGTATCAACTTGCGCGGCCACGGGCGCGAATATGTCTTTTCTTAGCTCATCGTGGAGCCTTTCGATACGACCGTAATTTGGATGTCGGACACAGTGTTGATGGGTACGCGTAGCGTGCGTGTTTTATAATCAGCCTTTGTTAATAAAACTGTTTAAACTTACTTCTCGTGTTCGCATGTTGCCGTACCTCGAGGACCCACCGCTTACAAATCCTGACAAAATATTCATGTAATCATCATCCGGGGCAACAACGCAAGGAAACCCCCTTATAGAAGTGGTGTCAGCATGGGGATAATTATGGAAAATCTACAGTCCTGAAGATGTGCACTTACAACGTGAACTTTGAGCAGCAGCAGCATGAGCATTTACGACTACGCGGGTACATCCAGTGCTGGAATTCAGGTCGGTCTACTCCAGTTTGGCTAGAATATGGTAGGCAGTGATGGACTTTTATTTTACATTTGAGTGACTCACTGGCGTCAAATTAGACAAAATGTCGCATTCCAGTCAGAGTAAAATTGTCGATCTACAAACTGTAATTAACGAACTGCAAGAAGAGATTCGACATTTAAAAGCAGAAAGAAGCTAGCATAACATTCCGAGAGACTTGTCAAATAATAGTTCATGCAAGTACAGGTACAATTACAATAAAGAATTTTTATTGTTGCCATCAGTACCCGAAGATGATGTGAAAGTGTTTTTTTCGTAAACTTGAAGGTGCCGCCCTGCTAGGATCCTGGACAGATCCCGATAAGCTAGTGGTTGGCAAATTAAGAATTCAGGGAGTAGCACAAGATTTCATTAGCGCGGAGCCTACTTGTGTGAAAACAGAATATTACAATGAGTTTAGAACGATTGTTGTTCAGAGATTTAAACGTAAAAACGGGATCAGATTTTACAGAGAGCAGCTTTACAGTTTGCGAATGCGACGAGACGAATCTATCGAACAGCTTGCCGACAGAGTTCGAAACATCAACGCTCAAACGTACGAGTTAGTACAATATGAAAATCGCATTCAGTTATTCGAAGCCAACCAGAGAGCCTTGGACACATTCATTCATGGGTTGCAGAGAGAGGAAGCAGTAGAATCAACTGTTGGTTTCGTTGAAGCACTAAGACGACCGAATGAGATGCAGAAACAAGAACGCAGAGTTTTCAACACAACAGTACAATGCTACAGATCAATAAGCTGGGTCACAAGCATAAGGATTGTAAAGAGAATCGAATCTGCTATCATTGCGGGATGCAGGGTCATGTTTCGAGAGACTGTCGCAACATGAAGAACGGTAATGAGAACAACAATCTGCCAGATCTTTAAACGAGTACTGGGACGTACGGACCACCAGTCCGTCCGTCCCTTGCCGGTTACTTCCTGTTAGTTCCAGCGAAAATCAGACCGAAAATGACTTCGTGATAGGTGCTGTATATCAATGCGAGAAACATCAAACTACTTACTAACACAGGAGCACAGACCTCATTAATGTAATGTTGCATAGATAAACGGGATAAATTGAAACCGTCGCTATCAAAAGTGCGAGGGTTAAACGAAGGAAATCTACATAACTATGGAGAAGTTGACGGAGAATTAATTCTTGGCCAAGGCCAAGATGAAAGTGAAAATAAAGGTAAATATACAGCAAGGGTGCAAGTAGTTTCAAATAACGAAACGCGTTATGACGGTGTACTTGGATTTGATTTCTTGTCCGCTAACGAGTCAGAGGTGTTTGTCGCAGAAAGTTTAAAGATCAGACTAGGCCGTAGCAACTAGAAGGACTCAAAGGAGCAGCAATACTGACGTCGTGGAAATGGACTACCAAACGATGCATCGGTTCAGACTATCCGAGTCGATGTTCACATTGATCAGCCTCAGCAAATTCCCAAGGGAGCAGGAAAGACAATCTACGTTGAAGTCAAGTCACCCCGATGCAAGGAAGGAACTTTGTTATTAATTGAGCGATCCGAGAAAAGTGAGTTACTGGATACAATGCGTTGTTATGTTGCTAAAAGTGTAGGTGTCGCTACAATGGGAAGACAATGTCGCAAAAGTCTCGGTTACAATAACGAATATGAGCAATGAGGATGTTGTTTTGCCACGAGGAACAAAAGTTGCTGAAGTGTCGAACGTAAGTAAAAGTGACGTAATACAGATTCCAGATGAGGTAACAAATGCTGCAGTTATAAACGGAGATTTTTGTAACAGTACCGCAAAATTGCGAGGAGACAAAGTTAATACTGAACTGAAACGCAAGATTTGTAAAAAGAACATTTGACAGCTGATGAACAGAAGATTTTAGCACCTATTTTCTTGGAGTATGCAGATTTATTCCGAGAACGTGCAAATTTACCTGTCACTTATTTAGTTCAGCGTTATATTCATACAGGGAATGCAGCCCGAATCACACAGAAACCTTACCGTATTCCATTCAGTCAAAGAGAGTTGGTAGAAGACATGGTTAAAGGACAATTAGAAGCCGGAATTATAAAACCCACCACTTGTTGTAATTATAAAGAAGAAATCAATTTCTGGAGACCCACAGTTCCGTTTTTGTGTTGATTACCGATCTTTGAATGCTGTGACCACACCCGACGTTTACCCCTTACCAAATTTGGTGGAAACCTTGTATTACCTGGGCAGACGTCCAATTTTTTCAGTATGTGATTTAACAAGTCGTATCACCAGTTAACAGTGCATCCAGATGATCAAACAAAAACTTCATTTGTAACAGCAACAGGAGTATACAAGTATCTTTGTATGACACTTGGACTTCATAATGCTCCAGCTACATTTCAACACCTGATCGATTCAGTTTTACGAGGGCTCACCCCAACACAAGCACTTGTTTACCTTGATGATGTAATAATTTTTGGTGAAAGCATAAAGCAGCATACTGACTGACTACAAGCTGTTTTTGAGTGTATAAGAAGCACAAACCTGTCTTTATCAATAGATAACTGTCATTTTGCACAAGGTAAAGTTCTTGGTTATGTTATTACCCGTGAAGGTGTTCAACCTGATGCAAAATTAATTGAAGATGTAAAGAATTTTCCTGAACCACAGAATTTGAAAAAACTACAACCATTCTTGGGACTGTCAAATTTCTACAGACGATTTATAGCCAGTTATGTGAATATAGCACACCCAATGACACAGCTACTGAAGAAAGAAGCCACATTTAATTGGTCAAGAGTGCAAAAAGGCAATGGAAGAACTTAATAGTGCTCAAACCACAGCCCCAGTGTTAGCCTATCCGGATTTCAGTAAACCTTGTATTCTTTCAACAGATGCATCCAATTTTGCCATGGATGCAACCTCGTCTGAAGAAGTTGATGGTCATGAACATCCAATCTCATTTGCTTCCAGACAACTAAACAAAGCACAATGTAATTATATTACTACTGAGAAAGATCTTTGAGATTTGGTATAATACATAGCAGATATTTCTTAACAGGAAGAGAGTTTACTGTTATTACAGATGATGCTGCACTTATTGGTTATTGAGCTTAAAGGATCCAAGTTCCAGATTAACAAGATGGGCATTAAGACTGAGTGAGTACCAATTTGAATGCTGATGCAATGAGTCGAAAAGTCAATGTTTGTGTTGCAATAAGTCGAGAAGAAGAGTTAAAGGCAGCTCAAGGAGAAGATCCACAATGCAAATAGTGGAAAAAATGATCAACGTTTTGTCAAAATAGATGGATTTTTGTACAAAATCACTAGTACAGGAAACCACTTAGTTATTCCAGAAAGCATGAAAGAGCAAATAACAAGAGAACAACACGATTCTTTATTATCAGAACATTGCAGTAAAAATGCAACAAACATTAAAATAGCTCAAATGTTTTGGTGGCTGAGCCACAACGCTGACTTTTCGAGTTTGTTTCACAGTGTGATAGGAAAAAGTAGAGCACCATTGCAAGAACTGCCAGAGACAAGTGAACCATTTGAACGAGTAGGACTAGATGTCATAGGACCGGTGCCTAAGACTAAAGATGGAAACAAATACATATTGACAATGTTAGATCATTTCTCTAGATACCTTCTCATTATACCAATACCTGATTAGAGCTCTGAGACTATAGCTACAGTTTTTGTAAAAGAATGGATTCTTAAGTTTAGATCACCATTAAGTGGTCAAGGAATAAATTTTATGAATGAATTACTTAAACAGACTTGTAAGCTCATGCAAATAACTCAGTTAAGGACTACATCAGCACACCCTGTAGGAAATGGAAGAATCGAGTGAGTCCACAGGACAATTATTAAAATGGTTAGCCATTATGTGAGCAGCAAACATGACAATTGGGATGTCTGTGTACCGTACTTGATAAGTTGTTACAATCCCAAAATGCACAGTTCAACTGGCCTAAGTCCATATGAGATCATCTACAGAAGAAGAGTCCGTTCACCCATGGACTTTGCATGATCGACTGCCGGAATCAGAAATGAACACATAAGGGACCTAGCATGCAAGCTAAAGGAAGCACGGAGGGGAGTGAAACAGCAAAATCATCAATCCTTTCTTCAGCGAACAAGACAACACGACCACCAAGCAGCAGTGCCACAGTATCGAGTGGATCTTGTGTATCTGAGCATTGTTAAAGAAGAGTCGAGTCAAAAAGTTTCAGAAGTTTTGGAAAGGACCATATCCAATTTTGGAGGTGTTGTCCCCAGTTACTCTTAAGCTCCAAATGCCATTTCATTCGATTGTCATTCGTGTCAATCATGTAAAGGCATTTCTGGGTCGATTTCCTGTAGTACCGCAAGACGACAAGGACTGACCAAGAGGCAGACCTGCTGTTCTCAAACCCAGGAAGCAAGAATCACAAGGTCGCTGTCCAGACTTCGAGGCCAAGGCATCCGCATGTTCCGAACGATCCTGTTCCAGACACCCGTACAATCTGCGTAAACGTGTGTAGTGTGAGAGTTTGCAATCCGTGTGTTTATTTCAGCCATGTGCTTACGTGAATGTGTTGTGAAAATTTAGTATTGAAGTTATTGCAAGAGTGCACAATGAAACTAAACCTTTTATTCCACTGGTTACCACAAGAAACTCATTTATTTTATGTTCACTGTTAACTCTACTATTTAGAACCAATTAACCATGTTCATTTTTATTCTAATGTTTGCTATGATAGCGTATGCTACTAATGCTGTAGTAATAGTACCACAGAGTACAGGTGTTTTCTTTGAACCACAACCAGACATGGTAGTTTCAACTACTAATGCAAAACTTGTCCTCAAGTACAATCTGAGTGAAATCCAGCAACAGTTCAATTCTGTAAGAAGAAGCAAATTGATCTAATTCGTTCTGTTAAGGGTAATGATACAATTTTGGTATAATAACTGGATCACAGCCAAAATGCAGATATGTGCTAATTACGAACAAGAGAGTTACTGTTTTTTTAAAGCTTTTGCCACACAAAACTTTAATTTGGTACAAACATGCCTGGTTTGATTTTGGAGGGAGTATCCTTCGTACTGTATTTGGTACTTTAACTAGTCAAGATCTACTGGAAGTTAAAGGCAAAATATTAGCTCTTGAACAACAGTCCAGTACAGATTCAACTAACCTCTTTAATGAAATTATTGTATTAAAGAATATGCAAATAACCATTCCTAACCATACAGTTTTCATTCAAGAGATTGTAAAGCAATTTATTTCACATGATACAAATGCAAATATCCAAGAATTATTCCAAGGATTAGATGCTGTGAGTGGACACTTAGATTTAAATACTCTATTGTTAAGGATTACTGATAGTTTATCAAGTGCTAGAATGGATGCCCTTAACTTAAGAACAGCCTTAGGAAGTAGTCCAAATGATTGAGCAATGTACTACTACATCCAGAACAATTTTTACAGATCCTACCATCAATTGAACGAAAGCTAGATGCAACCTATACTATGATGTACCCTGTTAAATCTCATAATTTATATGATTACTATAAGTTAACCACCACACACTCTTTAATGATTGAAGATGAATCAACTGTTATTGTTTCTATAACCATTGCTAGATCAAAGCATAATTTTAAAATTTATAAGATTTATACTTACTCTGTGAAATGGAGATAGGCAGGTATTCATGTAAAGTACATACTGAATGATTATCTACTGATCAGCAAGGATCGAAGATATTTTGTGTCCCTAAATGAAAATGATTAGCATATGTATAAATGTAGTCATAAGTTAATTTGCCCTGAATCGGCAGTATTCTTAGACAGTAGAGTGTACAGCTGTGAGAAAGAATTGCTTGTGAATCATCCCCCAAGAGATGATTGCCCTAGAATTTTAACGCATCTTTATCATCCATTTCTTAAACTATGTTCTGAAGGTATAATTTTTTCATTTAACTCCACCGTTGATGTCACATTTACATGTAAAAATTATAATACACCTGAGTTACCCTTTACACTCAAACTGAACAATAGTGGATTAATCTTGAATGCCACACATTGTGATTTATCATGTGAACTATTTGAAATGCCTAGTGTATTGCCAATTACATTTCATGCAACTGGACATTTGCATTAACGAGAATGCTATTTGTTTATTACAATGATTCATACATATTAACATATGGAAAGCGTTCCTTATTAAGTTTTTCTGAAGACAGTAATTTAATTACGGATATCCATGAAAAGGTAATTTCTTCCAATAATGAGTTAAACTTCATTGAAGCAGCAAATAGAATTAAGTCCTTCGATCCATCCAGTAACGTTAATGCACACTTGATTGTCAGTAGTGTGTTTTTATTGCTTGTCAACAGCATTTGTCATGTATGAAATTGTCATCCTGAAGGTACACTTCTCTGTACCGAATGTTCCTGTGTCTGCAAATGAAATACAGGTTGCAATGCCTTCTGATGTCACAGATGGCAAAATAGATTCATAACGCCCAGGAGGTCATTTTGAGCCATTTATGGTTGCTCTTTTTCTCTGGGGAGAGTGATGTATGGGTCTACGGATTGCGTGCAACCATACTGTACGTAACATGCGCTCGCCAGCCGACCCGTCTGGAATGCTGCCAATTTGCTTGGTCAGTAGACGTGCGACTGGCCACACTGCGGCGCAGAGTACGCTACTGGCCGCCGTCCGCAGCTCGCAGTATTAACTAGCGAGGTCTTGGGCATGAATATGTCTCTTTTTGTTAGCTTACCATGGAGCCTTTCGATATGACTGTAATTTGGATGTCAGACACAGTGATGATGGGTATGCGTAGCATGCGTGTTATACAATCAGTCTTTGTTAATGAACTTGTTTAAACTTGCTTCTCGTGTTTGCATCTTGCCATACCTCAAGGACCCACTGCTTACAAATCCTGACAAAATATTCGTGTAATCATCATCCGGGGCAACAGTACAAACAAACCCCCTTATACTATTCTACATGCCTGAGGCAGGGATAATCTTACCCCTCTTGCCCTACATGTCATACAGCTGAGCAACCCTCATAACCTACACGTGCAGTCTTTTTTTTCATGTTTTTAACTTTGACAAGTTAATCAATTTTTTAAGTTTGAATACAATTGCCAAGACAAAAATATGGAGTTACTAGGACCATAATTAAAAAAAGATAAAATAAGCACCTATAAAGATTTTTATACCACAGTATAAAAATTATGTACTTTTAAACATGTTTAAGAAATGTACGAACCCTGCAGGCATATCTATAGGATGGCTGCAGGAAGGCACATCAGTCTCCATTAGGGGTTCTCAGTGAAACAGTCTGTGTTCGCGACTGTCAGTATGTACCCAATTCTGTATCGCTCGGATAACTGTGAGACTAATGTGTTGTATCATGGGAAGAACCTCTATTATCTCAAAAGGATTTAGTAACTGGAATTTTGAGAGTAATAATGGTATTGTGTGCCACCTGAATAACATACCATGTAGCAACTGGAATTTTACTAGAATTTTGTCATTTTATGGCAAGAAAGCTTATTTTGAATTTACCCGTGGAGATTTTAATTCATTGTATGGTACTGAGGAAGTTTCATAGCTTTTCTTTTCCAAGAGGAGCAAGGTGCCAACTTTAAAAATATGTAAAATGACTTACCTGAATCTGTGAAATTTTAATTCAGTATAGAGCTCAAAGGACAAGGACGAGTTGTCTTGTTAATCCAAATGAAGAATTTTGTCAACTGAATGCAGATTTAAGTGCATGTCCTTTTCATTTTTCTTGAAACAATAGTCTGTTATTTTTTAGGACAGTAGTTTAGATGTCAGCAAGCAAACAGCAGATCACAGGTAATAAGTTCTGGCTACTTTCTAGTTACTCACAAAAATGGTCAGCTAGCCATTATTGAGTGGGGCAATGAACAATCTTCAGACTTTAAAACCAATGCTGTCCCACAACTTCAAATTGTTACCTTCCATTAAAAGCACATGTGTTCCTCTGTAAGCTCTGATATGGCTACAGATCCAAGGAAACCAAGCCTAAAAGTAATTATCAGTGATCACCACCTAGTTTTGCAGATGAGAAGCCATGTGAGTAAACAAGCATCAAGACTGAACTTGTACCAGGCCGGAATCCAACTGCCATTTATTTAATGTTTCACATGATACATCTTCCTGTCATTCACTAAACGCGCATGGTATAAAATCCTGAGGCTGACTGTGAATTTCACAGTAACTTGTAAAACTCTGATAAAAGTTCTCTCTCATTCAAATAGGTGAAGCCAAATCTGTGAAACTATATCAGCCAGCCACTGTCTCGTTATTCTCTTCAATGTAAGATGCTAAACTTTCAGATAGATGTGTTTGAATTTCACATTCAATTGCAAGCTTCCCTTTTAACTGAAAGTTTTAGCCAGTTTTCTTGCCACAGTTAGGAAAAGGGGCAACATTGCCTTAAGGGTTCTGACTGCCCCCCTCCCTGCCAGCTTTTTAATATAAGCATTTGTTTTGTTGTTATTTTTACATCATACTGTAAAACTCCGGATTCATATCCACAATAGGACATATTTACTACAGTAGATCGTGATGTCTGAGAAGTGACACATATATAGACTGATCAGTGCAGTTTGTGATGTGTGTAACAGTGAGTACTAAGTCTGCATAGTATTCACAAGCTGCTTGCAGTGACAAGATTTAAGGGGCACTGGACTGTGAACATGCTTCATCCTGGAAGAGGGCAGCAGAACTTCCAGAAGTCACAGTTGGCAGAAGTGGGAGAAACTGCTATGGCAACTGTGTTGCTACATGCAGGAGTGATCTGGATAATTTTTAACAGTTTCAGTATTAAAATGCAAAAGACAAGACACTACCACATCATCTTTCCATAGTACATGCAATTCTCTGATATGCAAACTGGCATCAAACCAACCATGGGGCTAATGACCACAATAACAACAGACTATGAGCAATGAAATGCTGAGAGCATCCAAAGCAAACAGTGTTTAAAGTTTGTGAAAGAGCTGTTTGCTCCATGTACTGAATGGTTCTTGCTTAAAAGTGTTAATGCACGAGATGATCCCTGTGTGGTCAGTAGGAGTGTGGTGGGACAAAATCATTACTTATTACACAGGGATGAAAGGCAAATGTAGATCAATGATGGTATTGTTATATAGATACACAACAGTCTAGTTCTGCGAGGAAAGGTGTATGACATCTGTGTGTTTATCCAAATACATATTATAACCCGATACAGAACTCACACAATAACCTGATTAAATCACTTCCACAGTTTTTGATAAGCAGTTACAGGGTCTACTTTACTGACAAATTAAGACACTGTCAGTTTACAAGGTAAGTACGAATTCAATCTTTAACAAAACTACCTTAGTGTGACCACTGAAAATTGTGATCATACAGTTGTTTGCCTCATATAAATATCATCTTTATTTACAGTAATTAACGATATCATCTCGCAAGTGGCTGCAGCAAGGTCAGATTGTGAGACGAGGTTCCAGCTTGTCCTTTTGAATAAATAATGGAAAATATCAACCCACATAATGTGTTAGTGTATGTAACAATTAGCACTAAGTCTGCAGAATATGATCTAGAATTAGCTATTTTTGATGGTGAAAGATAGAAAAGAAAATTTGCAAAAAGTGACCTTTACATGGGACAAAAAAAAGAAAGACTACAGACTTAAGGGATTTTTTTTTAATATTTTGGGATACATAAGGGCATAAACCCAATGAACATCTAAGTACATATTATTGTCAACAATTTGGTAACTCATTGCATCAACAACAAACTTTTTCACACAATCACACTGCAACATTTCTAACACCACCACTTACAGACAGTAAAAATATAACTTAACAAAAATCTGATGATGAAGTAATGGAACACAACTGGTCAAGAAATATTTTCACAACAATCACATATGTGTACGCACACACACACACACACACACACACACACACACACACACACACACACACACATTCATCAGTCAAGTGATATACACCTAAAACAAACCATTAATTACGAGTTATTTGCAAATCCAATTATGTGCCATCAAAACCTTAATTTTTTCATTTTTAGTACGTGCAAATATGTTTTAACAGACAGACAGTAATAAATACTCAAGAATAAAATGAGGAAAAATGACTTGCATGGAGAAATGACAAAATTATTTTGGAATATGCAAGTCTTATTTGCAAAACACTCGTCTGTAATGATTATCATAAGCTGTGCAAATGACAACACTCTCAGTGGAACACAAGGCAACGATAATTTTAAATTAATATATAAATGTTAATACAATAGGTAGGTGAAAATAATAAAATATAGCTGACAATTGCCAGCACAACAAGCTGTCTCTTTCTGTGATGTTTAATAATATCTGTTAACCTAAAACATAAAATTGTAATGGGGATTGCATGTGCCTGTGCGTCTCACAAAAACTGAACTAGGGATAGTTTGTATCCTCATCTTCTTTTTAAATTACTTACAGTGAATTAACTATTATTAAAAAAATGTCACTTTGAAATTAATGGGACTAATATTCAATTTGTGGAATGTACAGGGACACTTCTGAAATGCATACTTAAACACACATTCACCAATACCTTTATGCAACATGTTGATTTGAAAGCTGTGAATTATGAAACAACAGATTTATATTGTATGATATACTGATGGACAACAGCACCACATAACTTAAGTGCTATGCAATGCCTTAGAATTACTGTATAACAGTAAAATCAGTCATCGAATTAATGTATTGTAATCTCGGACCAGATGATAAAGAGATCTCATGTAGCACTTCTCAAAGTACATTATGCAGAATTAATTCTCAATTTGAATTATTTACATTGTTTTATCATTAATCTTCATAGTCATAAACTTTGTATCACCAAAGTACAATGAGTTTCAGGTACGAGTTCGAACACAAGAATTTCTTAACAGTAAGTTTCAAGCCTCACAGATCAAGAAAAAACGATGTTGTCACATTATTAGCAAAGAATATTGGCCTTCCACATATTTGATCATGCTGGATCCTGGTCGACATGGCTGAAGCTCCAGAAGATAAATACATGAAAAACAAACTGATAATCAGTGTTGCTTTTTCTACTGGCAAAAAGCCAATCCTACTATGATTATTACAAACAAAGCTGGAAAACAGAACATTGTACCATATGGTTTGTGTGTGTGTGTGTGTGTGTGTGTGTGTGTGTGTGTGTGTGTGTGTGTGTGACCGTGAGTGTGTGTGTGTGTGTGTGTGTGTGTGTGTGTGTGTGTGTGTGTGTGTGTGTGAGAGAGAGAGAGAGAGAGAGAGATCACACAATCTGAGCTGAAAACCAATGTTTAAATGCATCTATTCACAAATGGAATTTAACAGCAGAACTTTGTACAACAATATATTACTTTATAACAATGAACTTATCACAGCATGTTGTGGGTGGAGTGAACATTACAACTTGGTTAATAAAGATTTTAAAGAATGGATTTGTGATCAATAATTTCAAATTGGCACAAATTTAAAAATCCATACAGGCTAGTGCAAGATCGAAGCTATAATTCAACATTCAATACACAAACTTGTGTTTGAAATATTTCATGCACAGTTTAGCTATTAAAAAGCCAAACAAAGCTTCCATTAATAATCTTGTCACAAACTCCATTCTAAAAGATCTTTTCATAAAGAACCCAATATTCTTTTCCATTCATAAAATATACTGAGTAAACAAATTTTTAGACATTGAATCTTGTTTCAGATCCATCTGCAAGCATCAGGGACACTGTGCGATTATTTATCCACACTAGTTTAGCTAATCGCATTGGGTTCAGGCGCGAAACATCTGGTATTGGTGCTGTCGAATATGATTTCACACATCGGGTCTGTGAATTTCCCAGTCCAAAAATACCTGTTGAAGTCTGTAACAGAAAGCAAATTATATGTATATTGTTTCTGAACATATCTTTCCATAAACAACTTTATAATGGGCAAATATGTAACAGAAACATAACTCCTTGTACTGTTATGGTAGATATAAAGATGTGTGGAGCTAGTGTCAATCAAGGTAAAGCTATCACATGTATGAATGATGAGAGATTGCCAAATTAACAAAGAAGTTCATGTTACACAAATATTGATCAATTTGTAAGGGGATCCATTTGAGCTCATGGAGCATTTTCGTAATGCTCCCATACTGAATGAACCTATCAGTATAAAATGTTGTTGATATACTAATAAAATGATCAACATGTACTTAAAAACATTACTCACTTATCAAGGTCCCCCCCCCCAGCGATGAGGGTCCAATATGGCTGATTATATAAAGATCATAGCCATAAACCCAATTTTTGTCACCAGTGACAACCTTTGAAAGAAAGTCTGAACCATCTTGAAGTAGTTGTTTGAGGTCCCTATATAATTGCAGGCAATGTTACTAGTGACTGTCTTGAAGCAGATGTCTCACAAACTTCACCAATTCCTTCAAATGTACAATTCTTCTGAGGGAATACATTCACCTGTAGCATTACATATCCCCATGGAGTTGCAGTGGTCTTGAATGACTTGTTTACAATATTGTAAAATCTGATCCATCATTTTCTGAAAATTTTCTGCTGTTACGCCAGCTAATGACTAACTTTAACTGTCATCATCAATAGTCAATGTTTGCCCATTTCTGAAATGCTTATACCAGTCATACATCTATATCTGACCTTAAGTGTTATCTACAAAAGCTAGCTTCAACATCTGGTGCAATTCCGCAGTCGTCTTCCCCAAGTAAAAAACTGCAAGCTTAAGGAAACATGACAATAAAAATATTTTCAACAACAACTAACCAAACTACTCAGCTAACAGTCACTTGTCATACTGATTCAAGGAAGGTATATGAGAAGATGCCTACTGGTATTTCAGTGTTGTTGTTGTTGTTGTTGTTGTTGTTGTTGTTGTTGTCTTCAGTGTAAAGACTAGTTTAATGCAGCTCTCCATGCTACTCTATCCTACACAAGCCTCTTCATCTCTGGATAACTACTACAACCTATATAATTTTTGAACCCACTTACTTTGTTCATCCTTTTTTCTTCCTCTTTGATTTATAGCCCCACCTCCTGCATCTCCCTGCCGCCACTTCCCACCACTATTAAACTGGAGATCCCTTGATGTTTCAGAATGTGTCTCCTACCAACTAATCCCTTATTTTTAATCAAGTTATCTTTTCTCCCCAATTCTATTTGGTACTTCCTCATTAGTTACGCTTTCTAGCAACCCAGTCTTCAGCATTCTTCTGAAACACCACATTCCAAAGTTTCTATTCTCTTCTTGTTTGAACTGTTCATCATGCATGTTTCACTTCCATACATGGTTATACTCCAGACAAACAGCTTCAGAAAAGACTTCTTAACACTTAAATCTATATTCGATGTTAACAAATTTCTGTTCTTCAAAACCAGTTTTCTTGCCATTGCCAGTCTACATTTTCTACCCTTTCTACTTCAGTCATCAGTTTTCTGCTGCCCAAATAGCTAAACTCAAATACTACTTTGGTGTATTATTTCCTAATCTAATTCCCTCAGTTATTTCCTGATTTAATCTGACTACATGCCATTACCCTTGTTTTAGTTTTGTTAATGTTGATCTTATATTATTCTTTCAAGACACAGCCCATTCCATTCAACTACTTTCCAGTGTCCTTTGCTGTCTCTGACAGAATTTCAATATCAGCAGCAAAGCCCAAAGTTTTTATTTCCTCTCCCTGAACTTTAATTCCGTTTCCAATTTTTTCTTTTCTTTCCTTGACTGCTTGCTCAGTGTACATACTGACTAACATTGGAGATCAGCAGCAATCTCTGTCTCTCCCCTTCTCAACCAGTACTTCCCTTTCATAACCCTTCCCCCCTCAACTCTTGTAACACCCGTATGGTTTCTGTACAAGTTGTAAATAGACTTTTGCTCCCTGTTTTCTTGCCCTGCTACGTTCAGAGTTTCAAAGAGTGTATTCCAGTAAACATTGTCAAAAGCTTTCGTTAAGTCTACTCACACTCTGGGACATCACATCCTACATGCAAGTGAGCACTGCTGGGTATGTTTGCATAGTATTTTGTAACCATGACTTTTTAAACTGATAGTTCAGTAATATTCACACAAATCACTACCTGCTTTCTTTGGAATTGGGATTATTACGTTCTTCTTGAAAACGGAGGGCCCCATAAATCTTGCACACCAGATGGAATAGTGTTGTCATGGCCAGCTCTCCCAAGGATATCAGTAGTTTTGACAGAAAGCTGCTGATTTAGATCTTTTAGTGCTCTTTCAGATTATCCTCCCAGTATCAAAGTATCAGCTCTCCTATTTCACCAAATATAGCTCCAGTGCTAATCAAGAAACACTGAACCATTGATCACAGTTCAAAATTTCTCTCATTTTTATCAAGCTGGCTTGAAGTTATGCATCCAGTGCATTGTTAGTCTTTAATGTTTTTCTTCACCTTCAAATTTTTTAATACATTTTGCTCTCAACGCAAGCACTACATCAGCATTGCAAAGCTGTGCAAGTGCCACTCATTCTCCACCCCACAGTTCAGCTAACTCAGCCAGCCAGCAGTTCCCTCTCGTTCCATGCGAGACAGCACTCTCTGATTGTGACTCAATGGTGACATGGCCTTACTATGCAGCTAAGGAAACATGCCAGTTAGCTATGTCATGACAACATGAATTATAATTGTGAGTAAAGGAAGCATATAAAGCCTGCTCACACTCTGGGACATCACATCCTACATGCAAGTGAGCACTGCTGGGTATGTGCTACTTGGCTTTACATGCTGAACTTGTGATTGTGTCATTAGGCAAGATAGTACTGGCCATCTTCATTAACTTCTGCCATCCTATGCACAATTTATTCACCCTCTCCTTCGCACAGCACAGTAGAGTGAAGATGATGTGTCCACGGCTGTCCAACAAGCATTGCACGCATTAAAAAAGTCAGGATGCTGATCTCATATCTTCTGCAGTAGACCTAACCTCCTGTGCTGCCATCACAAACTACCCTCCACCACTCTTCCCTTAATGCGAAAAATCAGCCCTGTTCCTAACTGAACACACCACACCAAAAAGCAAGTTAGGAACATTTTGGGTATAATAATTAAAACAAAATGAGTGAAGATAACTACTTACCATATATTTGAGGTGTTAAGCTGTAAATGTGAACATAAGCAAGGGCTGGAGAATGGAAAACATGCAAGTACATATGCGTGTGCACCTGGTGCAACTCTTTCAATTGAATGCCAGCAAAAGAGAGAGAGTTATAACTTTGTAATAATTTTAACTGAGTTGTAATGTGATAGGAAAGCAATTGAAATTTCACATATCATCTCAAAATTAATATACCGAGTGTATTTGTTTGCTTTATATTTTTCAAGATGTAATACCAAGAGTGCCTCCAACACAAAAATAATTGTTCAGCTGTATTTATTTCTGGAGAAATATCATAACCAATCTATTCTGAAGCTGACACACTTTATTATTACGCACCTTGCAGATCAAGAGGAGTAAGCTCACATTACTTTTTGCCCTCAAGCTTATATACAGCACCACTAGGTTCTGCCTCGTGTTTGATTTTCTGGTCATGTCTGTTTTATGTTAACAGTGATGCACAGCTTATGGACAGGTTTAATAATAAAGAGTTGGCTAATATGCACCTCATTTATGGTTTCATCAAATGCAAAAGAAGAATGGCAAAATCTTGGTAGGCTGAGCCATTCCCGCAGCACAGTAATGGTGTACTTCTGGGCATTCAACTGAATTTTCAGTTTATCTTATGCACAATATTTTGACAACCAACCCAGTCATCTTCCTTAGGTGCCTGACTTGCATTGTTACATTTACCCGCAGTCTGATTGGAGTCCAGACAGTGATTACACATAATAGCACAATGACTGGGTCAGTAGTCTAACTTCTGTATGTGAAAACTCGACTGAACACCCAGAAGCACACCATTAATCAATCACACCGAGAAAACCTGAGCGATCCCAAATCATAGTACTTTCGCAACTGTATAATGGTTGTTTCATTTACTCTGTGTTTTGAATTGTATGTTTTGTTTATTTTCACAGAAACAAGTGTAAATGGGTTAACATACTGAATAAATTGTAATTACATGGTTACTCTGAAAGACCACAAGAGACCACGGGTTCCTGAACAACTTCTGAAATTTTGTTGGTGAAATTTAGGTTCACCCTGAATAACGGGCTGCTTAATCTTCTACATCTTCCACCAGCATGGAAGGAGGAATGAATAAAGCACATGTTGTGGAGCGGCTAAGTAAGAAATGTAACACTTGTGTGTCCTTAACCATATCATTCCTGGTGAATTTTCAGGTAACTGAGAGGTTAAGGCTAAGTTAAAGACAGGCTGGAAAGTTTCTGTGGTTCAAATGCAATTCAATCAAACAATCTCTCAGTTTTCAGACATGCTCTTTACTACTAGTCCACCAAGCTCCATGAAGCCCGACATCAGGCTGAGCTGAAGCTAAGATGAAATGGAAAATAGGTTTTAAGGCTGTGGAGGAATGAGATTTAATGTCTTAGTCCTGAATCCAGTACATCACCACCAACAAACTTGCAACAGGGTGGTGATTTAAGATCTTGGTTGGTTAAGATTTTCTACCTGGTCCATAAACAGGTTGATGCACGAGGGTGAGAATGGTCAGTATGCAGTGGTTCTTTTGATGTTAATTGCTCATTTTTTACTGGCTGTGTTTGTCTCTGTAGTTAGTCTTCTGACTGTGATATTGTTGTCATACATAGCTCTTACAACTGTCTCCTACAAAAGCCATTCCATGTGTATTGTTCCAGGCTTGTGCTGGCATCACAATAAGTCAATCCATGGAATGTGAACAACATAAACAGTGAAATGGAGTCCTATTATTCTACACAGGAAATGGCAGATGCAGTACTTTGTTACAGGTTGTTACAGTGACTTGCAGACATGGTACCTTTGTGAGGACAAGGTCCACAATCAACAGTGTGCAGGTTTTTTTTTGTGCAGATTATGTAGCATGCATAAACAGTGGGACCATAAATTATTACAATAACCATGTTTGGGGATATGCAAATACATGAGTGGAATCAAAGCACCAGGTTCACTTAGTATGAATATGTGGGAAGCAAATCTTGCGTGACAGACTCATAGAGCCATAAACATTACCAGACAAACTAACAGATGATCTTCAATCAATCAGTTCTGTGAAGATTCACCAGGAATGACATGTGGCTCAAATTCAGTTCAGATTCGATGTTAAACTGTAGGTCCCCAATCCCCAGTAGGATTACTGGGGTATATTAGGTATACACACAAGATGCTGAAACGACATCCAATTTAAAGACTTGCACCAGTCCACTGAGCCACAAGGAAGAATTATTTCATCTATGTGGCAAATTACTCACAATTTGCACAAAGACAAAGAATGTTGTTTATGGATAGTGGGGTACCACAATTTCCTGTGCCTTGTATGACTACACCTATGACAATTGTTTAATCAGTGAGTGGTTGGTAGGGGTGGTCAGGTACCACAGCTGTACCATTCACCAGACCTTAATCTGTTAGATTTCTGGCTATGGATACATTTAAAGGCATTAGTGTATTCTACACCCATCAACAGTGCGCACATGATACAAAAGCATGTGTGCCTAAAAATTTGAGGTCACACAGGGCTTCTGCAGTACTACCTATAGAGCGAAGCTTACAAGTAGAGGTGATAGAAAGTGAGTCGAAATTTTCCACCAAACTCACTGAAGTTCACTAGAAGAGTGGTCGAGCTTTTATCCACAGGGAGGATTATCAGGTTGTGGCATATTTTGAGACTGCTGATGGCTTTTCTTTCCTCCATCAAGGGTTTTGTGTCATGAGAAAAGTGAGGCAAGGTTGAGAGTGAGTTGAAGCAGGTGGGAGGAGGGTGAGGTTACAGCTGGACCAAGGTACGAACTAGGAGAGACTTAATGTAAGCTTCGGGTCAGTTTTCACCAGATGAATCTATAGGGAATAATTCATTCAATTGCAAGTGATGAATGAAGGAAGGCTCTGACTAAGTACTATGAATATTATCCCTATTTTCCTTACCATATTTTCTTAAGTATTTTTCTATTTTTTTCTATTGCCCAGACAGCCCACAAAATATCTTGGTCTATCCCTATGCTACTCCAACCATCAAAGGTACTGATCATGTAATGTTCCACTTAAACTCATTTATGCAGTCTTTTGTGTGCACTTGATAATCCATTATCCGTCACGTGAAACAATCATGGTTGAATTGTGGCCAAGGGCAAAGATGACCACCTAACAGCTGAGAATGAATCTGAGAACAACAATCAACTTTGGCAAAAGGATCTTCCTCTAACACCAATTTCTCTCAGTTTTGTAGGTAGGAACTGTCCTTGCAACACAGTGTTAGGCCCTGTAATTCCATTACCTTCATCTCGGGACACAGTGATATATTATATTGCAAATCAGACTGATGAAAACCATACATTAAATTAGCATGGTTCAATTGCCCATCCCCACACTAAAGATTGGAAAGAGATGTGATAGATGATATTCCTTAAGTAATTCTTCTGCATTGTTCTCTTCCTGTGTCCTAAAGTGTCATTAGAAGCTAAGTGAACAAAGTTCAACTTCAAACATGATGTCTGTTTAACAGGATGCTTCCGACACCAATTCAAAGAAAAACTCATCCTTCATGGTGCCAACCACACAAGCAATGCAGACACAAATGACATTACATAGCACTCACTTAATTCTTGAACAACGCTAATCTACAAAAATTGATACACCACAATTTAGCATCGCTTTGACAACCTGGACCATCTCTTACAGCGAGATATTGATTCTGCAGTTGTAGGTTATAGTGTAGACACCATTAGTTATGACTCAAGAAACATTCTAGTGCCTGTGGGTAATTCATGAAATATCAGTTGATAGTAGCTTGACATAATCAGCAGGGTGTGACAGCTTGCATTGGCTTTCAAATTCAATGGACCTTCTCCCAACAAAACACTTGTGGGACCAAATGTGTCAATTTATATTTCAGTGGCCAGAATCTGCAGATAATTTACATACACAGTAGTGGGAGTAATGGAATTATATCCTGGGAGCCTACATATTGTAACTGTATGAAAATAATGAACATAAATTTTGGTGGCCTAGTGGATGGAGGGGGAGTAACAAGAAACAAGAAGTAGAGAATGAGCTGCGATAAGCATTCTTCACATGGGACTCAGGCCTTTAACAAGTGTAGAAAATCCCACAGAAAATTGTGGATACATCAAAGGATTTTGTGATATAATACTTGGAGAGGAATGCCATGTAAGCAGCACCAAGTACATGATACTTCTTTACATTGATTAACTGTGGCTGCATGCATTTAACTTTTAGGAAATACACAAGAAAATGATAATTACTGCTCCTGACATGATATAAACACTGCTCTTCTTTCTCAGTGTTTAATAGAACAGGTATTCCCTCCTCATCAACAAGAATCTTGATTCTGGGGTTTACACACAAAAATGGATCACAACAGGTGTATTTCACATTATACTATCACAAACTTGGCAAATTATGTATCAATGATTGCTTTCACTGCCCAAGTGAATAAAACTTGAGGAATGGGGATGGTCCATAACAATGTGCTACAGTATATTGCAAGCTGATCATATACAATGGAATTTGCACAAAAAACTTGGTGGTCATCAACAGATTATTTGAAATAAAAGGAGTAACATGTGGGTAATCTTTTACCATGAACAATAGGCTCACAGTCTTTGAACAGAGCTTGGTCTACACATAGTACGCCAGTGAGAGAAAAGATCATCATTAAATGAATATTCACTAAACCCTGATGAAACAATCAACCCATGAACTAGATTGGCAGCATATTTGCCAGGTACATACACAGATATTATATTACTGGTATAGTAGCCAACAGACTCCATGAAAGAGGTTTTCCTGGGACACTGATCTAGTATAGGAGACTATCTTTGTCGTATAATTAATCAGCCTTTGTTGGTGAAGTGCCAGGAGACTAGTAAGTCACACATTTAGCTTTCCATCTGAGTCTACATTTAATTCGTAAATTCTTTGTGCATTTTTGTGTGCTTGTGAAGTTTAATTCTAAAATTTATTGCATATTTTTGCATTTGAAAGGTATTTTTTTTTTGTAGAGTATTGCATTTTATTAATGGTAATGTGTACATTTGCACATTCTGTAGTGCAGTAGTCATGCATTTGTTTATTTTGGATAGCCAGAAACTGCTGGCCACAGCTCTGCCAGCTGGTAGCCTCCATTGGTGAAGCACTAGGAGATTATCTAGTCACGTATTTAGCTTTTTTGTTTGGCTTCATATTTTAATTCTCAAGCTGGTAGTTGTAGGATGGATAGTGAAAGTGTGCGAGTGCACGCGGATGCAAAAGCAGCTGGCCTCAGTTTGTGAACAGCTGAAGAGCCACTGTCAGATGTCTGCAGGTTGGCATGTCACATGGAGCACCTCAGGTGTCACTTGTTTCACCCATAGGGTCTGCTGTCAAGGCACCTTCCAGTGTACCCGATGCAGAGGATCTGTGCACACTGCAGGGACAGTGGCAATTGTTGCATGGTCTCATCACTCAAGGCGGAGAGTCAATTGGAGGCTGGCCATTTGGCCTCACCCATTCGCTCTGTGAATAGGCTGATAGCTGCTCCTTCAGCAGGCTCTGAGCAGACACACAGGGGGGGGGGGGGGGGGGGGAGGAATAGGAATAGTGCCCAGGGTCAGAAGGAATTCAAATGTGCACTTGGTGAACCTCATCCAAGATGTGGAGGTGGTCTTACCCATGCCTATCAAGAGTGCAGGGTGCAGCAATTCACAAGTTGTTGCTTGTGTAGGAACCAATGACACCTGACACTTGGGTTCTGAGGCAATGGGAGGCTGACAGATGTGATGAAGACTGTTGACCCTACCTGTATGGTTCAAGCGAAGTTCACAACTTGCAGCATTGTATGCAGAGTCGATCGGGATCCTTTGTTTTGGAACTAAGAGGGGCTGTCAATGAGAGGCTCCGTCGATTATGTGATGGTCATGGCTGCAGATTTCTGGACCTGCATTATAGGGTGGAGTGTGGTAGGATTCCCTTTGATAGATCAAGGGTGCACTACAGAAAGAAAGCATCGCTCATGTGAAACTCAACTTGCCCTTTTCTCACATGATATCCTACAAACCATGGATGAAGCACAAAACGTAGATTCCACATCCCTAAATTCCAGAAAGCATTTGACATGGTGCTCCACTGCAGTGTGCTGATGAAGGTCCAAGCATACAGGTTAGGTTCTCAGATATGTGAGTGGCTCAGAGATTTTTTAAAGTAACAGAACCCATTTTGTTGTCCTTGATGACAGGTGTTCAACAGAGACAAGGTTAGGGTGAACAGCACTTTACGGTAGTCTGCTGATGACACTGTGGTGTATGAGAAGATGTTGTCACTGAGTGACTCTAGGACTATGTAAGATGACTTAAGACAGAATTTCTAGTTGGTGTGATACATGGTAGATTGCTCTAAATGTAGAAAAATGTAACTGAATGTTGATGAGTAGGAAAAACAATCCTGTGACATTTGAACATAGCATTAATAGAGAGCTGCTTTACAGAGTCACACTAATTAAATATCTTGGTGTAGCACTGCAAGGCAATATGAAGTGGTATAATGTCATCAGCTTTGTAGTAGGGAAGGCGAATGTTTGACCTAATTTTATTGGAAGAATTTTTGAAAAATGTAGCTTATCCATAAGGGAGACAGAATGCTAGTGTGACCCATCCTTGAGTACTGTTCGAGTGTTTGGAATCCCCATGCGTCAGATGAAAGGAAGACATTGAAACAATTGGATCTGTTACCTGTAGGTTAGATCAGCAAGCAAGTATTGCGGAGATGCTTCATGAACTCAAATGCAAAACACGACTCCAGAATGATTCTGCTGCCACCAACACACAATTCGCGTAAGTAGGAAGAAGACAAGATGCAGGAAATTAGAGCGCCTATGAAGGTTTTAAGATAGTCATTTTTCCTTTCTTCTACTTTTGAGTGGAATAGGAAAGGAAATGACTTGCCATTGTTCACGGTACCCTCCTCCATGGACCGCATCGACAATTGTGGAGTTTGTTTGTAGATGTCTACGAAGAATCAGAGTTAGTTGTGCTCACATTCCATGGATGATTTGCAATATTAATTGTAATGATCACAGTTTGGATTTCAAAAGAGTTGCTCAGAGAGCCATTCACACGTTCACTCAACAAATTTCACAAGCATTAAGAAACAAAATAGCATTAGTTGGCATTTTCTCTAACCTAAGGCATTTGAACGTGTGAATCACAATATTCTCTGAGGTAAATTAAAGTTTTATGCAACTGATGGTATGGCGGATACTGTCACATCTAACTAAAAGAATGCAGAAAGTTGTCCTTAGTAATTCAACCAACGTAATCAGATGGTGGGGGGATTCTTCTGACTGGGGAGAAATCACAGATGTGGTTCCTTAAGACTCAACCTTGGGTCCGCTGTTGTTCCTCATACATGTAAATGATCTTCCATCTAATATACAACAAGCAGAAGTAATTATTTTTGTGAATGACACTAGTATTGTAATCAAAGCACAAATGCAGCAACAGATGAAATGGTAAACAATGTTCTTAAAAGTATCAATGACTTATTTTCTGCTAATGATCTACCATTCATTTTCAAAAAGATGCAACATGTCCAGTTCTGTACACCTCCAAGTACTATACCAATGATAAGTGTAACACATCATGAGGAAACAACAGAGTGGAAACTTCAAAAATTTCAGCTGGCAATACTGATGAGAATTTAAACAGGAAAGAATATATTGTGAAACTTCTAGAACAATTTAGTTCAGCCACATGTGCACTTTGAATCATGGTAAATACTGGGGAGATAAAAATCAGTAAGTTGACGTATTTCGCATATTTTCATTCAATAATGTCATATGGAATAATGTTCTGAGTTAACTCATATAAAAATAAAAGTCTTCACTGTCCCAATGAAGTTTGTTGTAAATAATCAGCTGCAGTTCAAAAGGAAAATACTGTACATAATTATAATACCAGAAGTAAAAAAGACATTTATTACTGCACATTAAGGCTGTCTCTAGCACAAAAAGGAGTGTACAATGCTGCAACCAAAATTTTTGATCACTTGCCCAGTGATACAAAATGTCTGAAATGTCTGACAGACAGAAAAGTGAAACCTGAAAAGAAACTGAGAAAGTTTCTCCTTGACGTCTTGTCCTACTCCATAGAAGAATTTCTATTATTGTAAGTTGTAAAAGGTGCCGGGTAGGAATAACTAACTCATTTCTATTTATAAGAAAAAAGTCAACTGTAGCCATATTCACAAATTAATTTGTTGTTTGAAAGTGAAACAAACATAGCTTTCAATAATATGAAACTTAACACCAATAGTGTAGGCACAGTTCATAGTGCGACTATGTAAATATAATTTGGAAAATACACAGACTGTTGGAAGGTATTTATTTTAGTGAAGATACTGTAAATGAAATTGAACCAAAACAAAGACTGGTTCCCCTTGGTCAGTGTACAAAGTAGCT
Organism: Schistocerca gregaria; assembly: GCF_023897955.1. Lineage (NCBI taxonomy): Eukaryota > Metazoa > Arthropoda > Insecta > Orthoptera > Acrididae > Schistocerca > Schistocerca gregaria. The sequence goes on from NC_064931.1 coordinate 831,473,300, forward strand.
GTCACAGTCTTCATGGCTCTATCTTGCATCAGTTCTTATGTTTCAGCTTCAAACCCAAAATAACTGATTATGTGAACGAAAATGATTTAAGTGAAAAACTGAAGTCTTGGAGTTTCATTGGAAATGTTATCTAATGACATGAATAAATCATTACTTCCATTTCTTACTAAAGTTAGAACTAAACTAATGTAATCAACTGTGCAACATACCTGCCAAAATGAAAGCCTGTTCTCACTGCAACTGTAGGTGGCTAAGTATTTTCCATCTGGTGAGAATGTGTTGGCAGTAACTGCTGCTCCATGAGCTGGAATCATCTGTGAAATGAAGAATATTCAGGTAATAAAAGAATGCAGCAAAAGTAAGTAATTTTAATCTCTGTGAGTTTCAACTGAAACAGTTTTAATAAGAGTACAACAGGTAGAAATTCTTGCAACGTTTTGGTCGTATGGATAGAATGATTTACAGACGAATTACAGGATACAATGAGGCATCTTTCTACCCTCTTTGCTCTCCTTGTCATTTTTTATTTATTTCAGGCACTAGAAAATAGATACAGTGACCAATGTGCTAGCATAATTAGAACACACATTGAAAATTAAATTACAACTTTGTTTCCTACTTATACTTGAGAGTCAGAGCTACATATATCATCTTCTACTGATTAAAAAGGGTGACTTTCATGAAATTTCTGGAAGTGAGATAATTACATACACTATTTGCTGTCAAGTTTGGATTCCTTTTGTTGTACACTCCAAAAACACCAGATATACAACTAAGTTTACTTTTTATTTATTGATTTGTTTACCCTGGTAAGATTATCACCATCAGGCCCTCTCTTACATTTAATCCAGGCTACCAACTGCATGTAGACCACTTCCTGGTATTACAATGCCCCAAGTTCACAGAAGCCATTCCACTAAGTTCCGATATACTGGATGTAACATATGTTTTCATTATTGCAGCAATGTTGCTGGTTTTTGGGTTTACTGACATGGCATGCAACAAATGACCTATTTTATCCAGAAAAATGTCATAGAAATTTCAGGCCAACACTTGAACATGCCAGTCCAACAAATCAACCTTCTATTCACTGAATCATGATGCCAAAAGCCTTGTTTTATGGGTGGAAGGAAGCTCATAAACTTATTTGTTTATTTGTTAAGACACCTCAGTTTCTCATGTCGTATAGTAGGAAGGAAAAGTTATCACGCAAATGGGGAGAACATCATGTCACGCAGGTACATTCATTGTTTTCAAAATAGTATTCATATCTGACAATGATCTGGCTGTTCACTTGAAAACTTTTTCTTCATAATTTATTTATTTATTCTGTAATAATTACAGCCTACATTTTTGATAACTAAAGAGGCCCTACAATCCCACACATCTGTACTGAACCACTACTTTTATAATAATTTTTACTACTGGTTACACATTATTTTTTAAAAAGAAGGAATTTCTTCTACTACATTAAAATACTACTGGTACATTAGCCGACTGTAAATACAACTGCCATTAAAACTTCTACTAATAGACATTTTGTATCACTGGGCAAGTGATCAAAAATTTTGGTTGCAGCATTGTGCACTCCTTTTTGTGCTAGAGACTGCCTTAGTGTGCAGTAAGCCTCGGACACATGAAAACATTTCAGCAGCAATTCCAACATGTCAATTGATACAGTGGTTCACTGAACCACACAAACCACATTTCTGAAATCACTCACTCAAATGCGACAGGCAGTCTTCTGGACTATTTCCTTTGTCAGTGATTATGATTAACCATTTTGTATTCCATATGATATCCAGTGTCGGATCTGCACTTAGTTTTTGCTACATTGTTGGATCTAAGAGGTCCTGGGTCTACTCTCATTACCTTTGGTCTTCATTACGATGGTGTCATTTCCCTTTTTGGCAGGCAGTACCAATATACTTTTGTCAGCTTTAAGGTTCTGAATAGCTTGTACTTCTTCTTTCTTCACTTTGCAAACTGGTGGTTTTGCTCTGCACAGTATCCTGGCTGTTTCAGTGCGTATTTCCTCTGCTCTTTCACAAGGAAGGGTCCAAATGGCTGCTTCGGTATTAGCAATAATGTCCTCCATAGGTATAGTTCTCAGGGTGATAGTGCTATCATCTAATTGTTAAAAAATTAGAGTCTTAAATCCCCCCCCCCCCCCAATTCCCCAAGTTGAGGAGGAAATTATATGTTCTTATGATGTTGTTATACCAGTGTTGGAAACATCCCAGTCAATTTTCCACAGTTTCAAAATGAGATAAAATTTTTTCTCCATATTAGCCTCAGTTCCAAGAACTGTACAATTGCATTTGATTACCTTTCTCTAGCTCAAAGGGTGTTTTATTTCCCACTTTTTAGGTTCCCAGAATAACTAACAATGCATCAGTATTGTGGATAAGAAGCCTGTCAACCTCAGTAGAACATATCTACAGGCTTATACATTCAAAATACACTGCACAACAGTAACTAATATACTTCCTTGCAGATAAAAACTGTGAGACTTGAACCTCAAACCTTGTCTTCAATAGGAAATGCTCTTAGATGCCCTCACAGCTTCACTTCTGTCATCATGAAAAGGTCGTGGGTGTCTGAATAGCTCAGCCCTCAGTAAGAGCATTTTCCACTAAAGGCAAGATTCCCAGTTTGTGTTTCAGTCTGACACACAGTTTTGAACAGCCAGAAAATTCCAAAACAGCACACAGTCTGTTACAGAGTGAAACATTCATTCTGGGCATTAAATATAGAATGTTGGTTTAGCCAACAGCTTTTAGGAGAGTTGAAACTGTCCCAGTGTAATTTTAATAATTTGATGCACTGCCTTTCCCTTTTTCTGCTTGCTTATCCTATTTCCCATGGGAAGTTACAGCATTCCTATGTGAACACACATAGATATCTGATTACTATACTTGATGTAATCATCACATCAACAACTTATAACAGGATGTCTTGACAACTTGCCAACTGACAAAGGGTACAACATTTTTTGTGATGCTAACGTTTGCAATCTAAGCACTACAACTGTCTTTGACAATTCTTCTTGAGTCGCAGCTTACAGAGAACAGCTTAATAGCACTGCTCCACTAATGTTGCCACTATCCTGTAAATTTTATAGTATGGGCTCCATGTTACACCCCAAACTCTGGTTTGACACTGGGTGTCTTTCATGGCAAAGGTTCGACACTGGGTATCTTCCATGGCAATAATGCCTTGAGCAGTAATACAGCACCTCTGAACACTCCGACTCGGTCAGCTGAAGAATACCAGTGACCGGAAGCTTTCAAATACACATACGTTACAAATTGTTATGGCTAGATTTGTAGTGTTGTCCATTGCCAGTAAGATACCGTTATTTATTGGATCTTCTGCTGATCTTCCTCTGCTATAGCCATACTGGTCAGGGCACACAGAATGTGGGACATCACAGTTTGGCAATATTATGTCAAACAGATTATCAAATATCTTACCCTGAACATTTATGAGACAAATGATTATGTAGGATTTGGGTATAATTGTATCCTTGACCTGCCCTTTATTAATAATCACCACTAAATTATTTTTCTTAGGTGTAGTTTTTTCCTTACATGTGGCACTTCTACAGTTCACACAGATACATCTCTATTTGATCAATTAAGACATGCATTAGTTTGAAAGGAATCTCACCTGGTTCTGAAAACTCTTTTCTTTTCGGCTCTAAAATTGTTAATAGTATTCTTCAGGGATCTATTTCTAGGATAATCAACACAAATTACCCCATTTTTCAATTTTCATCATGCATAACTCTTCTTTCATGGAGTGGCTAACATGTCTAGATATCTGAAGTCTTGAAATCTTTCTTCTTGGATAGAGCCTTCTTCCTTGTCTTGTTTTATAGTGTAATTTATGCAGAATCTTGAGCCTAATACAAGGTGCTCTCCTAGAAGTATATGTCACAGTATCATGTACAATTTGCCGTGAGCTGTGCTGCAGGCAGTGTGACGCGGTAGTTAGCGTTGCTGACCGGCGTGTTGCTGGTCACCAGCTCAAACCCGACAACCAGAAATTATTTGTTATTAAGTATTCATCATTTCTGGACGGTTCTCAAATTATGTTGTGTTTGTATATTCTGGAATGTTTTTGAGCTTTGTTTAAACAGTAGCACTCTCGATTCAGTAGCTCAATCCTCTTTTCTGTCCGTTGGTGCTCATAATAAAAATGCTTTCGTGCTACAAATTGAACTTCAATTATGACCCTGCTTCTTGATTTTGACTTTATTGTAGTGAAGACATGATGTCATTTTCTGGAGACACTGGGTACTTTAAAACATCTATATCATCATGGCTCCAATTAGGCAACACAAAAGCTGTCGCCAACACTGTTAGAGATCAGAATACAAACAGAGCATTGTTTGTCTGTATATTAAGAAAACCAGTGGACTCCAAAATATCAACATGTCAGCAGCACATCTGGCACCCATCTCAGTGTTATCCAGAGCCACTGGTCATGACCTGACAAAATGACAAAGGATTTGACAGAGCTGTCAAATACAAGAAGTGGGATGACATGATGAGTTTGACAAATGTATACTATTACTTGGATGACACAGTCCATCGGTGGTTCAAGAACAATGGAGAGAAGGTTGACAGCTGGGACAAATTCCAGGCTGGAGGGGGGGGGGGGGGGGGAGAAAAGAGGACAATCAGCAACAAGACCACTTAGTGTGAGAACAATTTAAAAGCAGGGCAACATCATGGGGAAATGACACAGTCATACATACAGAATATCTGGATTCTATGCCACATTGTGTGTCCAAATATAACAAAACATAACAAAATCTCACACCTGATGAAAGGAATCACATAAGATTAGATTAGATTAATACTTGTTCCATAGATCATGAATACGACACTTCGTAATGATGTGGAACGTGTCAGGTTAATAAAAGATGTCTGTACAAGAAATTACATTACACGAAATATTGCATGACACTAATGATTAAGGTTTTTTTTTTTTACTTAGTTTATATCTAAAAATTCAGCCAATGAGTAGAAAGAGTTGTCATCTAGAAATTCTTTTAATTTATTTTTAAATGTTAGTTGGCTATCTGTCAGGCTTTTGATGCTGTTTGGTAGGTGCCCAAAGACTTTTGTGGCAGCATAATTTACCCCTTTCTGTGCCAAAGTCAGATTTAACCCTGCATAGTGAAGATCATCCTTTCTCCTGGTGTTATAGGTATGCACACTGCTATTACTTTTGAATTGGGTTGGATTATTATCAACAAATTTCATAAGGGAATATATATACTGTGAGGTTACTGTGAGGATCCCTAGATCCTTAAATAGATGTCTGCAGGATGACCGTGGGTGGGCTCCAGCAATTATTCTGATTACACGTTTTTGTGCAATGAATACTTTTCTACTCAACGATGAATTACCCCAGAATATGATGCCATACGAAAGCAGTGAATGAAAGTAGGCATAGTAAGCTAATTTACTGAGATTCTTATCACCAAAATTTGCAATAACCCTAATAGCATACGTAGCTGAACTCAAGACGTTTCAGCAGACCATCAATGTGTTGCTTCCAGTTTAACCTCTCATCAATGGACACACCTAAAAATTTTGAAAATTCTACCTTAGCTACAGACTTCTGTTCAAATTCTATATTTATTACTGGAGTTGTGCCATTTACTGTACGGAACTGTATATACTGTGTTTTACCAAAATTTAAAGAGAGTCCGTTTGCTGAGAACCACTTAATAATTTTGTGAAAAACATCATTTACAATTACATCACTTAGTTCTTGGTTTTTGGATGTTATTACTATACTTGTATCATCAGCAAAAAGAACTAACTTTGCATCTTCATCAATGTGGAATGGTAAGTCATTAATGTATATCAAGAACAGTAAAGGACCTAAGACCGAACCCTGTGGGACCCCGTGCTTGATAGCACCCCAGTTTGAGGAATCAGCTGTTGTTTTAACATTACACGAACCACTTATTTCAAGTTTCTGCATTCTTCCAGTTAAGTATGAATTAAACCATTTGTGCACTGCCCCACTCAAACCATAATGATTTAGCTTATCTAAAAGAATTCCATGATTTACACAATCAAAGGCCTTTGAGAGATCACAAAAAATACCAATGGGTGATGTCCGGTTATTCAGAGCATTTAATATTTGATCAGTGAAAGCATATATAGCATTTTCTGTTGAAAAGCCTTTCTGAAAACCAAACTGACATTTTGTTAGTACTTTATTTTTACAAATATGGGAGGCTACTCTTGAATACATTACTTTCTCAAAAATTTTTGATAGAGCTGTCAGAAGAGAGATTGGGCGGTAGTTGTTGACATCCGACGTATCCCCCTTTTTATGCAATGGTTTTACAATGGCATATTTCAGTCTATCAGGGAAAACACCCTGCTCTAAAGAGCTATTACATACGTGGCTGAGAATCCTACTTATCTGTGGGGAACAAGCTTTAAGTACTTTGCTGGAAATGCCATCAATTCCGTAAGAGCTTTTACTTTTCAGTGAGTTTATTATTTTACTGATTTCAGAGGGAGAGGTTGGTGGAATTACAGTTGTTTCAAACTGCGCAGGTATGGCCTCTTCTATTAATAGCCTTGCCTATTTTAGTGAAGATCTAGATCCTATTTTCTCCACAACACTTAAAAAATGATTATTCAAAATATTTTCAATTTCTGATTGTTTGTTAGTGCACTTGTCATTCAGTTTTATTGCACTAAAGTCTTCCTGTGCTCTTGGTTGCCCTGTTTCCCTTTCAATAATATTCCAAATTGCTTTAATTTTATTATCAGAGTTACTGATCTCAGACATGATACACATGCTTCTGGACTTTTTAATAACTTTTCTTAGTACCGCACAATAGTTTTTATAATATTGAACAATTTCGGGGTCAGTACTCCCTCTTGCTGTTAGATACAGTTCTCTTTTACGGTTGCAAGATATTCTTATTCCTTTAGTTAGCCAAGGTTTTTTATATGTTTTCTTGGAATTATGTTTAACTATTTTCTTGGGAAAACAATTTTCAAATACCCTTAAAAATGTATTGTGAAATAAGTTATATTTCAAGTTTGCATCGGGTTCCTTATACACTTCATCCCAGTCTAGCTGCTGTAGGCTTTCCCTAAAGTTTGCAATATTTATATTGTTAATTGAACGCACTGCTTTGAAAGTCTGATTTATTATACTGCATGGAGCTATGTCATGTACTGTAACAAGCTGTGCACTATGATCTGAAAGACCATTCTCAACAGGATAAGCATTTATGTCCTTAAACTTATCTTGGTCTATAAAAAAGCTCTTTTGGTAATTGATGTCATAAGAACCAAGGAGTTCATAAGGTGGCAGTAGTGCACTGAGGAAATGCAACAGAAAAGAAATGGATGAAATAAGTCTGTCTGACAACTTAAAGTGGCCCTTAAGGCACTCGTGGAGAAAGAAGAAGAAGAAGAAGAAGAAGACCACCACCACCACATCTGTCTCACCCACCAACAAGTACAAGAAGAAATACAACAGTTCATGGCAACCAGAACTATCAAGCCAATAAGCAAGACAGAGCAGCAATGAACGTCGAGTTAATAGAGAATGAGGATACGGAGGTGTATCGATCTTTAGCATCAATATCCACCACCAGTTGAACATGTCAGGGAGAATGAACTCTGTCAATTTGGACTGGCATCTGACTAACACTTGACACAACTGACACCTCAGCCAAGTATAAAGCCTCATAGAAAAAATACACATTTGGTGGACAGAGGCCAACATGCCAGTGTGCTTACACTCTGGATGCATTGGACATGTAGTACGCTACTGCAGAGAAAGAAGCACAGTTTCTGACATCACAACAGTCCTCTTCATGCCAGTCAGTTGCAAATGATTATAGCTAAACTGTTGGACCATTATCATACCCTGGATGAGTTTGCTCCCCAACATACTGCAGCTGCTCCCCCTCGTTGTACAGAGATACCAGCTGCTCGCATAGATACTGAATTCTGAAATACTAAACAAGGAGATCACGTAAGGGTGCCACAGATGAAAAATCTCCATGGACAGCTGTTATCAAGATGTCAGGAAATCTCACTGACATTATCGACATCAACCCGTCTGGGTGCTAGTCGACTCAGGGGTCCTCCTCCTGTAAAGTCGAATCTGTAGTGGACATGAGATTGAGCAAACAGCCAATGGTAAAACACTGTAACAACACTGGGAATCATCGAAGAGTGAAACAGCACTCACTGGAGTGTTTCTGACAGAACAATGGATAAGCTGGGAGGAAATGGAGAAGATACTGCAAGATGATATCAGTGAACCTTAAGAGAGCCCATGGTCCTCTTCAGTGATCCTCACGAAGGAGGAGGATGGCACATGGGGTTTCTGCATCAACTAATGATGACTGAACAAAATCACGAAGACAGCTGTCTCTACCCACTGCTGCACATTGTTGGCACCCTAGACTGCTTAAAAGAGCAAAGTATTTTTGAAACAAGACTGACAGGAAAAAGACTGTCTTTATAACTCATGGCAGCCTCTAAGAGATCATAGTTATGCAGTTTGAACTATCTAATGCTCCAACTAACTTAAAATGTATGATGGGAACTTGTTTCAACACCTTTGGACGATTTTTCTTTGACAGCTGGATAACATAACTGAAATAGTTAATGGCAACGGATTCTGTCCCAATCCAGAGAAAATATCAACAGTTGCATATTTTCTGACACCTCAGCACATTTGTGATGTGTGAGGTTTTTTCAGAATGTTCTCGTACAACCAGCGATTCATAATAAAGGATTTTGTACCAAATCACAATCCTTGCAAGAACTACTGCTGGGAGATGCCAAATTTTCCTGGAATGAGGCATAAGAAAGATCTTCCCTTATCCTTAAGAAGTTTTTAACAGCAGCTCCAGTTCTTGTATGGCGCAAAAGCTGAGACAAAACTTCACATTGAGGTTAGTGGTTTTGGGTTGCAGCAGCTCTACTACAATTTCAGAAAAGGTGCTAAAGAGGTGATAGTTTGTGCTTCCAAAGTACTCTGAAAGTCTGTCAGTAACCACTCTACAGCTGAGAAAGAGTGCCTTGCAGTTGTTTGGGCCATCAACATGTTCTAGCTGTATTTGGCAAACCTTTCACCAATGAGAAAGATCACCATTCTCAGACACGGGTATCACTTCCCTGGTTTCTACCAACCAATTAGACATTGTGAGAGCCAAAGCAAGGAATGCCAGCAATGCTGCAGTTAGCTCTGTTGCATCTGATACCAATTCTGATTGGAACAGTACCATTCCACCAGACTGAAATTGATCTCTTGGGGAGGTTCTTACAGTCAACAAATAGGAATTGATGACTAGCTCACCTACTACACTGTCAACAAAGCTGCAATGACTGAAAAAGCTCAGGAAACTGCAAGGTTCCTTGTAGAATACAGCATCTTGAAGCATGGAGCACCCCACGTGACGATCTCTGATTATGTTATAAGTTTTCTAGTCGAGACTACTGTCAGAGATAATTTTACAATGCGATATTACTCACTGGATGACTACTGCGTATCCCCCACATACAAATGGCCTGAAAGAATGCTTCAATAAGACACTGTCAGATATTCTCTCAATGTACAATCGTATCAAACAGAGCACTTGGGATACAAAAGTACCCTTTGTAACATTTACACGAACAGGCTAATAAGGGCTTCAAACCATAAAATGGGGTGAATAGAAATAGTTTTCAACTTCAAAAGACAAACTTGATAATTTTAAAAAGAGAAATTAAAATCAAAATTATACTGGATTATATGCTATGCCTAACCTTAAACTTACAATTAGTTCTAGAACCTAGCTCTGTTCTATAACATGAAAATAAATAAATAAAATAAACTGTGTTTCTATCACTCCAGAGAGGGGGTGAATGGAAACAGCAATATTAAACTTTTTGTTGTTGCATTGGTTGATTGGGTGAATAGTAACTTGTCAAAATCTGTTGTGGTTCTAGGAGATGAGAAACAAAATTCATCTGGTTAAAAAAAAGTGTTATTCAGTAAAGAAATAAGAATTTTGCACGAACTGTGATTTTTATTCTATTTTCCAAACAAACGGTGCTATGTCAGTAATTATGTTTTATAACACAGAACTGATGAACTTGGTTTCTTTCTTAATAAATTAAGTCACTGATATCAACTTTAGAAATGATCATGTCTTCGAATCTACAAAGTCTTAGGTACTCTTCAGAAGTAACGGAGAGCTTCCAAACATTGCCTCCTCCACTAAAAATATTTAATCGTTGTTTAATTGGCCTTGATTTTTGTATAAAATAAATTTTCATGCATACAGTCTAAAAACTGCCTACTTTTTCCATGTACTCTGATCACAGTATAATCTACTAGGTTAGGAACTGTGCCATGTGGATCTCCATCTCCATTAAATTGTTAGTCTTCTCCTGAAGCAACACATGCAATTAACTGTTTCTAATCACCCCAAAAATTCCGAAAGCATAACGCTATGTTTTCAATTAGCTGAAACACAAGTCACAACTAAAGCATACTTTAAAACCGAACTTTTGATTAATTAAATGGAACTGCAAATTTGCTTTTCAAGTACTTAAATTAAAACAACACAACTTACACTGGAATTTACACAAAAAGTTCGAAGTAAGAAAATTCACTATCACATATGATGTTTATAATAGAATAAACAAAATATCAGCTGACAGTATCACCAATTTGGAAATTCATAATTTCCTTGTTAGGTTCCCTACCAACATAGAAAAACAAATCTTTGAATGATATTCTCATTTGCCTCCAAACGCAGTACCATAGCACTTTTCTGGAAATTTTGTTTCTGTTCACCCCATTTTATGGTATCATCCTTTCTGCTTCACAGTCATGAGCCTGAAATGTCAGTGGATAAACTGTTCCCATTTCATCTAGACGATACTGAGGATGATTATGTGAAACACGTCATCACCTGCACCAATCAAGCAAGGCAGCCAGCTCTCATATGGAGCCTTGACATTCAGGAGAAGCACTGAGAGCACTACAACAGCAAGTACTGCCCAGTGATATATAGTCTCAGAGTTTGTATGGGTTTCTGCGCACTAATTTGGGCTGTATCAATATTTGTTGCTTGTCTCGATGTCACTATGAAGTTGAGGATTATGACCCTACTTCACAAAGACAAAAATGCAGAGACATTATTCATGTCCCCCATATGAAACACTACTGAAGTTGAGAGGTGGAGATTGACAATAGGGACTCCTAATTCAAGGAAACTGAAGGCCCACTCAGTGATCTTGAAGCTTTAAAGTAAGGAGCTACTTTCGATACTCATCATAGTGAAGAGGATGTGACAACAGGCAAAACCACAAGGACCTGCTAGCGCTCTCATATAGAAGACTGTGGACAAGATCTAGACCCAGTGTGCTGGAGCCATCGTGTTGCTTTTTCTCCTAGAGAGGGAGCAATGTCACGAACTGTGCTGCATGGAGAATGGTGTAGGAGTTAAGTGATTCAGGGATTTTAAATTCTTTTCCAATTTTAAACTAAGACACTAAAAGACAGTGAACTTTCTAAAATAATCGGATCCAGACTTTGCTTTAACATGTTTCAATTTTTATGAAACTAATTGACTTGCCAGACAATAATAAATAAAGTTCGGACATACCCAAAATTGCTGTTGCCTTCGGGGTGTTAAACAGGTATAAAGGCACAAGTTTGACCCTATCCTCTTCTTGTCCTAATTTTTCAGAACTGAGTGACACCTGTCATTAAACATATAAGCCACCCATTAACCATTTCCACAATTTAACATAATTTCAAATCTGTCCACCATACCCATAACAGGTAATTAACAGTGCGCAATGTAATTACATAAAAAGCCCTGTAAATCTTTATATTTTGTTAACTAAACACTAATTGTGTAAACTAAATTACTGACTGAACATAGAGCCCTTCCTCTCTTGTAAATTTGAACCATACAGATTTATTAACAAATGTGTAGTTTCCAAGATTCCGAAATATCATTATGCCAGTTTATAAGTACCCCTCCCAGAAATCTTCAGTCTGTTGCCAGGAGTAACACGAGTAACATCTATGACGAAGTCGGTTCCTGGCAATCACTCAATCACATCATGTAGAAAAATTTGGCAATCATGTACGAAGTACGTATCAAGATCTGTACGAGTTCATACATAATTAATATTTCCATGGAAGTTCATTGCCATCTTCCTATGATCAGCATATCTGCGAGACTCATGTACTGTGTCATCAAGCAGGAACCTGCATTATTTCTTGTTAACTTCTCTGAGGTAACCAGTCAATAAGCTTCCATCTGGGCACCTCCTTCTGTAAACATTATGAACGTCTGTGTATTTGTGTCTTATATCTGTCTTCACTGACTCTTTAAACTGCAGTTAAAGTCACGTTGTTTCTCAGTCAGAACTCTATTATAAATTTGCACTGTGAATAGATGGACACTGTTACACTAAATAGTACGATGTTGGAAGTGCCTGCATGTGACCAAAATTTTACGGATGGGCTGAAATTGATCATCACATTGTCAATAGCAACAATGAATATGGAACAAGTATAATTAATTAAAAGTTATGTTGCCTACGTTATTCTAGACATTACCTTAAAACCAGTTTTCAGTAATTCACAGAACTCCACTGGTGAGACACTAAAATCACAGGTAGTTACATGTCACACCATAATGAAATTTTCCAGTACTCTACACAAGGTGATTGTTAATAAAACTGACGGGATGGATTCCTAACTGGAAATGGAGGAAGAAAGATCCTATGAACCTATATCCGGAAACGCATCGTTGCCACGGTAGATGGTGCTGATTAGTGGAAGTTCCTTGTGTGTTGCAAGCTGTGCGATTGATGCAACATCTTGTAAGCAGCAGAATGGACTGGTATTAGTGTCAGGAACAGGCTGAGGTGGTGTTTGTGTATAGCCAAGCAGATAGAAATGGTTGACAGGCAGCACAGTTATACCAAAACAAGTACCCTCACAGACATCAACCACATCACACAACTTTACAAGCCCTTTTTGGGCATTTGTGTGATCATGGGTCCTTTCAAACAGACAAATGAGCAGGGAGGCGACAGACTGTGTTTACACCAGATCTGGAGGACCGGGTTCTACATAATATGCTAACTCTAAATTTAGCATCTGCATGACCATACACAAATACCATCTCGGCTTGTTCCCAACATGAATAATGGACCACCTTGCTGCTTACAGTACACTGTGTGAATTGCACACCCTGTTACGCACAAGGAACACACGGTGCACGGTCAAAGGAACTTTCATTCATGAGCACCATCTAGCGTGGCAATGATTCATTTACGGACACATGCGCATATGGTCACCCCCCCCCTCCCCCCCCCCCCCCCCTCCATTTCCAGTGAAGAATCTGTCCCTGCAGTTTGTCAGTTTTATTAATGTTCACCCTGTATATGACCTCTGTCAATTTCTACATCATCATCTAGTGATGGACTTCCAGGGCAATGAAATATTTGTCTAATTTCTTCCCCACTGACCTTCACCAGTAATAAGATCTTGTGTTATCACACTCCTTAGCACATAAAATAATTTCATTTCAATTACTTGGCATGTTATATTTTATGGAAGTCCAATGTATAAATATAGATTACTTTACACTCACTATCTCATTCTTTATACCTTTTTAATTTGTTTTATACAACAGATTATGTGCCAAATATCGCTCCACTGAAACAAAACTTTTAACTAAGTCTGTTCATAGCTACTAGTAACAAGTGCATACATAGCATAAAGTCATGTGCTCCTACTGGACAATGGCTGTGTAACATTTTAATACTTGCCAGTAACTATTTTATAAATTATAACCTGACAGTGTGGTTCTACAACAAGGTAAAATTTTTGAAACTTTTTAATATCATCTATGCTTCCACATGTTTAACATCTCTGAAACTCTTACAAGGAAATGGTCCAATCTGACAGTTGAAACCTACCCTCAATCTTTCATGCAGGAAGAATACACTGAATGAAATGCACTGTCAAAATTTTATCTCGTGCACTGCAAGTATTTTTTAAAATATGTTGAAGTTACTCATTTTCGTCACACAAAGAACTGGTTATAACAACAGTTTGCACAGCCCTTCCTGCCTAGCACACAAATCATTGAATAAGCAGACACAGCCATGAGATGCAGGTGTAGTGCCATATAGTGCGAAGTCCAAAGCGCAAATACATGAATTTTAACTACTTAAATCATACCAAAAATGTCGTAAATCATTAATGTTTTGTACAACTTGCAGTTCATATTGACAGCTAAAACTGAGTGAAGTGGCGCAGTGGTTAGCACACTGGACTCTCATTTGGGTGGACAATGATTCAAACCTGCATCCACCCATCCACATTCAAGTTTTCCATGGTCTCCCTAAATCGTTCCAGGCAAATGCCAGGATGGTTCCTTTGAAAGGAAATGGCCAATTTCCTTCCCCATCCTTGACACAATCTGAGCTTGTGCTTGGTCTCCAATGACCTCGATGTCGACATGTAATTATTACACAAGTGACTAGCAGAGGAAAGAAAATCAAGGAAGTGTATTATGATACATTACAAATGTCTTTCATAAGTAGGATTTTAATTTTTTGACACTAAATGTTTCATAAAAATTCCCTCAGCACAGTTCTTATAATAATTTTTGAGTGAAGTACATTTTACTAAAAATGAATCGGTTCCATGTTTACTTCCTGTAGTCATTACACAAATCCAAATTGTTTATTGGATGATGGAAAAAAATTTTTCTTACACCAGGCACACCTGATAAAGGAAAAATTAATGCATTCAGACACTTCACAATCATTACTAGTTTTATTTAGGCAGCAATAGATCTCAGTAAGAAATGGTCATGACATTATTCTGAATATTGTGCTCCATACCAGGTGTACTTGATCAAATTAGTAAAATGTGGTGACAAAACTGACAATGCAGAAACGACTGAAGTTTAACAGTACTGTTCTTCTGATAAACATGAAATGACAAGAGCTATCAAAAATTATATAGCCTGAAAATTTTCTGAAAAGTGCTTTACACTGATCAAAATTCTGTCTTGGGTGGAATCTGAATTTCTTTTCATCAGCATTCTAAAGATAGAGGTGTCATTATGTCCAGGACAAGAGTCCAACAAAAGCAACAAATTATTTTCAGCAGATGATGAGAAGACATTTTAGATGTAACATTGAAAATTATTCTTTCCCATTTTTCCTGTTTTTGCTATGTCGATTCTAAGATTTTTACAAGTAAAGAGTCGTCGTTTTTTTAATTTATGTCCTAATTTGGCTTGATGTTACTGAAGACAGATATAAAGCTGTGGAAACAGTAATGCAATTATACTTATCACAGGCAATGTTGTATAACAATGTGTCATAGCATTTATCAAGTACACATGCGACTCAGACTTTTTTTTCACTCGAAATGATATATTGCAGTTTGCAAACAATTCTTGCACAAAACCTGACTGGCTTTATACACCGCATTTTAGAGGCTAACAAGAAGCTTTGTCTTCACACTAGCTAAAATATTTCTCTATAGTATAACCTATTGATAATATTTCCTCCAAAGATTTACTTGAGGTAAACTTCACAATTTTGCAACTTCCTTTTACATACCATTTCCTGTATCTGTTTAACCAGGTCAAAGAAGCCTGGAAACCAGTAACGTTCATATAACTTGGAATTCAGAGTGCCCAATCTCTTAGATCTCCCATGGTAACGAACTTTTTGAATAGTTTTTCTTTCAGACTTTTCTGAGTTTCATTTTGGCACATATTTTGTACTTCATGTAAATCTTTCTTCCTCTTATACAATTCATAACCAGAATTGATGAAACAAAACTGGCTCTACACACTTCCAAAATTCTGTAGTGGAGTATCACTTGATCTATACATTTCCTTAAATACTATAGAATTCCATGACCCCCCCCCCCCTCTCTCTAAAGGGCACAATGCATCAACTACATTTAGGAAACAGCAACCATCTTACCTGACATTTATTGGAACGTAGTTCATACAAAGCTACTTGTCCACCTTTTGCGCCAACTGCAATACGCCGTGTATTTGGACAGTGGCTAACTTGATTGAAGCGACATACTGCAGGGAATATGTCATTCAGGCGGTTTGTCTTTAGATGGCCTGGATCTAAGCAATGAAGCACTATGTCCATAACCTATAAAAAACACACACAAAAAGATTTAGGAGTTGAGCGATGAACATGAACAAAAGAGCATTTCCTACAAATGTAAACCCTATGCTTCTTGTTAATCTGCTTAATGAGTGTAGTGATGCAAATACTCCTCATATAACAGATTATCAAACAATAATTGAAACACACAATTTTGAAAACTATCCATGTAGTTTTAAAAGTGTCCAATCAGTAGGCTGGAACTGGTGGACTGAGAACCATCCTCTGTGAACTAACTTCTGTTGTTATAGATGTTCAGGACCAGCAAGATGTGTTTCTTCGAAGAATAGAGGTACAGTTTATTCTTGTTTGATCCCATGCATGACACTGCGCAGAGAGAACAGCAATTTCTGGTGCCTTTGACCTGTTATATCTTGGGCAACAGTTGGTTGAAAGAAATGAAATTTGCCTATATTGTACAACTTCTTGTATTCTCTTACGAACAATAAAGAAAAGAATTTTATGAATGATACTCAGCCGGAAAATTTCAAGCAAAATTGCCCAAAAATATGTCAAATTTTGGCTTTCATATGTCTTGGGGACTAAAGATATGATTACTGTGAAACTTGGCATGTAGTAACCTAACAAGACAAGGTTCTTAAATATTCAGTTTCATTTATGTACTGCTGTCCAATACTGAATGAATTAAGTGCAAAACTGAAGTTTTTGTAAAAAGGCCAAAAATGTGGTATTTTTGACCTGATTTTGCAAATAACTATGCTCTATAAAACCCTCCAAAGCTGAGCTGCTTAGAAAGACCATGATCTGAACTACAAATTATTTATTTGAGTACCCAATGTGGCTAACAATGCTAGATAATTTGAATCAAACTTGGGTATGAAAATCACAGCATAAAAAAATTAAAACTTTGTATTCTTGTATCTCTTTAAACACATGCTGAACATAAAACGTAATGTGCAGTAGCTTGGTAGCATAAAGATCTGAAATACAAAGTTTCATGCACTTGTTATTTTCCAAAAATCTACAAATTTGTTGAAACTATGATGATTTTTGTGAAATGACAAAAATATGGTATATGTGACACTTCTTTTACAAATACCATTTTCTATTAAAGCTTAAAAACCAGTCTCATTCAAAACAATGTGTTTTAAGGCCCCAGAACAGTGAGTTTCTTTTCCAACATGGGATAATAATGCTACTTAAATTAAAGCAGACTAGCCAGAAAAATTGCACTGAAAATAAAGTTTTAACTTTGGATTCTTATATCTCATCGATTTAAGTCATAATGAACATGAAACTTTGGACATAATCACTTAGCAATTTTTGGTTTTCTAATATAAAATATCGTCCATGTCCAGCTTTCCAAATTTCTGCAAAATCAATTTTAACTTCATTTCCAGAAAAATTACAAATATATATATCATATTGAGTTTGTTTTCCCATAATTTGCTTTCCATAACTGATTTCATACTAATCACTGTTGGAAAGAGTGTGTTTTCAAGCATCAAAAAAATTATGTTCAACTTAGCAATGTGTGCTAACATTACCCAAAAATGACAGATGAAATTGAGAGGAGATGTATCACAGCAGCAGACTACATTGCAGGAACCTGTTGTCCATGCTTCATTGCATGTAGTTTCTATTTTTAAATTGACCACTACATTGTCCATGGTGACATTAGCACTACCCATTCTAGAACATGAACAGGTAACCACATTGTCATATGGGTTATACAATACCAGATACGGACAGGTTTCTTCATCTAGGATCCCAAGCCTGTAATTTGTTTCCTTAATTTAGGTTCCAGTGACTTATTAAAAATTATTAGTTTGTTATTGAAGATACTGCTCAGGGGTCAGGAGTTTCACTGGGAAAATTCACAAGCTACATTACATCCTTTTGTAGCTTATTAACTCAAAGAGGGTATATTGCAAACTGTCTGTTGCTGCATTTTTTGAGATCACTGTCAACATGATATGGTACCTGTTTATTCAAAAATTGACTGACTTTTCCTCAAACCAAACAAATATCACTTAAATAAATTATTACAGTGACGTCTTAGCTGCAAAATAAAAAAAAAAAGTAAGAATTTTGTCAACCTGTGTAGCCTCAAAAACAGTTTCAACTTTGGTATTGAAATGATCACTTTTGGCACCGGCCATATGTGATGGGATTAGTGGCACAACTAAGCGATTGGCTATTCACACTATATCTATTCAACTTCTGTGACCAAAATGTATATGGCATCAATTATATAAACAAGAAATCTAAGGAAGTACAAAGTTTCAAGAAGTAAGATAGCGAGGAAGCACCATGGTGCTGGTATGAGAGATGATCACCAGTTTGTACCACTTCACTTGAGCTCTGTTGGTATTATCAAAGTTTCTAATGGCACAATAAGTTTTGTTGCCAGAGTATCATGTGGAGCCATGCTAAGTCTGAAATTGATGGATCTGTTACCTGGCTGTTCCGTTACCTGTACATATGAAAATGAATTGTTGACAGGCAACATTACAGACATATCAACTAAACAAAATTATGACCTGATAAAATTTATGCATCCTCAAAGCCCAGCTCATTCATTCCATTGGCCCAAAAGACAGGATGCTTGTTGGGTACCAGGACACTACCTCATTTCCACACTCTTTCCCCTCAGTATCATCGTCTAACCAACAGTATCAATTTCCAGAAAATCAACTGCAGAAAGTGGTTCAAAAATTACAAAAAAAGTAATCTTTAGAAGCTTAAAATCAAAACTGATATTATTTTCTGCTTGCCAGCTATGTGAGATACTCTTTCAGATTTGGGAACTGAAGATAAGATTTTTAGCAAATGGCTTTGTAAGCAGACATGCACCACCACAAGGCTTTGAAATGTAAATTAAGAAACCAAATTATAGGCTTGGGAACTTGAATGAAGAAACCTACTCGTGGTACTGTGTGATCTCTATGACAATGGAGTTACCAGTTCATGTTCTGGAACAGGTAGCGACAATGTCACCATGGACCAATACAATATATTGAGACATTACTTGTCAATTTAAAAACAGAAACCACATCCAACAAAACATGGGCAACACTGCCACGATAGATTCTCTCAAATTCAGATATTGTTCTACATCTGTATCTACATGATTAGTCTGCAATTCACAATTAAGTGCCTGGCAGAGGATACCTCGAACCTCCTTTCAGCTACTTCTTTATTGTTCCACACTTGAGCAATGCACAAGTAAAATGAACACTTAAAACTTTATGTCTGAGCTCTGATTTATTTTATTATGATGATAATTTCTCCTTATGTAGGTGGGTAATAATAAAATATTTTCACACTCTGAGAAAAAAAGTTAGTGATTGAAATTGCATGAGAAGGTCCTGCTGCAGCAGAAAATGCCTTTTTTTTTTTTTTTTAATGAGTGCCACCCTGATTTGTGTTTCACATTCATGACACTCACTCTCCTATTTCATGATTATACAAAATGAGCTGCTTTTCTCTGAACTTTTTGATGTCCTCTGTCAATCCTATCTGATGCGGATCCAACACCGCACAGTAATACTCCAGAAATGGGTGGACAAGTGTAGAGTATATAGTATCTTTATTTAACCTGTTACAATTTTCTAAGTATTCTGCCAATAAATCACAGTCTTTGGTTTGCTTTCCCCACAACACTACCCGTGTGATCGTTCCAGATTAAGTTATTCATAATTGTAGTCCTTAAATATTTTGTTGAGTTTACCGCCTTTGGATTTGTGAGACTTATCGTATAACTAAAATTTTCTAAGCGGATGCTATTTAGTGCTCATGTGGATGACTTTATACATCTCACGATTTGGAGTGAATTTCCACTTTTTGCACCATACAAATATTGTGGCTAAACCATTTTGCAATTAGTTTTGATCATCTGATTACGTTACATGAGGGTAAATAACATCATCTGCAAACATTGCTAAGAAGAGTGCTCAGATTGTCTCCTAAATAATTAATGTAGATCAGGAACAACAGAGAGCCTACAAAACTTCCTTTGGGAATGTCAGATATTATTTCTGTTTTACTCGACGACTTTCTGTCAATTACTACGAATTTTTTTAAATTTTTTATTTACATGTCAAGTTCTGTAGGACTAAATTTCCAAGGTCATGGAACGTACCAGTACCTGAAATTACAACATAAAAGTAATAACAGATAAAAATAAAATGTGTATGAACCCAAACAAAGTCAATCCATAAGTTTATGTAAACACAATCAATAATATAACAAGAATCAGCTTAATTTTTCAAGGAACTCCTTGACAGAATAGAAGGATTCACCCACGAGGAAACTCTTCAGTTTTGATTTGAAAGCATGTGGATTACTGCTAAGATTTTTGAATTTGAGTGGTAGTTATTGAAAATGGATGCAGCAGTATACTGCACACCTTTCTGCACAAGAGGTAAGGAAGTTCGATCCAAATGCAGGTTTGATTTCTGCCGAGCATAAACTGAGTGAAAGTTGCTTATTCTTGGGAATAAGCTAATATTGTTAACTAGAAATGACAGTACGGAATATATATATTGAGAGGCCAATGTCAAAATGCCCAGATATGTGAACATGGGTCGACAAGAGGTTGGTGAACTTACACCACTTATTGCCCAAACCACCTGTTTCTGAGCCATAAGTATCTTTTTAGAATGGGAAGAGTTACCCCAAAATATAATACCATATGACATAAGCAAATGAAAATAAGCAAACTAGACTAATTTTTGTGTCGAATGATCACTAACTTCAGATATCATTCGAATAGTGAAAATGGCAGCATTAAGTCTTTGAACAATATCCTGAATGTGGGCTTAATACGACAGCTTACTATCTATCTGAACACCTAGAAATTTGAACTGTTCAGTTTCACTAATCATATGCCCAGTCTGTGAAATTAAAATGTCAGGTTTTGTTGAATAGTGTGTTAGAAACTGTAAAAACTGAGTCTTGCTGTGATTTAGTGTTAGTTTATATTCTACAAGCCATGAACTTGGGTCATGAACTGCACTATTTGAAACCGAGCCAATGTTGCAGACAACATCCTTTACTACCAAGCTAGTGTCATCAGCAAACAGAAATATTTTATTAGAGTTAACCATAATACTAAAGGGTATGTCAGTTATATAAATAAGGAACAGGAGTTACCCCAACACTGATCCCCGGGGCAACCCCCCCCCCCCCCCCCCCCCCACTTGACCATACCCCACTCAGACCTTAAATCAACAGCCATTCTCAACATTGTGAATAATGACCTTTTGCTGTCTGTTGCTAAAGTAAGAGGCGAACCAATTGTGAGCTACTCCCTGTATTCTGTAATGGTCCAACTTCTGGAGCAGTACTTCATGATCAACACAATAAAACACCTTAGTTAAATCAGAAACTATGCCTAGCATTCAAAACCTTTTTTTCAACCCATCCAGTACCTCACAGAGAAAAGAGAATATATCATTTCCAGTTGTTAACTGACTTCAAAAGCCGAACTGTATATTTGATACCAAATCGTGTGATATAAAATGATTAATTATCCTTACATTCACAGTCTTTTCAATAACTTTAGCAAACACTGACTGCATAGACACAGGTCTAAAATTGTCTACATTACTCCTTTCTCCAATTTTATAAAGCAGCTTTACACTGAGTACTTTACTCATTCAGGAAAAATATAGTGCTACCATGTGCGGCACAGTAAATGGCTCTGAGCACTATGGGACTTAACATCTAAGGTCATCAGTCCCCCAGAACTTGGAACTACTTAAACCTAACCAACCTAAGGCCATCACACACATCCATGCCCGAGGCAGGATTCGAACCTGCAACCGTAGCGAACGCGTGGTTCCAGGCTGAAGCGCCTAGAACCTCTCGGCCACAATGGCCGGCTGCGGCACAGTACTTTAATATTCTGCTAGGCACCCCATCATAACTATAAGAGTCCTTAGTGTTCAGTGATTTAATTACTGACTCAGTCTCCCCCTTGTCTGTATCACAGAGGAGTATTTCAGACATTAATCTCAGAAAGGCATTTGCCAAGAAAGTTATGAGTGTCTCTGCAGAAACTAAATTTTTATTTAATTCACCAGCAATGATCAGAAAATGATTGTTAAATACTGTACATAAATCTGATTTATCAGTAACAGAAATATTTTTACTGCGAACTGACTTTATATCGTCGACCTTGTGTTGCTGACCAGACACTTCCTTCACAACCGACCATATGGTTTTAATTTTATCCTGTGAATTAGCTTTTCGATTTGCATACCACATACTCTTTGCCTTCCTAATAACATTGTAAGCACCTCACAATACTGTTTGTAATGAGCTACTGTTCCTTGATTGTGACAACTTCAAACGTTTTGAAATAATTCCCACTTTGTTCTACATGATATCCTTATCCCACTAGTCAGCCAACTGGGCTGTCTATTATTGATAGTACCCCATTTAGAAGGTTCTAATGGAAAGAAACTCTCGAAGAGCACAAGAAATGTGTTAAGGAAAGCATTATATTTATCATCTATGTTATCAGTACTGTCAACATCCTGCCACTCTTGTTCCTTGATAAGGTGTAAAAAACTCTCTATTGCTGTTGGATTAACTATCCTACATAGTTTGTAATTATATGTGACATTTGTTTGAGTACAAAAGCCTTTTAGTGTTAAAATTAGTGCATCATGGTCTGAAAGGCCATTCACCCTTTAACTAACAGAATACCCCATCTAATGAAGCATGAATAAAAATATTGTCTATGGCTGTGCTACTGTTCCCCTGCACCCTAGTTGGAAAAAACACAGTCTGCATCAGATCATATGAGATCTGCCAACATCCTTTTTCTTGCACCATCATATACAATATTTATATTGAAGTCACCACAAATAACTAATTTCTGGCACTTCCTATAAAATGAATCAAGAAAAGACTCTAGCTTGAGAAGAGATGCTCTGAAGTCAGTCAGGGGACCTATAAACAACAACAATTACAAGTTTAGTTTCACTAAATTCAACTGCCTCTGCACTACATTCAAATATACGTATGTGCAGTGCAGTGATACATCTACGGACTCAAATGGAGTACTGTTTTTACATACATGGCCACTCCCCCACCCCACAAGTAACGCCTGGAAAAACAGACAACCAATCTGTATCCTGGTAAAGGAAGCCTCTGAATTGTCAAATTATGTAAGTGGTACTATGACATACCAATAATTTCATAGTAAACATCTATAAGCAGTTCACTAACTTTATCTCTAATACCTCTTATATTTTGATGAAATACGCTAATTCCTTCTCTGCTTGGAAACATGACATCCTCTGAAAGTGAGCCCTTAGTTAGAGGGACTTCCTTTAAGCAGGTATGCCTATCAGATGACTTCAATCTAAAAAGGGTGCAGCTCTAACACCAATGACTACAGGAATTTTTCCAGAAGTGATCCCACCATCACCACTCACTACACTGTCACCTATAAGCTTTGCCAACCTCTCCTTTCCATATCTATTGAGGTGCAGGCCATGCCTAATGAAATACGGTCTACTGATAGGCTCAACTGGCGCCACTGAAATGTAACCCCATCAGAGCCTTATGCAACCCCATGTTAACGTGCCCAACAGCCACATTAAAAGATAAGGCCAATTATGACACTGAAACAGTTGCACAAAATGCACATTAGTGTCACCAGTCTGAGTAGCCATCTTTGCCAGGTCGCCACCTACATAATATTCCCCATCCCTATCAAGATTGTTTCTTGCTCCACTCACTATCACTACCTGATCCTCTTTCGTAAAATTCTTACATAACTCCCCTATGTTGTCAGTCACCTGAGCCAACCCTGCACTAGGATTCACAATGTTTGTGATCTGGTAATTATCCCCCAACACTTCCTGCAACTGCTGGCCCACACCTCTACCGTGCTAACTACCTAGCAGCAGAACCTCCTCCTTGCTGTTATGCTTTGCAACTGACCTGGGCCTCCTAACTGCTGAGGACTGCTGCATGTTTCCTGCACCTACAGCTACAAGAGGATCCTCTCCACTCAACTCTGACAGTTGGTCAACTCTATTGCATATACATAAAGTATAACTGCCTGAATACCTCCTCCTCCTAGCTGCCTTCTTGCCAACTGCCAGTTCCTATTATTCCCCAGTACCCTTCACCCTTCTCAGCCTACCTATTTCCTCTGTTGTGTGTTGTAACTGCACCTGAAGGGCACAGATCTTATGCTCTTGTTCCTCTATCAACTTATTTCTGCTATAGATTCTGCATTCTCAGGAGAGGATCTCACTAGAATGCCCACTGGCTTTCCCACTGCATTCCCCCGTAAGTTCGTAACTAACAATAACGGTCTCAAAATTCTCTGTCTACTAAGAGAGCAACTACTTGTATTAATACAAGTACAGAACAGCTAATACCAATACCAACAAAACTTCACAAAGTTATTAGCCATAACCAAAAATTCAATCAGCCACTGGAACACTCAACGAAGTTAAAATACTGAATGAAAATTTTACTGAAATATTTCACCAGAAACAATAAGAAACGTCAGCTGCAAACTAAAGTTCGAAATTTACTAAACAGCTTCAATGCGTAGAAAACTCTAAAGAACACAACAAGCAAACATTTCCAAAAGTTTATTAAACCATTATTTTGCCACAAACAGCATGCAACACCCCTGAAAACGTAATCTAATAACTGTATAACAGTGTACAAATAGCTTTGACAGTACTTAGCTTTATAACTGCTACAGCTGCAACTGCACGCCGCAAAATGTAAACACACTACTGAGGTGTAAGGCTGGACGAACAACTAAGAATACTCGCGAATAACAGACCACTCCAGTCAATAGCACAGGAAATCATGAATCCAGCCACAAAACTGAGATGATACTCCATGGGCACCAAATTTAATTGGGAGGCGCTTTTGAGGAACAGTGTCAAAAGCATTCTGGAAACCTAAAAATATGGAATTTATTTGATGTCCCCTATCGATAGCACTCATTACTTCATGAGAATGAAGAGCTAGCTGTGTTTCACAAGAACAATATTTTTGAATCGGTGTTGGCTATTTGTCAATAAATTATTTTCTTCGAAGTGATTCAAAGAGTTTGAGCACAGTATTGTTAGCAGTTATTGGAAAATTGAACATGATTTTCTGGATGCTAGAAAACAAGCTCTTTCTAACTGTAATTAGTTTGACATCAATTAGGGAAAGCAAATTTAATGTGATCTATGTCTGCAATTTTTACAGAAATCAAGTTTGAACTGATTCTGTGGAAATTTGGAAAGCTGGATGTAAATGATATTTTACATTAGAAAACCAGAAGTTGCTTAGTGGTTACAACCAAAGTTTCTTGTTTACCAAGACTTTAATCAATGAGAAACAAAAATCCAAAGTTAAAACATTGTTTGCAGCATGATTTTTCTGGCTAGTTTGCTTTAATATAAGTAGTATTGTTAGCCCCATGCAGGAAATGAAACCCACTGTTCTGGGGGGCTTAAAACATTTTTTTGAATGAGACTGGTTTTGAAGCTTTAATCGAAAATTATATTTCTAAAAGAAGTGTCACATATACCATATTTTCACCATTTCACAAAACTTCTCATATTTTCAATGAATCTTTAGTTTTTTGGAAAATAATAGGCGAACAAAACTTTGTATTCCATAGAAAATGGTATTTGTAAAGGAAGTGTCACATACACCACATTTTCACCGTTTCACAAGATTTATCATATTTTTGATGATTTTTTTTATTTTTGGAAAACAATACTTGAATGAAATTTTGTATTCCACATCCATGTGCTACTGAACCATTGTGTATTAGTTTCATGTTCAGCATGCATTTACAATATTGTAGAACACCAGGTTCGAATTATTTTTATGCCACGAATTTTGTGATCAACTTCAATTCAAATTATCTAGCATTACTAGCTTGCATTGGATAATCAAATACACACTGTTTTGTGGATGATGATAATGTTTGGTTTTTGGGGAGCTCAACTGTGTGGTCATCAGCGCCCGTATGAAGTCCCAATTTTTTCACAGTCTCATCGAGCCACTGTCACAAATGATGATGATGATGATGATGATGATGATGATGACAACACAAACACCCAGTCCCCAAGCAGAGAAAATCCCAAACCCCGTGATCCAGAGGCAGCAACGCTCGCCACTAAACCAAGAGTTGCGGACTCTGTATTGTGGATAAAACCATGGCATTTCTAGTGAGCCCACTTTGGAGGGTTTTATAGAACACAGTTCTTTGAATAATGAGCATGAAAATACTGCATTTTTGCCCTTTTTACATACTCTTTCTATTTTGTGTTTAATTTATTTAGTATTGAAAAGTAATACATAAGTGAGACTTTACATTTGAGAACCTTGGGTTGTTCAATTACTACATGCCAAGTTTCACGTTTGTCATACCTTTAGTCCCCGAGACATAAGAAGCCAAAATTTGACAATTTTATTTGGCGATTTTGCATAATATGTTATGGCTGAATACCACTCATAAAATTCTTTTCTTTATTATTCTTAAGAGAAGACACAAAATTATACAAGATGTCCTAATTTCATTTCTTTCCACAAACTTTTGCCCTAGATACAAGAGCTTTAAAAACGAAAAATTCACACTCGCTTTGCACAATGTCGCTCACGGAGTCAGTCAAATGACTATATATCAGCCAGTATTGCTTCGATGAATGTTAAAATTTACCATTGTTCATTGGGGACATGTGTTCATTTTTTAACATAATCTGAGATGGTCGAGCAGGGATGCCTTGGTGAGTTGACGTGGAATTACCCATATACGTCTGTACTCAAAAATCCACTGTACAGTCTCGGTTTTTTTTTACCTACTATCATTTCCTTATGTTGATGGACTCTTGCTGGTCTTTTGCCTAAATGTCGATTTTCTTTTGGACATCTTGGTTTTGAAACAATCAGCTATTCATGCTGCCTGTCTTGTCACTTATACACACAAAAAATAATAATGATTCATTCACACTTGACTGAGAGACACCATGAGCTACATTAACTGCTATTTCTTTAATAATTTTCTTGGTTTGCCTAAGGTTCTGCATGATGTACAGAACTTCCTTTATGGTAAATTTGACAGCTAATTTCAGTAGTTCAGCATCTTCACCATGAACTTTGTTACTTTTTAGCCTTTTGATTTGTCTACAATTTACTCTTTATTTGCTGCTTATGAATCTGGATAGCTTTTTGAGAGAATTTCAGGCAGAAATCTTTGTGTGGCTCAGAGCAATTTAGGAGTTACTTAAAACATTCAGAAAGTTCTCTAGCTGTTAAGTGCTGTCTGTCCATTTTCCTTCTTGAAACAGAGATTTTGGCACTGGAACACATTTAGCTTCATAATAAATGTTTTATAGAAATTCCTTCTTTTTTGGTAAGAGATGGCACATAACAATCAATAAAATGAAATGTGACTCAAAGCATTTGTACAAGCGAAGCGATTTAATATTATTTGATTACAGTACTTATGACACACCATTTGAATCAGGACTGCACTTAAATGTTAAATGGTGGAATAAATACAATGTGTGACAACTCTTTCAGGACTCATAAGATGCACCTAAGTTACTGTAACTGTTCTAAAACATCCAATAAACCTCAAACTTCCTTGGTTTCAGATATTTAATGCATTGTCTGCCTCCACAGCCTAACATCCCTCTGCCTAATAGGGGGAGCCGGGTTTGATTTCCAGTAAGGGAAGGGAGTTTTCCATGGCGGGACAAATGGAACAGGGTGCAATGAGCCTCATGAGGTGAACTGATGAGCAGCTTAACCAATCAGTAGCGATTCCAAGGTCAAGAAACAGGATGGGGAATGGGGCAGCGGTGGACTGATCATGAGCCCCTCCATCTCATATCCGAGGATGCCACAAGTGGAGGATGATAACAGTGGTTGGTTGTGATTCCAAGGTCAAGAAACAGGATGGGGAATGGGGCAGTGGTGGACTGATCATGAGCCCCTCCATCTCATATCAGAGGATGCCACAAGTGGAGGATGATAACAGTGGTTGGTTGTGTCCAATAGGTCTGTCTTGGGCCATAACACAGATATTTACCTTTTTATGTACTGCATTAAGATGATGTTTGGTTTGTGGGGTGCTCAACGGTGGGGTTAGCAGTGCCCGTACAAATTCCCAATCTTTCTCAGCCCAAACTCACCACTTTCATGAATGATGATGAAATGATGAGGACAACACAAACACCCAGTTGTCACGAGGCATGTGAAAATCCCTGACCCCACCGGGAATCGAACCCGGGACCCTGTGCTCGGGAAGCGAGAACGCGACTGCGAGACCACGAGCTGCTGACTACTGCATTAAGGGAAGGTATCATTCTTCTTGGGCGAAAATTTCTGACAACTATAAGAAACTGTTTAATTATTTTGGAAAACACTGGGCTGTTGGTTAACATAAACTGAAGTGCCAAAGAAACTGATACAGGGATGCGTATTAAAATACAGAGATATGTAAACAGGCAGAATACTGTGCTGAGGTCGGCAATGCCTACATAAGACAACAAGTGTATGGTGCAGTTGTTAGATTTGTTACTGCTGCTATAATGGCAGGTTATCAAGATTTATGAGAGTTTGAACTTGGCGTTATAGTTAGCGCACGAGCGTGGGACTGAGCATCTACGAGGTAGCGATAAAGTGGTGATTTTCCCGCACGACTATTTCACGAGTGCAGTGTGAATATCAAGATCCTAGTAAAACATCAAATCTGCAACATCACTGGGGCCGGTAAAAGACCCTGGAAGAATGGGACCAACGACGACTGAAGAGAATCATTCAATGTTACAGAAGTGCAACCCTTCCACAAATTGCTGCAAATTTCAATGCTGGACCATCAAAAAGTGTCAGCATACGAACCATTCAACAAAAAATCATCGATATGGGTGTTCAGAGCCGAAGGCCCATTCGTGTACCCTTGATGACTGCATGACACAAAGCTTTATGATTCACCTGGGCCTGTCAACACCGACATTGTACTGTTGATGACTGGAAACATACTGCATGGTCGGACGAGTCTCATTTCAAATTGTACAGAGTGGGCGGACGTGTACAGGTATGAAGGCAATCTCCTGGATCCAGCAGGGAACTGTTCAAGCTGGTGGAGGCTCTGTAATGCTGTGGGGCATGGCAGTTGGAGTGATATGGGAGCCTCGATATGTCTAGATGAGACTCTGACAGGTGACACATACATAAGCATCCTGTCTGATTGCCTGCATCCATTCATGTTCATTGTGCATACTGACGGACTTGGGCAATTCCAGCAGGACAATGCAACACCCCTCACATCCAGAATTGCTACAGAGTGGCTCCACGAACACTCTTCTGTGTTTAAACACTTCTGCGGAACACCAAACTCCCCAGATATTAATATTATTGAGCACATTTGGGAAGCCTTGCAACATACTGTTCAGAAGAGGTCTCCACCCCCTCTTACTCTTAGATTTATGGACAGCCCTGCGGGATTCATGGTGTGAATTCCCTCCAGCACTACTTCATACATTAGTAAAGTCCATGCCAGTTCACATTCCGGCACTTCTGCATGCTTGCAGGGGTCCTACACAATATTAGGCACGTGTACCAGTTTCTTTGGCTCTTCAATGTATTTTTGTCAATGTTCTTATAAGGCAATTGAATAAGGGTATAATGGCAATAAAATTCACAAACAGACCCTATGTCAATGGTACAAAAATGGACGTGAATAATATCTGTACCAAATATCCTTCATAGAAAAGTTGACAATTACTTGGAAGTCATAACACCCTTTCATCCTTAGTATCTCCTTCATTAATAGTTACAACAACTCTTTGATACATCCCATTGACACAGTAGCACTCCTACTAGTTTCTCTGTTCCTCTGAAATTATTCTTCTCTTCAAGTGATACCAATTGCCATGCATCACTGGTCCATACTGGCAAGGACTAAGGGAGGAAGGAGCCTTGTATTACATGAATATTTAGGAATATATCTATAGAGATTTAGGAGTGCCACTGTTTAGTGGTATGAGAACTCACAAATTATTCTTCTTAACAATTGAAAATTATAGTTACTGTGCTTGCACCTAGCCTACTGGCAATATATTTATGCACTAATATGGTATAGGAATGCAGTAAGTGTTTAACATAACAATTACTAGTCAAAAATTAATAAGATCTTTATAAAACGTTAACTATAGATCTTTATTACATATAAAATATACACCATCACTTAAAATGAAGTTTGAGTGTGGTATGCTTTGAAGCTGCCTCTTAACAAAGTCATACACCGAAGTCTTTTTCAATGAGTTTCCTGAAATTCTGATACATAGTCTGAAATTTATGAGTTTATCAACCCTCGCTTCTTCAATGGCACGATAAACAATATATGCATAGTGAACTGAAATTTTTAGTAGTAGTTTTCTAGATATTTTCATGCAGCACTTATTTTCTTTCCAGATTTCATCTGACACACTGAACATGTAGCTGACAAAGTAGTGTTATCCAACAGATGGGAAAGGAATACAATTTTACCTATTAGTGTGCAACTATTATATATATGGTTGGGTTACCACCCCCTCCCCTGGCCCCCTCCCCACTTCAGTTGACAACAGCCTGTGAGTATGTAGACAAGTTCAAGCTCGAGGTGTTAAATTGTGTAGTAGCAAAGCAGTTAGCACATTTCCTTATGACTCAGCACCTATAACATAAGGTTTCCTGTGCTACTGTCTTTTCAACTGTTCAGGTGTCACAAAATAATCAGTTTAAATTAGTCCATATGTAAAATATATGAACTATACTTTCATGTCTCAAACAAGACTGTGATGACCAAATGAAGTTACATATTGTCTCATACTACATACTGAGTTATTAGAATAGCTATAACTACATATCAAAAGGTAACAAATCAGTATCAAACACTGTTCAAAATCATTGCAGACAAGACTAAAAACATAAGATCAGTTACTCAATAGTAAACACACTAACACAAAATACAAATACCTCAACAAGCAAATCAGCCATTTCATTCTGCATTTTATCAATCAGCAGCTCAACTCCTCTCAGTATTTCTGTCTTGGCACGGTGAAGAACAGAATTGCTTAAATTTACATTCAAGGTCTGTGCATTTTGCTGCAACGTGTTGTAACGAGCCACCTGAAAAAGGTTACAAGGGAACATTGTATTCTTCAGTCCATACAATTTCACAATTCATTATGTCACAAAGCACCAACAAAAGTTTCATTGATGTCAAGCTAAATATTATCATGATGAATATTATCACAATGAATAGGGTATTTGACTGTTTCCTGGAAATTGTATTAAATGATTAATTATGTCATGCTTTTTCCCCCTCTTGAATTTCAGTATTCTTTTATAAAAACAGAAATAAAATTCAAATAATTTGAACGCTCACTAAAATGTTCCATTCGAGTCACATTATGCCTGCGACGTCACTGGCTAGCTTGCTGCTCTTACTGTCATAACGCTAATTCACAGTGCTGTCTTGTTTTGGAATTTATGTTTCAGAAAATGGGTTACAAATGGTGTGTAGTGCCACACTGTACAAATACATCTACAAAAACTCCTGAAAAGTTGTTTTTGAGGGTTGCAGAGAATGATAAGATGCATACAATGTGGTTGCAATGTACTGACAGTTTGCTACCATGTCAATGCTTAAGTTCACTAACAGAATTAAAAATGTGGTGCACTGTGAAGTTAACATTAATTTATCTCCAAAATGCTCTCCCACTGTTACAATGAAGGATGATCTCAGTCAACGAAATTAAACTCCTAGTGAAAATTGTCATGTTACATAACTACACCTCAGTTTTTGGTAGCTCAGTTGTTAGAGTGTTAAACTTTTGAATTTTATAAGACGATGTCCATAGATTGCTGGTTTGAATCAAACTCGAAAACACATTTTAACTTATTTGTAAAACAGCTCTAAAGTCCACACATATGAAAATTATTATGTTTCCCTTGCTGTTTACATACGCTTACATTTGCAATCGCTGTTCACACACGTCACAATGAAAAAGATATTTTCCAGTTAATGTGGCAGCACACATTTTACATTATTAGAAACAGAGTTTTTATCTTTGTACTGTCTAGCTAGGATCCTTATTGTTTCGTCATTTTACACAAAGATGAAGCAAGTCTGCTTCAGACACTAAAGTTAGTTTACACTCACTAACATCACAGAGCTTACATTTATGTCACCCGCATGTAGTACATGCTTTACATCTCTGTATAACCTCATATACACTTTGTTGTACTGTGGACGTATGATGATATCTTCACTACCAGCAATGCTTTCCAAAAAAGTGAATTGTTTGTTCGCAAAGTAAATGCATTTATCCTCTGTTGTCCATTTCTTAGAATAAGACTAATATGAAGCTATATAATACATCCCACAATTGAAACAACTGCTACAATTGGTTCTTGCTAATGCTATTTCAATACTTTACATAAGAGTTTTAAAAATGTATGACCCTTCCAGGATTCGAACATTTGAACATTTTTACTGCAGTCTAAAGCACTATCCATTGCACCACAGAACACCTAACGCATACAGCATCTCTGCTGAGTGTGTTCTAAGGAAATCGGCAATAAATTTTACCAAGAATAAGTCTGCTGTGCTTTGGGTCATAGCTCATGATCGACAGTCGACAATCTAGTTATAATATATGAACCAATTTGCAAAAGTTCTATAATTCCTTAATTTTGAGGAAGTTTAATCACGTTGGAGGAGGCAGGGAAAAAGGATGTCTGTTGTTGCACAAATCACCGCTCTAAATGGGTGGAGCATAAACAAATCAACTTTCGCAATGCTTCCACTATGAGCATTCACAAAATTCTTTTCTATTGTTGCTTAAAATCTATAATAGCTGAACTGTTTGCAGTAAAAGTATGTAAACACCTCATAACTTTGGCAAACACTCCTGTAACATAAGTGTAGCTTCATCTTACTCCTAGTCTTCATGTCAACAGAGCATTTTCAATCATGTGACCTGATCTTGATATTTAATTATTTTTAAGCTTTAATTGCATAAAAATAACAGATATTTTGTGAGAATATTAACTGTAAATGCTTTTTAAATGTTATAATCAATCAGAATAACAAAAATCTGAGCCATATTTTTACCACAGTAAAATAGCCTATTGTCCAGTAATAACACAACAGTCACATTTTTGTAACAGACAAATAATTCTTGGAAAGGAAGGATATCATTCAGATCATAGGCTCAGAGGAACTGTCTGTTGTGAGGACAAGGAGAGTCAATTATGAAGAACCTTTGCTGATGGTGAGAGAGAGAGAGAGAGAGAGAGAGAGAGAGAGAGAGAGAGAGAGAGAGAGAGAGAGAGAGAGAGAGAGAGAGCCGTGAGGGGGGAGTGGGGAGATGTGAGGGGGAGGGGGAGGTGAGGGGGAGGGGAGAGGTGAGGGGGAGGGGAGAGGTGAGGGGGAGGGGAGAGGTGAGGTGGGAGGGGAGAGGTGAGGGGCAGGGGAGAGGTGAGGGGTGAGGGGGGAGGGGAGAGGTGAGGGGGGAGGGGAGGGGGGTGAGGGGAGAGGGGGAGGTGAGGGGAGAGGGGGAGGTGAGGGGAGAGGGGGAGGTGAGAGTAGAGGTGAGTGTGAGGGGAGATTTGAGGGGGGAGGGGAGATTTGACAGGGGAGGGGATATTTGGGGGGGAGGGGATATTTGTTTGGTGTGGGCAGAGGTGAGGGGGGAGGGGAGAGGAGAGGGGGGAGGGGAGAGGTGAGGGGGGAGGGGAGAGGTGAGGGGGGAGGGGAGAGGTGAGGGGGGAGGGGAGAGGTGAGGGGGGAGGGGAGAGGTGAGGGGGGGAGGGGAGCGTTAGGGGGGCGGGGAGAGGTGAGGGGGGAGGGGAGCGTTAGGGGGGAGGGGAGCGTTAGGGGGGTCGGGAGAGGTGACGTGGGACGGGAGAGGTGACGTGGGAGGGGAAATGTGATGGGGGAGGGGAGAAGTGAGGGGGGAGGGGGAGGTGAGGGGGAGGTGAGGGGGAGGTGAGGGCAGAGGGGAGATGCCATATGAGATTTTACCACAGTGAAATTGTGTGGTCTTAACTGCTGATGGATAAATAGTTAACATGATACATTATCTAATATTGTAACAAGGATTATAAAGAGTCTGAAAGGATGTGTATATTTGGCAGCTGGTATTTTAGTTGTAGGAGTAGGATGGCCTGATGATTTGCAGATTAGTGCCTGGTCAGCAGGATGCTCTGCTCTCTAGCTCTATTCTGCATCATCCATACCATTTGGTTCCATGGATAAGCCTCGGCAGTTATGCCTGTCAGCAATCAGTATGCCTGCTCATTATTTGTCTACTGTACCGAGAGGTGGTGAGGTATTCTAAGGCCATTCGTTTGGTTCAGTGCGTTTTGATTACAGAAATAATTTGTTATTTTAGAAGTACTGAGTGGTTTTTAGTTTTTGAGTTAGTGATTAGGTTTTACTGAAGAATCCCTGGGATGCATTTGAGTGGAAAGCGAGTTCGTAAATGATGTTATGGATGCAGGATGAATTTCAGCTGAGAATCATTGAAGTGGACATGGTGTGTGTGGTATTGTTAAGAAAAAAGGAGGAAGGAGGAGGAGGAGGAGGAGGAGGAGGAGGAGGAGCATGCAAGGCATCTTGAGAAAATGCAGTACGATGCGGTCAGGCAACATAATCTGCAGGATGCGATAAACCGCTATGAAATACCTGAGAACAACATGGCAGCGTACAGACAGGGCTGTTGCTAGGTGTTTTGGCATTCTAAGTGAGAATTGAAAAATATTTCCCCCTCCCTTTTTTTAAGCTACAACTAGTCTTCCCTATATAACCCTCCCTCCTCCACAACCACCAACATCCAACAATGTAAATCTCCTACTATACATTAAATCATTAAACTAAGGAGACCAGACATCCTCATTTTATGGGGAAAAACATTTTTTGTCCCTAATTTTTGAAATTTCCTAAAACAATTGAAATAGGAAGAATGGATGAACATTTTAAACTAGAAATCAACTGAATATACCGGTGCAACCAAATTTGGCATCAGTTACTTATTCAGTTGCAAGAAATTGGACTAATAAAGGTTTGGAACTATTTTCTGCTGCGAATGAATTTTTCCTTGAATTTAGAAATTATGATATACTGATTGGAGACATACCAAAGCATCAAACTAGGTCATCTGGATAATTGTGGTATTATTTCGTTTCTGCTTTAACTGAAATACTTTTAGAATGAGGAATAACTACAATCTTTTTCAGCATCTGCTTTCATCAAATTAAGTAAAGACTTATTAAGTAACTGTTCCATATGCTACTGAAAACAATTTGATGTTTTAATTTTTCCTCCTCATTTGCTCAATTTTTTTTCACTGTTTGATTTGAAATTAATTTTTTCCACCCTTTGCTGCCCCTAAAATTTTGCCACCCTAAGCAACCGCCGAATCTTGTCTAAGCATCTAATTTGGTTGAGGAATTGTGGACCATACATGACAGCTCATCAAAGAGCTTACAGCCATCCCTTTGCACCTGAAGATACATTTGTTTAGCAAGTCCTGAAATGACTAAATCAGTTGAACAGTTCCTATCAGCCAACAAATGCAATGGTTATTTTATTTTTCCTAGGTTTTTGGGATGTGGGTCTGATCAAAGGCTGGCAGGTGCTGACAGTGCAGCTACCGTGAGTAATTCAAATGTCTCAAGGTTCACTGATGAAGTTGAGAGGTCTCTCAAGGTATCTGTAGTCGAAAACAACAATAGGAATAGCATGTCTGGTAGCTGTGTCGGCTGGGCACTTCAGGTGTGGGGCACTGTACATGCTGTGGTGAACTGATCATGTGTGCAGTCATCAGGTGACCATGCCCACAGCTGTGGTCCCTTGTCTTTGATTGGCTGGTACAAGGAGAGATGGCAAGACAGCATGGGCCTACCACAGTTCCTCGGGAGCCATACCCACTCGCTACTGAATGGCTTATGGAATTGCACAGAGACTCTAATGTGAAAACCTACAACTCAGTATACTAGTCTATTGAGCCAATTGGTACAGTAACAAAATGATACAGAATAGCTGCAGATCTCACAATAGTCTCTGCTTTACGTATACCTCATAAGACTGTGGCTTTGAGAGGTTGCTCTGTATGCTCAGTGAACCACCAGATGAGTTCCCTGTATAAAAAGGAAACCCATATCTAGGTGAATGTGACATATTTCCCATCATAAGTCGACACAAGAAGAGTGGGGTAGTATCTCGTTCAAGGACAAGTTTTGGTTTCAGCCTGGAGAGTGCTTCTTCAAGTAAAAGTGTTTGGTTCATATCTGAGACATTAAGATCTTATAAAAACTGTGTAAAGGGGCATGAGTGTTCTCATTTTGGGTGGCAATATTTTAGGAGCATATACACGATTGCATGTGTCTCAAGAGGTACACTGATGCCTATGGCATAGCATGGGTGGCCAAAATTTCAGCTCGCAGGCCATGCCCGGGCCTGAGTGCCAAAGTGCTCAGCCTAGCTACACATTTCCCTCATCACCTCACCACACTGTTTGAGAGTGAGTAGGTGGAAGAGGGGAAGAAAACAGTGAATGTGCTACATCTAAACGGCAGTGCAGATGCACTGTATGTGACTTGGTTTCATATTTTACATAGGTCGATAGACTGCATTTTTTTATGCAAACAGACACTGGATCTGTGAACATCCTCCATACCATGAACAAATAGTGAAGGATAAACAGCGCTGACACAACGATTCTGCTGAATTCGGAGAGTTGTGCCAACCAAAAATTTCCACACTGCAATGCTAAATGAAATATCATGCTGTTTTGAGTATTTCTGAGAAGGACCAAGCAACCCAAGTGACAGGCTGGGCCTCGGCATGCCTGCAGCCTGCACACGCTGCATGCATGAAGTTTGGCATGCCATGGCTGGCCTTGGTATATGGGGATGACATCCCTGCTGCAGTATATGTGATTCTTTTGGTGCATTCACATCTGGTATGCTATTATAATGTCCCACCACAAAGCACCGACCTCTTTGATAAGAACTTGATGTATGATATTTGACATCTTGAGCAGCTAAGTTACACACTACACTTAAATCTGATAAGAGTACATAAAGGCCAGTCTAGGCCAAAGGATTGAAATATTATGACTGCTGGCTACAAAGGACAAATTTCCAGCAATTGGAAGCAATACTACAAGCTATGTTACATGGCTAAATTCACAGAATGGGGAACTATTGTCTTTGTCAACCATTTAACCAATGACTTGCACCCTCATGTTTTATTACACAGTCATTAGTTATTATGTCAACTTTCTTAATAAAATTTAATGTTCTTACATGTGGTTACGAATATAATGGAACATAAGCTATACTTATCCTTTATGTTTGTAAATTATTGCTCAAAAACCATACATTCAAACTACCCTCCATTAAACAACTTAGAGAAATGCAACAATAGTCACTGTGCAGCACTTTTCATCTCCATGTACATTTACATACGTACTCAGCAAACACCGTTGTATAATGTCACATACATTGGCAAGCTATACTTGCAGTAGACTAAGGAGACAGTATACAAATGCACATACCTCTCTAGCCATAGTAGTGATGAATGCAGCTGGTCGTGCTGTGGCAATAAGTGTGAGAGCATGCCGAGCAGTGCGGCACGAATCTGCAGCTGGCGTCAATGGCAGGCCATACGTCATGCTAAGAAAAGGAAGCAAACACAACACCTTTTGGTAAAATGCAAAATACAAGAGATCACAAATATAAAAAATTAAGATATCGAGAACAAGAAAGGCTTTAATAGAAGCTCTTATTCTGCAGCTTATTAGATATAACAGAAGAGAACACTTGTAGAGATTTAATACACTTATATTTCATTAAAAATTGTTTAGTATCCTTGCCGGACTGACACTGATATTGAGATGGAGGCATCAGTGTTGGCCATCTAATGTTGTTTTGCTTTGGAGTGCATGGACTCAGTTGGTAAGACACTTTGGTGATGTAAGCTAGAAGGCAAGTACGCATGCTTTCCTCATCCAGTTGTGTTGATGTGTCTGAAGATTTCCATATGCCATTACTTTCACACAGTTATTCGCCTGCTGCTAGATTTTCTTTTGCTTTGCTGTTGTGGGTTTGTTTGTACATTACTGTTGATTCTCCTCCAGACTTTGAGCAGAGCGGAGAGAAGCAGCATCATGCCAGTTGTACACACCATTTAGTTTAGTGCTATTCTAATTCACTTCTGAGTGGAAGTGAACAGCAGCTGATTGTTTAGCTGTTTCTAGTACTGCTATATATTTTTGTTGCAAGAATTTGCATATTTTTCAATCTTCTGTCTTGAGTGAGTTTACTTTCCAATGTAGTTCTCCGTCCCAGAAGTCACTAGTGCCACTTTATTTACTTGATTCCATGACCTTTGCAAATAATAAATATTCAATGGACCTCTAGCCTCAGAATCTAAGAGTTTAATCTTATGTTTTGTAAATGTATATTCAGTAGTCAATAGTACAGTAGTACTCAGCTGTTTGTTTTGAGACTAGCGCCCATTTTACTCAATGTAGTTAGCTGTTGAGTTCAGTGAAAGCTATTGCCTGTGACACATCTCCAGGGCATCAAGTTAGGTATTTAACTTTTCCTGTGTTTTGTTTATAGTATATATTTGCTTAATTGGTTATGAGTTTTGGTATTTAAGAAGTTTGGCGTCACTTTTTTTTTCTTTTTTCCATCTATAAGTGTAAATTCAAGCAGTCTGTAGCTCAGTTGTTATTTCTTCTGAACAGCCAGCTACATAGTTCACTGAGACATCAGTGGCCCTTGTTTACATGTCCAGGAGGGGGAGGGGGGAGGGGGGCAACAGTAAAAGCTGGCAGGAACCTAGATAAGCATATCTACATTTCTGGCAGTTTGTATTGTTTACTCTTCCATTAGCCTTGTTAGGACGGATAGGACATGTGCCTGCTGTGTGTGGATACAGGAGCAGCCGGCCACAGTTAGCCAACAGTTGACTGTGATCAGTCACCTTTAGGCTGCCGCACCGAGGTGTAGCAGTAGCAGAGATTCTGGAGCGTTGCATGGGACACCTCAGGTGTCAATTGTTTCTACTGAGGCACCTTCAAGTGTATCCAACACGGTGGACCACCAGGGTGAGTGGCGGGTGGTAATGCGTTCGCGTTACTTGAGATGCAAGGCCAATATGGAGTCTGGCCATATGTCATCGCCTATACATCCTGTGAGTGAACAGGTGGCTGTACCTTCAGCAGGGTCTGAGCAGAAACATGGGGGCAGGGTGCTCCAATGTTAGGTGCATTATGAAACCCCTTCGGAAGATAGCATTCAGGACTGGAAAGAAAGCCAATGTGCACTCGGTATGTCTGCTGAGCTGGCCTTATCCAAGACGTGGTCACCTTGCCTGCAGCTATCAAGCGTACAGCGTGCAGTCATCTGCCAGTAGTGGCTCACGTCAGCACCAACAACAACTGTCACATGGGTTCTGAGGCCATCCTCAGTTCTTAAAGTTGGCTGGCGGAGGTGGTGATGACTGCTAGCGTGGATTGTGATGCTTTCGTTTGGAGCCGAGTGGAGGATCTCAACCAAAGGCTTCGTTGTCTCTGTGACAGTCTTGGCTGCAGATTTCTAGACTTGCATTATCGGGTGGGGATTTGTAGGACTCCCCTTGATAGGTCAGGGATACACTACACAAAGGAAGCAGCTACTTGGGTAGCAGAGTACTTTTGGGGTGCAGATGGGACTTTTTTAGGCTAGGTGGTAGTTTGAGGTACTCTCATGAACACTGACCAGTTGATATGCATTTAGGGAAATCAGACGGTGTTTGGAGTAAGGACAGTTTGACTGTAAAAATTTTATCAGCAAATTGTTGAAGTATTCGTAACAAAGTTCCTGAATTTACTGCCCTCCAGGAAAGTTCTCAACCTCAAATTATTCTTGGGACTGAGAGATGGCTAAGACTCAAATTAAAAAGCTCTAACATATTTAGCGAGTCTTGGAATGTTTATGGGAAAGACTGATTGGACACCATCAGAAGGGAAGTGTTCACTGCAGTTGACAAAAATATTGTCTCTACTGAGGTTGAAATTGAGTGTGATAGTAAAGTTATTTGGTTGCACATAAGGGGTCCAGGTGATAACAAGTTAATTGTTGGATGTTTTCACTAACCATCGACTCTGCTACAAGTTGGTGGTAACTTTAATCTACCGGGATAGAATGGATATCTATGGATTCAATGGAGGGGGTACAGATAGTCAGTACTTCTAACACATTTTCCAAAAACTGTATTGAGCAGCTAGTTCGGCGGCCCACACACAGTGGAAGTATCTTGGATCTTGTAGCTACAGGCTGGACCTTATCGATGGTGTCAGTATAGAGATGGGGATTAGTGATCACGATGTCATCAAAGTGACTAAGGTTACAAAAGTTAATGAATCAGTCAAAAGGGCTAGGAGATTGTTTCTGCTAGAAACAGCAGATAAGCAGTTGTTAACATCTCACTTAGACAATGAATTGCGATCATTTAGTTCCAGATTGATGGACATAGAGGAATTATGGGCAAAGTTTAAACAGATTGCAAATCATGCTCTGGACATGTATGTGCCTATTAAAAGGATTAAGGATGGAAAAGAGCCACTGTGGTTTAATAACGAAATTCGGAGAATGCTGAGGAAGCAAAGGCTGTTGTACTCTCGGTTCAAAAGAGGACGCACAAATGGCTTCAGGTGAAGATTAGTAGAGGTTTATGTGTCTGTGAAAAGGTCTATGTATGAGGCATACAACAACAACCCCTGTCATGCCTTGGCTAAAAATCTGGTAGAGAACCAGAAAAAATTCTAGTCCTATTTAAAACTGCTAAGCGGGTCCAAGGCTTCCATCCAGTCATTCGCTGACAAGTATGGTTTAGCAGTACAAGATAACAAAAGAAAGGTTTAAGTTTTAAATTCCAAGTTTATAAATCGCTCATGCAGGAGAATCATACAAACGTACCATCATATGACCATTGCAGAGAGTCCTGTATGGATGACACAGTAATAAGAGTCCTGTATGGATGACACAGTAATAAGAGTCCTGTATGGATGACACAGTAATAGCCTTCCCTGGGGTACCAAAACAACTGAAATAGTTGAAAACAAGTAATTCACTAGGTTTGGATGAGATCCCAATTCGGTTTTACACAAAGTACCTATGGCATTGGCCCCTTACTTTGCATTTATCACGAATTTCTCCAAGACCACAAAGTGCCAAGTGACTGGAAAAAAGCACAGGTAACTTCTGTATATAATAACGGTAAAAGAATGGACCTGCAAATTACAGACCAATGTCTTTTAATATTGGTTTGCTGCAAAATTCTAGAGCTTATTCTGAGTTCCAATATAGTAAATTTCCTGGAGACCCAACAGCTCATATGCACAAATCAGCTTGCTCTTTTCTCACATGATATACTGAGAACTATGGATGAAGGGCAACAGGCATATTCCATATTTTTAGATTTCCAAAAAGCATTCAACATGATATCACACTGCAGACTTAATGAAGATACGTGCATACAGAACAGGCTCCCTGTTTCAAAGACTTCTTAAGTAATAGAACCCAGTATTTTGTCCTCAAAGGCGAGTGTTCATAGGAGACGGGGGTGACATCAAGAGTGCCCCAGGGAAGTGTCATAGGACCGCTGCTATTTTCTATATACATAAATGATCTGGCAGACAGGATGGGCAGCAATCTGTGGTTGTTTGCTGTGCTGTGGTGTACAGGAAGGTGTTGAATATAAGTGACTGTAGGTTGATGCAAGATGACCTAGACGAAGTTTCTAGTTGGTGTGATGAATGACTGCTGGTTCTTACAATAGAGAAATGTAAGTTAATGCGGATGAGTAGGAAAAACAAACCTGTAATGTTTGGATACAGCATTAGTAATGTCATGCTTGACACAGTCACATCATTTAAATATTTAAGTGTAACATTGAAAAGCGATATGAAATGGAATTATCATGTGAGGATTGTGGTACGAAAGGCTAATGGTCGACTTTAGTTTATTGGGAGAATTTTAGGAAAGTGGAGTTCATCCGTAAAGTAGATCGCATACAGGACGCTAGTGTGACCTATTCTTGAGTACTGCACGAGTGCTTGGGATCTGCAGCACGTCAGATTGAAAGAAGACATTGAAGCAAATCTGGGGAGAGCTGCTAGATGTTACCAGTATGTTTGCTCAGCATGCAAGTGTTACAGATATCCTTCGGGAGCTAAAGTGGGAATCCTTGGTTTGAAGAAGACATTCACTTCGAACAACACTTCTGAGAAATTTAAAGAACCAGTATTCAAAGCTGAATGCAGAGCAATCCTACTGCCGCCAACATAACTTTGCAGAGGGACAATGAAGGTAAGATACGAGAACTTACGGCTCATACGGAGGCATATAGACAGTTGTTTTTCCCTCACTCTATCTGTCAGTGGAACTGTTTATGTAGATGTGGGTTCTTCATTTTCACCTTTAGGATTACTCTTACATTGTCCTTTTGGATTTGTGTACGGCCACTCAGCATTGCTCAGAAACTGACTTGTGACACTCCCACACTTGGGTAGTGCATTACCAGACAATGAAAGAAAGATAGCAGCTAAAAGCCAAACTTTTGCGTTTATTCATATCAGTTGAGAGTATAAATAAAATTATCTATCAAGCTCTACAGTTCATGCCTTTCTTATACTGGCACTTGTTTCTTCACCCAAGCTAGGCACTTTAACTACTGCTTCACAGTACTTACATTCCTTAAAGAAATGGAGTGTAAATAGTATACCAAAGTTCAAAATAAGCAATAAGTCTACAATTACAATACTAAAAAGGGTAATCATTCCTCTTCATTAACCTACAAGGAAGGAGGTATTTTCAGTCACCTATACAATGATATAAAACATCTTACAAACCACAAGGTAAACCTTAAAAATATATGTAACTACTTCTATTCCATCGTGTAAAACAATGACACGGTTAATGCTCTTATGAAATTATTTTAGCATCACTGTATAAGGCTGATACTTATCTCTGAATGATTGACATTTACCAGAAGTAAAACTGTAAACCCAGTCTCTCAACATCATTACACTAACATCAGTATGTTCATCTGTACACCCAGCTTTGTATAGCCCGTGAAACGAATGATTGGTATTGACTGCTCACATTGCCAGGTGACGATGTTACGGGATGTGGCTTATGGTACCTTTTACCTGGACTGAAGGAAGTACTGACAATGTGATGGCATGTTCCCCTCTTAAATTTCTGAGTGTGTTGCAGTTAACTAATGGAAAAACCCCCGACATCGTTGTCAGAATCTGATTTTGAATAGTTTTCTTCAGCACTGCTCGAGCTATCACTATTGCCTCCCAGAGGTATAATTAAATTTCGCACATCTTCTTCCACATGTATTCATTTTTGGCTGACACTCTGGTGATGCTTGCAGTTTTGTTCATAATATTCATCCAAGTCTCACTAGTCACTTGAATGACAGTTTCCACAAGCAGAGTCTCAATTTCAAAGATCGTGAATTTTTTGTTGTTTGCTGTGACATAATTTTCTGTTTTTTGTTTTTTATTAGTGGGCATACCTCTTTAATTGTACTGAAATGACAATGGTATGGAGGAAGTTAAACCATTTCATGTTTGAGCCGTTTAGCAATCTCATGAATAACGTTTGCTGGAAACTGCAGTTTCTTTAGTGCTGCAATTTTGAGCCATTTAACCTTCTTAAAATTGTCAGAGATCCACATGCTTTCTTTTTAACCATGGAATATTATTCTCTTTTTGTGGTGCCAAAGCTGGAGTCTTATCATGAACAACTAAATGATACTGGGCATTATGCATAAAATCACTTATGGCCTTCTCAGATTTCTCATTAGAGATGTTTTGAAGCACTTCCAAAAAAACTACACTGTTTACCTCAATATTAATTTTAATATATGAATAATGTGTTCTCAACTAGGTGTGGGTTAGGTAGGTACCTGATATGAAAGTTGTGGTGATCATATCAGTTCATGCAGCTGGAACTTATTTTACCTATACAAAAACTTCACAATTTTTC
The DNA here is from genome assembly GCF_023897955.1 of Schistocerca gregaria. Classification (NCBI taxonomy): domain Eukaryota; kingdom Metazoa; phylum Arthropoda; class Insecta; order Orthoptera; family Acrididae; genus Schistocerca; species Schistocerca gregaria. Next base: position 831,517,600 of record NC_064931.1, read on the forward strand.
TACAGACTGGCAAATGAAAGCTGAAACTCACATTTTTATGAATGTCTACACCACACAATTCAAATGCCAACTTTTAATGCCACACTGTGTAAGTTAGCAGACATTACATTCTTGATACCTGATTTGATAAAACTTCATTTTTGTCCCTCTGTCTTTTTTCATAATAAACTTTTTTATCTATGAATAGGTACTTGAGTAAAGATTAATTTGATTTTGATACATCTTCAAATGTGTTTTGTTATTTTAATTGTTATTTAATCCATTACAATGTGCTGATAAATATGCATGGTGCACAAACATGGTCAATTTATTGGTTTTTACGAAAATCATGAAATACTTATTGTATACTTATACAAGTCAAATAAATAAAATCTCCTGTTTTGCATTCGGTTAAAAACAGTAATCCAAGAGAATGTTAAAACAAATTAATTAATTAATTAAGCCTGCTTTCACTGACCAGACTGTAACAAACACGATTTTTAGGGTTGTTTCTTTATTTCTGCAATCAGAAAACCAAAAAAGAGGAAAATAGGAAGAGTAAAGAGGACAATTCAGGTGGCATAAAATCTAGCGAGATGGATCCAGTGCCAGTTACACAATCTAGTCTGATCATCCAAGAAACAATAGTAATAAAAACTTATGCAACTCACTACTGAACCCACTAGAAGGATTGGAATCAGAGTCTGTAAATTCTGGCAGTATTACTGCTGAGGTAGCTTCTGAATCTCATGCATCTGAATCTACATTGATTCTGGAAGATGAAGATAATTTTCATGAAAATGATATCGGGCAGTGGGTTGGACGATCTTTAGTAATGGTAACCAAAAAGTGAAAGGAAATGTTAAAGCAATGCTGGATACTGCCAGAAAATTATGATTTTGCTGGTGATTAATGTATTTGAAACACAAATTCAATCACACATAGTTAGACATGTACAAACTTGCTTACGCAAAGAGATTTAAAGGTGCATTTGTTTTGCGTTTTATTTCCACTAAACATTGTACAGGGATCTCCAATTTTCCAACCAGTCACGATGTATAAAGAAGCACACAATTAATGTAAAGCACATGTAGATATAGTCAATGGCACAGAGAGTTTTGTGTGCCTGCCAACTTTTTTTGGCAACACAAAAACAAATGTACAGGTTGCAATGGAAAGAAGTCACACAAAAATTACTGAAGACAGTAGAAATGTGTTACAAGCTGTAGTCAACGCAATTATTTTTTATGGAACTCATTATTTGCTATTGAGAGTAAAAGCGAAAGATGATGGTGTATTTCAAGATTTGCTTACACTAAAAATTGAGTCTGATGATGAAATTTTGAGCAAATGCTTACAATAAGGATCTGTGGTATCCTAATTAGAGAAAAACTGGTCAGTAATGTCAAAACTGCAAGTGCCTGCAGCATTTTGGCTGATGAACCCGTTGACAGATCAGTAAAGGACCAACTATCGACAGGTCTTAGATATTCAGAGGAAAGGGAAAAAATGTTAAGGAAGAATTTATGGGCTTTGTCAAGGTAGAAAAATTGGACATGCAAATTAATGGCTTCAGCAATGCACTAAACATTGATGTTGACAAATGTGTGGGACAGGGCTATGACAGATGTGCTATGAAGGTGGAAAAGATGATAAGAGTCTAAAAAATATTGAGAGAAATGTATAAAAAGGCTTTATATTTTCACTGCATGTGTCACAAATTAAACCTTGTAGTAAATGACTATTATGATGTCCCCGAGATCTGCAACTGCTTTGGAACCGTAAAAGATATGGTAATTTTTTCAGGGAATCAGTTTTGCATCAAAAATATCATTTTGTGTGAAATATTTTTTTTTTATTTGCTTATAAACAGAAATAAACCACTAACCAGACTTTTAGTTAAATAAGTGTTAAGGCACTGACTGGTACATTTCAGACATGTGCATTTCTTTTTGCAGCAATGTTGCTTGTGCTGCCTGGCTGGCTTCCTGCAGTTGCCTAGCAATGAACTGACCCTACTGAGTTACCAGTACCAAAGATCCATCACATAGACTATCAATAGAATAGGTTGTACTTCCTACGTAGAAACTTTCATCGAAACTATGTACAAGATATCCCTCAAGGTAACGGTTGACCTTTCACAAAATAAACTCTAGGCACACATTATAACACACAAACACACATCTCATGCAAAATATGACAACATGCTACTTCCTCATTTGCACAACACCCAGTTCATATATTCTCATTATTGTGGTACACAACACAAAACAAATAGATAATAAAATACCAGACACCTTAATACACTGGTGTGGACTGCCTCTCCTTCCTCTTAACCCCTCTACCCTTTCTCGGGTCTGGCACTGGAAACAGTGGGACTGAATCTAGTGCACACTGAAAAGGACATATAAGTCCGACACGTACAACCATTGTTGGGCATCGTTCACTGGCGAGGTTATCTCAATCACTTGATACCGACCTTGATAGTGGGTGATAATTTCTTCATTTAACCGTTTAGGGCGTAAGGGCTTATCACCCATTGTCCTGCATAGTACTTAGGTAGTTCAGCATTGAGCTGACCCCTCTCTCATGATATTCTAGGGCATATGTACTGGCTTTCCGTATTGTCTTTCAAAGTCCTTGTAATTTTATACTAAAATTTCACAATCACTCCATTCTTCCCCACCTTAGATTTAATCATCATTTCAGAAGCGACAGTATTTTCCAGCCATATACCACCTCATATGGTGATAGATGTGTGCTTTAATGGATCTTGGGTTCACTGGCCTCTTGTTAGCTTTTGTACATGGAATATGTTGTTCACTTGCTTCAACCTGCTGTGCACAGCACATAATTTTAACATACTGCTCCACATCTTATCTATGTTTATGCCAACAGTGTACTCAGCTGCCTGCCATTCAGTGGTTCTAACGATCCCATCACAAGATAACATGTGATCACGTGCCTGTTTTAATGCTACTTCCCACTTTATGACTGAAACCACAGCACAGTCCAAACTTAGTTATCTTGCATAATACGCAATCATGTATGATGAACTATGACTGCATTACAGACAGTTTACACTCTTCATCAGAAGCTTATGCACTCTGTCACTCCACACTGGAATGACCTAATGCCAATAACACACCAATCATTATACTGAGACCATTTGCATTACCATGATGTCTACTAGTTGGGTTACTTACAAATATCACATTCAGTTTCAGCATCCAGCACACTAATTGACTATATGGATCTTTTGATGCCAATAACCATTTCTATGCTGTGTGATCTATTACTACTTTAAACTTTTTACTATACAAATGGCAGAAGTAGTAAGTCACACTACATATGAAGCTTAGCATCTCCTTCCCTGTGGTAGAATAGCTACTCTCTACTTTGTTTAATTGTCGTGATGCACAGACGAGTGGATATTCCTTCCTCTCTAATTCTTGACTTCACACACAGCCCAGTGCACGATTACCATCATCACATTATGATATGAAATCTTTTTCATACTTCAGAAATACCAGTATCAGGCTAGCTGTGAACAATTCCTTTCGCTTTCCAAATATACCTTCACTTTCTGATATTCAACTGTATTTTACCCCTTTTGTCAATGAGTGCATGAGAGATCATACTATATCTGCAAATCCTGGGACAAATTTCCTATAGTTATTCATTAACCACAACAAAGGACTGCAATCATCCCTATTTGAGTTGTTTGAAAACTTTGTGTGCCATTCATCAATCTAGGATCTGTTCGTATTCCCTCATGACTAAGTACATGTCCTAAGTAATTTACTTCTTGCAGCACAAAGTGACACTTTTCAACACCAAGTGTTGTGTGTGCCATGCTTAATCTCACACCAGATATACTGCTTTGACTTTAATCCTGTGAACACTCAGTTCAACAAATGTTGAAATGTGCCCAGTGCACTCTTTAATCCAAATGGCATATGCTGATACTGGTCGGGACTCCAAGGAACCATAAATGTCGATTTCAGCTGGTCCTCCACTGCTACTTCTAGCTGACGATAGCCATTCCTGTAAATCTACTGTGGAAAAATACCTACAATGTCCCATGTTGGTCAGGTTCTTTGTTATACAATAAAACTTGCTCAAAACAGAATCACATGGGGCTAAAATAATTTTCCTAGTTGGACTACTTTCTGGACTACACAAAACTCATGAGGTAACATAAATTTGTCAGGATCATGTACAAAAGTATACATTTGTAATTATGCATTAAATAATTCATAAACCTTCACTCCTGCACAGTAAATGTTCATTCACGGTATATTGTACAATTAAACATTAGACTATTACACTAATTAACAAATAATACAGCATTCGTGTATTTTTATTCTAAATTTAAATATTTTTATTGTTGTATGTACTTACATATTGTTCCTGTGTTTATTTACTTTACATTTCACTTTTTTCACCACATATCAAGGAGGAAAATCTGTCTGAATTTCCTGTTCAAAACTCTTCTCCCCCCCCCCCCCCCCCACACACACACATACACATACACAAACACCCACACCCCTCCCCCTACCCAATTTTTTGCACTATACAATAGTTCCAACAGCTTGTGAGAATTTGTGGTTGCTGCAAATTGCACATCAACATTTATGCACGTAATAGCTTCTTCATGCGTATTATCATTTTGCTTCTCTTCTGCCTTTTGTTTCTTTGTAATCATCTTTTGTGTTGTAGATTTCTGTCATATCTGTTGCTGAGGTAGAAGTGGAGCAAGTTGACAGAAAGTCACCACTTAAAATGTTTTGCATTTTACTTATTTTAGCAATTGGTGCTGCATTTTCTTAAGCTTTGATGGCCAAGGAAGCCTCTTGTTCTTGACGTAATTCTCCTGAGGATCTTTCCTCTTTGAAATTATCCAACTGCCTATGCAAGCCTATATTACCTCCCCTTATTTGAGCTACCCGATGTAGTAAAGTTTTGAACGACTTTCTGAGTGATACCCACCTGTGTGTGTGTGTGTGTGTGTGTGTGTGTGTGTGTGTGTGTGTGTGTGTGTCACTCCCTGTAAAGCCTGTAGCTAACACAGCAGAAAAAAACAATATGACAAACACAGCATGACAAAAATGGGTTGAATATTAGCAATACTATAACACCTTCTATATTATTTACTCTTTATGCCTTGGGGTCAACCACACAATCCCTGGCATTATGACCTTATCTTCTACACTTAACACAAACTGTAGGTGATGCCTGAGACATGCCCTCTGTGCTCAGTAAGTTACATTGTTCACCCTGACTGGGGGCAAACTAACATGTACTCCTCTCACTCTAAACACCCTCAAATCACTGTCTAAGCCTACAGGCCCATACTGCACTCGAAAAGCAAACCTCCCATGCTCTGCCATTGCATAACACTCGAAGGGATATCAGCCAGAGAGAAAAAGTTTGTTTCCTCTCACTAAACTGTGCTGATGATGCCATATGCTGACCCAGGAGGTTGCTAGATGTCACTTCTTCTCACTACACTGTGCTGATGATGCCGTATGCTGACCCAGGAAGTTGATAGATGTCACTTGCCACTTCAGACATCATAAAATGTTAGGAAATCATTCCAATACATTTGGATGAATGGTAGGTGTGAAGAACTAGTTCTTCTGTTGTCACACGTAGGCTCGCCACTCCAATAGTTGTGAATGAAGTGACTAGCCAGAAGTTCATGGAAGGTCAGGTGCGGAAGGCACTGAGGTACAGACTTTGAACCAAAGACACCTCAGAGACACCCAGGAGTTGGATATTTCAAATTTCAGGAGGCCCAACCCAGGTGGCACCGCTTCATACCCTGACAGCACCAGATCTAGGTGCTACCCATAGACCAGTGACTAGTAGAGACAGCAATCAGATGTAGGACCTGGCTAACCTACATTGGATTGGCAAATATTTCAACACATACAACCGTATTGCAGCAGATACCAGCACAAACCCCACTGATAGGTGTATGAACTTCAAGCACCATCTTGCTTCTGGTTCTAGTTTTTGTAGCCTGTACCTATCTATAGTGGAAATCATCACTCTCCTGAATTCTCCATCACCATATACCAACTGAGTGGGTCACCCTTAGAGAGTAAATAGTCATCAAGCACACCATCCACTGGACATTGTGAACTGGACTGGATCAGTGTAAACGTATTTGGAATGAGAAGTGTACATAAATGTAAAAAAGGAAAAATATAAAATGTAATGTTTAATTCATTTGTAGAATTAATATCAGTCTGCGATTCAGTGGAACCGATATTCTGAAGGGAGGAAGATAGTTGTGACATCTACATCTACATCTACATCCATACTCCGCAAGCCACCTGACGGTGTATGGCGGAGGGTACCCTGAGTACCTCTATCGGTTCTCCCTTCTATTCCAGTCTCGTATTGTTCGTGGAAAGAAGGATTGTTGGTATGCTTCTGTGTGGGCTCTAATCTCTCTGATTTTATCCTCATGGTCTCTTGGCGAGATATACGTAGGAGGGAGCAGTATACTGCTTGACTCTTCGGTGAAGGTATGTTCTCAAAAGCCCGTACTGAGCTACTGAGCGTCTCTCCTGCAGAGTCTTCCACTGGAGTTTATCTATCATCTCCGTAATGCTTTTGCGATTACTAAATGATCCTGTAGCGAAGTGTGCTGCTCTCCGTTGGATCTTCTCTCTCTCTTCTATCAACCCTATCTGGTACGGATCCCAAACTGTTGAGCAGTATTCAAGCAGTGGGGAACAAGTGTACTGTAACATACTTTCTTTGTTTTCGGGTTGCATTTCCTTAGGATTCTTCCAATGAATCTCAGTCTGGCACCTGCTTTACCAACGATCAACTTTATATGATCATTCCATTTTAAATCACTCCTAATGCGTACTCCCAGATAATTTATGGAATTAACTGCTTCCAGTTGCTGACCTGTTATTTTCTACATCTACATGACTACTCTGCAATTCACATTTAAGTGCTTGGCAGAGGGTTCATCGAACCAGAATCATACTATTTCTCTACTATTCCACTCCCGAACAGCGAGCGGGAAAAACGAACACCTAAACCTTTCTGTTTGAGCTCTGATTTCTCTTATTTTATTTTGATGATCATTCCTACCTATGTAGGTTGGGCTCAACAAAATATTTTCGCATTCGGAAGAGAAAGTTGGTGACTGAAATTTCGTAAAAAGGTCTCGCCGCAACGAAAAACGTCTATGCTGTAATGACTTCCATCCCAATTCGTGTATCATATCTGCCACACTCTCTCCCCTATAACGCGCTAAATGATAAGGGATCTATCTTTCTATGTATTCGCAGCACATTACACTTGTCTACATTGAGATTCAATTGCCATTCCCTGCACCATGCGCCAATTTGCTGCAGATCCTCCTGCATTTCAGTACAATTTTTCATTGTTGCAACCTCTCGATACACCACAGCATCTGCAAAAAGCCTCAGTGAACTTCCGATGTCATCCACCAGGTCATTTATGTATATTGTGAATAGCAACGGTTCTATGACACTCCCCTGCGGCACACCTGAAATCACTCTTACTTCGGAAGACTTCTCTCCATTGAGAATGACATGCTGCATTCTGTTATCTAGGAACTCCTCAATCCAATCACACAATTGGTCTGATAGTCCGAATGCTCTTACTTTGTTCATTAAACGACTGTGCCTTGCGGAAGTCAAGAAACACGGCATCTATCTGTGAACCCGTGTCTATGGCACTCTGAGTCTTGTGGACGAATAGTGCGAGCTGGGTTTCACACGACCGCCTTTTTCGAAACCCATGCTGATTCCTGCAGAGTAGATGTCTAGTCTACTGACAGCAGCTTTCCCTAGCAGAGCTCGTAAACTGTAGCTAGGTGAGCCAGCACGCTGCCTGTAAAATTCTCCTGGTAGGTCCACAATATTGCTGTTATGGTGCAAGCCACCAGCTTGGCACAGTGGAGACCTGAATTACCTCACACCATGCTGTGTGGGCCTCTCTAAGTGATTTGAATTGATGCCCAGTCCATATACGATCAGTGCGAGCCAGTATAAATGATGGCCAATGAAGCCCACAGTATCTACTGTCGACCACTAACTATGCTGAGAACACCTACAGCAGATTGTTTATCTAACGTGAGCCATGCAGTTTCATCTACAACTGTTTGCTGCTTCCACTAGCTGTTGGTCTATGGTGTGCGCCTTGCACTGATGCTGCTGGGCTACAAGCTGGCACAATCTGGCTAGGGCCTCCTGCAGGCTGAAATAAACAGACTCCTGGGCTTCTCCAGGGGTCTTTGGTTTGCAGTCCATGCCTGGATGCCTCCTGCACCTGACCTCCTACAAGCTATTGGCTGGTCAACGAATTCACATCTAATGGTGTGGCTAGCCTATGCACAAGTCTGCTGTTGTTATTTGCCTGACATATGCAAGCATGATGTAGCTACGTGCTTGTTGAGGTGCTGATGCTGTGCCTTTATTGTTGCTGCCTTTCCGGCCTGAAGTCCTTGTGCCAGCTGCTATCACATGCTGTCATGTTTTGCTGGTGCCAGTTCTGCGACCTGAGGTCACTGCATGCCACAAGACACCATATACAAGGTTGTATGAATTCTGATGACTAAAATATGTTGTTCATACCATTCTGTGTATAACTTCATGATGGCTGAGGAACTGATTCTTTGCACCTACAGGCCAACCGACCATCTTGAGATGACTTTCTGACAATTTATGGTGTCAACAACACTTGGGCCATCGTGGCACCATACTGCAAGTGATTAGAAGAGATCTTTACCCAGCAGTGGGACCTTAATGGATGACAATAATGACAGCACTGGTCACAGACACCATTATTAACAGAATCACATATTAATTTCTTTGCTACATTGTTACTTCCGGTTATAATTAATGTTAGTAGTTCTTCACCACATGGACAACAATTTTGTACATTTAAAACAGTTTCTTATTTCAGACATAAACCGCTGGGCTTAAACTATTGCTCCACATTTTATTTCTGGCGTGATATATATTCTATGTTTTGGTAGTTCTCATTACATTCAACACACAATTTTTTAATTTGTTCTTGAGTTATGAAAATTGGTGCAAAATGTGTGATACATGGCAGATAAATACAATCTCAGGTGCCTAATGGAATGTGAACAATACAGGAACAGAATTAACATTTTCAAATTACCTTGGCACAAGCTTATCAGCATCACAGCAAAGTTCAAGCAGACCAAGAAGCACCTTAGATACATCAAGATAAGGTTCCCACACAGTGAAACCACGTCCTATCAAATCAATTGCTGCACGTCTCAAGGGTGTGTGAGCCGGAATACGTGGAGAAGGTGGTGCTAATAGTAGCTGTGTAAGAGCTATACCTATAACAAAAAAGACTCATAAGGCAAAAATACTGTTCATGGCTCTTCCATGTTTTATGTTTTACTATAATTAACAATTCACTTATAATTTCATTGGAGTTATGAGATGAACAGATTGCCAATGAATATTTACAAATGCCTAGTGATGCTCAACAACTGCAAGAACAACCATATTTCATGTATGCTGAACATCTAACAATCACTACTTAGATCTCAAAACTGAAGTGCTTCAAGCAGTGTATATCTACAGGGTGTTTCAGCACAGCAGTGACAAATTTTCAGGAGAGAGAGTAGACCTAGATGCTGGAAAACCACATAGCAACGCATCGTCGGAAACACTTTTTTGGTGCTGTAGTGATTACACAAAACACGAGAAATGAAGGACACGAACAGGAATATATAAGAATGAAACCAGGCAATGATCATCATCAAAGAAGGTGTTCAGAATTATGAGTCCTGATCATGATACAGGCCTCACATTTCCAGTGCAAGGTAGATCTGGTGTCCTGAACTATCCCAGCAGCTGCCGTGATGCATGCAACAAGTTCCTCAGCAGTTTTAATGGGGGTTTCACACTCCAGAGGAGTACTAGAGGCAAAAATGAGGTCTGGCAATCTCCATGCACTGGAGATGTGAGACCTGCATCACAGTCCGGGCTCGTACTTTAGAATACCTTCTTTGATGATAACAATTACCCATTTTTGATCTTATTTCTTGGTTTCTGCTGTACTACGCATAATACACATGTTTTCTCACCCTATCTGTGTCCTTTCTTTCTTTTTGTGTGTTTCATGTTGCAATAGGGATGAGTTTCCAACTGTGCATTGCTCTGTGATTTTACATCGTCTAGGTGTGCTGTATCTTTCCTGAAAGTTTGTATTTGCTGTGTATAAACACCCAGAATATGAAAGTAAAAAATTTACCTATCATTTCAGTCTGACATCTTGTCGAGGGAGAAGTATGTGACCGATATAACATTTTAACAGTTTTACTGTTAGATATATTTATTTTTATTTGTTCACTCCTATCGGGTATCAACCAACACTAGTCATCTGTAGATCCAATAATGAACTTGCTCTAAAATCTTGTCTAACCATAATTCATGTGTTGGCACTATCAGTCACTGGTTGTGACAAACATATGGCTTGGGGGTGCATAAGATGTTACCCCAAGCTGTTTCTTGCAGTAGCAAACAGATAAAAGTAACAGAGACTTGGAATAAAATTGTTTAAACATGAAAGACTATTTACTACCAATTTCTCTTATAGCTACTACAAATCAACACTGCATTAATGCTGTGGAAACAAGTTGTAAGCTCAGCAGGAAATTTTCAAAGTTGCAAAGAAAATATAGAGAAACCTGTAAATGATCTGATGACTTTCTGTAAAAGCCAACCAAGTCAAACAACAAGCATCTTCTGGCTAATTTCATTGTTGAAAAAACATGAGAACACGGCATGTAACTCAAGAAACATTAACTGTTAGCAGTAACTACTGCATAGTGAACATAAATTGCACACTTATAAGAGACAAAGAAAATCTTAAAAAGAAAAAAACAATTCAGCTGAGTATGAATACACAGAAAACAAACAGCAGTTTGTATATTTATCATACTATAATATAGTTTATGAGACTCACTGGCTAACAGTATTATGGAAATGACTTACTTGTCAGCATTGCGAGGTTGTTGTTTCCAATACCAAAGCCTTCAACAACGGAAGTTTTACGACGCTGATCGTCACCAGCCCGTCGTCGTCCAGATGCTTCACCTCCAACATCTTGCCCAAATTCAGCACCAATTACACCCAGCAAAACAACTGCTGTTGTTTGCTTCCGTTTCAATTCTGATATGCTTGAAGGCTTGCGCACACAATACTCTGAAAGGAGACACACACACGTACAGTTCAGGATATGGGTTATAGTATTTTATTTAATAGAATCCATATTTTAACAATTAACATGAATTACAAAACCTTCATAACACACACACACACACACACACACACACACAGGGAGAGAGAGAGAGAGAGAGAGAGAGAGAGAGTCAGCACATGCACATGTGTGTGCACTCGCCTGTGTGCATGTTTGTAGTCACTAGCAATGAGATATGAGTGAATATTATAAAATTAGTTTTTGTGCTTACAGCTAGCTCGTTTATGAGTACCTATATACAGCAGATATTTTTACCCAATGTAAAAACCCCTGTGAAACTAGACCTTAATGAATATATGCCTGCATATATAAACTTGTTAACTTTAGAATATGTTTATTGTTGTATTAATTTGTTATCTTTATCACAATGCCCCAAATGGTTAGAGGATGAATAAGCAACTAATATTATGAAATGTAAACACAATTCTTAAAACAACATACAGGAGTAAAATCCAGGTAAGTAACAGAAGGGGGAGCATACTAGTTGAAATCTCAACCAAGCCATTTATACTAGTGGATATCCTGTGGACAGCAACGAAAAGTCACTAGCTGAAGTGGTGACAGAGACTGCAACTTACACATTCCAACAGTTCTTTTGAGAAATTCATTAACCAAATGAACAGTGGTCAATAGTGGACAACATTTCTTTGCGGCCACGGGTTCAATAAAAGCAAGCAGAAGCTATATGAGCAAATGTCCATAATGTCACTATGTCTCATATGTGCTCATTAGCAAACTTTACATAGAGCAACGAGCATGCCATTTGGAGAGTAGATGACCATGCAGCATTGTTCAAAACGTACACTAGTGCCAGCAGCAGTGTAGGGCCTGTTTGTACGTGTACAATTTTGATCAATAGTTCCTATGTAGGAATACATGAGTGGTCTACCGAATTGTAATCCTCTTGTGGACTAAGTGCATTAGCAATATTGCCCTTTTCTCAAATGTGCAATAAGTTTGCGAACAAAGAAGATATATTCATTCTCATGGTTTGCATGTGTATTGCCTAACATTTTGAGGGAAGCAGTTTTTTATACCACAATAATTGTCTATTATGAGTATTTGTTTGGTAAAAACTGTGACTTATCATATTATTTAGCATTAGAATGCTTTTATAGTTCACAATTTCAGACCCACATAAACAACCTGAAACATAAATATGAGATGATCTCTCACCACAACATAGATGAATAACAAAATGGGTACAATGACTGGGTACAGAATTTACCGATTTCTAGTGATGAAACACCTGTCGTACCTGCTGTCTTTCAACAACAAATTAGAGCTGGAAAAGGTTTTTGTACGATGAGGCACAGAGTACATTGTTGTTTCACAAGCATATTATGGATATACAATACAAATTATGTTTATAGATGCAAAGCATGGATTATCAATGGCACACTACTTCCACTGAAAACAATTTTTGACAACTCAAATCAATAAAATAAACTTACATAATATGAGCTAAAGCACTGTTTTATTACACAGTAATGAAATAAACTATAATTATATCACTCTGTTGGCATGGACAGGTGTTACTGAAACACTAATGACCCATTCGAAGAATTAAACAGTGCAGCTGCATCAGATCCCAACCAACCGCTTATTCCATTATTAATTATCTTGTAGAAAACTTCCTCATTATTGGATTGTGCTGCTAGCTTGTAATCTTTTCTTGCATGGATCATATATTTTTTTCTTGCATAGCTTGCTTTGTATTTTATATTACTGCTGCTGACTTGGACATATGACAACACAATTTATCACTGTGTTAGCTGAAGCAATAATGAAGGAATAGGAATGGATTTGCAATTGTGAAACAACAATGAAATGACGCAAAATCATTTATTAGTGTTTGGTGCACTCTTTACACAGGTGTGTCTGCATGTCTGTGGCATTAAGATTCAGAGACTAAACATAATAACTGTCATAGATAGCAGTCCAAACAGAACTCTATAGATTAAATAGTTATCTTTCAATGTGTTACAGTAGACAGCGTATATGACATCGACTCCAGTGCCATGCACCTACCAACCATCCAAGTTGACTACTGTGTGTGTGTGTGTGTGTGTGTGTGTGTGTGTGTGTGTGTGTGTGTGTGTGTGTGTGTGTGCGCGTGTGTGTGTGTTTAATAAATGTTTGTTACCTGTTTCATACTATGTTACCCATATTAATTATTTTAGACATTCTGCGCTGTGATCACATATGCAGCAAAGTGTGCATGCCAGTTACCTCGTACAGCAATGAGTATTATGCGGTAGGAGGTTTGCTTCCTGCTATCTTTAACACTGGAAGTTTGACGTGTTTTAGTAAATACAACAGTAATAATTACAAGAAAGGCATTTTTCACTGTGGTGCAATCTTTCCACAAAATTTCAGTCACTACACTTTCTCTTCCAAATGCAAAAATATTTTGCTGAGTTCCACCAACAAAATGAGAAAGGACCAGTGTGATAAAACAAGAGAAATAAGATATTGCACATAAATATTTAACTGTTCATTTACCCCCACATGCTATTGGAGAGTGAAACAGGCGTGACGTAGATTGGGAAGTGTTTCTACAAACCCTCTGCCACGCAGTTGAGTGTGAATTGCAGAGTAGTGATGTAGATGGTTTTCATGGTTTTAAAACTTATGATTATTTGTTTGTTGTGTAGTTATCCAAATATGTGTTGATTAATGGATAGTGAGAGGAAAATGTAAGGTTTTTGTGTTATGAGGAATGATGTGGGGGTGGGTAGTGGAGTACTATTTGTGTGGATCATGTAGATATAAAACCCATTGCTGCCATGTTAACAGTTATGAGAGTGTTATATTTTATTACTGGGATAGTGCTGGTTATGTTATTGGATACACTGTGTTTATTTGTGAATGCTTTTGTTAAATTGTAATAAATTTCTTTGTGGTCAGAATATGAACTGCATAAATAATAAAAATATAGCTATGCTCAAAGCAGCGCCTCACAATTTTTTATTCTGTTCTCAATATCAGTTAAAGTATTACATGACATCCACCTTACTCGGTCAACTTTCCTGCTTGATTGTATTGACATCAGTTATGTGCAAAAATGGGATTTTTTTGTGTTCATAATGAAGGAAATGGTGATGCTAACCTTAATGTGTGTGACAGAGCTTGGAGTGGACAAGTGCATATGGCAACCAATGTGACATATTGGAATCGGGTTGATGAACTTACAAAAACTGGCTCTGAGCACTATGGGACTCAACTGCTGTGGTCATCAGTCCCCTAGAACTTAGAACTACTTAAACCTAACTAACCTAAGGACATCACACACATCCAGGCCCGAGGCAGGATTCGAACCTGCGACCGTAGCAGTCGCACGGTACCAGACTGCGCGCCTAGAACCGCGAGACCACTGCGGCCGGCGATGAACTTACAGGAGCAAGAGCAAGGGCAGCGTATCACGAGATGATGATGATGATGATGATGATGATGGGTTTGTGGGGCACTCAACTGTGTGGTCATCAGCATCCGTACAAATTCCCAACCTTTGCACTGTCCATACTTGCCACTTTCACGAATGATAATGAAATGATAAGGACAACACAGACATCCAGCCATCCATCTCAAGGCAGGTGAAAATCCCTGACCCCACTAGGAATTGAACCCAGGACCCCACGTTCGGGAAGTGAGAATGTGACAGCGAGACCACGAGCTGCGGACGTATCACGAGAGTGTGAACACGCCATCATTACAGAAGTGCAGTACAGAGAAAATAGTGCATGGTGGGTGCCTCGAATGTTCCCTCCTGACATGACAAAGAGGAGACTGGATACATTCTGGCAACTTCTTGTGTGTTTTGAGTATGGAGTTGCCAGGTTCCTAAACAACATTGTGGCAGGTAATGAAAGCTGGGTTCACCATTTTGAAATGGCTCTGAGCACTATGGGACTCAACTGCTGTGGTCATTAGTCCCCTAGAACTTACAACTACTTAAACCTAACTAACCTAAGGACATCACACACATCCATGCCCGAGGCAGGATTCGAACCTGCGACCGTAGCAGTCGCACGGTTCCGGACTGAGCGCCTAGAACCGCGAGACCACCGCAGCCGGCTCACCATTTTGAGGCTAAAACAAGAGAGCATTAGTGGAGTTTCACCAAAAAGGATCACCACCATCAAAAATGTCAAAGACCATGCCATCAGCAGGCTATGTCATGCTCATAGTGTTCTGGGATGTTCAAGGTGTGGCACAACCATAAACTCTGCAAAGTACTGTGAGACCTTCAGAAAACTGAAAGCATAAATTTGAGAGTTCATCCACACAATGAGCACTCTCTTCTTCAGCGTGACAATGCCAGACCACACACGAGTGCTGTGACATCTGCAACAATCAGATGCCTTGGGTTTACTGTCATCGATCATTCTCACCTTCAAGCAGTTCACTTTCATAGTGACGAGGCAGTGTAAGCAGAGGTGAGGTTGTGGCTCCATTAAGAAAGTCAAACATTTTACACTGACAGAATCAACGAAACTGGTCTCTTGTTGGGAGAAATGTGTTCGTCACCAGGGTGATTATGTTGAGAAATAAATATGTAGACATGGAGATTAAAGGAGCAGAATGTTAGTAAAGTTGGTTTTATTTAAAAATAATGATGAATATTATGGTTCAGGATACCCACGACTGTAGTAATTAATTGGAAACAAATTACTATATTATGACTTTCAGTCAGTCATGAGGCACCTCCCATGGTGTTAGGCTCATAACCACTTGGAAATGGTTGTGGTTGAACTGGTGGTGGCATTAGAAAAGAAAATTCCAACTTGTGCTGTGCAAGATTTCCAATTTCTCCACAGTTTCTTTTCTCCCAGGTTAGCTAGTTCAACAATGTATACACCAGGTTGAAGTTGAATTGCAAATTTTGAACAGCAAGGTGGTATGCATTACAGAGCACCAGTGGAGAGAAATGAAATGCGGCATATAAGACTATCGTCATATGAATGTGAGCAATGCTACTGTATAACTAGCTTAAGTAGTGGGCAATTATGTATCTATATCAGAGCTGGCACACTCTTTAAAGACAGAAGAAGATCTGACCACAATTAGTGTAAATAAACATTTTGAATTTGCAGTCAGTGAGCTAACAAAGCTAGACATCCATAAGAAGCCAATCATTCCGTGTGTGAACCACTCATCTGGTGATGACACTTTCTTCAACAAGCTGACATCCTGGAAAGTCTCTAAGCCCCAGAACAAACGTAATAATATGTGGATACATGAATATGAATAGAGGTTTTGAGGCTGTGCCACAAATGGTAAACACAGCTATTAGATCATCAAATAGTTGATCATTGGTCTTAGACCATGTATGAGAGCATAATGCCTCTGAACTTTTTATGTAAAAGCTCTTAAAGCTTCTGAAACAACACAGAATTTATTAACATTCACTTCTTTATTGCTCATGTCTATATATTCATTTCTCAACACAGTCACCCCGACAACCAATATGCTTCTTCCAATGATAGACCAGTCTGTTGCAATTACTGCAGAATGTTTGGTTTTGTTGGTGGTGCCACAACCTCACCTCTGCTTGCAGCACTTCATGACTATCAAATTGAGTTCCTTAAAGGTGTTCTTTATGTTTTGGAAACAGACGGAAATCAAATGCGACCAAGTTGGGACTTTAGGAAGGATGATCGATGACAGTGAACTCAAGGTGGCAAATTATATTGCTAATGTCATATTGCTTTTACGTGGTCTGGCATTGTCATGCTGCTTCACGTGTGGATAAACTCTTTGAATTCAAAACTCGATTACAGCCTGCTGTTTCTTATGGATAGGCACAGTTATGTTACACTCAGCCCAGTTAACACTACAATTCAGAGCCCTTTAGTGACACAGAGGTGTAAAAATACAAACATGAAGAATAAAGATGTAGAATGTTAATAACATTTGTTTTATTTATAAAGGTTTAACAGTTCTCACAAAAACAATTAAGATGCATTACTTTTCGGGAGGCCCTCGTACTTTAATACGTTGATAGGAAAAATTGTGAAGTGTTTAGAAGAGACCTTGGCCTTTGAGAGCATTATTTTTAGATATTAAATTAAAGACTGGCTTGATAAAACCCACAAAACTGCATGCCTACACAAGCATCTTCTCGGAAAGTGAAATACATACTTGTTATAAGGCCCAGGCAAATCAATCCTGAGATGAAGTGTATATGGAAAATAATGTACATACTAAATTCTCTAAATTATGCACATTGTTTAAATTAATTTTTGGGGAGACATTTCTGAAAGTGGCCCATTCAACTGTAGCCACTTTCGAAAATAACTGTAGGTAATGGAAAGAGATCTCAGAAACATTTCTCAGTTCTTTACAAATGCACTGCACTAATTCGTAGTTCCCAGATTGTCATCACAGGTGCAAAAAAGATATACAGGAGAGTACTCCTTTTTAGGAAGAAGAAAATGAAGATCTCAATGCTTTGTTTTTCCTGATGACATCACCATTTGAGGAGAGACAGAAATGGAGGTTCAGAGGAGACTAGATTACTGGAACACAAAATTTAAAAAATTCATGTTAACTGTGAGTTAGAACAAGACAGTGGCAATGAAGATAAGCAGGACACCCAAACCTTGTAACATAATACCGAAGGGGGAGAACGATGAATATGTCAAAAGCTTCAGTTATCTGGGTAGCATCATATCACGCGATGGAAGTTCCAAACTAGAAGTCTTAAACAGAATAACAAAAGGATGATGATGATGTTTGGTTTGTGGGGTGCTCAACTGCGCGGTTATCAGTGTCCGTATAAGTTCCCAACGTTTGCTCAGCCCTATCTCGCCAATTTCATGAATGAGGATGAAATGTTGAGGACAACACAAGCACCCAGTCATCTCGAGGCAGGTGAAAATCCCTGACCCCGCCGGGAATCGAACCCGCAACCCCGTGCTCAGGAAGCGAGAACTTGACTGAGAGACCACGAGCTGCAGACAATAACAAAAGGATCTAGCTTTTTCCACCAAGTATGAAATCTAATCTGGAAAAAGGAAGTCCCTCTAAGAGCCAAACAGACCATGTATAAAACTTATCTCCTGCCAGTCATGATGTATAGTTTAGAGGCCTGTGTCATAAATAAGAGATAAGAGGGTCAAATACAAGCATGTGAAATGAAGTTCCTTAGGTCAACTCTACAAAAACCTAGGAGAGACAGAGTCAGAAATGATTATGTAAGGAGAGACCTGCAGGTGACAATGACTACAGAGGAGAGGATGAGTGCTTTGAGATTGAAGTGGTTAGGTAATGTGAAGTGAATGCACCCGACTCAAACTCTACACCAGTATTTGGAGATGGAGGTACCAAGAAGAAGACCAATTGGGTGGCCTAGAAAGAGATGGACAGACTAGGTTAAGAAAGATTTCAAGAGGAGAGGATTAGCATGGGATGTAATGGAGAGAGAAAAGCTATACCATGACAGAAACCAATGGAGGCACATCGTTCACGAAGTTCCTACCTGGCTCGCTGGAAGGAAATCCTGATGATGATTACTCCTTGTTGCAAAATATCATTCAATGTGAAAAAAAAAAACATAATTCATAAAAAAAGCAGTGTAGGATGTCATAAAACATGAACCTGGAAAAGACAGGCACAAACTTAACAAACAAAGAAGTCAATGATAGGTAGAATAATAAAAAATCATCAGGAACTGGCAAATATTATTATTGTGACACGCCGATCATTCAAAGTGCCGCTGCACAATTACGCGCGTACTCTACATGCGGCACTGTCTGCCAGCCATGCAGCACCCGCGCCACCTAAGCGGCTAGCCAGTCAGCGTCTGCTAGACTTGGACTTAGTGCAGATTTGACCGTTACTGTGTACACATGCCTTACGTGGTCTACTCGCTCTGTGACTTACATGTATTGTGTCGTCTTTTGAAATATAAGTGTTCAACTTGATGTTATAACAAATGTGAATGACTATTTCACTGGTATTGTAGAGAACTTGCGACCAAATCTTTCTGAGAACATATGCAGCATGAACAATGACTTGCACAGCAAGGACAATGATGATGATTCCCCATAAAAGAGCTTAAAGTCAGCAGGCACAGATAAGGCTTCAATCAATGTTCTGAAGATGTGCATAGAAAGCATACAAGCCCCATTAGCAAATGTAGCAAATAAGTATTTAATTTAAGGCATTTTTCCAGAGTACCTAAAGCACACGTGAGATGTGCCACTACTAAAGACTGACAATGTGCAGAGTATTGAAAACTGCAGGCCCGTTTCACTACTTGTCTGCATTCTAAAAAATAATTGAAACAGTCATGAAAGAAAGACTAATGAAATGCAAGAATATGCACAACCCTTTTAATGAAGCACAGTTTAGTTTCCAAAGTGGGATAAGTACAATATCGGCTATTACAAAATTCACAAAACTGGTGCTTGATACTCCTGACAACGGTGATTGTGTTACTGATATCCTCTTTAACTTTTCCAAAGTCTGAGTCCGATGGATGTAGCAACTGTGACTGGAATCCACATGATGCTGGGTTATGATCATACCCATTTAATAACAGTGATAGAGACAGAATTGTTACAAAGGGCATTTCAAATGTTGATCTTCAAACAGTTTAACTGATTGCAGGCAAAGACAGTAGAAAATTTACCAAGCATCACTTTGTCCCTGTGACAGGAATTCATGATTAATTAATCCTTCAAAGTCAAAGAAAATGATCAGCATGACTTCGACATTTGACCCAACCTGATGAACTTTTTATTGGTCTTGGAGAATCTTTTCCAACTCATTTTGAAGACCAAATCTTTGTCTCAACATCTTAACTGTTGACCCATGTATCATCACCAGTTACAATTCTCTTAAGGAACATCTAGTTCTCATTTGCATGATCCAAAAGCTTTTCATAGGTTGTGAGGCAAAGGTCTTTCTGATCTTGACTCAGGAGCTGTGCGATGAACTTTGCACCAACACGATGCATTCCACGATGCTGTGTCAGAGTTTCATGATATGATCCAATTAAGATGTTACATCCTTCTGCAATCTCTCAAACAGCCAGTCTTTGATTGGCACACTCAATTTTGTTGACATTTCTGACACGAGTGTCACCAGCAGAATCGAAGTGCATCCTGAACAAGGGTCATCTTTAACCTCCGTCTGGTCATTTTTAAACCATGTGTAACAATTTGTAACACAGAGTACGGCTTAAGCACTCATCGCCACAGGCTTCCATAATTTGGCGTGTCTCTGCAAAAAAAAATAATTAATGCAGACCCATTGCTGCTCTAACTCTGTCATCTCGAAATTTGAAAACTGTGCAACATAACGTTCTACTCAATACACCACTGAACAATCAATAACAGACATACAACAATGAAACTTCCAGCAGTAACAAATTGAACACAGGCATGTGCAGGGATGCCAACCTCATTTCATTCCAACACACCATTGGCATGAAATTAGGAATATTCTGGAGTTTTTTCAACAGACCTTGTACTCTAACAACAAATTTGAAATAAAGAGACCGGTTAACATGGAGTGACAGCCAGAAACAACTATGCTGTTGGTGATGCTTATTATTTTAGAATGATCCAAAAAAAAACCTGTTATATCCAAGTTAGCTAAACTAGATAAAGGATTTGACTACACAAAAAGAACTTTGAGAGAGCTCTGCTCAATACTACCTAACCACGAGTATAGTTTCTTGGATAAAAATAATTCTTTACCACGGAGATATGATGAATGAAGCCTTGGAGGTAGCAGCATGCATTTCACATTCCAGAAACTATTGCTGAAAGAAAGGGACTTTTTACATGAGCTGTTAAAAATAATTTTAGATGTGACCTGTCGTTAGTCTCACGAAATGTGCCTTTTAGGGGACATGGTATGTGTTCAATATGTAACTGCTGGAAGTTTCATTGTTGTATGTCTGTTTGTTATTGTTCAGTGGTGTATTGAGTACAACACTGTGTTGCACAGTTTGCAAATTTCGAGATGACAGAGTTAGAGCAGCAATGTGTCTGCATTAAATTAAGAGATGCCGATAATGGTAACTTCTTTGGATTAACTGAGTTAATACAACCCATTTTTAATAGAATATACAATTTACGTTAAAAGCTGTCAAGAGTAACATGAAAATATAGTGCACTACTTAGATTGCAGAGCACAGAATCATTGCGTGGGGATATTATACCGTATTAAAGAAAATCTTAAAAGAAAGGTGGGAAGCTCTGTTTTTTCCATTTATTTGTGATGCTATTCCAGAAGTGTTAAAGACTGAACAGAATATTCTGATTTTAAGTTCTTTTTTTAACAAATAGGAAAATAAATGGAAAATTCATGAGAGGTTTCTAGATATTTAGATTTACAGAAAGAGACTAGTGATACAATATTAGTAATGCTATCATTGATGTATTTAACAAGCATGATATTGATTTACAGTACTGTTGTGGACAGTGCTTTGATAATGGATCAAATATGACTGCCAAATAAAACGTTTGCAAACAAAAATTAGAGATATTTGTCCACAGGCAACATTTTCTCCTTGTGCAGTTCACTCTCTGAACTTAGTAGGATTACATGCTACAAGTAGTAATGAAGCAGTAGGTACATTCTTCAGCTGTCTGAACCAGCTGTACAATTTCTTCAGTACAAGCCCACAGAAATAGAAAAGGTTATTAAAATGCACTGGCAGTCGATTTCTTTATGACCTGCCTGAAACAAGATGGAGTAGAAGAACTGATGCAGTGAAGCCTACATCAGAAAAATTACCAAAAGAAACTTTAAAATACACAAGAAGTTCATGCAATTTGTATTGTGATATGATAACAAGAAGTAAATGGTCTGATCAAGTGTTCCTTCAAGTTTAAAACACTGATTTTCTTGAATATATAAATGTAAGAAGTTTGATTCTGCAGTCAAAGGATGTTCCCTTTAACAGCAAAATGAAAAATATTAAAGCTCTTAAGTTACCATAGATTAGGATGTAACAGCTCTCTGGCCTGAATTCTTTAGCAGAGCTAAAAAATGTCTGTTGAAATTGTGATTGAGACAGTGTTTTGAAAAAAGAGAGAAGGGAAATGAAGTTTTTCTTTGAAGAATCTCATTGGGGTAGTAGTGGAGCACTTGACACACGCCCAGATGAAACTGAAGAACAGTTCCAAGAAGAGGTTTTTAATGTAGTCACAGACAAGATTGTTTCTCTGCTGGATTGTCAGTACTAAAAAAATGAGAAATATTTGTGCAATATTTGAAGCAATTTTCAGAATAAATACAACTTTGGATGATAGTGGTATAATTAAGAAACTAAGCAGAACTTATCCTGAGGATCTGAGTGATAGCCTTTATCAAAGAAATATGAATGTTTAAGCCAGTGAATGCACCTACTTTTCCAGATCTTACAAAGACAACAGAAAACAGAGGGTTTTCATTTCTTCTTCTAAACAAAATTTATAAGTTGAAGTTACAATTTTTGTTTGCTGAACTTTGCATTGCACTCACAATTTTCACTGCCCTATAAGTGTGTGTTGCTTTGGGTGAGAGTGGATTTAGTAAATTAGCATAATCAAAAATCATTGAAAATCAACTTTAGGTGAAGAGAAACTTGATCATCTAGCATTGTCATCAACAAAGCATGAACTGGGTTCTAAAATGGTCTTCAGTGATGTAGTAGCTAACTTCATCAGTTGCAAGAACAGTGTCAGCTGAACAATTTCAGAGAACTGTACATGGAACAATGAATCTTCTGATAGTTTCAACCAGACTTTTTAAATCAAGGTAATGAAGTATGTTGCAAAGCCTTCTCACTAAATGCTATGTTTGTTTCTTCTAGTGACTATTATCATTATTATTATTATTATTATTATTATTATTATTATTATTATTATTTTATTATTATTATTATTATTATTACTTCTTTCCTTTCTCAGACATTATGTCTGGTTAAAAATGGAAAGTGACGCAGACCTTGATCAAGCGTGACTTCCTTTTAACTGTACGGTATATGTTACATTGCGTTTAGGAACTTTCGGGTAATTGAACATGTATCAATAATTACAGATTTCTGTAGTTGTATATATAAGTTTGGATGTAGCTGTATTGCGTTAATGTACTTGTGGATATTGTGTGGTATGACTCCTGTAGTTGATAGTATAATTGGTATAATACCAACTTTATCCTGATGCCACATGTCCTTGACTTCCTCAGCGAGTTGGATGTATTTTTCAATTTTTTCTCCTGTTTTCTTCCGTATATTTGTTGTTTTGGGTATGGATATTTCGATTAGTTGTGTTAATTTCTTCTTTTTATTGGTGAGTATGATGTCAGGTTTGTTATGTGGTGGTGTTTTATCTGTTATAATGGTTCTGTTCCAGTATAATTTGTATTCATCATTGTCCAGTACACTTTGTGGTGCATACTTGTATGTGGGAACATGTTGTTTTATTAGTTTATGTTGTATGGCAAGTTGTTGATGTATTATTTTTGCTACATTGTCATATCTTCTGGGGTATTCTGTATTTGCTAGTATTGTACATCTGCTTGTGATCTGATCTACTCTTTCTATTTGTTGTTTGCAAAGTCTGCATTTATCTGTTGTGGTATTGGGATCTTTAATAATATGCTTGCTGTAATATCTGGTGTTTATTGTTTGATCCTGTATTGCAATCATGAATCCTTCCGTCTCACTGTATATATTGCCTTTTCTTAGCCATGTGTTGGATGCGTCTTTATCGATGTGTGGCTGTGTTAGATGATACGGGTGCTTGCCATGTAGTGTTTTATTTCCAATTTACTTTCTTTGTATCTGTTGATTTTATGTGATCTAAAGGGTTGTAGAAGTGGTTATGAAATTGCAGTGGTGTAGCCGATGTATTTGTATGAGTGATTGCTTTGTGTATTTTGCTAGTTTCTGCTCGTTCTAGAAAAAATTTTCTTAAATTGTCTACCTGTCCATAATTTTTCATTACTATGTTTAGGAACTGTATCAATTTAGGATCTACTTTGTATATTTCCAATATTTGTAGTAACCATGAGTGGGGTACACTATCAGAAGCTTTTTGGTAATCAATGTATGCGTAGTGTAGCGACCTTTGTTTAGTTTTAGCTTGATATGTCACCTCTGCATCTATTATCAGTTGCTCTTTACATTCTCATGCTCCTTTGCGACAGCCTTTATGTTCTTCATTTATAATTTTGTTCTGTGTTGTATGTGTCATTAATTTCTGTGTAATGACTGAAGTTAATATTTTGTATATTGTTGGTAGGCATGTTATGGGGCGATATTTAGCTGGGTTTGCTGTGTCTGCTTGATCTTTAGGTTTCAGATAAGTTACTCCATGTGTAAGTGTATCAGGGAATGTGTATGGGTCTGCAACGTAACTGTTATTTTTTAGTTAGATGTGAATGTGTTGAGGTGAACTTCTTTAGCCAGAAATTTGCTATTTTATCTTTTCCAGGGGCTTTCCAATTGTGAGTAGAATTAACTGCTTGGATGACTTCATGGTGCAAAATTATCACTGCAGGCATTTGTGGTACCATCTAGTATGTGTCTGTTTCTGCTTGTATCCACTGTGCATGCCTGTAATGTTGTACAGGGTTTGACCATATGTTGCTCCAGAAGTGTTCCATGTCTATTATGTTTTGTGGATTGTCTATTTTAATGTGTGTGTTATCTATTGTCTGGTAAAATTTCTTTTGGTTTGTGTTGAATGTTTGGTTTTGTTTCCTTCTATTTTCACTTTTTTTGTATCTTCTAAGTCATTTGGCCAATGCTTGCAATTTCTGCTTCTTTTCATCTAATTGTTCTATCGCTTCGTGTTGTGAGATTTTACCCAACCTTTTTCGTTTTTTGTCTGACATTTCATTTCTTATAAATAGTGTTAGCTGTCCAATGTCTTTTCTCAGTTTTTCTATTCAGATCTGTAGCCTGTGTTGCCATGCTGGTTTTGTGGGTGTCTTCTGTGTGTTGGTTGGTTCTGATCTCTGCCTAGTGTGTATATTTAGTGTAGTGAGTGCTCCTATATAAAACAGTAGTTGTAACTCTTCCATGGTTGTATTTTCATTTATTTTGTTGTGTATGATTGTGTTAATAGTTGTTATTGTTGTTTCAACTTGTGGGTTGTTTGGTAGTCAATGCAAGATTGGTCTAATGTCTGTATTTGTGTCTTTGTATTCTATGTATGTCAGCTGAAATTTTTCTTCAATATCTAACATGCGTGTCACTTCGTGTTTTATTTGTGCTTGTTCTGGTGGATGTCTTAAGATTTCGTTTTCCTCTGATTGTTTAATTGATGTGTGGTGTTGTTTGTTTGTTTGTTTGCTCTGGGATGTTTGAGTCCATTACTGCATTTTCTTCTTCTTCTGACTGCACATTATTTTATTCCAGTATTTGTTGTACTTGTTGTTCGATGTTTTCTAATTCTGACTGTGGTATCCTGTTATTTTTTATTATTACACGCATCTGATCAGCTAGTCGTTGTTCTGTTAAAAATTTTAGTTCTGTGTATCTGGTAATAAACGTTGTGTATACTTGTGATCTATATCCAGTTGTGTTGGTTCCTAAGTTTGTTGCTTGGTAATAACAGAACATGAGGTGTCAGTTAACTTCATCTGACCATCTCATCCTCTGTCTTTGTTTTTCTTCTAGGGTGGTTGCAGGAAGCATTTCCTGCAAAACACCTCTATTTGGATTTAAATCATTGTCCGTGTGACTAGCAGTGTCATTACCATTGTGGGTGGGCATAGGGTTCAAGCGCCGTCCCCCACCATGACGGCGCTTGTCCAAGGCTTCTTTAGTTTTGTCCTGAACCAACCGTTGTTGTTGTTGTGGACTAAAATTTGTATCTCTGCAAATATGGCACTTTCAGTTAATTGACAGTGCACATTTAACTGACAGTGCATTATGCAGACAGCATTTATTTACTGCTCACTTGTAAAACAACACACTGAAGAATCAATATTTGTGATAATTAACTAATATGGAGCTGAAAAGGCTTGGGGGCCGCTCACAAAAGTTTGTCTTGGGGCCCATGACATCTATATGCCCCCTACTACTAGTTCTATACCTAATCAATGAACAAGCCAGTTCGGACTTACATTTACCAAGGAAAAATGAAAAAAACTCAATACAGCATTTTCTATCGCAGCAACAGTAGTGATCAATAATGACAGAGGATAAGTACACCACCTTGTCACATCACAATGCTTTCACAAGAAAATCGTGTGGCAAGACCTACAGTGTATGATGATAATGTTTTGTCATTCTCCTGAGTTCAACAACTCACTCATCACAAGAGGATGCTAACTCAGTTCTCCACACAGTCTGAGGTGAGGACACACAGACATGCAGCAGACACTGTTGCATGTTTATGGGACCGGAGTCAATTTTCCGTATGTACTGAAGTTAAGGTAAGGGACATTGCAGCACATTCATGGTAAAAGAGTCACCAATGGATGTCCTCAGTGTGCGCAATGATGTGCAAAAATATGTTTTACATTATAGTTACATGGATCAATCTGTGTGTAATTCTAAGAATATTGTACAATAGGTAACAACCAAATGAGACAATGCAGTTATTAAAACACTTACCTGCTGTTCTGGAGGGTGGAGTTGGCTCTGTTCAGCAATACCAATTTACATTTTTTGTGATTTTTCTAAATCATTTCAAGCAAATGTTGGGATAGATCTTTGGTCGAGGCCACGGCTGACCACATGTCCTATCTCCAGAAAAGCATACTTAGATGTTGTGTGTGTGTATGAATATTTTGAGCTATTTACTTTCACTGTATTATGATGACAAATCCTGTATTGCAATGAGATGATCCTTGGAAGAATAAATTATGAGGGCACGCTGAAAAGTAATGCCCCCAAAATCTATTTGGAAACTTCAAGTTTTTTAAAAATAAAACAAGCATTAACATTCCAAATCTTTATACTTCATGTCTACATACTTGCATTCGTCTGCCGCAAGAGGGCTCTAAATTACAGTGTGTAACATGGCAGTGTGTAATGCATCTATGTTGGTGCATGGGAAACAGTGTACTGTAATCAAGTTTTGAGTCCAAAGAGTTCATCCACACATGGAGAACCCTCTGTTCTTGCATGACAGTGCCAGACTACACACGACTGCTATGACACCTGCAACAATTTGACCCCTTGGCTTCACTGTCATTGATCACCCTCTATACAGTACCAACTTGGGCCCATTCAGTTTTCACCTATTTCTGATATTTCCTTAAAGAACACCTTTGATGACTTCACTTTGATAATGATGGACCAGTGCAAGTAGAGGCAAGTGAGTGGCTTCATCAACAAAGTCAAACATTCTACAGTGATGGTATCGACAAACAGGTCTCTTGTTGGGAGAAATGCGTGTGTCACAATGGTGACTATATTGAGAAATAAATATGAAGACATGAATAATAAAGATGTAGAGCATTAAAAAGCCTTAAGAATTTTCACATAAGAAAATTCAAAGGCATTACTTTTTGGTGCGCACTCACAATTAATAGATAAAATACGAAAGGGTTTCTGTTGACTTGAGGTGAGGGGATTATGTATAAAATTAGGAATGACGTCATGGCATTAAGTGAAGATAAACACACAGAAATATCTGCTTTAGATATAAAAAACCTAGATGTATTCCAAAGACTAACAGTACTATGTATTTATCGTGCTCCCAGTGGTGACGTGGACACATTCACTACAAAGTTAACCCAAGCATTAGATATGGTCTCCAGCCCCAAAGGCAAAATTATCATTTGTGGAGATCTAAACATTAACATGATGAACCCAGATATGTTGTACAATAATTTTCTGAACATTATGTATGCCTATGGTGTATCACCATTAATTAACACTGCCACTAGGATAACCAGACATTCAGCTTCAAGTATTGACCATATGCTAACAGACATAGAGAAAGATAGATGTGACGTTGTCATAGATGACCTTGGCATCGCAGACCATTCCAGTCAGTTATTAAAATTGGGTATAGAATTAGATAATAACACTAAAATACACAAGTACAGTAGGGTTTTCTCTAAGTCAAAAATAGCTCTATTTGCTGCACTACTTAACAGTGAAACATGGGAGGAAGTGTACAGAGAACCTACTATAAATGGGAAGTTTTCAAAGTTTCTGTCAGTATTTAAATTCAGGTTTGAAGAAGTGTTCCCTAAAGTTCTAAGAATCACTAAATCATGCAACAACAACAGCTGGGTAACCAATGGGATAAGGAAATCTGCTGAAACGCTCAAGCACCTCAGCTCAATGAAAAACTACCGTAATGATTCAGCATTTCATAACTATTATCATAGATACAGAAAGATCTATAGAAAAGTATTGTTAGTGGCTAAAAGGTACCAAAATGACAAATTTATAGGAAAAGCCAGTAATAAAATCAAAGCAGCATGGAAAATCACCAAACAAGAAACTAATAGGAAAAAATTAAAGCCAGTAAACATACAGTTTCAGCACAATGATACCAAAATAAATGATCCCAAAAAACTAGCAAACTTTGCCAATCAATATTTCAGTAACATAGGTACCAGACTGCAACAGAAGTTCAACAAAACAAAGCAATCACAAACGCTGAACAAAATAGCACACACAATGATGCTACGACCAACCACAGCAGAAGAAGTATCCAATGTTGTTGCAGCTGCAACAGCTTTCCATAAACTATACTACAATTGGTGCAAATTTATTTACTTTTATTGTGATTTTTACCTTCCATCCCTTCTTCTTCCTCCTCCATCTCGTCGTCATGACCCTGTCGTTGCTGCTGTTGACT
Organism: Schistocerca gregaria; assembly: GCF_023897955.1. Taxonomy (NCBI): domain Eukaryota; kingdom Metazoa; phylum Arthropoda; class Insecta; order Orthoptera; family Acrididae; genus Schistocerca; species Schistocerca gregaria. The sequence continues at coordinate 831,546,657 of NC_064931.1, forward strand.
GTCGCCACTGGCAGAACCTGAAGGCTGTGGAGTGGCTGGCGCCTGTTGTTGTGAGTGACCAGGTTGTAACACTCCATGGCCATCAGGACCTTGTGTGTAGATAGGTAAATATGTTGCCCAGCTATCTGCAAGTGCCTTTCGGCCCTTCGGACCAAGTCGTCCCAGTTCTGCCAAGAGCAGAGCCTGTGCTGCTTCACGTATCTATTCAATCATTAAGAAAATGTGGAACTTTTTCAATATCAATCAAAGTATTGACAAACAAGAAAAACTAGTCAGTTTTGGAAGTTGTAACCCTTCTTAATTCCTGTGCTTGAAAAGAAAAAAAATGGAAAGAAATTCTGCATTACACAATACATAGTTCATTTTTTTTGTTTTAGAAAAGTAGCTTTAATCAGTTTTTGTTTATTATGCTGTCTGAAAATTAAGACTACATGGTAAAATCTCATTGATGTTATACGAATTTTTGCTCAGAGCTATTTCTATATACAAAGGATTGTAATTAGATGCTAATTTTACATCAGTTTATGTATATGGTGAAAGATACAGATTAAACACTTGAGTAGTGAAATAATATATGTTTATGGTGTGTTGAAAATTAAGCCTGGATTACTGATTTGTAAAATAGAAAGGGTAGTTGTAGGTTTAAATGAATCACCTTGAAAAAATTAAAATTACATGCTCAATTTTTTGATTGTTTTGAGGTACATGTCTGCAGTCCCTGTACCACAGTGCTGTAACGCGCCAGTAATGGAGACTAACCTAAATGGCGCAACCCACTGATAAAGTTTCGATGCAGCTGTCAGGTAGTGTAGATGCTCTCAGCATGATTAAAGAACATACGGACACATATCTTGTAACGAATCAGGAATTGCGAGGGAAGCTGAGTGCCTTGTGCTGTACGACAGGCATATCACAAGTGAGGTGACAACAAAAAAGTGAAATCACACATCAGTCAGATTTAACATTTTGCATTACATTTTGAACACAACTAAGGTTGTGCTGTGTTCTGCAACTGCCCACACTCATGCAAAAAGCCATCTGATAATTTGCTGGCATGGCAATCCAGGTAGCTTTTTGGTTGCCTAATCACCGTGGGTAAGTGCTGGGTCTATCACGATGACTGTCACTGTATGGTGTTAGCAGACTATGCTCATAAGGGGAAAACCGTCACAGGAGAGCACTACCAAAATCTTCCACAAACAGCTGTTCAAGAGGGTGCTTTTGCTCCACGACAACACTCCAGCTCATTCTGTACAGGACATGGTCGTACATGCGGCTTCTGTGGGTATTAAATTTTGCTTCAGCCCTGTATTCTCCTGATAATGTACTCCTCTTTCTTTAGATTAAGAAACTGTTGTCCAGTAAAGATTTCCAGTGCACCAATGAGATGGTTTTTTTGGTGGAACATTTACTGAGCAACGGAAATGCAGACATTTACAAACAAAGTCTATGTCAAGTCACACACGGTTCAGAAAAGTGTGCCACACTGAATGGTGAATATGTAATTGAGGACTATCATCACAGACTTACATGACCGCAGCTCAATTTTTTTCGAAATGGTAATGAAACATTTATCATTATCCCCCACATGATAGTTATACAGTTGGTCACATCCCACACAACGCTACCAGTTACTTTGTGTTAGCAGTTTTATATGTACCATACATTACAAAGGGTGGACAAATATATGGAAACATGACAAACATAGCACATTACCATACTTAAAACAGAGTATGAAACCCACTGGCATTCAAAACAGCTGGAACAGATAAATTCAGGTCCTGTATGGTCTTCAAGGGAATTTTATACCATTCTTCCTCCATAACAGTGCACATTCAGGTAATGATGGAGGAGATGTATAGTGATCAAGTGACCTTCTCTCCAAAGTAGACCAGAAATGCTCAATAATACTGAGACCTGGTGACTGGTGGCCAGGGGAGGCGCAACAATTCATCCTTGTGCTTAAAAAACCAGTCCTCGATGATGCAAGCTCTGTGAACAGGGACCCTGTTGTCTTGGAACATGGCATCGCCATCAGGGGGGGAAAAAAAAACACTGTATCATGGGATGGATCAGATCAGACAAATGACTCATCCGACCAAGTGACTTTCTTTCAATGTTCCACAGCCCAGGTTTTATGACTTTGGCATCAGGTTTCCTTGGTATGGGCATCTGTATCACTGATCAGTGGTTTTGGAATCCCAGCTTGTCCTGTAATTCCCTACTTATGGCACTCCTTGCATGTTGTTTTGGTGCTGACAGGGTTCCTGAGTGTGACAATCAGTTCTACAGCTACCTTAGCAACTGTCATCCTTTTATTTTACATCACAGTCCTCTTCAATGACCATCTGTCATAACCATTCAACACACACTTTTGCTTGCATTGTGATTTTTCCACCCTCCCTGTATGTGACAGAAAACATCAACATACTGCCCCTCAAAACACCAAACACCTTGACTACCTTGGTCATGGAGGCACCCACCATACGAGCACTGAGCACTTGGTCATGTTTGAATTCTCTTAACTCTGACATAATGCACTCACAACTACACCTAACACTGTTCCGACCACGACTGACACTTGTGATGTATAGAGGACATTTCAGAGATGCCGTTCATGGTCAAATACAACACTGCCGTCTGCAGGGTCCACTAGCATCTGCATTTATGTATAAACATGCAGTTCTTATGGTATTTCCATATTTTTGTCCAACCCCTGTATACAGTTAGTCATCTAAAACAATTGACACATTTTCTGTTTCTGTGAGTCTAAAAATAGCTAAATCATATCATGTTTTTAACAAGTTATTTACAGTTTATGATGCTGTATTCCTGTTTCCTATTGTTTTATAAACTGTTTTTAACCAATACCTACATATTTTATTTATTTAATCAAATTTTTTGCCTTCAGCTCAGATGTTATTGTAGGTGTATGATATTAATTTGTTTCACTGTTTGCTTATTTGAATGGTGACATATGACTTCAAGGCATTATTGATGTTGGGATGTTTAGCAAGCGCGGGCGTGAGTGTGTGTGCGTGTGTTATGGAGAGAGAGTTGTGAAATATTACATGTGGGGGATTCGTAATGGAATTAAATGTGGAAATGACACAAATTTGATAGTTATTGTTACGAAGTTTATTACAGATGCCAATGTACAGATAGAACAGAACTGAACTAAACTCTTAGACAAAATTTGCTTCTGTATATCCACATATCAGATACTCTAGATTACAAACACATTACAAACATAAGAAATTCTGAGAATCTCTCAGAAGACAGAAATATTAAAAGTCAAATAATTTCTGGTGGTCGGGTTTGACCTGGTGACCTGCAGTACACCAAACAGGGAAGTTAAGCACTATGCTGCACTGCATGCACCACAGCTCGTGGCATTGCTAATTCTCCTGGAGACACAGCAACACATTGTTTCAGAAGTCCTCATTGGAACAGACTATAGCGCTCTAGTTCTACGCCTTGTAAATGGTCCTCTGTATGATGGTGCTGGCAGATTCTTGCACTGAAAAAGTCGTGTTGCTAAAGCATCAAAGGTAGCCCCTCATGTTGCACCTTCACGGTCATTGGGCAAGTTTTGAAGCCCCTACCCTGACAATGATCCTTACATCATGACTATAGTAGGGCTTCATATGGTGGAGTCTGACATCATCTCTGTGCTTTTGGCTTCTTGGCAGAGTGCCATAATCTTCGACTTCGTATGTGATAACCGACAAGCAAAAGAGGTATGGTATGGCCCTTATTTACATTTTAGTAACTTTTCAATAGTCCCGCTTTCCACACCGACATAAAAATCTACCCCAAGTTTTCTGCGGTGTATCTCATTGGTTGGGGCTTGGCACTATAGCACACATGGTCATTCCACTAGCTGTTCAGCGGGACAGCTGTCTTGCTTCTTTTGTCATATTTCACTTAATCATCCTGAGTATTATCCAGGTGAAACTGGAACAGCGTATCCACTGTCATTTTGACCTCACGAGCAGGGAGAAGAGTCAAAAAATCTGTGACCCCTCTTATTTTCTCTGGATTAGGACAAATTCCATCACCATTAGGCATCCAAAGATTTTTATTTCATGGGTACTTTTTCGGATTCACATGGAGACCTAAAGCCTGAAGACATTTTAACACAGTTGTGAAGCGGTTTAGACGTTCTTCCAATGTCTTTGAAAAAACGACATTGTCATCCTGCTAGCAAAGATACGTCATCCATATAAAGTGTCTAAGCAGGCTGTCTACTGTACATTTGAAAATGGGTGGAGCATCACATAGTCCTAATGGCGTAACTTTGAACTCGCAGGGGCCATCAGAAGTTCTGAGTGCAGTATTTTTTCTAGTGTTCCTCATGAACCTTGACTGGCCAATAGTAAAAGTCTTTGATCAGGATTTTGTTCAGTCATTGGTAGTCGATGCAGAAGCACCATGTGCCATCCTCCTCCCTCCAGGAGCACAGGAGAGGACCAAGGACCCACTGAAAGATCAATGACATCATCTAGCAGCATCTTCACTTCCTCTGAAAATATAAGTTGTTCAGCTGGTGACACGCTTTACAAGTTCTGGATAATCAGCGGATGGCCCCTAATGTTCATATAGTGTTTTACTACTAGGTTCTGTGTCTGTCTTCTCAATTCTTGATTTGAAAGCATCTGAAAACTGATGCAGAATGGCTATCACCCACTGACATTGTTTCTTGGCCAGGTGAAATCTTACTGGCAGTTCAATAGCAGCTTCCTCGACTGCATTGTATGTATTGGCAGCGGAGTACGATCCTTTGTCACTGGCACTGAGCTGTCCATTCTGGAATGGTTCAGCTTTTCTAGGGATGAATTTTGGTGGCTGCTCATGACAGTCAGTGATCCAAAGTTCTCCTTGACCAACTGTAGTGTTTATGATCATCACTGGCATTTAGATTTTTATTGCACGTCTGAGTAGCTTTTTGCAATTGACAAGAGCTTCATAGTTTAACTAAACATCTCAACTGATGACTGGAATTCATCTCATATTTGACAGCAGGATAAAGACAGCTTAGAGACAAACAACCATCCAGACCAATCTTTTGTTTTATGTGCTAGTTGGAATAGCTTAGTCTGTCTGGTGCTCTTATCTTCCATAGTGTATGACTGCTTTTGATGCATGTAAAAAGCCCAGTCTAAAATAACATCCGTACTACTCTCTGCTAAAATGACAAATTCGAAGGGCTGTGTTCTGTAATTGATAGTTATCAATGGCTCATCTGTTGGGATGCTAGTTGAGTTGGACTTTGTTATTTGCAGGGTCAAATGCTTATCATTGCCCCCCCCCCCTCTCCCCCCCCCCCCCAAAAAAGCGCTATGACTGCTTTAGGTCACAAATTGGAAATATGTTAAGGCAACAAGAACACATGTTCCCAGAATAACTAGCAATGACAGACACAATCCTTTTTAATTTGTTATTTTAACAGAATGTAGTCATGATTTTATTCTCCAATGTAACTTCTTGAAGGCATCACAAGCAGTAACACAATGTGGAAGATTGGAGGTTCAGACTGATGAAGGTATTCTGACAAGCACACATAACAAAAATTGTTCTGGATGGTTGCCCTTTGCCGTTGATGACATTGGTATCCCACCATCATTGATAAGATTAGTTCCAGTCCTCAACTGATATGCTCACCTGAACTGTGAAGCTTTTGTTGACTGCAAAAAAACTACTTAGGCTCAAAAAAGAAATATAAATACCTTTGATGATCATAAGCAATGTAGGTGGTCAAGGAGGACTACTCCCTACTTGTCATTAACAGCCACAACTCATCCAAAAGTTACGTGCATAGGGTTGGCCGAACCAGTCCAAACACGTACAGAAAATCCTATGGAGGAGACTACAGTATAAACCCCTTTTACTTTTCCAGAATTAATTTTTTCCTGCCGTTTATGACATTAAAATTCCTATGTTCATAATGTTAATCTGTGACCTATTTTGTGCCAACATATTTATAATCTTCCCACAATTTATGCATTATGAAAAAGTGTTCGTGGAGAAAAAATTGATGCTGGCACGATGTTGGCCATCCAGTAGTGTTTATAGGTAGTACGTGGTTAAGCTTCTTTACACCAGAGCACTATACTCAGTGGATTTGAACTGGTAAATATGTAACAGTTGCAACAATTCGTGCCGTATCTCCCGCCGCTGCCAAGCTCTACTTGGCATCACGGCTGATGGAAATAACTGGTTTCATTGGAATAAATATATTATGACCGATCACAACAATAATTTCAAAACTGTCTTTACAGTGCAAAAACATTTTCCTGATTGTTGTGATCGTGTCACCTTTGTAGAATCATATTTAGCATGTTTTGGCCACTTGTAGCACTAGTTGACACCATCATTCACTTTTGCATTGCTCAAATGTTTTTACTTTTTAGTATAAACACAGCACTGTTTACGCAAGTTTTTCATGCTGGGCAAAACATGTTTCAAAAATATATTCTTGTTGTCAAGTGCAGTATTTACATACTTTTTTTTTTTTTTTTTTTTGCGATGTTACCCAAACAACATGAGTGATAGTTTGTGAGTGTGTGGTTTTCTACATAACTGAGGAGGCACTGAACCTGATAACCTCAAAAAGACTACAAGGGAGACACAGAACACCACATGCATACATAACACAAAATACTTACCTACATATTTGCCCTCAACAAGGAGAAAAAATTCTCAAAACGCGCCATGCGAAGCATGAAAAAATACATAAGTAGTGCAGAATTTCAGTATTTAAATATCGAATAACAGCTGCAGGCTTTCAAAAACGTCGATTATGATGTATGACCTTGAGTCACACATTCCTACTTCCCAGACAGTTATCAGTTCCAGTTACATCAGCGGTTTTTTTCTAGATAATAAACAACTACCGACAAGTCTTTTGATGCCTGTTATGGACATATATCACACATAAAGTGTGAAAATGCAAGGAGGTATCCTATACATAAGTTTTACAGCTTAAAATGTTATTTCCCACATTTTACATAATGTTTTTTTCTAAGTCGCTTAGAAAGTGTGTAAAAGTGGGGTTTTACTGGCCCATAGTGAAAAAGTATCAACATAGGGGATAATCTACCAACTAAGAAAGAAACTTCCACATGGGAAAAATATATTAAAAACAAAGATTCCAAGACTTACCAAGTGGGAAAGCGCCGGCAGACAGGCACAATGAACAAAACACACAAACACACACACAGAATTACTAGCTTTCGCAACCGATGGTTGCTTCTTCAGGAAGGAGAGGGAAAGACGAAAGGATGTGGGTTTTAAGGGAGACGGTAAGGAGACATTCCAATCCCGGGAGCGGAAAGACTTCCATTAGGGGGAAAAAAAGGACAGGTGTACACTCGCGCACACACACACACACACACACACACACACACACACACACACAGACACATATGTCTGCTTGTGTCTGTGTATGTGCGGATGGATGTGTGTGTGTGTGTGTGTGTGTGTGTGTGTGTGTGTGTGTGTGTGCGCGCGTGCGCGCGAGTGTACACCTGTCCTTTTTTTCCCCCCTAATGGAAGTATTTCCGTTCCAGGGATTGGAATGACTCCTTACCCTCTCCCTTAAAACCCACATCCTTTCGTCTTTCCCTCTCCTTCCTGAAGAAGCAACCATCGGTTGCAAAAGCTAGTAATTCTGTGTGTGTGTTTTGTTCATAGTGTCGCCAGCAGAATGATGCATAATCCAGGAGGAAGTGGAATGATGCTGCAGGATGATACCATTGAATTTTCGGTAAGTACTCAATCTTCTCCTGTGATCCTTGTGAAGATGATGTCAACACCCTATATATAGTAAAGGAATAAAGTATTTCTAACTATGGCCCTGTAGCAGGCTACTGGCAAACTGAGGGGTTGATCAGACAGACCCGAGAAAGATTGTCGTCATAGCTCCCAGCAGCGGGCTATGAGTTTGAAGTTATGCTGTTTGGACAGTGTAACACACTATCCACAATCAAACATATGGTTCACAACATGCTTCGACACCTTAAACAGATAATGTATCTCTCCTGCCTGGATGATACAGCATTGTTTTTCATTTAAGACACTGAAAGAAGATTTAAGTCACCTGACAACTGTGTTCAAGTGTAATCAGATGGCGTGCCTCAGCCTGAATCCGAAAAAGAAAGAAAAATCTTGAGAATGGTGATGGAGTCCAGCCCAATCCAGAGAAAATAAGAGCAGTCATGTTTTCAACTCCTCGCCACATTTGATACGTGATACATTTTCTTGGAATGTGTGCATCCTACCAGCAATCATAAAGTACTTCTGTATTAAGGCACATCCCCTATGAGACTGTCGAGACAAAACTTCACACCAATGCTAATAGTAATGAGATAGGTGCCATTGTGGTACAAATTCAAGAAATTTCTCATCAAGGTGGTAACTTATCCTTCCAGAGTACTCTCCAAGCCTGAGGGGAACTACTCTATGAAGAGAGTGCATTGCAGTTATTTGGGCAATCGACGGGTTAAAGCCCTATTTAACTGTCAAACTATTCACTATTATGATAGACTATCCTTCTCTACACTAACTGACTAGCCTGAAAGCTCTGTCACACTGACTTAGGTAATTGCCACTGAAGCTTCAGGAGTATAATGGCACAGTGGTACACAAAAAGCAAATGCAAACAAAGGAACTTTTGACTACCTTTCAAGGAATTGTTTGCTGGATCACACCAGTGTGAATGAAATTACAGCCATCGCTGCAATTAAATGACATTACTGCTGAACAGAAAGAAGATCCAGCACTGCCAAAAACTGTAGAAGCCTCGAAGGAGGATGAACCAATTAAAGCAATTTCCAGTTAATAAATGTATTACTGTACTTGATGAACAATGACTCAATGTGGAGGAAATGGTTGCTCATCACCCCAGCTCATCTATGGCCATCTACCCTGAACTATCTCCATGACATTCTAGCAACTGGTCACCTGGGATTCGTGAAGCCTCTAGACAGAATCGGACACAGGTATCATTGGCCAGGTCTCTACTGATCCATTAGATACAATGTGAGCCATGGCAAGAAATGCCAATGATGGAAGCAAATGGTCAATTATCTCTGGGGCATCTCGTACCAATACCGCCTGCAGTAGTGTCTCCCCATTGAACTGGAATTGAAGCCTTGGGGAGGTTCCAGAAGTCAACTATGAGAACCGACGGATAATAGCATAGAAGATGAGATAGTAATTGGAGACTGTCACCAAGGCTGTGCCAATTGCTGAAGCTGAGTAAATTGCAAAACTCACAGTGGATGACATCATTTTGAAGTACAGGGCTCCCTGTGTCATGATCTCTGATGGTGTAAAAGTTTTCTAGTAGAGACTAGTATCAGTGGTAATTTCATGTTGCAACATCACTCACAGGAAGATAACAGACTGCTGCCCACAGATGAATGAGCTCACAAAATGGTTTAATAAGATGTTTTCAGATATGCTCTCAGTGTAATTAGATGTTGAACAGAAAGACTGGAATACAATACTGCTTGTTGTGGCATTCGAATAAGACACTGGGAAGCAAGTTACTACATGCTTCACACCATTTTTTTCTGCTCCATGGTTATGAGCCTGAAATGACATAGGGTACACTGTACCTGTTTCAACAGACAGTACTCAACATGATACCCAGAATGACTATACATAACACTTGAACAACAGGATAAAAGAAGCAAGGCAGTTGGCATGCATACAGACTCTGGATGCCCTGGAGAAATATCAAGAGCACTATATCATCAAGCACTGGCCAGTGAGGTACAACTGGGAGACTTGGTATGGATTTTTATGACTGTGCAGACAGTGGGACTACTGGGAAAAACCACTAAAAGTGCTACTTTGGGCTACATCGTATCCTCTGTCGGTTGTTGGAACTTACATAGGAAGTCGAGGATTATGACCCTTCATAATAAAAGCAAGCACGTGTTGTTCATGTCCTCTGAATTATGCCCTACTACAGTAATCGGGCACAAATGAATGAGGGGGGGCTTCTTGTTCAAGGAAACTACAGACCCACTTGATGATCACGAAGCTTCGATGGGATGGGTTACTCCCAGCGATCATCAAAGTGAAGAGGATGTGACAAAATGAGTAGAATGTGAGGATCCAAAAGCACTGCCATAAAAACAACATTGACAAGATCTAGATACAGGGTACTGTACTCAGCTCCCATCAAAACTTCTGAAACAGTGGGTAACTATCTCTCCAGGTCAGGGAGCAATGCCATTAGCTGTGGTACATTTAGTGTGGCGAGATGGTTTAGCATTGCTGGCTGGCATGCTGTGAGTCATCAGTTCAAACTTGGCCACCTGACATTATTTGTTACTTAATATTTACCATCCCTGGAAGGTTCCTGATGTGTCATACATTTTTGATGCTTGTACATTCCATAATGTTCAATGTTTTATAAACAGTAGCACACTCTGGCAAGGAGTTTGGTTCTGCTCTGGCTGTATGTCGATGTTCATAATAAATGTGCTCTCAGTGGCAAGTGTTGTATTTTAATGATGAACCTGCTTTTGGGTTTAGACTTAATTGTAGATCAAACACAATAATATAGTACCAGAATGAGAAATGACATACTCTATCCATCATCTCACCTTAGTGTGCCTCAGAAATGAGTGAGGACTTCAGCTATAAAAATATTTTTGACCATCTATGCAATAATTTTTTTTTTTTTTTTTTTCGTATTTGAAGTTGGTTTATTAACGTGTTATGACATGACTGGATTGCTGTTTGTGATCGTGACCTTCATGTATACTGTGAACAGATGGTTTTTTCCCTTAATAGTGAGATCCAAGCTACCATGGAAATTACATCACGTGTGTATTGATACAAATACTGAATCACTTTAATTTCACTATCTTATCACAGATATTGTTTTTTACATGATTCAGGAATATATTTCCCACAAGACCACTGAATGGTGGTGATATTAGTAGCACTCCTTGTTATTAATAAAAGTTAATGTTGAACCCACAGTAATTTTGTTCTGCGATGAGCCTGAGAATGGCTGATGTTCGCTGTATGTTTGTCATAGGTGTCACTCCTTGTAGCTGTAATGGTCTTTTTATATTTCAATATACTCCTTTTCTGTCATAACTGCGATATTGTGATCCTTTCTAGCTTTTGTGGTAAACAGATTTTTCTGCTTTAGTTTTTTCTGAAGGACTTTTCTTTTACATCTATATTGTTCTTTTGTGTTTTTCCCCCTTTGTGGTGGTTTTGTATATTATGATTAGCTGTTTCATTTCTTGAATTACTAGTTTTTTTGTTAAGTACTGCACTGAACTCTGATGTGTTCAATCATTCTTGCTACTGTAGGGCGAGTTCTGTTTTTGTTATAATACTTTCTCTTGTTCAGTGATACACTATTGTATGTATATTGCTTAGAATCCTTTTCAAGTAAGCTGTATGATTTTACATTCTGACACAATTAAAATTCCACCCACCTCTCCTTTTGAAATTAGGATGATGATAATATATTCATGAAGATGCAAAGCTGGTACTTTTTGCCGATGATACAAGTATAGCTATCACACCCAACAGACAAGAATTAACTGGTAAAATTGTACACGATGTTTTTCAGAAAATCATTAAGTGGTTCTCTGCAAATGGACTCTCATTAAACTTTGACAAAACACAGTACATACAGTTCCACACAGTAAATCGAATGACACCATTAATAAATATAGACTTCGATCAGAAATCTGTAGCTAAGGTAGAATATTCTAAATTTCTAGGTGTATGCATTGATTAGGGGTTGAACTGGAAAAAACACACTGAGGACCTGCTGAAACGTTTGAGCTCAGCTAGTGCTATTAGGGTCATTGCAAATTTTGGCGATATACATCTCAGTAAATTAGCTTACCACACCCATTTTAATTCTCTACTTTCGTATGGCATCATATTCTGAGGTAACTCATCATTGAGTAAAAGAGTGTTCATTGCACAACAGTGAGTAATCAGAATAATTGCTGGAGCTCATCCAAGATCATCCTGTAGACACTTATTTAAAGAGCTAGAGAAGGAAATAAAAAGAAATTCTTAATGGCAACTCCTTCTACTCATTAGATGAATTTTTGGATATAGTAAGTGGGTAATTTCCCCACCCCCACAAAAAATTAAAAATATTAAATGTCATGTAATATTTTGTGCAATGTTCCACATCATTACAAAGTGTCGTATTCATGGCCTATGGAACAAGTACTAATCTAATCTAATCTAATAAGCCATGTTTCTTGAGGTCTGTGTCCTCTTCTACTACAGTCTCTCTGTATGACCTATCCCCATGCATTAGTTGATCAAAAACTTGTGGATGATGTATGTAAATTGAATCTCTAATTCTTCATGTTGTGTCACATGTTTTTATTGTAGCTGTAGATGTTTGATTCAGTGTACTTATTTTCTATCATAACTATGATTGTGTTAACCTTCCCAGCTTTTGTGGTAATGGCATTTTCATATTTACCACTTCTTTTTTGTGTTCAGAGACTGTATTTCATGTTTGATCCACAGGTTCTCAGCTTGAAGTTTTGTTTGTAGTTTTGCAGCTGGTGTATTACTTACAATTGTAAGTATCTAGCTTAGGATACTACTACTAGCCATACATTCCTTGTTAATTTTGAATAAAGTATTGTTTTTTGAAGTTGGATAGTTGTTTTCTGGATTTCAAAGAAGATCTTCAAGGAAAACACCTGGCTTGGTGCTGAAAAAATAATCCTGTGACTTGTACAGGGTGTCCTGGTTGGAATGATCAGTATTCAGAGGTATGACAAAAACAATCATTGGAAGCAAAGAAGTATGGTAAACATTGCTCATAGAATACATACTTTATGAGCTATGAGCGGTTGTTCAGTAGGAGAGATGTGTTTCATGGTAGTGAAGATGAACATGTGCTCATAGCACTTCAGGTATGCAGTTTACAGCCCATGTTTACTGGACATTTTTCTCTTGCTTTGGTTCATACTACCATCTCTCAAAATATGGAAAACAAAGAGCTAGCAGTAGAAGTGATCTGTTTCACAGTTTCGAGGATGAAGAAGTGCCAATAGCTCTTGAGGTATGCATTTCACAGCCCATGTTCACCAGACTTTCTTGCTTTGAATGATTGTTCCTGTCATATCCCTGACTATTTACCATTCCCCATGGGACACCCCGTATGACTTCCAAATATGTTATCATGTCATAATTTTCAGATAAAATTTACAAAGACCCACAGAACGTAGAACAGAATTACTAAAACATGTTTAAGTAAAGCAAAAATAAACTGTATCTTACATAAGGTATGGTTTCATTCCTCTCTTTTCCTCAAAACTAGTTTTAAGCAGAAAATTTTTATCTTGTGTTGGTATTTTTTGATCTTTACTGGTAGAAACTTCTGAGAATGATTAGTGTCTGCCAAACAACAAAATGGAATGATCGCAAAATAAATTAAAAAGTCAACAACAATAGCACCTTATTGCAAAATTTTTGCTATTACACCAAGTCCAAAGGTAACTACTGAGAATTCTACAAAAATTACATGTTAGACCTACCTCAAGACACTGATGCTGCCACCTCCTAGCCATCATTTCCACCTGTGGCCTCTTGAATGCACGAGAACCGTTAGCCACTACTTTATCTGGCAGAAGCACACAGTGCAGAGTAGCCAAAAGACTCCAGCCCTGTTTGATCTGAGCCTGCTGGGCAGTGAACTGTTCTTCTTTTTCTTCCTCTATCTTACTGTTCCAGCTCAGTGACATTCTTGTACTCTGTCTGCATAGGTAACAACACACCTGTATTATCATACCCACTTCTGAATGTATATGTAACTGATAAATATGTAGCTTCTATTTTAACATACAGAGATACAAAACATTTACTTCCTGCATAGAGAAAATGGAACTACAATGGCATGGATGATGAAACACAAAATTGGTACAGGTGAGAATTGAGTTTTTGGCCTAAATAATTCTGTACTGGGCAGTAAAGAAACTGTGTATAAGGAAACGGCGCAGGTGGGCGACAGAATTAACAATTTGTGTGTGTGTGTGTGTGTGTGTGTGTGTGTGTGTGTGTGAAAGGGGAGGGGGGGGGGGAAGATGTGAATAAGAAGATAATTGGCATAGAAATGCATGCACTGTACTCACATATAACAGAAATTAAATAAATAATTTAATAAGGTAGCTATAATGAAAGTTCACAATTAGCTAACAACATGCTCAAGGTTTTTTGTTGATCAGTGACTAGTTGAGACACAAAATAGTAAGTCTAAGTTTCATTGGAAATGTAAATGTAGAATGAGAGAGAAATCATAAACTGAGGGGAATAACTAAAACCCAGTGATATTCAATATGAAGTCGTGAACCGACAGACAGATTCCACTGGCAAAGAAATGAACGAGCCAGTAGTTCTGTAAATAATTCATTTTACTCCACAGTCAGAGATTGTTGCAATGCAAACAACCACATTATTCAGGAAATACAGGTCTGAAAGTTGTTTTGTTGAAAAGATTCCAAACCTGTATGTGTTGCAATGTTAAACTGTCATAGAGCAGAATATATCGTCAGAGACAGGAAAACCAGTTTGACAGCCTGCTTACATAACATTACATTTGGAAATGATTTTTTATGCACATAAAGAGATACTTTTGCTTGTTTCTGTCATGTTAATCGGATCATACAACCCATTAAGAAATTAATTTATGAGGTTATAGCAGTTTTTTATTTCTGACCATTCTCACTCATGCTTATGTCAATAGAATATGGCAGAAAAGAAATATCATACATACCTGTGCAATTTTCGGTTACGTTCCTGTTCAGGTACGAAGGTTGCATTGTTCATGGACATCAGGGTGTTAGCAATAGCAATGATGGCAAGAAGATGATTAGTAGTGAGTGTTGTACTCAGTTCCCAATGTATACGTGATGTGAACAAGCGTGTCAGCCTTTCAAGACGAAGAGCATCTTCTGGTAAATCTAAAGCAATTGGTGATACTTCTACTTCAGCCATTAGTTCTGCATCATCTACACTTGTCTGCCATGTTGGTAGCAGTAAACTCATGTGACCTGCAAAGTGTCAAAATGTACAACAAAATATGCAGGAAATAAAGTACTTTCCTTAATATCAAAATTAGGAGAAGATAAGAATTTAAAATGAGCAAAGCACTCAAATGTGAATATAATGAAATAAAAGAACAATGATATCTTTCTTCTTTAGGATATTATCTGACTTAACACAGCTTGACTTACACCCTCAAGCTCAGGCAAAGGAAGTTCGAGGTCTAAAATCATAAAATTCTGATAAATACACCACACTGACCAGTGGAATTGTGTCTATTATCGAAATACTAAAATGACTTTCATAATATAGTTAATTAAACACACAAAATAAATGCTATTTATGTGTGTTGTTTTATTCTGATAAGCTCATGATGAAACATGATGGGTACCATTTGTCTTTTTGTCAAGTGGTCAAAATATCTAATACATGCACACAGTTCCAGTTTTTTGCCTAGCCATGAAAGAAGTGTTACACATGAAGGAAACATCAGAAAATCAAGCAATTTATTCCATATGAGCAATGATGAAACAAATGAATTATTCCAAATAGAGACTAATACAATAATTTAACTGCCAAAAGACACAGGTCTTTTATGATGCACCTCAATATTTTGTGTGTTTATGAAGTATTGCCTGCTGTGAATTCACAATTAACTGTAACTGACATTTGCAGGATACCTTTTTGTTGACCACCAGATGACCTTAGCACATGTGTTTCCAATCAATGAAATATTAGTTTATCCAAAAGCCATGGAAGGAGAAGCATCTTGTTGTGCAGTGCAGACAGTACAGACAGTATCAAAATTTTCAGCAAAATATGATCAGGTATCACTATACCAAAGAAATCACATTGTTTTCACTCTGCAGCTTCCCTGGAGCTGAAAACATTTAGGGACAGAGATTATGTATGTTGAAATGCAGTTGTGCCCAAATGCTGCACTGTCATCACTATGACCCAAAAGCTAGCAGATACTGGTCCAATAACATGACTTGCTACTGATCCGTATGGCCCAAACTGTATTTGTCAATTCACAGTAGCATGAGGCACTGACAGTTCAAGGTCATGGTGCAGCATATAAGTTTGAGCATAATACTGGATAAATCAAAGGCATGCACTAGGGAGAAGTAATGAGTTACTGCCAACACTCATAACTATTAGGAGATGTAGCTCTGAAAAGGAACTGTCACTTCTAAACACCTGAGAAGGTCACAACCAGTATATTGTTCAATATTCAGCTGATTCTACACTGCAACAAAATGGTTGTAAGAATGTCTTCATCCTCACAGTACAGAATGAAATGGTTCTTTTTCAGTATGTTCATTTGACAGACATGTCACTGACTGGGTATATGCAGGATGTGGCAGGGTACGTCTCTTCTTTGGAGTAAGTAATGGTGACCTACAAAAGGAGATAATACAGCCCATCAGGCAATATTTCAGAAACATATCAAATGTGTCTTTAGTTCGATATTCTGAGATGCATAATTAATTACTTCATCTCAGTACAACTTCAGAAAATTATGAGTGTATGAAAATGATTTGGTTGTATCACACTAGTGATAATTTACTGATATTTATAACAAGCCAAAACACTATTATTATTTCAATAACTACATTACTGACCTCCTTTGGAGAGTACACCAAAAGAAACGGGAACCATTGGCCGCAGCAGACCCAGTTTCTTCTCACAGACTTTGTCAAGATCAGGATCCATGTCCCAAGCGTGCATCAGTGACAGAAGAAGTTGTGCTGTTTCCATAGTAATGTTGGTCTCTAGCCCTGCCACAGCACGAGGCTTTGTCTTTGAAGAGGTTTCATTCCCATTTTCAGTGCCACCTGTTAATAAAATAAGAAACACTTGTATCAGATGCTTACCACTAGACTTTTTCCACACTGTATAGTGCATATGTATGTGTCAAATAGTTTTAATTTATATAGGAGATGCTGAATTGCAGTTATATTTCTACACATTAACCAAGTGTCTTTCAATTGAAGAGGTCATAAGAAAATCAGCCCTTGTCAGAAAATTACATTTTTTCAAGATATGGATAAAACATTGTACATCATCGTATATCATCTCCTTATCGATTTTATTTTTTATATTATTTCATAGGCATATCAAAAACATTTCTATGATATGTCTAACTTACCTTTCAGCCTACCTTCCAGCAAAAATTTTTCAACTTACAGTACTCACTATACGGGTTGCTTTTGTCAGAAAGTTTAGCTGTGAATAAGAAAGAATGACACAACAGCTGCAGTAATTAGATTTCATTAACCTAACATACCACAGAACAAAAGATTGTGTCACATTAAAGGGGCTTATAAATGGAAAGAATCAAACTCTCTGGTCCTCTCTGCTACTGTTGTCAAGATCCAAATATGTCCTAGTTTGGTCTGTCTGCTTTTTCTTCACAGGCAATCAGTGTATTGAAAAAGTTTTGGTTCTCACTCATCACAAAAGGAAAAAGTGCTCTGAAGTCTTGAGCTTTTGACTTCTTAATCTTGATTACACTGTTATAAATCCAACTGAAAGCCAACTCGTGTAGAATATTCACTTTGTTTTGAGCTGCAACAGTACACTAAGGTCCTGTATAACTGGCCCACACAAAAATTTAGCTCTTGGAGCTACCTTCTTTATACATTTTAGCCCTTTCAGTTTAACTGTTTTCTTTGCAGATGGCTAAAAGTAGCAATCAGTAAACTTTTTCATACTGATATCATGAGTGGTCTTCCTCCCAGATGGTGAAAGGTGCTGCATGGTGTCGAGATGTAATGACTGTGTCCCACACATCAGGAACATCAGTGACTTGATTCAATTTTTATGTGAAATTAACGAGAAATCCTGATCACTGAACAAGAAAGAATGAACACTCATGGGAGAGAGTTAAGTTATTCTGTTTGATATTTCCAGACTGTGCAGCAGCATATACAGAAAGCACATCACTACAAAATGTTTAATCTTGAGACAGTACATCCCGGAAAGGGTACGAGTCCTTAAAAGCAGAGAGGTTTGTGTGCACACATCCTGTTGTAATATTAGTAGCTGAATCAACGAATGTTTTGTCAGCCAAGAAATGTGTTTTAACAGCCATGGAGACTGAGCTGACGCCCACTAGCTTTATGGTGTCATCAATAGGTCAGAGGCCCAGGCCGTGTGGTGAGAAAGACCTGGCTGGTAGTGTGGGCTTGGAAGGGTATCTGCCATGGCCAACTTAACTGAATAGAGAAAATTTAGCATGCAGGTAACTCTATTAAAAACTTAACCCAACCAGTGACAGAAAAGCCAGTAACATAGTTACAAAGACAAAATTTAGATGAGTGTGTGGATGAAGATGCATCCTCACTACAAAGTGTAATTTTCACATTATTTACTATTAAAAACAATATGTATAAAATAATCTTTAAAAATTAATATCTCAATAACACACTAAGTGATTCTTACATAGTGTCTATGGCTATATATCAGTGAGCACTATCAAACTGTTATAGCAGGTTTTTTTGTTAATATTGCTTACTTTAAATTAGCAGAGGTTGAAAATACCGCTTCAGTTGTAAATTACTTTATTTTCACACAACCGGTTTCGGACTGTTATAAGCCCATCCTCAGGTGTCGTAACTGTGCTGTGGTCCCCGAGCGCTGTGTGTACGGGACTCACTGCTCTGCACTCATATGCAGCACACCGCAGCTGGTACACGCAGTGCTCTACGACACCTGAAGATGGGCTTATAACAGTCCGAAACCACTCGTGTGAAAATAAAGTAATTTACAACTGAAATGGTATTTTCAACCTCTGCTATAATGCTCAGTTGTGGATGTTCCTCCAACAGGATTGTTTGTTATTTTAAATTATAGGCTGGAATGTATGTACCGAGCATAAAACTCGAATTACCTCAAAAATAAGGTTTATAATACTTAAAGTACTAGCAGCATTACTAAATAGATATTATTAGGGAGGCATGAGGTTTATTGGTTTTAATTGTATTTTTAATTGACAGCATAACAATGCAAAGCAATGTGTACATAGACAAAATCTTTGTTTGATCAAACCATTCCAGTTACAGAAAAACTACGATGAACAATAGAAAGCTGATGAAATTTACCTCCGAACTGATATATAAAACACCGCGCGCGCGCACACACACACACACACACACACACACACACACACACACACACACACACACACAAATACATAAATATATATATAGCACTACATTTATAGTTTTAAGTATGTTTTCAGGAGTCATAAGTGTTTCTTCTTCTGAAGAAGTGTGAGAGTTTGACTCACACCAATGTGAGGATATAAATAACAGCAGCCATTTTTGGGTGCACTTTGCATTCATCCGGCAGTTGGAGACGAGGTCTGGCGGAGACATGACACATGTGTGGTAGTAAGTCATGTAGCGAGTGTATCACAAATATTTCTAAGTATCTGGTCATGAACTTGAGATCTGTGTGTGTGTTTTGATAGCAAAAACTCTTTAACTTGTGTGGACTTAGAAGACTTCACATCAGACAAACTGTTTGCAGTGGGGACTTGTCATATTCACGTGTGATGATAGTGAATATATTAAAGTGTATTTCGGGTTAGGTGATTTAGTCCAAAGTTTAAAAACTTTTCCATGGTCAATTATGAGAGTGAGCCACACTTAAAAATTTGTTAATTTGTGATTATGGTTCCTTTAGTTTACACTTGTGGTAAAGGAACTTTAATTATTTTTTGTGGATGTTCAAACATTTACCATAAACATATGATCCTGTTCAGTTTGTTTAAACCCTCACACAAATGGTTATCAATTTAGTAATGAATGATCATTAATGGTGGAAAGTAATATTTTATTATTTTGAATAAACTCAGTTTGTTACAAATTTCAAAATGTTATTAAGTAGCAAACACTATTTGACTGAAAAATTTCTGCCTGCTTATACTGAATGAGTGACTGACTTTATTTAGGGTTAATGTGACAGACAAGTTGGCTGATCCCCGAGCAATGACGTAGTGAACATTTTAATACACCCAACCATGCATTACAGAGGCCCTAAGAACAGTGTTTTTTCTAGCTTTTTGAATGTTTTATTTGCAGTGATGCACTTGGGTGCTCATGAGTCATTAATTAGTGAAAGCAATAGGGGTTAGCTTCTCCCTTATTCATACATTAGAATTAATTTAAGTGTACCATTGCATACGTTGGTTACATCTGAGTCAGCCAGGGAACATTTTACTTTTCACAATATCAAAGCCTAACATTGCATTCTGGCCAGTGTTTTCATCTGAAATCAAAACTAAATTTCTTTCCAAACGTTACCTATTTTTCAAGTAATGAAAGAATAAAGAGGTCATTTTGTTCTGTCCCCTCTTTGCAAGTCCATGATATGTGGACTTTATGGTCTTATTGTTGGAGAGATTGTGAACACCAAAACCACAGTACCATAGCTGTTTGAAACAAAATATTTCACTACTTGTTGCTAAGATACAGACAGGTTTTACGTGTAGTCTAAACATATACCAACCAAATAAATGTCTTGAATTTTTGACTCCATTCAACAGTATGCAGAAAAAAGTTGTTTCCTTTGTTTGGTTGTCGAGGACTGAAAGCATCACAATGTTTTGCATCTGTAACTAATGGGACTGGATATTAGTTCATCTACAAACTTTTCTGATAGAAAAAAATTTACTGATGGAGAAAAGGAAAGAACATAAATAGCAATTACCTGCAGACATCAACATGTTTGACAGGAATATTTCTGCCAATGTGTCTTACATTTTTTGATCAAAGCTACAATTAGCAGGCTATTTTGAAACAGGATTTATTGTCATAAACAGATACTGAGAGGCTAGTGGCTCATAAGTTTGTAACCACTGTAATTATTTTTTTATGAACCAAATCTATTCATTTGGGTGTCATTGGAAATTTTTATTTTACATAATACCTATTATCATACTTTCCAACATTAAAAAAATGAGAAGGGTGTTTTTCGTGTGTGTGTGTGTGTGTGTGTGTGTGTGTGTGTGTGTGTGTGTGTGTGTGTGTGTGTGTGTGCGTGTGTATCTTATTTGTTCCCCGATGTAAATGTTAGAGATAACATAAAGTAGTCGCTACCTCTTTTTTCTCCTTACAGATTCTTCATAATACATCTTTGACAGATAAGAATGTCAAAAAAGTTTCAGTCATCCGGTTCTTTAGCCCAAGACACACACTAAGTTTAGAAATCACCAAAGAAAACAAATGTTCTATATGCTTTTTGTCAACAATGGTGACTCGTAAGAAAAGTAATAGGAGCAAAGAAATCAATTTAATAGACATGTCAAATCTGAATCAAGATGATGTTGAATAACTGAAGCTTAACTTAATGAAAGCTGTGAATTACTTGGAATTTCACAATTTAAGGTTACCAAAAGAATAAAAGGCAAGTTCCTGAATACATTCAATCCAAGTCTTGTGCCTCAGCATTAACCCTTTCAGATTCTCTGGCTACAACTGAGTACCTTAAATTTTACTGTGTCATGGTGTTCAACATTTTCATCATGTGCAAGTGCTGCCAAACATTGGGCATCACTATGAAAATATCAGCAAATCAGTGTCAGCATGTGGAGTAGCTTGTGACAGTGCGCAGCAGCTTGTGACCACCAGACTACACGGACGTGGTTGGTTTGCTATATTCCCCTGTATAATTTAAGTTTGTTATTATTATTTTGCATGGTAATTATTGAATTGTCAATTTATTATTTATTGCAATAGAGAATATTTTGTAATTAGTTATTTGTCCATGAAATGCAGCCAAGTGTACAAATTATGTTTTGAAAACTGGTAAATATTTTTGTATAAATCTTGCATCTAAAATCAACTAAGAGCATTACCATATAAATAAAAATTTTCCTACCTTCATAAAAAATTCATGTCTGAAAGGATTAAAATGCCAGTGAATAGCATCATAAGTGCTACATGTTCCAGTAGAATGTGTGTCTGAAAAACATGGTAGTGCTGAATGCACAGAATGTAATAGTTTAATGCAAAAATTTCAAGAACAATTATCCAGAAGGTGTATAAAGAAAGACTGCAAATACTTTAGCACCAACGTCATAGGGTACATATTTTCTTAACATTACTGAATAAGTGCTAGGTATTACTAAAATAAGACGATATTTTGTTAAAAGGAAGCTAGGCAAACAGAAAAGGTAAAGCTGTGGAGACAAACATCCAGATCACCCCTCCCCCTTTAGTTTTTCTTTTTCTCCCTATAGTGATAATGTAGGTTGAATTTCTGCTAATAAGAAACATTGTCTGTCTGTCTGTCTCTTCAGAAAATGGCAAAACAGTGTATAACTCAAAAAGCCTCATTTTGCATAAACTGAAAGATGTACGAGGTGTGTTCAATAAGAAACCAAGCTTTTGAAACAGTGCACTAACCAGCAGAGAGTGCACACTGCAGCTACAGAGTGCACCTAGCGGCAGGTTTAGACAACAAACTACCATTTGCCTCATGTTGCTTAGACAATTATCAAGTGAACCACAACTGCTGAAGCAAGCATGTGTACAGCCAGCAAAACTTTCACAGAGACATTTCAAATGCTTAGCCAAGTATACGGGGAGGACTGTATGAGTCGCACGCAGTGCTACAAGCAGTTTAAACATTTTCAAGAGGGCACTATCTTGGTCTGTGACAATTCCAAGCCTGGACGTCCTTCCACATCAACCGATGATGGCCATGTGGATAGTGTTTGTGCTGTGATTTACAGAAATCATCGTTTAACTGTTCAGGCAGTTTCTAAGGAGGTCAACACCTTGCTTGGTGTATTAAGAGTAAAAAATCAGACGACTGAACAATGGAAAAATGTTGTTTGGAGTGACGAACCACATTACACAATGTGGCGATGTGGTGTCAGGGTGTGGGTATGGTGAATGCCCAGTGAACGTCATCTGCCAGCGTGTGTAGTGCCAACCGTAAAATTTGGAGGTGGTGGTATTATGGTGTGATTGTATTTTTCATAGAGGGGGCTTGCACCCATTGTTGTTTTGCTTCAAATGGTTCAAATGACTCTGAGCACTATGGGACTTAGCATCTGAGGTAATCAGTCCCCTAGAACTTAGAACTACTTGAACCTAACTAACCTAAGGAATCACACACATTCCAGACTGAAGCACCTAGAACCACTCGATCACGCCAGCAGGCTATTGTTTTGCATGAAACTATCACAGCACAGACCCATATTGATGTTTTAAGCATATTCTTGCTTCCCAATGTTGAAGAGCAATTCAGGGATGGCAATTGCATCTTTCAACATGACTGAGCACATATGCCTAATACACAGTCTGTGGCGGAGTGGTCACATGACAATAACATCACATCTCATTAATGGACTGGCCTGAATCCTACAGAACACCTTTGGGGCGTTTTGGAATGCTGACTTCGTGTCAGGTCTCACTGACCAACATCGATCTCTCTCCTCAGTGTACTCTGTGCAGAATGGGCTGCCATTCCCCAAGAAACTTTCCACCACCTGACTGAATGTATGCCTGCGAGAATGGAAGCTGTCATCAAGGCTAACGCTTGGCCAACACCATATGGAATTCCAGCATTACCGATGGAGGTTGTCACAAACTTTGCAGTCATTTGCAGCCAGGTGTCTGGATACTTTTGATCCTCCCTCACTTATCCCCCCCCCCGTCTCTCTCTCTCTCTCTCTCTCTCTATCTCTCTCACACACACACACCATTCAAAAATACTTTTATAGCTTGTGCTTTCTGTGTATCTCTGCTTTTTGTTTGTGCATGTACCCAGTAGGTGGCAGTATCTGTTTGAAGAAATAAGTTTATCAGAGTGTCAGAATGTCTTTGAGAGATAAAGGTAATTTATGTTTGTTTTCAGCCATTTTGAACTGGAATGTGTTTAGGTTATGCTAATATACCAAACACTGTCATATAAGTAATTGTTTATTATATTAAAATAACACAGCAGTACATATTCTGCAACAACCTACACTTTCACATTTTAAATGGATTGATTTCATAGCTTTTAGGTGTTTAATACTGTGTTTCCTGATCATTACATATATTTTCCCACCCAAGAACCATGGACCTTGCCGTTGGTGGGGAGGCTTGCGTGCCTCAACGATACCGTAGGGCAACCACAGCGTAGGTGCAACCACAGCAGAGGGGTATGTGTTGAGAGGCCAGACAAACGTGTGGTTCCTGAAGAGGGGCAGCAGCCTTTTCAATAGTTGCAAAGGCAACAGTCTGGATGATTGACTGATCTGGCCTTGTAACATTAACCAAAACAGCTTTGCTGCGCTTGTACTGCGAGCGGCTGAAAGCAATGGGAACCTACAGCTGTAATTTTTCCTGAGGACATGCAGCTTTACTGTACGATTAAATGATGATGGCGTCCTCTTGGGTAAAATGTTCCAAAGGTAAAATAGTGCCCCATTTGGATCTCCGGGCGGGGACTATTCAAAGGGCGCAGTTAACAGGAGAAAGAAAACTGGCATTTTACGGATCGGAGTGTGGAATGTCAGATCCCTTAATCGGGCAGGTAGGTTAGAAAATTTAAAAAGGGAAATGGATAGGTTAAAGTTAGATATAGTGGGAATAAGTGAAGTTCGGTGGCAGGAGGAACAAGACTTCTGGTCACGTGAGTACAGGGTTATAAATACAAAATCAAATAGGGGTAATGAAGGAGTAGGTTTAATAATGAATAAAACAATAGGAATGCGGGTAAGCTACTACAAACAGCATAGTGAATGCATTGTTGTGGCCAAGATAGATACGCTACTACAGTAGTACAAGTTTATATGCCAACCAGCTCTGCAGATGACGATGAAATTGATGAAATGTATGATGAGATAAAAGAAACTATTCAGGTAGTGAAGGGAGACGAAAATTTAATAGTCATGGGTGACTGGAATTCATCAGTAGGAAAAGGGAGAGAAGGAAACATAGTATGTGAATATGGATTGGGGAAGATAAATGAAAGAGGAAGCCATCTGGTAGAATTTTGCACAGAGCCCAACTTAATCATAGCTAATACTTGGTTCAAGAATTGTAAAAGGAGGTTGTATACATGGAAGAACCCTGGAGATACGAAAAAGTATCAGATAGATAATATAATGGTAAGACAGAGATTTAGGAAACAGGTATTAAACTGTAAGACATTTCCAGTGGCAGATGTGGACTCTGACCACAATCTATTGGTTATGAACTTTAGATTAAAACTGAAGAAACTGCAAAAAAGGTGGGAATTTAAGGAGATGGGACCTGGATAAACTGACTAAACCAGAGGTTGTACAGAGTTTCAGGGAGAGCGTAAGGGAACAATTGACAGGAATGGGAGAAACAAATACAGTAGAAGAAGAATGGGTAGCTTTGAGGGATGAAGTAGTGAAGGCAGCAGATAATCAAGTAGGTAAAAAGACGAGGGCTAGTAGAAATCCTTGGGTAAAGGAAGAAATATTGAATTTAATTGATGAAAGGAGAAAATATAAAAATGCAGTAAATGAAGCAAGCAAAAAGGAGTACAAACGTCTCAAAAATGATATTGACAGGAAGTGCAAAATGGCTAAGCAGGGATGGCTAGAGGACACATGTAAGGATGTAGAGGCTTATCTCACTAGGAATAAGATAGATACTGCCTATAGGAAAAATAAATAGACCTTTGGAGATAAGAGAACCACGTGTATGAATATCAAGAGCTCAGATGGAAACCCAGTTCTAAGCAAAGAAGGGAAAGAAGAAAGGTGGAAGGAGTATATAGAGGGCCTATACAAGGGCGATGTACTAGAGGACAATATTATGGAAGTGGAAGAGGATGTAGATGAAGATGAAATGGGAGATACGATACTGCGTGATGAGTTTGACATAGCACTGAAAGACCTGAGTCGAAACAAGGCCCCCGGAGTAGACAACATTCCATTAGAACTACTGACGGACTTGGGAGAGCCAGTCATGACAAAACTCTACCATCTGGTGAGCAAGATGTATGAGACAGGCGAAATACCCTCAGACTTCAAGAAGAATATAATAATTCCAATCCCAAAGAAAGCAGGTGTTGACAGATGTGAAAATTACTGAACTATCAGTTTAATATGTCACAGCTGCAAAATACTAACGCGAATTATTTACAGACGAATGGAAAAACTTATAGAGGCTGACATCGGGGAAGATCAGTTTGGATTCTGTAGAAATGTTGGAACATGTGAGACAATACTGTCCCTACGACTTATCTTAGAAGAAAGATTAAGGAAAGGCAAACCTACGTTTCTAACATTTGTAGACTTACAGAAAGCTTTTGACAATGTTGATTGGAATACTCTCTTTCAAATTCTGAAGATGGCAGGGATAAAATACAGAGAGCAAAAGGCTATTTACAATTTGTACAGAAACCAGATGGCAGTTATAAGAGTCGAGGGGTATGAAAGGGAAGCAGTGGTGGGGAAGGGAGTGAGACAGGGTTGTAGCCTATCCCCGATGTTATTCAATCTGTATATTGAGCAAGCAATAAAGAAAACAAAAGAAAAGTTCGCAGTAGGTATTAAAATCCATGGAGAAGAAATAAAAACTTTGAGGTTTGCCGATGACATTGTAATTCTGTCAGAGACAGCAAAGGACTTGGAGGTGCAGTTGAACAGAATGGACAGTGTCTTAAAAGAAGGATATAAGATGAAGATCAACAAAAGCTAAACGAGGATAATGGAATGTAGTCGAATTAAGTCGGGTGATGTTGAGGGAATTAGATTAGGAAATAAGACACTTAAAGTAGTAAAGGAGTTTTGCTATTTGGGAAGCAAAATAACTTATGATGGTCGAAGTAGAGAGGATATAAAACGTAGACTGGCAATGGCAAGGAAAGCATTTCTTAAGAAGAGAAATTTGTTAACATCGAGTATTGATTCAATTGTCAGGAAGTCGTTTCTTAAAGTATTTGTATGGAAGTGAAACGTGTATGATAATTAGTTTGGACAAGAAGAGAATAGAATCTTTCGAAATGTGGTGCTACAGAAGAATGCTGAAGATTAGATGGGTTGATCACATAACTAATGAGGAGGTATTGAATAAAATTGGGGAGAAGAGGAGCTTGTGGCGCAACTTGACTAGAAGAAGGGATCGGTTGGTAGGGCATGTTCTGAGGCATCGAGGGATCACCAATTTAGTATTGGAGGGCAGCGTGGAGGGTAAAAATCGTAGAGGGAGACCAAGAGATGAATACACTAAACGTATTCAGAAGGATGTAGGTTGCAGTAGGTACTGGGAGATGAAGAAGCTTGCACAGGGTAGAGTAGCATGGAGAGCTGCATCAAACAAGTCACAGGACTGAAGACCACAACAATCCCCACTCCCCCCATGAAGCACAGAACTTGCCAAGGTGGACTGGCTTGTGTGCCTCAGTGATATAGATAGCTGTACCATAGGGACAATTGCAACAAGGGGCATCTGTGGAGAGGCCAGACAAACAAGTGGTTTCTGAAGAGGGCAGCAAACTTTTCAGTAGCTGCAGGGGCAACAGTCTGGATGATTAAGTTATCTGGCCACATAACATCAGCCAGCAAGGCCTTCTGTGCCCTTACTGAAAAAAGCTAAAAGCGAGGGAAAAATTATAGACATTTTTTCTGATGGTACACAGCACTACTGTATGATTAAATGATGATGGTATCCTCTTGTGTAAAAAAATACTCCAGAGGTATAATAGTGCCCCATTTGGATCTTCAGGCAAGGACTGCATGGGAAGATGATGTCATCAGGACAAAGAAAAATGGCATTCTAGGGGTCAGACAGATAGGTAGGTGGCTTAGAGAATTTAAAAAGGAAAATGGATAGGTTGAAGTTAGATATACAGTGAATTAAGTTTGGTGGCAAGATGAACATGACTTCTAGTCTAGTGATTACAGTTTTATAAATACAAAATCAAATAGTGATAATGCAGGAGTAGGTGTTATAATGAATAAGAAAATACGAATGCAGGTAAGCTATTATGAAGAGCAGAGTGAATGCATTATCACAGCCATGACAGACATAAAGCCAACATCCACCACAGTAGTTCAACTTTATATGCCAACCAGCTCCACAGATGAATAAGAGATTGAAAGAATATATGGTGAGGGAAAATAAATTATTCAGATAGTTAAGGAAGATGAAAACTAAATTGTGGTGGGGAACTGGAATTCAATAGGAGGAAAAGAAAGGGAAGGAAAATTAGCAGAATAGTATTAACTGGAGTAAACGAATGACGAAGGATTGCACCTGGCAGAATTTTGCACAGTGTGTAATTTAATCATTGCTAACAATTGGTTTAAGAATCATGGCAGAAGATTATTTATGTAGAAGAGACTTGGGAACACTGCCACATTGCAGATTGAGGGGGGGGATTAGTTTTTAACATCCTGTCAATAACGAGGTCAAGAGACAGGTGCAGATTTAGTATATAATGCTGAGGCAGCGACATTGGAACCCAGTTTTAAGCCTTAAGACATTTCCAGGGGCAAATCATAATTTATTGCTTATTAACTGTACATAAAAGCTGCAGGAATGGAAAAAAGTTAGGAAATTAACAAGACAGGAAGAGAAGACAAGAGAACAAGCTGAAAGAGCCACAGGTTGTTGACATTTCTAAAGGGAGCATTAGGCAACAACTGATTGCAAGTGGGGAAAGGAATACAGCAGAAAAGAGAAGCAACTGTATGAATCTCAAGGGCTCCAATGGAAAACCAGTACTAAGTGAAGAAGGAAAGTTGAAAGGTGAGTAGAATATATGGATGGGCTATACAAGACAAATGAACTTTAAAGCAGTGTTATAGAAAGGGAAGAGGAAGTAGATGAAAATGAGATCGAATATATGATTTTGTGAAGAGATTTTGACAGAGCACTGAAGGACTTAAGTCAAAAAATGCCCCTGGAGTTGACTACATTCTCTCAGAAAATTTAAATCCTTGGGAGAGCAAGCCTTGACAAAGCTATTCCACCAATTGCGGAAGATGCATGAGACAGGGGAAATACTCCCAGACTTCAAGAAGAATGTAATAATTCTAATTTCAAAGGAAGCATGTCCTGAAAGGCATGAAAATTTCTGAACTGTCAGTTTAAGAAGTCATGGTTGTAAAATACTGACACGAATTATTTACCAAAGAATGGAAAAATTCATAGAAGATCACTTTGGGGTCTGGAGAAATGTAGGAAAATGTGAAGTGATAAGTGATACTTACCCTGGAAAATATACAGGGTGTGCATAAAGTGCAGGAACATTTTCAATTATTTACTGCACAAGTACCAAACATTGCACAGATATCATACACACGTCATTTTGGGGAGGGGAGAAGGTTGGTTGAGGGAGGTTTAAAGGTCACTCAGACCTGAGGACAAGAGGGGGCCACCTGTTCTGAGGATGAATATCATGTTATTCATCATATATAATTTTTATTTATTCTGTCACACTATTTCCTTCATTTTAATTTTATTTTTTCATCCTCATTCTCTTAGCTTCCCTCCTGCCCCCTTCCCTTTTTTCTCTAGCACTTACAAATCACTATTCATTCCTTCTTTTCTTAATCCATTTTTTACTTACCACTCTGTTGTAGTCATGTCTGGAGTGAAGCTGGCACAATGCACAGTGCTGCTAATTTGCTCTCTTTCATCCCTTTGATAATACCCTCCCTTTTGCCCTCCCCTACAATCATATTTCCCCTCCTCCTCAGAGCAAGTAGGTTTCACTTGTCTTAGGGGAGTGACACGCTACTTCTTTTTAACCTACCTACCACCGTCCCTCCCGCCCTCCTTCCCCCCCCCCCCCCCCCTCACCCTCTTTCTCCCCTTCTGGTGGACGAAACTATTAGTTCCAAAAGCTAGGATAGTGTTGAGTATTTTTTATATTTGCTTACTGAGGGTATTGATATCTTCTTCCTAAAGATAAGTACAAGCCATTAATGTAGCTTCATAATTTCAGTTTTCTTAAGTTTTATATAAAAGTGGTGTGAAACAAATGAATAGAATAAATGCTCTTTGTTTTTTTAGATTAATAGTAAACTTGTTTGAAAATATGTATAAAAACGTGTTTACCCAACATATCAAAATCAACAATACAGTCTACTAATCTAGACTTAAAGAAGACGAAATTACTGTATGCATGAATTACTTAATATTTTAGCAATTATTCCCTTTTTCAATTAAGATGACATGTATGATATAATTTTGTAACTGATCTATGGATGACTAAACAATTAAACTGACTAGCTAAATATTTAAGCTCAAGGCAACCATACAGAGTGACACAGTTGATGCTTTAAATTGCAGCTAAGCTACGTTAACTTGCAGCTGTGACTGATGTAAATTTTTGACTAAAATGTTATTTTCAGAGTAATTATTTTTCCACCATCCAGAATATATTTACTTATTAAATTTTTATGACTGGGATTCACTGTTATGTAAATTCATTTTCAAATACATCATTGTCACCTCTGACCCAAAACAACGTTTATTCATAAAATGCAATTTCAGCCGCGCAGGTGTGTGTGTGTGTGTGTGTGTGTGTGTGTGTGTGTTAGTCCATGGAATATGCTCAGGTGGCCGAGGCAGTCAAGATGCCCACTCATGTCAAGCGGAAGATCTGGGTTTGAGTCCAGAACTGGCACAAATTTTCATTGTCACCAAAGCACAGTGCATCCAAAGTTTATCCATATTCACAAATGAAAATATGAGACTGTATTTCATATGGTTATAGACTGCTGCAGTGCCTGTTCCTTCAGACATGCATGGATATTCTGAAGGGCATTACAAAGTACACTGCAACAGCACAGGCACTGCAATTTGGTATTAGTAAAAAAGTGGTTAGAATTCAAAGGTGCACACATTTTTCTTCAGAAATGAAGCACATTCAATAAATTAAGTACTTCCAGTGGTATATGACAATAATGACTTGGCATACTTTATTATAAATATTTTCTACAAATTAGTAAAAGATATTAGTTTTTAGTGCAAAAACAGGCAATGAGATAGCCTAATAATCTGACTAGGACCAAACAACAAAGGCATAAAAGTCAACTGTCTAGCCTTTGCAGATGATATGGTTCTACTACTACAGAGCTGTGAAGAAGCCACAGAAAAGACACTCAAACCACAAAAAAAGGGCAGAAAGAATAGGTGTCAATAATCACCTTCGAAAAGGCCAAGATAATGACAAACATAAAAATCCATCAAAAGGTTGTCAAAGAACTCAAATATCTTGGAGACTGTATCAGCTGAAATGTCCTTAAGAAAAAGGCAATGGCATATAGAAGTAGTTAAGTTTAACTGGCCTCCCACACTCACCAAAAACACACAACAAAAGCTAGCTCTGAAGGAATGCAAAAATTACACATTACAAAATACTTATCAAACAGGAAGCTCTTTATGCAACTGAAACACTGCCCATCACCAATTAGGCCAAGCTGAAAGGCTGGAGGACAAAGAGGGGTGATATTAATAAAAATCCTTGATCCAAAATCCACAACAGAAATTAAACCTTTTACCAAACTACCGGAAAATTCTCAGACACAACGAGGGAAAGAAGAAATGATTTTTAGGAACACATTTTTAGTAACACATTTTCAGAATGAACCAAAATAGATTAACAGAATTTTTTTGACCACTTTCACAACAAAAAACCCAACTAAATTTGTTTAAGAAAATGAAAGAGGACTTAAGAGAAATCCAAACCACATAGAATATGATCATAGAAAAATATTTCTTTGTGTAAGTGACATTACTGTCATCAAATTCAAGAATTACGATGTGAAAAATGTAACATTTATCACTTCAATGTTACTTTAGCTGACAACTGTATTTAACGAATGGACTGATGATGAAATGCAAGTTAAAAGAAAAAAAAATTCTTGCTAGTCTTTCAATGGTATAAAAAAATTCAACAAAACTCTAAAATCAATTATTGTGTATAGAGGTAGCAACAGTGGTTGGATGGAAGGTGTTCATTTGATTTTCGTACCTAAAAAAGATTGACATTATCATGAAGAATATTTAAGTTCTGCCTGTACTGCAGTCCACTAGCATTACAATTATGGAGAATTGTTTCATATCATATATTCAAGTTTGAATCAAGATTGCAAAAAAAAGTTTTGAAAAAGCAAGCCATTCTAAAAATGGGTGTACGATAGGGAGCCAATGTCTAGCCTGCTACAATTAACCTTAAATTACTTAAACAAGTTAATCATAATCTTGTAGACTATTACATTGTTGTTGAAATGGCAAAGGCTACAGGTCACACTGTCACTAAGTTGCTGCTGCAGCACTGGAACTTGAACCTTATAGAGCTTAACTGAACCAGTGTAAAAGGATGTAATGCTAAAAACAGTAACACATTCAAGCTATCAGCACACCATGATATCTGATCCGAATCTTTATACGGCCATGGTCAAAGAGGTTTCTTGCAACCAAATCTAACACATTTCTGTCAAGGGTGGTTTTCCTATGTTTCAGGTTTTGCTTAGTCTGGCATGTCTGAAATTGTAGCTTTCTCGTTTATTGTAGGGTCATTAATATCTCCTCTATCTGTTGCACCAAGACGGGGCATGTACATACACACAACTGTAAAGTGAGCTTCTCTTTGAATTTTGCAGCTACTTTTGCTGATTTGTTTGGTGGTAGTTATTATTTTTATTAGTTAATCTTACCCAAATAATTTTGCAGAAAGACTCAGTTTCTACCTAAGCAGATTTCAAGTTTCTTGGCTACTGCTCTGACTATGCCACTTATTTTCTGAGTAGCCAATTATGATGGGCCTATCTATTTCTGGTCTTGGCTAACTTAGCCATTTTCTTGCAAATGTTTTTACAGTTGAACATTAATATCATCATACAGTAATCTTTGCAGGCCCTCTTACATGAGCCATTTTGGAGGATCCTCCAACATTCAACCCCACAAATAAAGTCTAAAAAGCACAACTGAGGTTGTCACAGTATTGGCTTTTTCTGTTTTCAGGATTTCATTCAGCACAAAATCAGAACACACAGTTCAGAGAAATGCATCAGATTGTGAATTTCATCAAGCAACACAGGCAAATCTGACCACATCTGAATTTCTCTGCCTGTTACTGAAACAAATCAAATTTGTATACTTTTTCAGTTACAGATTATAGTTTTTATTTCTTTTTCTCATATATCAGATTATTAATTTTGGTCAGAAATTATCATCTTCAGACCCTATTACCCAGTTTGCTAATAACAGTGACTCAGAATATGTGAAATTCGTACAGTCATAACAATGAGCAAAACAAGTTTCATCATATTTACACAAAATTTTAAGTACAGAGCCCACAACTGTGCCATGTGTGCCTACTCTACGAAGAAACTTATTAGATCAGCAGATTTAATATACCACACCACACAAGCATCTACTGGCAACATCAGCTAAGAAGGCGCATTTTGATGGAGAATTTTGGCACATTGTCTTACTGACTAATTGACCACAAACAGGAACAATTATCTTTGTTCAGAACTGAATATCGAAGCAACAGAATATGGGGAAAAAAGCAGAACAAAGGGCTTAATCACAATGAAATTTCTGATAACGCTGCCACAAAGACTCCCAAGAAACCAACAGTGTCACTTGTGGCATGACACAGTTTGTCGGCAAATGTGTGCACAGGATGCTATAATATGCAATGTGTGGGTACCAATCTCCTCTTGGCTCTTGTTTATGGATCACCACTGGTAGTATTATTTCTTTATGTTGCTTTCTTTTAGATTTTAATTTATGAATTCTTACATTATTACATTCCTTGTGAACCAAAGACTTAAAAATCTTTAATTGTATGTTGTTGTTGTTGTTGTCTCCAGTCTCTAGACTGGTTTGATGCAGCTTTCCATGCTACTCTACCCTGTGCAAGCTTCATCATCTCCCAGTACTTACTGCAACCTACATCCTTCTGAATCTGTTTAGGGTATTCATCTCTTGGTCTCCCTCTACAATTTTTACCCTCCACGCAGCCCTCCAACGCTAAATTTGTGATCCCATGATGCCTGTGATCCCGTGATGCCTCAGAAGATGTCCTACCAACCGATCCCTTCTTCTCGTCAAACTCCTCTTCTCCCCAATTCTATTCAACACCTCCTCATTAGGTATGTGATCTACCCATCTAATCTTCAGCATTCTTCTGTAGCACCACATTTCGAAAGCTCCTATTCTCTTCTTGTCCAAACTATTTATCATCCATGTTTCACTTCCATACATGGCTACATTCCATACAAATACTTCCAGAAACGACTTCCTGACACTTAAATCTATATTCGATGTTAACAAATTTCTCTTCTTCAGAAACGCTTTCCTTGCCATTGCCAGTCTACATTTTATATCCTCTCTACTTTGACCATCATTTGTTATTTGACTCCCCAAATAGCAAAACCCCTTTACTACATTAAGTGTCTCATTTCCTAATCTAATTACCTCAACATCACCCGACTTAATTCGACTACATTCCATTATCCTCGTTTAGCTTTTGTTGATGTTCATCTTATATCCTCCATTTAAGACACTGTCCATTCTGTTCAACTGCTCCTCCAAGTCCTTTGCTGTCTCTGACAGAATTACAATGTCATCGGCGAACTTCAAAGTTTTTATTTCTTCTCCATGTATTTTATACCTACTGCAAACTTTTCTTTTGTTTCCTTTATTGCCCGCTCAATGTACAGATTGAATAACATCGGGGATAGGCTACAACCCTGTCTCACTCCCTTCCCCACCACTCCTTCCCTTTCATACTCCTCGACTCTTATAACTGCCATATGGTTTCGGAACAAATTGTAAATAGCCTTTCGCTCCCTGTATTTTACCCTTGCCACCTTCAGAATTTGATAGAGAGTATTCCAGTCAACATTGTCAAAAGCTTCCTCTAAGTCTACAAATGTTAGAAACGTAGGTTTGCCTTTCCTTAATCTTTCTTCTAAGATAAGTCGTAGGGACAGTATTGCCTCACATGTTCCAACATGTCTGCGGAATCCAAACTGATCCTCGCCGAGGTCGGCTTCTACCAGTTTTTCCATTCATCTGTAAAGAATTCGCGTTAGTATTTTGCAGCTGTGACTTATAAAACTGATTGTTCGGTAATTTTCACATCTGTCAACACCCGCTTTCTTTGGTATTGGAATTATTATATTCTTCTTGAAGTCTGAGGGTATTTCACATGTCTCATACATCTTGCTCACCAGATGGTAGAGTTTTGTCAGGACTGGCTCTCCCAAGGCCGTCAAGTAGTTCCAATGGAATTTTGTCTACTCCCGGGGCCTTGTTTTGGCTCAGGTCTTTCAGTGCCCTGTCAAACTCTTCACGCAGTATCATATCTCCCATTTCATCTTCATCTACATCCTATTCCATTACTATAACACTGTCCTCAAGTACATCACCCTTGTGTAAACCCTCTATATACTCCTTCCACCTTTCTGCTTTCCCTTCTTTGCTTAGAACTGGGTTTCCATCTGAGCTCTTGATGTTCATAGAAGTGGTTCTCTTATCACCAAAGGTCTCTTTAATTTTCCTGTAGGCAGAATCTATCTTATTCCTAGTGAGATAAGCCTCTACATCCTTACATTTGTCCTCTATCCATCCCTGCTTAGCCATTTTGCACTTCCTGTCAATATCATTTTTGAGACGTTTGTATTCCGTTTTGCCTGCTTCATTTACTGTATTTTTATATTTTCTCCTTTCATCAATTAAATTCAATATTTCTTCCTTTACCCAAGGATTTCTACTAGCCCTCATCTTTTTACCTACTTGATTCTCTGCTGCCTTCACTACTTCATCCCCCAAAGCTACCTATTCTTCTTCTACTGTATTTCTTTCCCCCATTCCTGTCAGTTGTTCCCTTACGCTCTCCCTGAAACTCTGTACAACCTCTGGTTTAGTCAGTTTATCCAGGTCCCATCTCCTTAAATTCCCACCTTTTTGCAGTTTCTTCAGTTTTAATCTAAAGTTCATGACCAATAGATTGTGGTCAGAGTCCACACCTCCCCCTGGAAATTTCTTACAATTTAATACCTGGTTCCTAAATCTCTATCTTACCATTATATAATCTATCTGATACCTTCTAGTATCTCCAGGATTTTTCCATGTATACAACCTCCTTTTACAATTCTTGAACCAAGTATTAGCTATGATTAAGTTGGGCTCTGTGCAAAATTCTACCAGACGGATTCCTCTCTCATTTCTCTTCCCCAATCCGTATTCACGCACTATGTTTCCTTCTCTCCCTTTTCCTACTGATGAATTCCAGTCACCCATGACTATTAAATTTTCATTTCCCTTCACTACCTGAATTATTTCTTTTATCTCATCAGACATTTAATCAATTTCTTCATCATCTGCAGAGCTATTTTAAACTTGTACTACTGTTCTAGGCATGGGCTTGATGTCTATCTTGGCCACAATAATGCGTTCACAATGCTGTTGGTAGTAGCTTACCCGCACTCCTATTTTTTCATTCATTATTAAACCTACTCCTGCATTACTCCTATTTGATTTTGTATTTACAACCCGGTATTCACCTGACCAAAAGTCTTGTTCCTCCTGCCACCAAACTTCACAGTTTCTCACTATATCTAACTTCAACCTATCCATTTCCCTTTTTAAATTTTCTAACCTACCTACCCGATTAAGGGATCTGACATTCCACGCTCTGATTGTATGTAAAAAAGACAAAAAGAACATGTTCCTGTTCCTCAATTCTAACAGTAAATGGACAGCTTTGCTCAACAACCAAAACATTTACCAACTCATTAATTGCTTTCTCATAATATGTGGGCCATCATCATCCAAAAATCTTGAAAACAAGAAGAAACTAATTTAAAGTTTTGATGCTGTGGGTTGTCATATTACAGCTATCTGTTGATAATTCTCAGAGATTCAAAAACTTGAATGCACTACTCAATGCGCCTTTGTAACAAACAATGAGTTTCATCGATATAGTGTATAAAATTGACATGTCTTGCATTCCAAGCTCAACAATGTCTGCTTTTCCCTGGAGTAAAAGGTTATCATACATTTTTGAAAACAACTGTTCTCACTTTTCACTCCCCCCCCCCCCCCCCCCCCACCCAAAATCCCTCCTCCCATATCCCATCCCTTCTATGCTTAGAGATTGCATAGGGGGAGGGGACTGTAGGGAAGTCAAAGAAAGCCAAACAAATATATCCTTTATTAATATTATTAAAAATTCATGGAACAAGTCTGTGATCTATATTTAAAAAAGGATGATGCACCACTTTAGAAAAAATATTTACTGCATGGTGATACCAAACTGTGTTTCATAAATTGTACATTTTGATCTAAACACCAAGGTCAAAAGTTATGAAATACACAGCTCAAAAGAATAAGGGGACCATGACTCCAGTGTGTGCTAAACTCCGCTGAGCAATAACTGAGGACTGGGTATCTTAGCAAATTATACCTTTATCTTTATCAAATTAATTACATAAACAATCATTACATCATCATTCCTTTACATAACAAGAACTGAAATGTCCAACAGCTGTCAAAAACAAAGTGGAAACAATCATTTTCCCATCATACTGGGTGCTTATCAATTGGATATTGAGAGCTCCAATAATGTGTACGCCCTCTGTGAACATTTATCACCAACCGACACCCACATGGCATGCTCCATGTGAGCCACACGGTAGTATTCATCCTCATTCTTCAACAAGAGCCCTTGAGAGATCTTTGAGAGGTTGTGGTGGAACATGACTGCCACAGACATGTCTGATACCATGTGCCACACATGCTTGATGGGATTTAGGTTGAAAGAAATCCCTGGAAATGCCCACCACAAGGGCCCTGGCATTATCGTGCATGAGACTGAATTCAGAGCTACCACCATAAGCAGCAGCCACCATATAATCCAAGAGGATCTGTTGGATGTACTGCCTCATTTTAAGGTGACCATGGACAACAAAAAGATTTGTATGGCTGTCAACACTGATGCCTCCCCATACCATCACATAGTTTTGGTCAAATTTGTAGATTTATTAGACAACATTTGGCAGGTACCACTCACCACAACATCATCACAGGATCACCACACATGAACGAGGCCATCACCTTGCATCAGATAATATTTGAACTCGTCTGTGAATAACATTTTTCACCACTGACGAAGTTGTCAGTTGACATGGGAATAGCAGAACTGAAGATGAGCTGTGAGATGACGTAGTGTCAAGCAGGGTACTCCAACAGGACATCAGGGTCATAAGGGTCATAAGGTCATTCCTCATAACCTGTTCCTTACAATCTGATTGGACACAGCAGCTCCAGTGACACTTCTGAGAGCGTCTTCCAATGCTCTGGCAGTAGCCATACAATGCCTCAGGGCAGAAATGACCAGATATTGGTCTTCGTCTCCCTGTAGTGTGGGTGACAGATGGTGAGACATTGGCTCTTCCGCAACACAAAGAAAAGTCCATCCTTATTGGATCAAACAGACTGCCCTTGTAACTTTCACAGCATTATGATGTTGCAGTACATGTGCTTGATCAAATAACGACCACAAATGACAACTGCTGTCTGGGTATCTCACTAGAGAACATTGGGACACTGGTGCTACCTTCCCTCTGAGGGGTCACCTGATACTGTAAAGCATATCACAGCTGATAAATGGCAAATGACTTTGGCTGTTACATACATTGAAAGAGAAGATCTCTGACTACTCAAAACGATCACTAGTACTGCCTGTTTCAAAACAGATTCAACATAACATTGACACACATGTTCCATGTACATATTCTCGTGATTCTTTTGAGCAGTGTAATATAATAAAGAAGTACACACTAAGCAATTTTGACAGTATTATTCATAAAGCTTATCTGCCTTCATTCAGAGCACACACTGTATTCCTTGCTGCCCTCCTTCTTCTTACACTATGCAGATATGCCCCTTACCCAAGACAATCACATATATGCCACCTAGGATGTTCTGTCATTCCAACCAAACTCCTACATGAGATAGTCTTAAATGTGCACAGTGAAATTACATACCTTTTCCTTCAGGCTGAGCAGGTTTGAAGCTAACATTTTCAGCTTTTGCTTGAAGCTTTGTTTGAACATTTTCAGCTCCCTCCTTCATTTTTGCCAATATGCCTGTGGAAGTTCACAAACATTTTTTCACCACATTCTGTAATGTACTAAGCATAAGTACAAAACATACATAAATAAAACAATTGAGTCGAATGAAGTATGTATCCTAATGTTCTTCATTAGTTCCAGAATCAAATGTAACACTGTGCAAATAACAGAAAGACAATACTATTTACACAAATATCACCTGGAAGGTCCTGGTGGAATGTAATAATTGATGGAGTAAACGTAACAACTCAGTAAATGGTAGATGTGTTTACTCATCAAAAGGCTAATAAACAAAACAAAACTGATCTGGGCATCATACTCAAAAGCACTGTTTAGAGTTCACATCTTTGTTTTATTGTAAACAAGTGACCTGTCTCATCTCTGTGAGTAGCACGAAGTAACTATGGCTGGGTGACTTGTCTAGCATAGCGGTCATACATTACATTCATAAACCTTCCCAGTGAGTCAGTCTATCAGTGAAAACAGTATTAAAACCCCTACAGTAGTCCCTGAGATTAGCCTTTACATACAGGGGACAATAATTAATAATATATGAGGAGCTGAAACACAGCGTCACTGTATTGCAATATTTGTCTGGAGTATAGCCATGTATCGTACAAATTTAGACAATAAGCAGTTCACACTAAAGAGAACAGAAGCGTTTGAGATTTGGTGCTACAGAATATTAGATGGATAGATCCAATAACTAACAAGGAGATACAGAATTGAATTGGGATAAAAAAGAAATTTACAGTACAACCTGATAAAAGGACCTTTTTTTAAATAGAACACATCCTGAGGCATCAAGGAACAGACAATTTCATACTGGGGGGGATGGGTGTTAAAAATTATAAAGTGAGACCTAGGCATGAATACTGTTGAATTGGGATAAAAAAGAAATTTACAGTACAACCTGATAAAAGGACCTTTTTTTAAATAGAACACATCCTGAGGCATCAAGGAACAGACAATTTCATACTGGGGGGGATGGGTGTTAAAAATTATAAAGTGAGACCTAGGCATGAATACTGTAATCAGGTTCAAATGGATGGAGGTTGCAGTAATTATTTAGATACGAAGAGACTTTCACAAGATAGAGTCTATCAAACTGCTGGCACTAATGTGCATTTCGAACAACTGTTTCAGCGTCATGATCGGCCTCTTCTTAATGCGGCTGTTAGGTGCGTTAACAAGGGGCTGGGGAGGGCGCTGATGGCAAGGGCACGGGTCACATCTCAGTGGCGGCAGTTGGGTCTATCAGTAGATTGGGTTTCGCAAGACATGGCCTGCACCTCAATAAGTATGGGAAGGAGAGGCTGGCAAAGCTTACAGGTGACAGTGTAGTGGGTGATGGTGGTGGTGGGATCACTAATGGAAAAATTCCTGTAGTAGTTGGTGTTAGAGCTGCACCTTATTTAGACTGACGTCAGCTGATAGGTATACCTGCTTAAAGGAAGTGCCTCTAACTAAGGGCCCACCCTCCGAGGATGTAACGTTTCCAAGTAGAGAAGGAATTAGTATATTTCATCAAAATATAAGAGGTATTAGAGATAAAGTTAGTGAACTGCTTATAGATGTTGACTCTGAAATTATTGGTATATCTCAGCACCACTTAAATAATTTGACAATTCAGAGGCTTCCTTTACCAGCATACACATTAGCTGGCTCTTTTTCAAGGAGCTCCTTGCTGGATGAGGGAGTGGCTGTGTATGTAATAAACAGTATTCCATTTGAGTCCATAGACATATCACGGCACTGCACTGCAGAGATATTTGAATGTTGTGGAGAGGAAGTTGAATTTAGTGAACCTAAACTTCTAATTGTTTGTTGTTTATAGGTCCCCTAGCTCTGACATCAGAGCATTTCTGTTCAATTTAGAGAGGGTTCTTGATTCACTTTGTAGGAAGTACCAGAAATTAGTTATATGTGGCGACTTCAATAAAAATATTGTATATGATGGTGCAAGAAAAAAAGGATGTTGGCAGATTTCATAAATTCATATGATCTGATGCAGACTGTGTTTTTTCCAACTAGGGTGCAGGGGAACAGTAGAACAGCCAGAGGCAATATTTTTATTCATTCTTCAATACTAGA
This sequence comes from Schistocerca gregaria, assembly GCF_023897955.1. NCBI lineage: Eukaryota > Metazoa > Arthropoda > Insecta > Orthoptera > Acrididae > Schistocerca > Schistocerca gregaria. Next base: position 831,587,902 of record NC_064931.1, read on the forward strand.
TGGGCATTCTGTTAGTAAAATGGTTAATGGCCTTTCAGACCATGATGCACAAATTTTAACACTAAAAGGCTTTTGTACTTAAACAAATGTCACATATAATTACAAACTATGTAGGAAAGTTAATCCAACAGCAATAGTGTGTTTTTTAAACCTTGTAAAGGAACAAAAGTGGCAGGATGTTTATAGTGCCGATAACATAGATGATAAATATAATGCTTTCCTTAACATATTTCTCATGCTCTTTGAGAGAGAATTCCCATTAAAACATTCTAAACAGGGTACTAGCAATAATAGGCAGCCCGGGTGGCTGACTAGTGGGATAAGGATATCATGTAGAACAAAGTGGGAATTAAATCAAAATGTTAGAAGTAGTCACAACCAAGCTACAGTAGCCCATTACGAACAGTATTGTAAAGTGCATAAAAATGTTATTAGGAAGCAAAGAGTATGTGGTATGCAAATAGAATAGCTAATTCACAAGATAAAATTAAAACCATATAGTCAGTTGTGAAGGAAATGTGTGGTCAGGAGCACAAGGTCGATGATATAAAGTCAGGTCGCAGTAAAAAATATTTCTGTTACTGATAAATCAGATATATGTACAGTATTTAAAAATCATTTTCTGAGCACTGCTGCAGAATCATAACTTTCTTGGCAAATGCCTTTCTGAGGTTGATGTCTGAAATACTTCTCTGTGATACAGACAAGAGGGAGATTGAGTTAATAATTAAATCACTGAAGGCTAAGGACTCTCATGGTTATGATGGAGTGCCTAGTAGAATACTGAAGTATTGTGCTGCACATGTTAGCCATGTATTTAGTCATAATTTTTCCTTTAGGAATGGTCAGTTTCCTGAGTGATTAAAGTACTCAGTGGTCAAGCTGCTTTATAAAAGTGGAGTAAGACATAATGTAGACAATTTTAGACCTACTTCTATGCCATCAGTGTTTGCTAAAGTTATTGAAAAGGCTCTGTATGTAAGGATAATTGATCATTTTATATTACACGATTTGATATCAAATGAACAGTTCGGCTTTAGAAGTCATTTAACAACTGAAAATGCTATATTCTCTTTCCCCTGTGAGGTACTGAATGGGTTAAACAAAAGGTTTTGAATGCTAAGCATATTTTTTATTTAACTAAGGTGTTTGTTTGTGTCGATCACAAAATATTGCTCCACAATTTGGACCATTACGGAATATGGGGAGTAGCTCACAACTGGTTCACCTCTTAATTTAGCAACACACAGCAGAAGGTCATTATTCACAATGCTGAGAATGGCTGTGATGTGGGGTATAGTCAACTGGGGGGTGCCCCAGAGATCAGAGCTGGGGCCACTCCTGTTCCTTATTTATATAAATGATATGCCCTATAGAATTACAGGTAACTCCAAAATATTTCTGTTTGCTGATGACATTAGCTTGGTAGTAAAGGATATGGTCTGCAACACTGGCTCGGTTTCAAATAGTACAGTTCATGACCCAAGTTCATGGCTCGTAGAATATAAACTAACGCTAAATCACAGTAAGACTCAGTTGTTACAGTTTCTAACACACACTTCAACAATTTCACATAATGGGCATATGATTAGTGAAAGTGAACAGTTCAAATTTCTAGGTGTTCAGATAGTAAGCTGTCATGGAAAGCCCACATTTAGGATATTTTTCAAAGACTTAATGCTGCCATGCCTCAGCGATACAGATAGCCGTACCGTAGGTGCACCACAACGGAGGGGCATCTGTTGAGAGGCCAGACAAACGTGTGGTTCCTGAAGAGGGGCAGCAGCCTTTTCAATAGTTGCAGGGGCAATAGTCTGGATGATTGACTGACCTGGCCTTGTAACAATAACCAAAACGGCGTTGTTGTGCTGGTACTGCGAACGGCTGAAAGCAAGGGGAAACTACGGCCGTAATTTTTCCTGAGGGCATGCGGCTTTACTGTACGATTAAATGATGATGGAGTCCTTCTGGGTAAAATATTCCGTATGTAAAATAGTCCCCCATTCGGATCTCCGGGCGGGAACTACTCAGGAGGATGTCGTTATCAGGAGAAAGAAATCCGGTGTTCTACGGATCGGAGCGTGGAATGTCAGATCACTTAATCGGGCAGGTAGGTTAGAAAATTTAAAAAGGGAAATGGATAGGTTAATGTTAGATATAGTAGGAATTAGTGAAGTTCGGTGGCAGGAGGAACAAGACTTTTGGTCAGGTGACTACAGGGTTATAAACACAAAATCAAATAGGGCTAATGCAGGAGTAGGTTTAATAATGAATAATAAAATAGGAGTGCGGGTAAGCTACTATCAACAGCATTGTGAACACATTATTGTGGCCAAGATAGACACGAAGCCCATGCCTACTACAGTAGTACAAATTTAAATGTCAACTAGCTCTGCAGATGACGAAGAAATTGAAGAAATGTATGACGAAATAAAAGAAATTATTCAAATAGTGAAGGGTGACGAAAATTTAATAGTCATGGGTGAATGGAATTCGGCAGTAGAGAACGGGAGAGAAGGAAATATAGTAGGTGAATATGGATTGGGGCTAACAAATCAAAGAGGAAGCCGCCTGGTAGAATTTTGCACAGAGCACAACTTAATCATAGCTAACACTTGGTTCAAGAATCATGAAAGAAGGTGTATACATGGAAGAACCCTGGGGATACTAAAAGGTATCAGATAGATTATATAATGGTAAGACAGAGATTTAGGAACCAGGTTTTAAATTCTAAGACATTTCCAGGGGCAGATGTCGACTCTGACCATAATCTATTGGTTACGACCTGTAGATTAAAACTGCAGAAACTGCAAAAAGGTGGGAATTTAAGGAAATGGGACCTGGATAAACTGACTAAACCAGAGGTTGTACAGAGTTTCAGGGAGAGCATAAGGGAACAACTGACAGGAATGGGGGAAAGAAATACAGTAGAAGAAGAATGGGTAGCTTTGAGGGATAAAGTAGTGAAGGCAGCAGAGCATCAAGTAGGTAAAAAGATGAGGGCTAGTAGAAATCCTTGCATAAAGGAAGAAATATTGAATTTAATTGATGAAAGGAGAAAATATAAAAATGCAATAAATGAAGCAGGAAAAAAGGAATACAAACGTCTCAAAAATGAGATCGACAGGAAGTGCAAAATGGCTAAGCAGGGATGGCTAGAGGACAAATGTAAGGATGTAGAAGCTTATCTCACTAGGGGTAAGATAGATACTGCCTACAGGAAAATTAAAGAGACCTTTGGAGAGAAGAGAACCACGTGTATGAATATCAAGAGCTCAGATGGAAACCCAGTTCTAAGCAAAGAAGGGAAAGAAGAAAGGTGGAAGGAGTATATAGAGGGCCTATACAAGGGCGATGTACTAGAGGACAATATTATGGAAGTGGAAGAGGATGTAGATGAAGATGAAATGGGAGATACGATACTGCGTGATGAGTTTGACAGAGCACTGAAAGACCTGAGTCGAAACAAGGCCCCTGGAGTAGACAACATTCCATTGGAACTACTGACGGCCTTGGGAGAGCCAGTCCTGACAAAACTCCACCAGCTGGTGAGCAAGATGTATGAGACAGGCGAAATACCCTCAGACTTCAAGAAGAATATAATAATTCCAATCCCAAAGAAAGCAGGTGTTGACAGATGTGAAAATTACCGAACAATCAGTTTTATAAGTCACAGCTGCAAAATACTAACGCGAATTCTTTACAGACGAATGGAAAAACTGGTAGAAGCCGACCTCGGCGAGGATCAGTTTGGATTCCGCAGACATGTTGGAACATGTGAGACAATACTGTCCCTACGACTTATCTTAGAAGAAAGATTAAGGAAAGGCAAACCTACGTTTCTAGCAATTGTAGACTTAGAGAAAGCTTTTGACAATGTTGACTGGAATACTCTCTTCCAAATTCTAAAGGTGGCAGGGGTAAAATACAGGGAGCGAAAGGCTATTTACAATTTGTACAGAAACCAGATGGCAGTTACAAGAGTTGAGGGACATGAAAGGGAAGCAGTTGTTGGGAAGGAAGTAAGACAGGGTTGTAGCCTCTCCCCGATGTTATTCAATCTGTATATTGAGCAAGCAATAAAGGAAACAAAAGAAAAATTCGGAGCAGGTATTAAAATCCATGGAGAAGAAATAAAAACTTTGAGATCGCCAATGACATTGTAATTCTGTGAGAGACAGCAAAGGACTTGGAAGAGCAGTTGAATTTGAATGGATAGCGTCTTGAAAGGAGGATATAAGATGAACATCATCAAAATCAAAACGAGGATAATGGAATGTAGTCGAATTAAGTCGGGTGATGCTGAGGGAATTATATTAGGAAATGAGACACTTAAAGTAGTAAAGGAGTTTTGCTATTTGGGGAGTAAAGTAACTGACGATGGTCGAGGTAGCGAAGATATAAAATGTAGACTGGCAATGGCAAGGAAAGCGTTTCTGAAGAAGAGAAATTTGTTAACATCGAGTATAGATTTAAGTGTCAGGAAGTCATTCCTGAAAATATTTGTATGGAGTGTAGCCATGTATGGAAGTGAAACATGGACGATAAATAGTTTGGACAAGAAGAGAATAGAAGCTTTCAAAATGTGGTGCTACAGAAGAATGCTGAAGATTAGATGGGTAGATCACATAAATAATGAGGAGGTATTGAATAGGATTGGGGAGAAGAGAAGTTTGTGGCACAACTTGACGAGAAGAAGGGATTGGTTGGTAAGACATGTTCTGAGGCATCAAGGGATCACCAATTTAGTATTGGAGGGCAGCGTGGAGGGTAAAAACCGTAAAGGGAGACCAAGAGATGAATACACTAAGCAGATCCAGAAGGATGTAGGTTGCAGTTGGTACTGGGAGATGATGAAGCTGGTAGAGGATAGAGTAGCATGGAGAGCTGCATCAAACCAGTCTCAGGAATGAAGACCACAACAACAACAACAACAACAACAACAACAAAGCTGCCATTTCCACTATTCGAATGGTATCTGAAGTGAGTGATCGTTCGACAGAAAAATTAGTCTGCTTTGCTTATCTCGTATTGTATTATATTTTAAGGTAACTCTTCCCATTCTAAAACGATACTTTTGGCTCAGAAACGGGTGGTTCGGGCAATAAGAGGTGTAGGTTCACGAACCTCTTGCCGACCCCTGTTCATGAGTCTGGGTATTTTGACATTGCCCCCCCCCCTCTCTCTCTCTCTCTCTCTCTCTCTCTCCCCCCCCCCCCCCCCCTACATATATATATTCCCTACTGTCATTTCTTGTTAACAATATTTGTTTATTCCCAAGAATAAGCAGCTTTCACTCAGTAAATACTCAGCAGAAATCAAACCTGCATTTTGATTGAACTCCCTTAACTCTTGCGCAGAAAGGTGTGCAGCATACTGCTGTATCAGTTTTCAATAAGCTATCACTTGAATTCAAAAATGTTTGCAGTATGCGCTCTCAAATTGAAACTGAAGAGTCTCTCATGGGTTCACCCCTTATATCCTGTTGAGGATTTCCTTGAAAAATTAAGCTGATTCTTGTATTGTTGATTGTGTTTACTTTAACTTATGGACTGATTTTTTTTCGGGCTCATAAACATTTATTTTTATCCTTTATTACTTTTACGTTGTAATTTTATGTATTTACACACTCCACGACCTTGCAAATTTGCTCTCAATTTGGTCCTATGGAACTTGGCGTGTAAATAAATAGATAAAATAACAAATACAAGTCTTTGAGCTGCAGACCATAACAACAAAAATGAATTCATATAAACTGAAATTCATCAGGCAGGTGTCAGACTGTTGTTTCACTAAGATAATAATTAACTGTTCATCAGTCATATGACAAACTATTGCCTTTTTTAGTCAATTAATTCAAACTTAGATATCAAAATGAATGATATCAAAGATTGCTAAGGCCGAGCCATCCCTCTATAAAGTAAAGCTGATGAACTCTAAGTATTTAATTTGCATGTGGTACTGGGCTTGAGAATTTGGCCGAGTCTTGAAGAGCCATTCAGCTAGGAACAACTTTATAGCCAGGGGCTGGCGAGGTGCCCCCAGGAAACAACTTGAGATCTGCAGGTCCTCACCGTGTGGTGCAGGGTAAAGCCCTGTAGTGACTGGTCTCATAAGCAGGTGGTCATTGACCCTGTGTTTGGGGGTGAGGTGGCATGGCACATTGGTTTTCTAGGAAACCTGCACAGGTGGCCAGTGGGCAGGCATCACCGAATATCACTTAGCAGTGTGAACTAAAGGTAAAGCTGGAACAGGACAGGACCTGTGTGTTTTCTTTGTGTCCTGCCATCTCAAAAAGGTAGGTAAGATCTTATCTGGGTTCGTGAGAGGAGAAGACTTATATTTGGGAAAGGAATGTCAGCAGGTTTGTACAGAGCATAGTGTGTCATCTTCCGTTTCCAGGACAATGGAGTTTGTTGCCCTGATCACTGCAGAAGAATAGTGGGAAGAAAGAAGATTTGACAGTCTTAAAAAGAGGAGCATGAGTGGGGATTGGATTTCATTTCCCAAGAAAAGACAGCACAGCTGCTGTGTGCATTGGCTAGTGGAGAAAATTTTCTCAAGAGGGGAAAGTTGTAGCTAAATTCTTAACACTTTTCCAGCTTGGAGAAATACAAGATTGGCCAGATTTGTCAGCAGAGGGAGGGCAAGTTTTATTATGAGTTTCCCCATTGGGAGAATGGCTACTAAGCTTTGTGATTGGAAAGCAAGTGTGTGTTGTGGCAGGAGGGGAGAATATGAAGAACTGGGAGCAGGGAGAATTTTTTAGGTACTTAGCCTTCAGCTTTTACATGAGGAAGTATCAAGACAATTGATAGATGTTCGTCGCTTTGGGCTTTTAGACAAGGAAGTAGCAAGACAATTGACAGAGACTTCAATTTCACTAAGCTCTTAGCTTTTGAAATATCGGGACAGTGCAGAGAGGCACATTCGGAGACTGATATCTTCAGATGGTACCACACCAATCACCTTAAATGCACTGGTGAGTGACAAGGTGATATATGCAGTCCATATTGCAGCATTGAGGAAATATGGTAAGATCTTACTGCCCAGGCAAAGGGTAGATGAGAGCTGTTAGCAATATATAGGTGTGTTTCTGTAACACAAAGGCATTAGAGACATTAGCTATCAGTGGACACTGATTTATATCAGAGGGGCAATGACAGTCACAACATATATATAATTAAGATGACAGCCAATGATACCTTCAGTGCAGGTGCACACTAAGCTCTAACTCTTATGGCAGAGATGCCTTGAGTAATGAGGCCAATGAGTAGGGACACTATATTAGTAGGGCATGGAATAAGTTGAGAATTTGTGTCTGACGGGACTTGTGCAAGGGTAGTTCATGCATTTGCGGTGACCACTCTGTCCTCATGGTGTAGTGCCAGTGCATCTGCCTAGTAAGCAGAAGACCCAGGTTCAATTGATATAAATCAATGCCCACTGGCAGCTAATGTCTTTAATTACTTTGTATCTTGATTCATAATGGCTGTTGATGTGACTTACCAAACAAAAGGGCTGGTAGGTCGATAGATAGACAAACAAACATAAACATACACACAAAAATCAAGCTATCGCAACCAACGGTTGCTTCTTCAGGAAAGAGGGAAAGACGAAAGGATGTGGGTTTTAAGGGAGAGGGTAAGGAGTCATTCCAATCCCGGGAGCAGAAAGACTTACCTTAAGGGGAAAAAAGGACAGGTATACACTCGCACACACACACACATATCCATCCGCACATACACAGACACAAGCAGACTCTTTGCCTTTACAAATGTCTGCTTGTGTCTGTGTATGTATTCGCAGCACATTACACTTGCCTGCATTGAGATTCAATTGCCATTCCCTGCACCATGCATCAATTTGTTGCAGATCCTCATTTCAATACAATTTTCCATTGTTACAACCTCTCGATATACTACAGCATCATCCGAGGCACAAACACATTCATGCAATCATTCAGAGACAACTCGTGCGCACATGGCTGCTGTCTCCAGCCACTGTGTCTACAGTCTCTG